>NC_135239.1:158034171-158666671 GCF_051348905.1 Ranitomeya variabilis | reverse complement strand
CGCTGACCTCTGGCATGTTATTACTATTTCTGATTTTGAGGCACTAATTTTAACTGTGTGTTCTGTTTGTATGTTAATAAAGGTATTTTTTCAGATTTAAAACGCTTCATGACTAGGTGGAGTTTAATAACTCTAGTGTCAGTATGTTAATATTAATTTTGGAGTGTTGCTCATCCTTGGCATAAAGGTAATGGGCTGGTGCGTTGTGTTTACCGTATGTTATAGACTGTAGACTTGTGTGTGTAATAAATACCCTTTATTGTTACACTGTTTGTCTCAGTTAGTATATAGTATAAGGTAAAGATAACGTTGTGGTATTAAGTGGATATTAATTATTAGTAGTCAATTTTGGCGTTAATAGTTAATATTGGACCTCAATAGAGGTGTAAGGAGAGTTCCCCTCTTTGATAACCATAAGGTTAAGTATTTTGTTGGAGGGAACCCTGCCCTTTTTCAGCCAGATACGTCTGTAAAGTCAATCTACAGCTTCTATAAAGCTACAGAACAGTACTCAGAGTATCTGCTTTCATTCAGAAATCATCCACTGTATTTAAGCATCATAGCAAAGCCCCTCCTCCAGCTTCTAGTAACCAGCATCTCTCAGAACTGTTTCAGGCTGGTAAGGGGCCATGGATATTGGCGCTTTGTCAGGCACTTCCCACTTGCGCTGTGCTGGTGGCAAGTGGGGTTCATATTAGTAGGGTTGATATCACCTTTCTATTGTTCGGTGACATCAAGCCCATGGCTTAGTAATGGAGAGGCATCTATAAGGCACCTATCCATTACTAGCCCTATAGTTATATTGTAAATAAACACACAGCCAGAATAAAGTTCTTCATTTGAAATAATAACAAAACGCACTTTTCCTTTTTTATTTAAAAATAACAAACATAGGTATAGTCACCTAGCGCTCATTCCATTCCATTCTCCTGTAATAAATTAAAAAAAAAACAATTATATTTCTCACCTGCCTGATGTTCTGTCCCACGCCATAATCCATGACTGGGGATAAACAGTTTTCAACCTGGACAGTGCCAAAATGTGACTGTCCAGGTTGAGAACCGCTGAGGAATGTGCTGCTGCGAGCGCAGCGTCAATGACTAGCAGTGATGTCGGGCCCCTGATCTGTGGTGAACTATGCACCGTGAAAAAACTAAGCGAGTTCTCCACAGTTCAGCTCAGTGAGTTCACCACAGTGAACTGTGGTGAACTCATTGACTTTTTCTGACAGTGCTGATGTTACCACAGTTCAGGGCCCCAGCTGGTAAGGCAACCTTAGTGACCAGCAGTAACCTCAATGATGTCATTGCTGGTCACTGATGCTGCGCTCGCAGTCGCTCATTCCTCAGTGGTTCTCAGCATGGACGATTGCATCTTGGCAATTTCCAGGTTGTAAATGGTTTATCCCCAGACATGGATTATGGCATGGGCCAGATCGACAGACAGGTGAAGGATATGGCTGTTTATGGCTGTTTTTTTAATTTTCTTTTATTACAGGAGACGAGGGCTTCAATGGAAGGGGTGTTAGGTGAGTATAACAGTGTTTGTTATTTTTAAATAAAAAAAAGAAAAGTGTATTTTGTTATTATTTTTTAAAAAATACTTTATTTTGACTGTGTGTTTATTTAGTAATGGATAAGTGTCTTATAGACACCACTCCATTACTAACCCATGGGCTTGAAGTCACCAGATAATACAAAGGTGACATCATCCTCACAAATATGAACCCCACTTGCCACTGTCACAGGGCAAGTGGGAAGAGCCAGGCAAAAAGCCAGAAATGGCGCATCTAATAGATTCACCTTTTCTGGGGCAGCTGCGGGCTGCTATGTTTAGGGTGGAGGGGGCCAATATCCATGGTGCCCTCACCAGTGTCACGCTCACGCCCTGACTGGTGGACATGAGCTCGGGGGGTTTGTAGCCCCACTGTGCCACAAACCAGACTACCCCGGAAGGGGCGTGACTATGACAGCTGCCTTGGTCTTCACTGGAGCCTCTGATGGTGAGGTCAGGCTTGTGTGGCAGGCAGCTGCCAGGTGCTACTCCAGGGTGGTGTCTGGCTGTGGCTGCTGATCCCACTTGGGAAACAGGAACACCAGGATTGGTGTGGGCATCAGGAAGGACCGGCAGATGAGCACGGCTGAAACTCGGACGAGTAGGCAGGCACGGCAGAGACAAAGGGCAGGCAGGCACAGCAGAGACACAGGGCAGGCAGGCACAGCTGAGACACAGGGCAGGCACGCACAGCAGAGATACAGGGCAGGCAGGCACGGCTGAGACACAGGGCAGGCAGGCACGGCTGAGACACAGGGCAGACATGGCAGAGACACAGGGCTGGCAGAGACACAGGGCCGCCCTGATTCTATAAGAACCAGAGAGTTCAGGCGCCGCCCCCTATGCACACAGCCAGGAAGCATGCAGAGAGCAGAGGCACAGAATATGGAGCTGGCAACAGACAGAACACAACATGACATGGAGCAGTGAGTAAGAAGGTATGTGAGGGATGGGATGCCATGTAGTGATGCCAGCAGAGTTGTTACAACCATCATAGCAAAGCCCCTCCTCCAGCTTCTAGTAACCAGCATCTCTCAGAACTGTTTCAGGCTGGTAAGGGGCCATGGATATTGGCGCTTTGTCAGGCACTTCCCACTTGCGCTGTGCTGGTGGCAAGTGGGGTTCATATTTGTAGGGTTGATATCACCTTTCTATTGTTCGGTGACATCAAGCCCATGGCTTAGTAATGGAGAGGCATCTATAAGGCACCTATCCATTACTAGCCCTATAGTTATATTGTAAATAAACACACAGCCAGAATAAAGGCAGGCAGGCACGGCTGAGACACAGGGCAGACATGGCAGAGACACAGGGCTGGCAGGCACGGCAGAGACACAGGGCTGGCAGGAACGGCAGAGACACAGGGCTGGCAGGAACGGCAGAGTCACAGGGCTGGCAGGAACGGAAGAGACACAGGGCTGGCAGGAACGGCAGAGACACAGGGCTGGCAGGAATGGCAGAGTCACAGGGCTGGCAGGAATGGAAGAGACACAGGGCTGGCAGGAATGGCTGAGACACAGGGCTGGCAGGAACAGCACAGACACAGGGCTGGCAGGAACAGCCGAGACACAGGGCAGGCAGGCACGGCAGAGACACAGGGCAGGCAGGCACAGCTGAGACACAAGGCAGGCAAGCATGGCAGAGACACAGGGCAGATAGGCACGGCTGAGACACAGGGCAGGCAAGCACAGCTGAGACACAGGGCAGACACGGCAGAGACACAGGGCTGGCAGGCACAGCAGAAACACAGGGCTGGCAGGAATGGCAGAGACACAGGGCTGGCAGGAACGGCAGAGACACAGGGCTGGCAGGAACAGCCGAGACACAGGGCAGGCAGGCACGGCAGAGACACAGGGCAGGCAAGCACAGCTGAGACACAGGGCAGGCACAGCAGAGACACAGGGCTGGCAGGCACAGCAGAAACACAGGGCTGGCAGGAATGGCAGAGACACAGGGCTGGCAGGAACGGCAGAGACACAGGGCTGGCAGGAACGGCAGAGACACAGGGCTGGCAGGAATGGCAGAGACACAGGGCTGGCAGGAATGGCAGAGACACGGGGTTGGCAGGAACGGCCGAGACACAGGGCTGGCAGGAACGGCTGAGACACAGGGCTGGCAGGAATGGCTGAGACACAGGGCTGGCAGGAACGGCAGAGACACAAGGCTGGTTGGTGTGGTGTATGAAGGAACAGGTAGGGACCTGTTCACACAGGAGGTGCAGGTACGGATATGAAGTATGAAGGAACAGGTTGGGACCTGTTCACACAGGAGGTGCAGGTACGGATATGAAGTATGAAGGAACAGGTAGGGACCTGTTCACACAGGAGGTGCAGGTACAGATATGAAGTATGAAGGAACAGGTTGGGACCTGTTCACACAGGAGATGCAGGTACAGAAACAAGCCAGAAGGAAAGGAGAATGAAGGAACAGGTTGGGACCTGTTCACACAGGAAAAGAACCACAAGGCTGCGGATAGGAGCGGTTACTTCAGCAGCAGAAGCTAAGCAGAGCGGAACCGCAAGGAATGCGGAGAGGAGCTGCAGGAAGAGATTTCTGCAGCAGCAGAAGCTAAGCAGAGCGAAACCGCAAGGAATGCGGAGAGGAACTGCAGCAAGAGATATCTGCAGCAGCAGCAGCTAAGCAGAGCGGCACCGCAAGGAATGCGGAGAGGAGCTGCAGCAAGAGATATCTGCAGCAGCAGGAGCAGAGCAGAGTAGAACAGAGCAGAACCGCAGGAGTGCTGTCACGGGGAGACTGGGTGAGCGAGAGCTAATAACCCGGGCCCCTGCAATTTCCCTCAGACTAGGGAAATCCTGACTGACCCTCTACCTGGAGTTTACACTGATGGTGTGCATGTCCAGGCCTCGACCCTCGCCCTGTCTCCTGTTTCAACCCTAGGCTGAAACCAACCGCCCACCACCCAGTGAAGAGGTAATACACCAATACCCACAGTTAGCACAGACAAGAATAAAGGAAAATATACACCACGCCGCAGTCACTCAGGAATACACTATAGATGTGCAGGGCAAAATAAATACAAATATAGGAAGGAGTAAATAAGACTAAGGAAAATACACCACCAGCAACGAATCTCCAACAACCAGCTCTCCACTCCGGACCGAGATAACAACGCACAAGACAGAAGCTATAATCGGCGACGCCCAATGATCAGGAGAACTATTTAAAGGCAATGGGCATGGCCCAGCTTCCAATCCGAGGATCAGGTAAATTAACCCCGGACCAGCTAGATAAAATCTAGCCGATGCCAATGAGCAAATAGGGGTCAAAAGCGGAATTACCGCTGTCTGTCGAACGACCTGGTCTGAACAGCGTCCGACATGACAAGTGCGGAGCAGAGGTAAAGCTGCAAGAGAGCGGAGCACAGGCAAAGCCGCAAGAGTGCGGAGCATAAGCAAACAGAGGACACAAGGAAAGACACAGCATGGAAATAAGCCACAGACAAGGAGACAGAGGTAGGACAAAGTTCAGACAAGGTAATGGAACAAGACAAGGTACAAGAACAAAGACACAGGGACCAGGATATTCTGCCTCCTGGAGGGCAGACAACAAGAACAAGGCAAGGCTAGAACAGAAACACTGAGACCAGGATATACAGCCTCCTGGAGGGCAGACAGACAAGATCAAGGCAAAGCTATGAGTAGAACCTCCAGAGAAGGAGGCACACAGAGCAAGGCCTGGCAGCTCAGAAGCAAAACACTAACTGAGTTAACACATTGCACAGGCCCAGTCCACGGGGTGGAGCTGCCCTAAATACTGGAGGCCTCTTGGTAATTGGTCAGGAACAGAATAGACAGGTGCGCCCTGATTCTATAAGAACCAGAGAGTTCAGGCGCCGCCCCCTATGCACACAGCCAGGAAGCATGCAGAGAGCAGAGGCACAGAATATGGAGCTGGCAACAGACAGAACACAACATGACATGGAGCAGTGAGTAAGAAGGTATGTGAGGGATGGGATGCCGTGTAGTGATGCCAGCAGAGTTGTTACAACCAGCTGTGAGCTGATATTAATAGCCTGTGACCCTTTATGAATAATGTCTCTTTCCCAGAATATTAACATTAGCCCCCAGCTGTCAGCTTTCCCTCAGCTGTTCATGAAAATACGTTTTTGTATTTTTTTGTTTATTTATTACCACGTACAGTAAAATACACAACCAAGGTAACCTAAGTTCACAGCCTTCAGGTGTTCCAGCAGCTGGAAACTTCAGTAACCTTAAAATGTTGCTCAAAATTTCATATGAGGTTTCCGTGCCTCACAGCTGCTGGAAGACCTGGTAGCTCCAGTGCTAGATTGTTGAATGCCGGAGCGCCGAGTGCCGATCTCGCGGGTATTCAACAGTCCAGCACTGGCACTTGCAAAGCAAGAGAAACAGCTGCTGTGAACTCATATGACCTATCTTTTCTTGTTGACAATTAAAGAAAATGTGTGGGAGTCCCCCATAATTTTTATAATAAGCAGAGGGAAAGCCGATGGCTGGGGGCTTATGTTATTATTCTGGCAAAGAGACATTATTCAATACTTTAAAAAATATAAATTCAACCATACTTACGTCCTCACCCATTCCACAGAAGCCAATGACTCCTGTAACAGAATTAAAATAATAAACAATTTTCCTCACCTGTACCTGTCCGCAGAGAAGATAATTATCCATTTGTCCTGCGGTGGGTCTAGCTTTGCTACATTTAGATGGCAAGCCACATTGTTGCATGATGCAACTATACAGACTGCCATCCAGCAGAGACACTGAGCAGCGTGTGCTAGCGCTGCTCAGTGTCTCACGGTGAACTCCTATGACCTGATTGATGTCACCGTGACCATGAGAAAGTTCTTATGCTCGCGGTGCTATGAGAAAGATCCTGGGAGTTCACAATCAATTAAATCTGTTTAACCCACTGATGTCAGTGCGAGCGTAGTTACAACTTTTCCCACAGCGCTCGCGCTGACGCCAGTGAGTTGACTGTTGGGATGTTCGCCAAGCTCATCTCTAACTATATCAATAATGCTCATGATTGCAACTTGGATTTTTGTATTGACACTTTATATGCATGTGGATTTCATATGCATTAGTTAAATGTGCACTAGCACTTTCTATATACCACACATTATAGGACTGTGTAATCACTTTGCACTAGTACTGTACTTCTCATATGAATTTTGCCTTATATTCTGTATCGGTATAAACTATACATGAGTTATATATGTGACATGATTTCATCTTAAAGTGCCAATTTATATGGGCTTCTTTGTTGTGAATTCTGCTCATGGGCTCCCTCCGGTGGTTGTTGGTGGTAGTGCAGTTGTCTTGGGGTTGTAATCCGGGCAGGTGTTTCTGCTGATTGCAGCTCTATTAGGTATTTAGGTGTGCAGTATCCATGAGTCCATGCCAGTTGTCCATTGTACTTGGAGGGATTGCATCTCTCTCTGGCTCCTCATGCCCTGCTGCCAATTCAGCTCAGATAAGTGTCTGTTTTTTGTCTCTGTGCACACATGCAGTGTGCTTTGCAATTCAGTGCAATTCATTGTGTTTTTGTCCAGCTTAGACTTTGCTTGGATTTTTCAGTCATGCTGGATTCTCAGGAGATGCAGATATACTTTCTATGTCTTTAGTTAGATGTAGAATATTTGTATTATCTGCTGTGGATATTTTTAGGATTTTAATACTGACCGCTTAGAATTCTGTCCTATCCTTTTCTATTTAGCTAGAAGTGCCTCTTTTGCTAAATCCTGTTTTTCTGCCTGCGTGTGTTTTTCCTCTTATACTCACAGTCAATATTTGTGGGGGGATGCCTATCCTTTGGGGTTCTGCTCTGAGGCAAGATAGAATTCCCATTTCCATCTATAGGGGTATTTAGTCCTCCGGCTGTGTCGAGGTGTCTAGGACTTGTTAGGTACATCCCAAGGCTACTTCTAGTTGCGGTGTTAGTTTAGGGTTTGCGGTCAGTACAGGTACCACCTACTCCTGAGAAAGTCTCTCATGCGGCTCCAAGGTCACCAGATCATAACAGTACAACTGGCCAACAATGAGTTAAATGCATCTCAGAAGAAGGGAAGAAAGAGCCATTTTTTTTTCTGTAGTCTGCTTTGTCTTTTCTTCCCTCTTTTCCTCTGGGTGACTGAGGAGTCTTGTGCTAGCATGGATGTTCAGGGATTAGTTTCTCGTATAGACCAGCTTGCTGCTAAGGTACAGGGTATTTCTGATTATATTGTTCAGACTCCGCTTTTAGAACCTAGGATTCCTACTCCTGATTTTTTTGGGGGGGACAGGTCCAAATTTTTGAGTTTTAAAAACAATTGTAAACTGTTTTTTGCTCTGAAGCCTCGTTCCTCTGGTGATCCCATTCAGCAGGTTAAAATTGTCATCTCCCTGCTGCGTGGCGACCCTTAGGATTGGGCATTTTCCCTGGAATCTGGGAATCCGGCCTTGCTTAATGTAGATGCCTTTTTTCAGGCTCTAGGATTATTATATGATGAACCAAATTCTGTGGATCAAGCGGAGAAGACCTTGTTGGCCCTGTCTCAGGGTCAAGAAGCGGCAGAATTGTATTGTCAGAAATTTAGAAAATGGTCTGTGCTGACTAAATGGAATGAGGATGCTTTGGCGGCAATTTTCAGAAAGGGTCTTTCTGAATCTGTTAAAGATGTTATGGTGGGGTTTCCCACGCCTGTTGGTCTGAATGATTCTATGTCTCTGGCCATTCAGATTGATCGGCGCATGCGGGAGCAAAGAACTGTGCGCGCTGTGGCATTGTCCTCAGAGCAGATGCCTGAGCCTATGCAGTGTGATAGGATTCTGTCTAGAACGGAACAACAAGGATTCAGACGTCAGAATAGGTTGTGTTTTTATTGTGGCGATGCTTCTCATGTCATTTCAGTCTGCCCAAAGCGTACAAAGAGAATCGCTAGTTCAGTTACCATCGGAACTGTACAACCTAAATTTCTGTTATCTGTGACCTTGATCTGCTCATTGTCGTCATTTTCTGTCATGGCGTTTGTGGATTCAGGCGCCGCTTTGAACTTAATGGACTTTGAGTTTGCCAGGCGTTGTGGTTTCCCCTTGCAGTCTTTGCAGAACCCCATTCCTTTAAGGGGCATTGATGCTACACCTTTGGCTAAAAATAAACCCCAGTTTTGGACACAGGTGACCATGTGCATGGCGCCAGCCCATCAGGAAGATTGTCGTTTTCTGGTGTTGCATAATTTGCATGATGCTATTGTGCTGGGTTTTCCATGGTTGCAGATACATAATCCTGTGTTGGATTGGAAGTCTATGTCTGTGACTAGTTGGGGTTGTCAGGGGGTTCATAATGACGTTCCTGTCATGTCAATCTCCTCTTCCTCCTCTTCTGAAGTTCCAGAGTTTTTGTCTAATTTTCAGGATGTATTCGATGAGCCCAAGTCCAGTTCCCTTCCACCGCATAGGGACTGTGATTGTGCTATTGACTTGATTCCAGGCTGTAAGTTTCCTAAGGGCCGACTTTTCAACCTGTCTGTGCCGGAACATACCGCCATGCGGAGTTATGTTAAGCAGTCTTTGGAGAAAGGGCATATTCGGCCATCTTCTTCACCGTTGGGAGCGGGATTTTTTTTTTGTTGCTAAGAAGGATGGCTCCTTGAGACCCTGTATTGATTATCGCCTCTTGAATAAGATCACGGTCAAGTTTCAATACCCTTTACCTTTGCTTTCCGATTTGTTTGCCAGGATTAAGGGGGCTAGTTGGTTTACTAAAACTGACCTTCGGGGGGCATATAATCTTGTTCGTATTAAGCAGGGTGACGAATGGAAAACTGTGTTTAATACGCCCGAAGGCCATTTTGAATACCTTGTGATGCCATTCGGGCTCTCTAATGCTCCATCTGTTTTTCAGTCCTTCATGCATGATATCTTCCGGAATTATCTTGATAAATTCATGATTGTATATTTGGATGACATCTTAATTTTTTCCGATGATTGGGAGTCTCATGTGAAACAGGTCAGGATGGTATTTCAGATCCTTCGTGATAATACTTTGTTTGTGAAGGGGTCTAAGTGTCTCTTTGGAGCGCAGAAGGTTTCTTTTTTGGGCTTTATTTTTTCTCCCTCATCTATAGAGATGGATCCGGTTAAGGTTCAGGCCATTCATGATTGGATTCAACCCACATCTGTGAAGAGCCTTCAGAAATTTTTGGGCTTTGCTAATTTTTATCGCCGTTTCATTGCTAACCTCCAGTGTGGTTAAACCCCTGACCGATTTGATGAAGAAAGGCACTGATGTAACGAATTGGTCCCCTGTGGCTGTCTTTGCCTTTCAGGAGCTTAAACGCCGATTTACTTCTGTCCCGGTGTTGTGTCAGCCAGATGTTTCTCTTCCATTTCAGGTTGAGGTTGACGCTTCTGAGATTGGGGCAGGGGCCGTTTTGTCTCAGAGGAATTCTGATGGTTCTTTGATGAAACCGTGTGCCTTCTTTTCCCATAAGTTTTCGCCTGCTGAACGCAATTATGATGTCGGCAATTGGGAGTTGTTGGCTATGAAGTGGGCATTTGAGGAATGGTGACATTGGCTTGAGGGAGCCAAGCACCGTATTGTGGTCTTGACCAATCATAAAAATCTGATTTACCTCAAATCTGCCAAGCGGCTGAATCCTAGACAGGCTCGATGGTCCCTGTTTTTCTCCCATTTTGATTTCGTGGTCTCGTATCTTCCGGGTTCTAAGAATGTTAAGGCTGATGCCCTCTCTAGGAGTTTTTTGCCTGATTCTCCTGAGGTATTTGAGCCAGTCGGCATTCTGAAGGAAGGGGTGGTCCTTTCTGCCATTTCCCCTGATTTGCGACGGGTTCTGCAGGAATTTCAGGCTGACAGACCTGACCGCTGTCCTGTGGGGAAACTGTTTGTTCCTGATAGATGTACTAGTAGAGTGATTTCTGAGGTTCACTGTTCTGTGTTGGCTGGTCATCCTGGTATTTTTGGTACCAGAGATTTGGTTGGTAGGTCCTTTTGGTGGCCTTCTTTGTCGCGTGATGTGCATTCTTTTGTGCAGTCCTGTGGGACTTGTGCGCGGGCCAAGCCTTGTTGTTCCCGTGCTAGTGGGTTGCTTTTGCCTTTGCCGGTCCCTGAGAGGCCCTGGACGCATATTTCTATGGATTTTATTTCAGATCTTCCGGTTTCCCAGAGGATGTCGGTTATCTGGGTGGTTTGTGACCGGTTTTCTAAGATGATTCATTTGGTGCCTTTGCCTAAATTGCCTTCCTCTTCTGATTTGGTTCCGTTGTTTTTTCAGCATGTGGTTTGTTTGCATGGTATTCCGGAGAATATTGTGTCCGACAGAGGTTCCCAGTTTGTTTCTAGGTTTTGGCGGGCCTTTTGTGCTAGGCTGGGCATTGATTTGTCTTTTTCTTCCGCATTTCATCCTCAGACAAATGGCCAGACCGAGCGAACTAATCAGACTTTGGAAACTTATTTGAGATGCTTTGTGTCTGCTGATCAGGATGATTGGGTGGCTTTCTTGCCATTGGCCGAGTTTGCCCTTAATAATCGGGCTTGTTCGGCTACCTTGGTTTCGCCCTTCTTTTGTAATTTTGGTTTTCATCCTCGTTTTTCTTCGGGGCAAGTTGAACCTTCTGATTGTCCTGGTGTGGATTCTGTGGTTGACAGGTTGCAGCAGATTTGGGCTCATGTGGTGGACAATTTGGTGTTGTCTCAGGAAGAGGCTCAGCGTTTTGCTAACCGTCGTCGGTGTGTTGGTTCCCGGCTTCGGGTTGGGGATTTGGTCTGGTTGTCTTCCCGTGATGTTCCTATGAAGGTTTCTTCCCCTAAGTTTAAGCCTCGGTTTATTGGTCCTTATAGGATTTCTGAGATTATCAATCTGGTGTCTTTTCGTTTGGCCCTTCCGGCCTCTTTTGCCATCCATAATGTTTTCCATAGATCTTTATTGCGGAAATATGTGGTGCCCGTTGTTCCCTCGGTTGATCCTCCTGCTCCTGTGTTGGTTGATGGGGAGTTGGAGTATGTGGTTGAGAAGATTTTGGATTCTCGCTTTTCGAGGCGGAGGCTTCAGTACCTTGTCAAATGGAAGGGTTATGGCCAGGAGGATAATTCTTGGGTTTTTGCCTCTGATGTCCATGCTGCTGATTTGGTCCGTGCCTTTCATCTGGCTCGTCCTGATCGGCCTGGGGGCTCTGGTGAGGGTTCGGTGACCCCTCTTCAAGGGGGGGTACTGTTGTGAATTCTGCTCTTGGGCTCCCTCCGGTAGTTGTTGGTGGTAGTGCAGTTGTCTTGGGGTTGTAATCCGGGCAGGTGTTTCTGCTGATTGCAGCTCTATTAGGTATTTAGGTGTGCAGTATTCATGAGTCCATGCCAGTTGTCCATTGTACTTGGAGGGATTGCATCTCTCTCTGGCTCCTCATGCCCTGCTGCCAATTCAGCTCAGATAAGTGTCTGGTTTTTGTCTCTGTGCACACATGCAGTGTGCTTTGCAATTCAGTGCAATTCATTGTGTTTTTGTCCAGCTTAGACTTTGTTTTGATTTTTCAGTCATGCTGGATTGTCAGGAGATGCAGATATACATTCTATGTCTTTAGTTAGATGTAGAATATTTGTATTATCTGCTGTGGATATTTTTAGGATTTTAATACTGACCGCTTAGAATTCTGTCCTATCCTTTTCTATTTAGCTAGAAGTGCCTCTTTTGCTAAATCCTGTTTTTCTGCCTGCGTGTGTTTTTCCTCTTATACTCACAGTCAATATTTGTGGGGGCTGCCTATCCTTTGGGGTTCTGCTCTGAGGCAAGATAGAATTCCCATTTCCATCTATAGGGGTATTTAGTCCTCCGGCTGTGTCGAGGTGTCTAGGACTTGTTAGGTACATCCCACGGCTACTTCTAGTTGCGGTGTTAGTTTAGGGTTTGCGGTCAGTACAGGTACCACCTACTCCTGAGAAAGTCTCTCATGCGGCTCCAAGGTCACCGGATCATAACACTTCATATAGATACTTCTTTACTTGATCCTGACTTTACTATATCCCCCCTCAGGACATTAGTCAATACCTTTCTGGGTGCTCTCCCCTTGTTTTTATTATTCTTTTTAACGTCTATGTTTTTATAATATTGGTTTCTTATTCTATTTGTTGTCACCTGATCCTAATAAAATATAATTTTGTTTCATCCATTTGTGATGTATTGGGACTTTTATGGTCGGATTCATTCATACTCTTTTCTTTTCTCTAGGTCATTTACCAACTATTCTAGATGTATAGAGTCCGGACTTTCAGTTTGTGAGGATACTATATACATTATACAATATCACCTTTATCTCACAGCAGAACCAATTATTTTCCCTTGTTTCATGTATTGAGTAAATCACTGGTACACATACCCACATAGCTTTCCAAATCCTTTTGATAGGTACTCTTCTTGAACATACAAAGGGTAACACAACCTGGCTATATTTTCCCTGTTCCAGGTTGTGTAGATGTACTGCTCTATAGTGAAAGAAAAGAGGCTGTCATCACTCTGTGCCCTTGGTAGACATGCAATTTTCCAACATTAGAATGTTTCAAAACACACATCGAAGGCCACGGTTGTTTTTCTGAAGAAGAACACGGTGAAATTGGTTATTATGTCTCGTGATCTGAACCAAGATGAACACTTATGGGAAATTCTAAAGAGAAAGTTGAGCAATGAGCATCACTCTCCATCCAGCATCCAGGCTCTACGAGAGGTTATTTTTGAAGAATGGAACAACAAAGATAGGGCGATATGTCACCCACTTGTTCATTCCATGCTTAGAAGACTTTGTACCTATTCTTAAAAATCATGGAGGTCATACAAAATACTAAATATATTGTTTTTTTATGTGGGGTGTATCAATTATTTGGAGTAAAACTGGAGATTGTTTAACAAACCTTATAATATCAATCTTACTTTCATGTTATGGGTAAAATAAATGTTCAATGAAACTCAGTCTTGTCAACATTTTTTAAATTGTTCTTGAGTTCAGTGAGATATTGATTAAAATCTTACTTTTCAAAGGGGGTGTACTTATTTATGCTGAGCACTGTACAGGAAATTAAAAAAGAAGCAGAAGTTAATTAGAAGTTAGAAGAAGTTAATTAGATAACATAATTTAGGTGTAAACTCCTAAGCTCCCTGTCTGGACAACACTATTAGTCTCAGAGTGACAACTCAAACTACTGCACGGCCTGGTGACAAAAGCAGAAACAGAGGGATCAAACAAAAAAAGTGAATGCAACAGTAGCCTGAATCACCTGATCAGGTTGTGGGCGTTGATATTACTAGCTGACACCCACGATCTTTCCTCTGACCCATAACTCTTCCAATGTGCAAGATATTGCAAGGATTTTTTAGACAGGAGGGCGTGCTTCGCCCCATAAAAACAGTTAAACTTATCATTTTTCTGGCCATCACCACCACCTACATCAATCAAGTATATTTCTTTAAGAAATTTTGCATGATTGTCCGCTATCCCTGCTCGACAGATTTCTTCTGATGGTGAAGATGCTGGGGCCACGTGCCTTGCTGAGCTTCTAAGTAAGCCCTTATCTGTCCCCTCTCACACCCAAGGAAGTGGGGAGTTGCAGTGTATAAGAATACACAAACCAGACTAACAAGCGAAGATGTACAGGGATAAATGAAAGTACCATGTCTTTTCCAGCTAGGTTTGAAAAAGACCCATCACGGGGTCGAAACGTTACCTCGACACGCTTATGTTTTACTGTGGTGACTTCAATAAATGTTTGCCTATAATATGCATTTGAAAATCAAAATTTTGAGTGCGGCTGTTTTTCTCGAATCTATGGGAATGGACAGGCATGAATATTCATTACCTTAATGCTGGCACCGGAACAAATAAGATGAAGTGAGGGCACGCAGGGAAGGTACGTAGTATGTGTGCTGGAGGCCGGCAGCTGTCACTGTGCGCTATTACAGAGAAATGAATATTCATTGCCAGCGCAGTGAATATTCATTTCTCTTTAGCAGCGGCACAAGCTTTAGCCACAGCCGCCGACACCTGCCTCTGTGACCCTCTGCTCCGCCACTCCCCCTCCCCTGCCGTCTTTCTGGGACAATTGACTCATGTATAAGCCGAGGGGGGTGTTTTCAGCACAAAAAAATGGGCTGAAAAACTTGGCTGATACACGAGTATATACGGTATTACACAATATAATTCCTGAATTGGTGTTTTTTTTATATATATTCAAACATTGGGATATTTTGCAGGAAAACAAAATAATAGAGAAATTACAGGAAAAAAAAATAAATTTGTTTTAGAAAATCCATTATCATTGGTCATTTTATTGCACCAATGAAAAAAATTTGTATGGACATGATGCCTCTTGATCAACGTCTACTATTCGTAAAATCTACACTTTTGAGGTGCCAACATTGTGTTAATGAAAGTCCAACCTTCCTAAAATACATAAATCGTTCTTATGGGCTAATGTCCTGTGAGAGTTAAATATACAAGGTCAGAAGATGAAAGACGGCAATCACAAAGGGCGTTTTTTTTCTTAATGAAGAAAACTTTTTTAAAAACGAAAACTCCATTGATGTATGTCTTTATTTTTCTGATTTTGGATATTTGCTATCATCTATATTTTATGATACACCACCGATATGTTTGAAAAATTTATTGACAAAATAATTAAATCAAAATGTTTACATCATATGATTACTAGACATAGAAGGAAAAAGCCACCAGGTGGCAAAAGGAATACAGGGATCCACATAGGGTCTGGTTTTTAAATTAGACTTACTCAGTAGAATAAGTTAGAATAAATACACGGAATAAAATGTATATTATTGTAAAAAATATGTAATATAAATTAATAAATATATAAATAATGCTAACATACTGTGTATCACAAAGTCCAACAAAAATTAATGATCAATTTGTATATAGGACCTCTATGGTTACAATGTACAAGCATCGCCGACCCCCGATCATGTGACGGGGGTCGGCGATGCGCTCATATCCGGCCGCACGGCCGGATGCGGTAGTTAAATGCCGCTGCCTGCGTTTGACAGCGGCATTTAACTAGTTAATAGCGGCGGGTGATCGCGATTTCACCCGCCGCTATTGCGCGCACATGTCAGCTGTAAAAAACAGCTGACATGTCGCGACTTTGATGTGCGCTCACCGCCGGAGCGCACATCAAAGCGGGGGTCCCGACATGTGACGTACTATACCGTCACATGTCGGGAAGGGGTTAATGTAGATGCCTTTTTTCAGGCTCTAGGATTATTATATGATGAACCAAATTCTGTGGATCAAGCGGAGAAGACCTTGTTGGCCCTGTCTCAGGGTCAAGAAGCGGCAGAATTGTATTGTCAGAAATTTAGAAAATGGTCTGTGCTGACTAAATGGAATGAGGATGCTTTGGCGGCAATTTTCAGAAAGGGTCTTTCTGAATCTGTTAAAGATGTTATGGTGGGGTTTCCCACGCCTGTTGGTCTGAATGATTCTATGTCTCTGGCCATTCAGATTGATCGGCGCATGCGGGAGCACAGAACTGTGCGCGCTGTGGCATTGTCCTCAGAGCAGATGCCTGAGCCTATGCCAGTGATGGCGAACCTATGACACGCGTGTCAGTGCTGACACGCGTAGTCATTTTCAGTGACACGCCGGCCGCCGGCCGCGGCCCCATAGAAATTGCTTCTTTCCCAGGGTCTGAAGGAGAGGAAACTCTCCTTCAGGCCCTGGGAACCATATTAATATGTAAAATAAAGAATTAAAATAAAAAATATTGCTATACTCACCTGTCCGACGCAGCCTGGACGTCCGCCAGGGAACCGGCAGCGTTGTTTGCTTAAAAATCGCGGTTTTCCTTCCTTCCTTGAAGTCCCGGCTTGTGATTGGTTGCGTGCCGCCCATGTGACCGAGACGCGACCAATCACAGCAAGCCGTGACGTAATTTTAGGTCCTTCAGGATTTTAAAATTACGTTCCGGCGTTGTGATTGGTTGCGTCGCCCATGTGACCGCACGCAACCAATCACAACGCCGGAACGTAATTTTAAAATCCTGAAGGACCTAAAATTACGTCACGGCTTGCTGTGATTGGTCGCGTCTCGGTCACATGGGCGGCACGCAACCAATCACAAGCCGGGACTTCAAGGAAGGAAGGAAAACCGCGATTTTTAAGCAAACAACGCTGCCGGTTCCCTCGCGGACGTCCAGGCTGCGTCGGACAGGTGAGTATAGCAATATTTTTTATTTTAATTCTTTATTTTACACACATTAATGTTGTTTCGATACCGATACCACAAAAGTATCGGAATTCCGATACAGCAAATATCGGCCGATACCCGATACTTGCGGTATCGGAATACTAAACAATGGCATCCGATCTGATTTTTTTATCGGATCGGATGCCATGCAGGAGGGTCTGTGGGTCCAAACAACAGAGCTCCGGTGCAGAGCGTCTAGGCCTGGGACTTCCGGTAGGCCAGGCGCAGCTCCCGGAAGTCCCAGGCCTCTGCGTCGGATCTGTGTTGTTTGGGCGACATTGCGCTGCTCCCTGCTGCGCCGACCAGAAGTCCCAGGCTGCACTTCTGAGGCCTGAGGAGATAGCTGTCTGGACTCAGGCCCTGTGATAGCTGTCTGGACTCAGGCCCTGTGATAGCTGTCTGGACTCAGGCCCTGTGATAGCTGTCTGGACTCAGGCCCTGTGATAGCTGTCTGGACTCAGGCCCTGTGATAGCTGTCTGGACTCAGGCCCTGTGATTGCTGTCTGGACTCAGGCCCTGTGATTGCTGTCTGGACTCAGGCCCTGTGATTGCTGTCTGGACTCAGGCCCTGTGATAGCTGTCTGGACTCAGGCCCTGTGATTGCTGTCTGGACTCAGGCCCTGTGATTGCTGTCTGGACTCAGGCCCTGTGATTGCTGTCTGGACTCAGGCCCTGTGATAGCTGTCTGGACTCAGGCCCTGTGATAGCTGTCTGGACTCAGGCCCTGTGATAGCTGTCTGGACTCAGGCCCTGTGATTGCTGTCTGGACTCAGGCCCTGTGATTGCTGTCTGGACTCAGGCCCTGTGATTGCTGTCTGGACTCAGGCCCTGTGATTGCTGTCTGGACTCAGGCCCTGTGATTGCTGTCTGGACTCAGGCCCTGTGATTGCTGTCTGGACTCAGGCCCTGTGATTGCTGTCTGGACTCAGGCCCTGTGATTGCTGTCTGGACTCAGGCCCTGTGATTGCTGTCTGGACTCAGGCCCTGTGATTGCTGTCTGGACTCAGGCCCTGTGATTGCTGTCTGGAGGCCCTGTGACTACTACAGCAACCATCATCCAGTGAACTGTGGGGTGTCATTGGCCATTACTGAGATAAGTGAGAGGGAGGCATCAGTGATGGCGAACCTGTGGCAGTCCAGCTGTTGCAAAACTACAATTCCCATCATGGCTGGCCATTCAAAGCAAAGGCTTTGGCTGTAAGGACATGATGGGAATTGTAGTTTTGCAACAGCTGGAGTGCCACAGGTTCGCCATCACTGGAAGAATTCCCCCTCCCCCTCACTTATCTTAGTTCACGGCACCCCACACAAGTTAAATAATAGCAAGACCAACAAAAGAAACCAACTGACAGATGAACAAAGAAGTCACTAAGCAGGTAAGTTAATTCTAATTATACATATTTGTTATTTAAACTATACATGTCGCAAAATTATGTTTTTTTATCAAGGTGACACCACCCAAGTTATGCTCGGTTTTTTGGCGAATTTTGACACACCGAGCTCAAAAGGTTGCCCATCACTGGCCTATGCAGTGTGATAGGATTCTGTCTAGAACGGAACAACAAGGATTCAGATGTCAGAATAGGTTGTGTTTTTATTGTGGCGATGCTTCTCATGTCATTTCAGTCTGCCCAAAGCGTACAAAGAGAATCGCTAGTTCAGTTACCATCGGAACTGTACAACCTAAATTTCTGTTATCTGTGACCTTGATCTGCTCATTGTCGTCATTTTCTGTCATGGCGTTTGTGGATTCAGGCGCCGCTTTGAACTTAATGGACTTTGAGTTTGCCAGGCGTTGTGGTTTCCCCTTGCAGTCTTTGCAGAACCCCATTCCTTTAAGGGGCATTGATGCTACACCTTTGGCTAAAAATAAACCCCAGTTTTGGACACAGGTGACCATGTGCATGGCGCCAGCCCATCAGGAAGATTGTCGTTTTCTGGTGTTGCATAATTTGCATGATGCTATTGTGCTGGGTTTTCCATGGTTGCAGATACATAATCCTGTGTTGGATTGGAAGTCTATGTCTGTGACTAGTTGGGGTTGTCAGGGGGTTCATAATGACGTTCCTGTCATGTCAATCTCCTCTTCCTCCTCTTCTGAAGTTCCAGAGTTTTTGTCTAATTTTCAGGATGTATTCGATGAGCCCAAGTCCAGTTCCCTTCCACCGCATAGGGACTGTGATTGTGCTATTGACTTGATTCCAGGCTGTAAGTTTCCTAAGGGCCGACTTTTCAACCTGTCTGTGCCGGAACATACCGCCATGCGGAGTTATGTTAAGCAGTCTTTGGAGAAAGGGCATATTCGGCCATCTTCTTCACCGTTGGGAGCGGGATTTTTTTTTTGTTGCTAAGAAGGATGGCTCCTTGAGACCCTGTATTGATTATCGCCTCTTGAATAAGATCACGGTCAAGTTTCAATACCCTTTACCTTTGCTTTCCGATTTGTTTGCCAGGATTAAGGGGGCTAGTTGGTTTACTAAAACTGACCTTCGGGGGGCATATAATCTTGTTCGTATTAAGCAGGGTGACGAATGGAAAACTGTGTTTAATACGCCCGAAGGCCATTTTGAATACCTTGTGATGCCATTCGGGCTCTCTAATGCTCCATCTGTTTTTCAGTCCTTCATGCATGATATCTTCCGGAATTATCTTGATAAATTCATGATTGTATATTTGGATGACATCTTAATTTTTTCCGATGATTGGGAGTCTCATGTGAAACAGGTCAGGATGGTATTTCAGATCCTTCGTGATAATACTTTGTTTGTGAAGGGGTCTAAGTGTCTCTTTGGAGCGCAGAAGGTTTCTTTTTTGGGCTTTATTTTTTCTCCCTCATCTATAGAGATGGATCCGGTTAAGGTTCAGGCCATTCATGATTGGATTCAACCCACATCTGTGAAGAGCCTTCAGAAATTTTTGGGCTTTGCTAATTTTTATCGCCGTTTCATTGCTAACCTCCAGTGTGGTTAAACCCCTGACCGATTTGATGAAGAAAGGCACTGATGTAACGAATTGGTCCCCTGTGGCTGTCTTTGCCTTTCAGGAGCTTAAACGCCGATTTACTTCTGTCCCGGTGTTGTGTCAGCCAGATGTTTCTCTTCCATTTCAGGTTGAGGTTGACGCTTCTGAGATTGGGGCAGGGGCCGTTTTGTCTCAGAGGAATTCTGATGGTTCTTTGATGAAACCGTGTGCCTTCTTTTCCCATAAGTTTTCGCCTGCTGAACGCAATTATGATGTCGGCAATTGGGAGTTGTTGGCTATGAAGTGGGCATTTGAGGAATGGTGACATTGGCTTGAGGGAGCCAAGCACCGTATTGTGGTCTTGACCAATCATAAAAATCTGATTTACCTCAAATCTGCCAAGCGGCTGAATCCTAGACAGGCTCGATGGTCCCTGTTTTTCTCCCATTTTGATTTCGTGGTCTCGTATCTTCCGGGTTCTAAGAATGTTAAGGCTGATGCCCTCTCTAGGAGTTTTTTGCCTGATTCTCCTGAGGTATTTGAGCCAGTCGGCATTCTGAAGGAAGGGGTGGTCCTTTCTGCCATTTCCCCTGATTTGCGACGGGTTCTGCAGGAATTTCAGGCTGACAGACCTGACCGCTGTCCTGTGGGGAAACTGTTTGTTCCTGATAGATGTACTAGTAGAGTGATTTCTGAGGTTCACTGTTCTGTGTTGGCTGGTCATCCTGGTATTTTTGGTACCAGAGATTTGGTTGGTAGGTCCTTTTGGTGGCCTTCTTTGTCGCGTGATGTGCATTCTTTTGTGCAGTCCTGTGGGACTTGTGCGCGGGCCAAGCCTTGTTGTTCCCGTGCTAGTGGGTTGCTTTTGCCTTTGCCGGTCCCTGAGAGGCCCTGGACGCATATTTCTATGGATTTTATTTCAGATCTTCCGGTTTCCCAGAGGATGTCGGTTATCTGGGTGGTTTGTGACCGGTTTTCTAAGATGATTCATTTGGTGCCTTTGCCTAAATTGCCTTCCTCTTCTGATTTGGTTCCGTTGTTTTTTCAGCATGTGGTTTGTTTGCATGGTATTCCGGAGAATATTGTGTCCGACAGAGGTTCCCAGTTTGTTTCTAGGTTTTGGCGGGCCTTTTGTGCTAGGCTGGGCATTGATTTGTCTTTTTCTTCCGCATTTCATCCTCAGACAAATGGCCAGACCGAGCGAACTAATCAGACTTTGGAAACTTATTTGAGATGCTTTGTGTCTGCTGATCAGGATGATTGGGTGGCTTTCTTGCCATTGGCCGAGTTTGCCCTTAATAATCGGGCTTGTTCGGCTACCTTGGTTTCGCCCTTCTTTTGTAATTTTGGTTTTCATCCTCGTTTTTCTTCGGGGCAAGTTGAACCTTCTGATTGTCCTGGTGTGGATTCTGTGGTTGACAGGTTGCAGCAGATTTGGGCTCATGTGGTGGACAATTTGGTGTTGTCTCAGGAAGAGGCTCAGCGTTTTGCTAACCGTCGTCGGTGTGTTGGTTCCCGGCTTCGGGTTGGGGATTTGGTCTGGTTGTCTTCCCGTGATGTTCCTATGAAGGTTTCTTCCCCTAAGTTTAAGCCTCGGTTTATTGGTCCTTATAGGATTTCTGAGATTATCAATCTGGTGTCTTTTCGTTTGGCCCTTCCGGCCTCTTTTGCCATCCATAATGTTTTCCATAGATCTTTATTGCGGAAATATGTGGTGCCCGTTGTTCCCTCGGTTGATCCTCCTGCTCCTGTGTTGGTTGATGGGGAGTTGGAGTATGTGGTTGAGAAGATTTTGGATTCTCGCTTTTCGAGGCGGAGGCTGTTATGACCCCAATGGCGAGGGTCTCAGAGGAACGTGGAAGTCTGCAGAATACAAAAATCCAGCTCATAGGGCAGTGATAACTGGGTTGACCATATATCTACTCCTAACGCCAACACTAGAAGTAGCCGGGGATCATTCCTACGTTGATTCTAGATGACACGCGCCAGCCGGAGAATCTAGCTACCCCTAGTAGAGGAAAACAAAGACCTTTCTTGCCTCCAGAGAAGGGGACCCCAAAGCTGGATAGAAGCCCCCCACAAATAATGACGGTGAGGTAAGAGGAAATGACAAACACAGAAATGAACCAGGTTTAGCACAGAGAGGCCCGCTTACTGATAGCAGAATAAAGAAAGGTAACTTATATGGTCAACAAAAACCCTATCAAAATCCACACTGGAAATTCAAGAACCCCCGAACCGTCTAACGGTCCGGGGGGAGAACACCAGCCCCCTAGAGCTTCCAGCAAAGGTCAGGATATAGATTTGGAACAAGCTGGACAAAAATACAAAACCAAAACAAATAGCAAAAAGCAAAAGGCAGACTTAGCTGATATAACTGGAACCAGGATCAGTAGACAAGAGCACAGCAGACTAGCTCTGATAACTACGTTGCCAGGCATAGAACTGAAGGTCCAGGGAGCTTATATAGCAACACCCCTAACTAACGACCCAGGTGCGGATAAAAGGAATGACAGAAAAACCAGAGTCAAAAAACTAGTAACCACTAGAGGGAGCAAAAAGCAAATTCACAACAGGAGGCTTCAGTACCTTGTCAA
Organism: Ranitomeya variabilis; assembly: GCF_051348905.1. Taxonomy (NCBI): domain Eukaryota; kingdom Metazoa; phylum Chordata; class Amphibia; order Anura; family Dendrobatidae; genus Ranitomeya; species Ranitomeya variabilis. Next base: position 158,644,320 of record NC_135239.1, on the reverse strand, counting down.
ATGGAAGGGTTATGGCCAGGAGGATAATTCTTGGGTTTTTGCCTCTGATGTCCATGCTGCTGATTTGGTCCGTGCCTTTCATCTGGCTCGTCCTGATCGGCCTGGGGGCTCTGGTGAGGGTTCGGTGACCCCTCTTCAAGGGGGGGTACTGTTGTGAATTCTGCTCTTGGGCTCCCTCCGGTAGTTGTTGGTGGTAGTGCAGTTGTCTTGGGGTTGTAATCCGGGCAGGTGTTTCTGCTGATTGCAGCTCTATTAGGTATTTAGGTGTGCAGTATCCATGAGTCCATGCCAGTTGTCCATTGTACTTGGAGGGATTGCATCTCTCTCTGGCTCCTCATGCCCTGCTGCCAATTCAGCTCAGATAAGTGTCTGGTTTTTGTCTCTGTGCACACATGCAGTGTGCTTTGCAATTCAGTGCAATTCATTGTGTTTTTGTCCAGCTTAGACTTTGTTTTGATTTTTCAGTCATGCTGGATTGTCAGGAGATGCAGATATACATTCTATGTCTTTAGTTAGATGTAGAATATTTGTATTATCTGCTGTGGATATTTTTAGGATTTTAATACTGACCGCTTAGAATTCTGTCCTATCCTTTTCTATTTAGCTAGAAGTGCCTCTTTTGCTAAATCCTGTTTTTCTGCCTGCGTGTGTTTTTCCTCTTATACTCACAGTCAATATTTGTGGGGGCTGCCTATCCTTTGGGGTTCTGCTCTGAGGCAAGATAGAATTCCCATTTCCATCTATAGGGGTATTTAGTCCTCCGGCTGTGTCGAGGTGTCTAGGACTTGTTAGGTACATCCCACGGCTACTTCTAGTTGCGGTGTTAGTTTAGGGTTTGCGGTCAGTACAGGTACCACCTACTCCTGAGAAAGTCTCTCATGCGGCTCCAAGGTCACCGGATCATAACACTTCATATAGATACTTCTTTACTTGATCCTGACTTTACTATATCCCCCCTCAGGACATTAGTCAATACCTTTCTGGGTGCTCTCCCCTTGTTTTTATTATTCTTTTTAACGTCTATGTTTTTATAATATTGGTTTCTTATTCTATTTGTTGTCACCTGATCCTAATAAAATATAATTTTGTTTCATCCATTTGTGATGTATTGGGACTTTTATGGTCGGATTCATTCATACTCTTTTCTTTTCTCTAGGTCATTTACCAACTATTCTAGATGTATAGAGTCCGGACTTTCAGTTTGTGAGGATACTATATACATTATACAATATCACCTTTATCTCACAGCAGAACCAATTATTTTCCCTTGTTTCATGTATTGAGTAAATCACTGGTACACATACCCACATAGCTTTCCAAATCCTTTTGATAGGTACTCTTCTTGAACATACAAAGGGTAACACAACCTGGCTATATTTTCCCTGTTCCAGGTTGTGTAGATGTACTGCTCTATAGTGAAAGAAAAGAGGCTGTCATCACTCTGTGCCCTTGGTAGACATGCAATTTTCCAACATTAGAATGTTTCAAAACACACATCGAAGGCCACGGTTGTTTTTCTGAAGAAGAACACGGTGAAATTGGTTATTATGTCTCGTGATCTGAACCAAGATGAACACTTATGGGAAATTCTAAAGAGAAAGTTGAGCAATGAGCATCACTCTCCATCCAGCATCCAGGCTCTACGAGAGGTTATTTTTGAAGAATGGAACAACAAAGATAGGGCGATATGTCACCCACTTGTTCATTCCATGCTTAGAAGACTTTGTACCTATTCTTAAAAATCATGGAGGTCATACAAAATACTAAATATACTGTTTTTTTATGTGGGGTGTATCAATTATTTGGAGTAAAACTGGAGATTGTTTAACAAACCTTATAATATCAATCTTACTTTCATGTTATGGGTAAAATAAATGTTCAATGAAACTCAGTCTTGTCAACATTTTTTAAATTGTTCTTGAGTTCAGTGAGATATTGATTAAAATCTTACTTTTCAAAGGGGGTGTACTTATTTATGCTGAGCACTGTACAGGAAATTAAAAAAGAAGCAGAAGTTAATTAGAAGTTAGAAGAAGTTAATTAGATAACATAATTTAGGTGTAAACTCCTAAGCTCCCTGTCTGGACAACACTATTAGTCTCAGAGTGACAACTCAAACTACTGCACGGCCTGGTGACAAAAGCAGAAACAGAGGGATCAAACAAAAAAAGTGAATGCAACAGTAGCCTGAATCACCTGATCAGGTTGTGGGCGTTGATATTACTAGCTGACACCCACGATCTTTCCTCTGACCCATAACTCTTCCAATGTGCAAGATATTGCAAGGATTTTTTAGACAGGAGGGCGTGCTTCGCCCCATAAAAACAGTTAAACTTATCATTTTTCTGGCCATCACCACCACCTACATCAATCAAGTATATTTCTTTAAGAAATTTTGCATGATTGTCCGCTATCCCTGCTCGACAGATTTCTTCTGATGGTGAAGATGCTGGGGTCACGTGCCTTGCTGAGCTTCTAAGTAAGCCCTTATCTGTCCCCTCTCACACCCAAGGAAGTGGGGAGTTGAAGTGTATAAGAATACACAAACCAGACTAACAAGCGAAGATGTACAGGGATAAATGAAAGTACCATGTCTTTTCCAGCTAGGTTTGAAAAAGACCCATCACGGGGTCGAAACGTTACCTCGACACGCTCATGTTTTACTGTGGTGACTTCAATAAATGTTTGCCTATAATATGCATTTGAAAATCAAAATTTTGAGTGCGGCTGTTTTTCTCGAATCTATGGGAATGGACAGGCATGAATATTCATTACCTTAATGAGCGGGGCCACATCATCGCTGGGCCGGAAGAGCTGCTGGCACCGGAACAAATAAGATGAAGTGAGGGCACGCAGGGAAGGTACGTAGTATGTGTGCTGGAGGCCGGCAGCTGTCACTGTGCGCTATTACAGAGAAATGAATATTCATTGCCAGCGCAGTGAATATTCATTTCTCTTTAGCAGCGGCACAAGCTTTAGCCACAGCCGCCGACACCTGCCTCTGTGACCCTCTGCTCCGCCACTCCCCCTCCCCTGCCGTCTTTCTGGGACAATTGACTCATGTATAAGCCGAGGGGGGTGTTTTCAGCACAAAAAAATGGGCTGAAAAACTTGGCTGATACACGAGTATATACGGTATTACACAATATAATTCCTGAATTGGTGTTTTTTTTATATATATTCAAACATTGGGATATTTTGCAGGAAAACAAAATAATAGAGAAATTACAGGAAAAAAAAATAAATTTGTTTTAGAAAATCCATTATCATTGGTCATTTTATTGCACCAATGAAAAAAATTTGTATGGACATGATGCCTCTTGATCAACGTCTACTATTCGTAAAATCTACACTTTTGAGGTGCCAACATTGTGTTAATGAAAGTCCAACCTTCCTAAAATACATAAATCGTTCTTATGGGCTAATGTCCTGTGAGAGTTAAATATACAAGGTCAGAAGATGAAAGACGGCAATCACAAAGGGCGTTTTTTTTCTTAATGAAGAAAACTTTTTTAAAAACGAAAACTCCATTGATGTATGTCTTTATTTTTCTGATTTTGGATATTTGCTATCATCTATATTTTATGATACACCACCGATATGTTTGAAAAATTTATTGACAAAATAATTAAATCAAAATGTTTACATCATATGATTACTAGACATAGAAGGAAAAAGCCACCAGGTGGCAAAAGGAATACAGGGATCCACATAGGGTCTGGTTTTTAAATTAGACTTACTCAGTAGAATAAGTTAGAATAAATACACGGAATAAAATGTATATTATTGTAAAAAATATGTAATATAAATTAATAAATATATAAATAATGCTAACATACTGTGTATCACAAAGTCCAACAAAAATTAATGATCAATTTGTATATATTCAGAAAAAGACTATAAGTAGATGTAACTAGACTATTAATTAGCACAATATTAATGCATACAAATATATAACTGCGCACAATTAAAATATCAGTGCATATATAGGCTTTGATAAAAAATTCCATAAAATTATAAGTGTCATTGCGCAAATAGAGGATAAAAGAAGCAGTCAGATGCTGAAAAAAATCACATACCCGGGTGTTGGGTGTGGGTCCATCCCCTGGGTATGTGATTTTTTTCGGCATCTGACTGCTTCATTTATCCTCTATTTGCGCAATGACACTTTATTATGCATTGGCCCGTTAGTGGTTTAGTAGCTAGGCTATTTAATACTGTCACCTTTTATATTTTTTACCCCTACTGATCCATATTCTCCAGCCCATCCCATTGGATTTAACTAATTATTTACATTGCACTGTGTTCACTCTTTCCTCTGTATGGGGGGATTTTTATTTACATCTCTTTATTGTCACTGGTGTCTTATTTAATTATAATTTTATGGAATTTTTATCAAAGCCTATATATGCACTGATGTTTTATTTGTGCACAGTAATATATTTGTATGCATTAATATCGTGCTGATTAATAGTCTAGTTACATCTAATTATAGTCTTTTGCTGAATATATATTAATTGATCATTCATTTTTTGTTGGACTTTGTGGCACACAGTATATTTAGCATTATTTATATATTAATTAATTTATATTACATATTTTTTACAATAATATACATTTTATTCTGCGTATTTATTCTAACTTATTCTACTAAGTCTAATTTAAAAACCAGACCCTATGTGGAACCCTGTATTCTTTTTGCCACCTGGTAGCTTTTTCCTTCTATGTCTAGTAATCATATGATGTAAATATTTTGATTTAATTATTTTGTCACAACAAAAGAAAAGTTTTAAAAAACACTGATACACTTATCTGTGTTCATATCTCGCCTCAACGCGTTTCCCTACCATGATATGGTTCCTCAGGAGGCATATGGGAAAAGATTCTGTGTGTATGAATAACATCAAAGATGTATGCTGCGCCTGGTTGCAGGTGTAGGCAACTTTACTTTTGTTTTTCACCGTTTGTGGGTTCACAACCTGTGCCTAGGTATGTGTTTTTGGTAATATCTGGACACATTAAGAACATGCTGTGATTACTACTATAATTTATATCTTATGTATATATATTGGGGAGAATACACGGTAATAAAAATGATCTATATTGTATATATGTATGGGGGATTTCGGTTATCAAACCCCTATGTACTCGTTTGAGGAGCTGTAGTAGGTTACAGCAAGTAGCAGCAGGTGCCCTAGGTGTTTTGTGTTAAATCCGTTATCTTGAGTTTTTCTTTATGGTCTGACTGTTAAGAGCTGTCCGGGGGCATGGATCACTAGTGTAGCCCCCAAGGCACCTATCCCTTTAGTATCCCAGTACGGTAAGGGATACAGTAGGGCTTTCAGGGAGAGCCGCCGAGGAGCGGGGGCGCCATTTTGCGTTCAAGAGGGTGCCAACCTCCGCTGGCAGGTAGGGTCGCCAGGTAAGGGACCCTTGAGGGTGTAATAGCCATTAGAGCAGGACGGTTAGATAAAGGATACGGCCAGACCATATTAGGTTTGTGTTACACTTTGGTGAAAATATCACTTGGCACCGATTTGGTTTGTTGTTATCTCTTGGGCCCTGTACTGTGGGTAATTCAGGACTATATCATTATGAGTTTAGGATTCCCATGAGTGTTTAGGGACCCGTAGGGTTTACAGGGTGAGCCGCCGTTGAGCGGGGGCGCCATATTGCGTTCAAGAGGGTGCCAACCTCCGCTGACAGGCAGTGATAAATTTAGGGACAGATAGAGAGATATACATATATGTCCCCACCCGTCTTCTCTTAACTATCGGGCCAGGTTTTTATTGATCCACTACTTTTTATAGTTGTTGGGTGTTGCATATGCTTGCTTTTATAAGTCCTATTGTGTGTATTTTTTGATTAAATAAAATTATCGTCTAGGTATTAGTTTTTTGATTTATTTGTGCATTTGATACTAATCCCAACTATCTAGCAGTATATAATTTCTTCTGACAGCCCCTCTGCCTTTGGATCGGAGACCCCACGGCATGACGCAGGGTCCTGATCGCTGCCATGGAGACCCGATGTCGTCATGACAACATTCGGGTCTCCAGACCTAAGTGACTTCCTGTCATGTGCAGTGATGACCAGGAAGTCTATCAGGTCAGTGTAATAGAAGCTGCAGCGATGACAGCCTCTATAGCATGCAGATCTGAATGCTATAGAATCGAGCAGCCTGCACAAACAATTGTCCCATAGTGGGACAAAGTGTAAAACTTAGAATGAAATAATTTAGTTTTTAAATAATTGTAAAAATATTATTAATAATGTTAATAATAATAATTAATCAATATTTATTTGATCACTAAATATTTGAATGAAAAAAAATCTAAACAATAAAAGTACACATATTTGGTATCACTGTGTCCGTAACAACCCAACCTATAAAACTGTCCCACTACTTCACCTATTTAGTAAACCTGATAAAAAAACAAGGCAAAAAACAATACTTTATCATCATACTGCCAAACATAAAGTGGAATAACACGCGATCAAAAAGATGCAGCCTTTCCAGCTAAAACAGAAAACAAAAAACCCCAAAACACTGCAACATAGTCCATACGTATGCAGGTGGCACCCCGCTCTGGAGCAATACAGGTTCAGACTCTTCAGGACACCAAACCACTGGAGAATCCACTCTCCAGTCTAGCTGAACCCAGGCTGCCTCTAGAGCCCATTTATTTAAAACCCAGACCATGTGACTCTTTACATCATGTGACTGACCACATGATCATGACATAGCACAGGTCCTGGCAGTTCTGCAGGTGGAGATAAAGTGGACCTCCTCTCTCTCGCTCGATAAAGGTCCAAATGAAACCAGTCCTTTATGCAACTTTAACTTAACCCTCACAACACATAGCGTGTTGGAGGAAAATACTCTGGTTTCATACCACTGACGCCATTAAGCGCAGTGACATACAGTATATCTCCCCTCTATTACATTACCAGTGACTTTGGCACAGTGCCGGTAAGCATAATTGGATCTGCTGTTCCAATGTGCCTGTCCACAGTCTCAGATTTGCCATTCAAAAATGCCTGTCCACACATTCAGATCTGCTGTTCCAAAGATGCTGCCCGCTTACTCAGCTGTGCTGTACCAAAGTACCAATCTGTATTCTTGACTTTGCTGTTCCATGATTAAGGTGCCATTCAGCAAATTGATTGGTCCTATATCTCAACTAGAAAGAAAATATGAGTTCAAACTAAAAAGGAAACAAGCAAAAAAAAATAAAATAAAAAGTTATTGGGTGCTTAATCCTGAGCTCCCTTTGACAAATGTAATTGAGTGGATCCTTTTATGAGCACTGATCTCCATTTGTATTCGGTCACTATTATATCTTTCTCCACCTACCCTTCCCACTATGGTTCAACTGTCCACATAATACATATTCTTTAAAGCGCACGTCAAACTGCTCACCATTGTTAATGTCTGAACATTTCCTTTTATGTGAGACTTGAATAAGCTAGTATACATTGTTAGAAAAAGAAGCTGTGGAGTTCACTGAAAGCGGACAAAAACATGCAGAGGAGTATTGATATTGTATTACTGATGTTCTTCACAGAATTGCATCTATACATTGAAACTTCATGTGATAATTAGTTACAGCATTCTGTGATAATAATTTTGAAAATATCTTTACAGCAGCAAGAGCCTAATTTTTCTGATACAGAACTACAAATCCTGCGCAGTTAAGTGATAAAATACCACTAAGGGGAAATCAAGAACATCTGTTACTAGATTCCTGCTACCCGAACCATGAGCGTCACAAACCAGAGCCTGGCTGAAAGATTGCAGCCAGGTATGTCTTTCTCTAAAGCGCTGCGGCCTCCCCTGGACAGTTTTCTCTGCCCAGTTCCAGTTGACTGACAGGTCTCTCTCATGTGTGCATGTAAGGTGCCCAGGGTAGTAGCCATGGGCAAGATGCTGCTCCATAAAGCCCCTGGCCTTGGCAATTAGTTTTTCGATATTTGTAATACACGCCCTCTAATTGTGCACTCCTCCTCCCATCAGCATAAGGCATTTTTAAATAGAGCTTGACCCTACCTTCCTATATAATTGTAGGCTTTTAGCTGGGAGAGGCATAATGTTAAGTGTAGGGTCTTAACAAAGGGGTACGCCTGGTCACTGGCTGTTGGGCTTACATGAATTGGCCAGTTTCTACTCTAAGTATCTTCATTTTTTAACACGTTTTCTACAGCAGTAATGCAGTTCCAATTTCATGTATTCAATGTTTACATATTATGGTGTTTCAGAGTGCAACTTTAAAGGAGTTTTCCCGCCAACAAAGTTTGTTTTAAACAATAGATGTTAGAATAATAATAATAATTTCCACAATTGATGTGTTTAACCCCTTTCTGCCATATGGTGTACTATCCCGTCGAGATGACCTGGGACTTAATTCCCAGGGACGGGATAGTACGTCATGTGCGATCAGCCACGCTCATGGGGGAAGCATGACCGATCACCGCCGGGTGTCAGCTGATTATTTGTCACGGGGGACTAGGTGAGCGAGAGCTAATAACCCGGGCCCCTGCAATTTCCCTCAGACTAGGGAAATCCTGACTGACCCTCTACCTGGAGTTTACACTGATGGTGTGCATGTCCAGGCCTCGAACCTCACCCTGTCTCCTGTTTCAACCCTAAGCTGAAACCTCCGCGCACCACCCAGTGAAGAGGTAATACACCAATACCCACAGTTAGTACAGACAAGGATAAAGGAAAATATACAGCACGCTGCAGTCACTCAGGAATACACTATAAATGTGCAGGGCAAAATAAATACAAATATAGGAAGGAGTAAATAAGACTAAGGAAAATACACCACCAGCAACGAATCTCCAACAACCAGCTCTCCACTCCAGACCGAGATAACAACGCACAAGACAGAAGCTATAATCGGCGACGCCCAATGATCAGGAGAACTATTTAAAGGCAATGGGCTGTTATGATCTTAGTGGCAAGGATTGCAGGTCGGACTAGCTAAGTAACTGAACAGACTACTAGCTCTGGGGAAGTGGTAACTAGATTGACCGCAACCTGATCCTATCCGCAAACAACTATAGGCAGCCGTGGAACGTTACCTAAAAATCCTAGACGTCTCTTCACGGCCTGAGAAACTGACTATTCCTGGAGGGAAAGAAAGTCCTCTCTTGCCTCAGTGGAATGACCCCAAAGATATAGAATAGCCCCCCACAAATATTAACGGTGAGTTAAGGGGAAAGCACAAACGCAGAGATGAAATCAGATTTAGCAAATGAGGCCCGCTAATACTAGATAGCAGAAAATAGGAAGGGAACTGTGCGGTCAATAAAAAAACCCTATTCAAAATATCCACGCAGAGATTGCTCGAGCCCCCGCACCAACTAACGGTGCGGGGGAAGCAACTCCGTACCCCAGAGCTTACCAGCAAAAAGAAATCACATATTAGCAAGCTGGACTAGACTCATCATACACAGAAATCATATTGCAGGCAGATGAGCAAAAAATATTCAAACAGAACTTAGCTTATCCTGAAGAGGCAGAAAACGAGATAATCAGGAGTAATCAGAATAGCACTGAATACATTGACAGCCGGCAACAAGTGGAAGTGAAGCAGAGCTAAATAGGAGCCTCCCTGGTGAATAACGAGGCAGCTGATCCAGCCAGACCCGCAGGATAATAAACCAAACCACCAGGGGGAGCCAAAAAACCAAAGTCACACAATACCATCTGTGACCACAAGAGGGAGCCTGAAAACGGAGTTCACAACAGTACCCCCCCTTGAGGAGGGGTCACCGAACCCTCATCAAAACCCCCAGGGCGATCAGGGTGAGCCACATGGAAGGCACGAACCAAATCGGCCACATGAACATCAGAGGCAACAACCCAGGAATTATCCTCCTGACCATAGCCTTTCCACTTAACCAAATACTGAAGCCTCCGTCTAGAAATACGAGAATCCAAGATCTTCTCCACCACGTATTCCAATTCTCCCTCAACCAGCACAGGGGCAGGAGGCTCAACCGAAGGAACCACAGGCACCACAAACCTCCGCAACAACGACCGATGGAACACATTATGAATAGCAAACGATGCCGGGAGGTCCAAACGAAATGACACAGGGTTAAGGACTTCCAAAATCTTATAAGGACCGATAAACTGAGGCTTAAACTTAGGAGCGGAGACCTTCATAGGAACAAAGCAAGAAGACAACCACACCAAATCCCCAACGCGAAGTCGGGGACCCACACAGCGACGGCGGTTGGCAAAGCGCTGAGCCTTCTCTTGTGACAGCTTCAAATTGTCCACCACATGATTCCAAATCTGATGCAACCTATCCACCACAACATCCACTCCAGGACAGTCAGAAGGCTCCACCTGACCTGAGGAAAAACGACGATGAAACCCTGAATTACAAAAAAAAGGCGAAACCAAAGTAGCAGAACTAGCCCGATTATTAAGGGCAAACTCGGCCAATGGCAAAAAAGTCACCCAGTCGTCCTGATCAGCAGAAACAAAACATCTTAAATAGGTTTCCAAAGTCTGATTAGTGCGCTCGGTTTGGCCATTCGTCTGAGGATGGAAGGCCGACGAAAAAGACAAATTAATGCCCATCTTAGCACAAAAGGTCCGCCAAAATCTAGACACAAACTGGGATCCTCTGTCGGAAACAATATTTTCAGGGATCCCGTGCAAACGAACCACATTTTGAAAAAACAGAGGAACCAACTCGGAGGAGGAAGGCAACTTAGGCAAGGGCACCAAATGGACCATTTTAGAAAAACGATCACACACCACCCAAATGACCGACATTCTCTGAGAGACAGGGAGATCTGAAATAAAATCCATGGAAATGTGCGTCCAAGGCCTCTTCGGGACAGGCAAAGGCAACAACAAGCCACTGGCACGAGAACAGCAAGGCTTAGCCCGAGCACAAATTCCACAAGACCTTCTCTGAGGATACCAGCTGGCTCTGAATCACCAGGAGAGTCAGGCACAAAACTCCTAGAAAGAGCACCAGCCTTCACATTCTTCGAACCAGGCAGGTATGAGACCACGAAATCAAAACGAGAGAAAAACAACGACCAACGAGCCTGTCTAGGATTCAGCCGCTTGGCCGACTCGAGATAAATCAAATTCTTGTGATCAGTCAAGACCACCACACGATGCTTAGCTCCCTCGAGCCAATGTCGCCACTCCTCAAATGCCCACTTCATAGCCAACAACTCCCGATTACCAACATCATAATTCCGCTCGGCAGGCGAAAACTTTCTTGAAAAGAAAGCACATGGCTTCATCACAGAGCCATCAGAGGTTCTCTGCGACAAAACAGCCCCTGCTCCAATCTCAGAAGCATCAAGCTCGACCTGGAAAGGAAGGGAGACGTCTGGCTGACATAAGACCGGAGCCGAAGAAAACCGGCGCTTCAGCTCCCGAAAGGCCTCCACAGCCGCAGGAGACCAATTAGCAACATCAGAACCCTTCTTGGTCAAATCCGTCAATGGCTTAACAACACCAGAAAAATTAGCGATGAAGCGACTGTAAAAATTAGCAAAACCCAAGAACTTCTGAAGACTCTTAACAGATGTAGGCTGAGTCCAGTCATGAATAGCCTGAACCTTGACTGGGTCTATCTCAATAGCAGAAGGAGAAAAAATGAAACCCAAAAAATAGACCTTCTGGACTCCAAAAAGACATTTTGAGCCCTTCACAAATAAAGCATTGGCACGCAGGACCTGAAACACCATCCTGACCTGCTTAACATGGGACTCCCAATCATCCGAAAAAACCAGAATATCATCCAGATACACAATCATAAATTTATCCAGATATTCGCGGAATATGTCGTGCATAAAGGACTGAAAGACAGAAGGAGCGTTAGAAAATCCAAAAGGCATCACCAAGTACTCAAAATGGCCTTCGGGCGTATTAAATGCAGTTTTCCATTCATCACCCTGCTTAATACGCACAAGGTTATACGCACCACGAAGATCTATCTTGGTGAACCAACTAGACCCCCTAATGCGAGCAAACAGATCAGATAACAATGGCAAAGGATACTGAAATTTGACCGTGATTTTGTTTAGAAGGCGATAATCAATACAAGGTCTCAAGGAACCATCCTTCTTAGCCACAAAAAAGAACCCCGCACCAAGAGGGGAGGAGGAGGGGCGAATAAGTCCTTTCTCCAAAGACTCCTTTATATAACTCCGCATAGCAGCATGCTCCGGCACTGACAAATTGAAAAGTCGTCCCTTAGGAAACTTACTACCAGGAATCAAATTTATAGCACAATCACAATCCCTATGAGGAGGTAGAGAACTGAGTTTGGGCTCATCAAATACATCCTGGTAATCTGACAAAAACGCAGGGACCTCAGAAGGAGTGGATGAAGCAATTGACACCACAGGAGCGTCGCCATGAATTCCCTGACAACCCCAACTTGACACAGACATTGCTTTCCAATCCAGGACTGGATTATGAGTCTGCAACCATGGCAGGCCCAACACGACAACATCATGCAAATTATGCAATACAAGAGAGCGAATCACCTCCTGATGAACAGGAGTCATGCACATGGTCACTTGTGTCCAGTACTGAGGTTTATTCGTAGCCAATGGTGTAGCATCAATTCCCCTTAGTGGAATAGGGAATTTTAAAGGCTCCAAAACAAAACCACAGCGCCTGGCAAATGACAAATCCATCAGACTCATGGCAGCCCCTGAATCCACAAAAGCCATAACCGGGTAAGATGACAGGGAACAAATCAGGGTAACAGACAAAATAAACTTAGGCTGTAAAGTACCGATGGTGACAGATTTATCAATCTTTTTTGTGCGCTTAGAGCATGCTGAGATAACATGAGCTGAGTCACCACAGTAAAAGCACAACCCATTTTGCCGTCTATAATTTTGCCGTTCACTTCTGGTCAGAGTTCTATCACATTGCATAGACTCAGGTGTCTGTTCAGAAGACACCGCCAAATGGTGCGCAGGTTTGCGCTCCCGCAAACGCCGATCAATCTGAATGGCCAGAGTCATTGACTCATTCAGACCTGCAGGCGTAGGGAACCCCACCATGACATTCTTAATGGCTTCAGAAAGACCTTTTCTGAAATTTGCAGCCAGGGCACACTCATTCCATTGAGTAAGCACCGACCATTTCCGAAATTTCTGGCAGTACACCTCTGCATCATCTTGCCCCTGAGAGAGGGCCAACAACGCTTTTTCAGCCTGGTTCTCAAGATTAGGTTCCTCATAGAGCAATCCAAGGGCCAGAAAAAACGCATCCACACTGAGCAATGCAGGATCCCCTGGAGCCAATGCGAAAGCCCAATCTTGAGGATCGCCACGCAAGAAAGAAATAATAATCTTAACTTGCTGAACAGAATCCCCAGAGGAACGAGTTTTCAAAGAAAGAAACAACTTGCAATTGTTCTTAAAATTCAGGAACCTAGATCTATCTCCAGAAAACAACTCCGGAATAGGTATTCTAGGCTCTGACATAGGACTGTGCACAACAAAATCCTGAATACTTTGTACCCTTGCAGCAAGATGATCTACACTGGAGGCTAAACTCTGGATATCCATATCAGCAGCTGAACTCAGAGCCACACCAAGATTAAGAGGAGGAGAGAAGCCAGACACACAGCAGCTAGACACACGGCAGCAAAAAAAAAAAAAAAAATCTCCAAGCTTCTTTTCTCCTACTTCTGCCATGCAATTAACACTTTACTGGGCCGGCTGTACTGTTATGATCCTAGTGGCAAGGATCGCAGGTCAGACTAGCTAAGTAACTGAACAGACTACTAGCTCTGGGGAAGTGGTAACTAGATTGACCGCAACCTGATCCTATCCGCAAACAACTATAGGCAGCCGTGGAACGTTACCTAAAAATCCTAGACTTCTCTTCACGGCCTGAGAAACTGACTATTCCTGGAGGGAAAGAAAGTCCTCTCTTGCCTCAGTGGAATGACCCCAAAGATATAGAATAGCCCCCCACAAATATTAACGGTGAGTTAAGGGGAAAGCACAAACGCAGAGATGAAATCAGATTTAGCAAATGAGGCCCGCTAATACTAGATAGCAGAAAATAGGAAGGGAACTGTGCGGTCAATAAAAAAACCCTATTCAAAATATCCACGCAGAGATTGCTCGAGCCCCCGCACCAACTAACGGTGCGGGGGAAGCAACTCCGTACCCCAGAGCTTACCAGCAAAAAGAAATCACATATTAGCAAGCTGGACTAGACTCATCATACACAGAAATCATATTGCAGGCAGATGAGCAAAAAATATTCAAACAGAACTTAGCTTATCCTGAAGAGGCAGAAAACGAGATAATCAGGAGTAATCAGAATAGCACTGAATACATTGACAGCCGGCAACAAGTGGAAGTGAAGCAGAGCTAAATAGGAGCCTCCCTGGTGAATAACGAGGCAGCTGATCCAGCCAGACCCGCAGGATAATAAACCAAACCACCAGGGGGAGCCAAAAAACCAAAGTCACACAATACCATCTGTGACCACAAGAGGGAGCCTGAAAACGGAGTTCACAACATGGGCATGGCCCAGCTTCCAATCCGAGGATCAGGTAAATTAACCCCGGAACAGCTAGATAAAATCTAGCCGACGCCAATGAGCAAATAGTGGTCAAAAGCGGAATTACCGCTGTCTATCGAACGACCTGGTCTGAACAGCGTCCGACATGACAGTACCCCGCCTTCTACGAGGGACCCCAGGGCCCTCACGGCTTATAGGACCCAGCTTGTCTGGATGGCGACGATGAAAAAACCTGACCAGCCGATCCGCATGAATATCCGAGGCTGGTACCCAGGACCTCTCCTCAGGCTCATAACCACGCCAGTGTACCAAGTACTGTAAAGTGCGTCGATACGCGTGGGGTTTAGGGCTTTCTTTTTCCCGAGGGACAGGACTGGGTAACTTACCTCCATAACTGCTATGGAACTACACCTATGTATTTCTTGCATAGACTGACACTTATCCATGCCTTAGGACATTGGATCTTGATTCCTTGTATTTCAATATGGCGTGTGTGTGCATATGTTTATTTAAACAACTAATACATTGTAGTATTGCAGTATATTTATTTCCCTGATTATTTTTCTACAGGGGTCTGCTCCTACTTATTTACCATCTGTTTGCACACACGCCACTTTGGACAAGATAGGATCCATGATATATCTTCTCCTGATATTAGGCTGGAGTACATGTTATTTGTCATAGTACTCAGGGGGTCAGTTGGCAGCAAACAATAGGATTTATGTAGTCTTATATTTGGCACTTTCTGGCAATTTTTCCTGTTCTACATATATTGTGAAGTATTAGCTTCCTTTTTCCCCTCGGGTTAAATTCTTTATGGTCTATTTTGCCATATCATTGTTTTAAATGTTTTTAAATGTATGTCTTGCCTGGCTCTGTTTGTGGTTAATGACTTTTGTATAATAAAATTGATTATTTAAGGTTGATCCCATTGGTTTGCATATCTTCTCTCTCTGTTCAGTAATTATTTATATGCAATGGTTGATCCCTAATCTTTGTATTGGAGTGGTGCCCGCTTCTCTTTCTTTCTATATAAGTACTGTAAAGTGCGACGCACTACATGAGAGTCAACCACCTTGGAGACTTCAAACTCCAAATTACCATCCACCAAGACTGGAGGTGGCATAGGCGCCGCGTCCACAGAACCCACCACCTTCTTTAGAAGAGACCTATGGAACACGTTGTGTATCTTATACACCGTAGGGAGCTCCAATCGGTACGCTACTGGGTTAATGACGGCGGTGACCCTAAATGGACCAATAAACCGTGGACCCAATTTAAGGGATGGTATCTTGAGTCTTATGTTTTTTGTGGATAACCACACCCAGTCATCCACACTCAGGTCCGGACCTGGCACACGCCTACTGTCAGCCACACGTTTGTACCTAGCACCCACACTCAACAGGCGCTGTTTAACTCTCCTCCAGACTGATGACAATTGTGCTCCTAACTGATCCTCCTCCGGAACGCCAGAAGAGCCCCTCTGACTCAAGGTACAAAATTGAGGATGTAGCCCGTAAACACAAAAAAACGGAGACTCCCCAGATGACTCCTGGCGGTGATTATTGATGGCAAACTCAGCAAAAGGAAGAAAGGTAGACAACTCCTCCTGGTTATCAGAGACAAAGCAGCGTAGGTACTGTTCCAAATTTTGGTTCATACGCTCAGTCTGACCATTTGACTGAGGATGGAATGCCGAAGAATGAGACAACTTGATCCCCAGCCGTGAGCAAAATGCTTTCCAAAATTTTGCCACAAACTGAGACCCCCTATCAGACACGATGTCAGACGGAACCCCATGAAGTCTGACCACCTCCTGCACAAATACCTGAGCCAGAGTCTTAGGCAACGAAGGCAAAGACACAAAGTGCGACATTTTAGAAAACCGATCAACAATCACCAAGATGACCGTGTTCCCAGCTGATGAGGGCAAATCAGTGATGAAATCCATGGAGATTTCCATCCATGGCTTACTAGGTACTTCAAGAGGAAGTAGTGTGCCAACAGGACGGGAGCGGGGCGTCTTAGCCCTAGCGCATGTGGTACAAGCTGACACGTACGAGACCACGTCCTGTCGGATCTTGGGCCACCAAAACCGACGTGACACCAACTCCAAGGTACCTCTAACCCCTGGGTGGCCAGCCAGGACAGCATCATGATGCTCCGCCAAAACCTTTAAGCGGAGATGAAGCGGTACAAAAGATTTGTTGATGGGAAGCTCAGATGGTACCTCCTCCTGAGCCTCGGCAATCTCAGCCTCAACCTCGGTAGTGAGAGCCGAAACCACAACACCCTTTTGGAGGATGGGTACTGGATCTTCCCGAGGTTCACCCCCCGGAAAACACCTGGACAGAGCATCCGCCTTAGTGTTTTTAGACCCCGGTCTGTAAGTGACTACAAAATTGAAAAGCGTGAAAAACAATGCCCAGCGAGCCTGCCTGGGGGACAGACGCTTGGCTGACTCCAAATACAGCAGATTCTTATGATCGGTAATAACAGTAACCTGATGTACCGACCCCTCCAAGAAGTGTCGCCATTCCTCAAAGGCCAACTTGATTGCCAACAACTCCCTGTTGCCGATATCGTAGTTACGTTCGGCGGATGACAGTTTCTTGGAGAAATAGGCGCACGGACGTAAACCACTCAAAGATGAGCCTTGAGATAGTACTGCCCCCACACCAACCTCAGACGCATCGACTTCCACAACAAAGGGTTTTGATATGTCTGGCTGCGCAAGAATGGGGGCTGAAACAAAACTGTTCTTAAGAAACTCAAATGCGCGCACAGCAGCCTCAGGTCAAACGGAGAAATTGGTACCCTTTTTAGTCATGTCAGTTAGCGGTTTAGCAATGATGGAAAAATCCTTGATAAATTTCCTATAGTAGTTAGAAAACCCAAGGAACCGCTGAAGTACTTTCAGGTTATCAGGACGTTCCCAATGCAGCACCGCTTGCACCTTAGCGGCGTCCATTTTAAAACCAGAAGCAGACACAATATAACGCAAGAAAGGCAACTCTTGAACAGAAAATACACATTTCTCAAGTTTAGCATACAGCTTATTCTCTCTGAGAAGCTGTAACACCTGCCTGACATGATTTAAATGAGCATCACGGTCGCAAGAATATATGAGGATGTCATCTAGGTACACAATAACGAATTTCCCCAAAACATGCGAGAACACATCACTGATGAAATGTTGGAACACTGCAGGTGCGTTAGTCAACCCAAAAGGCATCACCAAATTTTCAAAATGACCCTCAGGGGTATTAAAAGCCGTCTTCCACTCATCACCTTGATGGACTCTTATGAGGTTGTACGCCCCCCTGAGGTCAAGCTTGGTAAACCACTTAGCACCCGCCACCTGGTTGAACAAATCCGGTATCAGTGGTATCGGGTATGGATCACGAACCATAATCTGGTTCAACACCCTGAAATCCAAACACGGGCGTAAGCCGCCATCTTTCTTCTTCACGAAGAAGAACCCTGCTGCCACCGGCGAGGATGATGGCCTGATGTGCCCTTTGCTCAAGCTTTCAGCAATATAATCTTTTAACGCTTGTCTCTCTGGACCGGAGATGTTAAACATCCTTGCTTTAGGCAACTTGGACCCTGGTTTAAACCTGATAGAACAGTCATAGGGACGATGTGGCGGCAACTCTGAACAACCCTTTTCAGAGAACACATCCACAAAATCCAGAAGTGACTCCGGAACGCTTGAAGTCACCACAGCCACACATGTGGCCAGGCAATTCTCCTGGCAGAACTCGCTCCACTGAATTATGTCCTGAGTTTTCCAGTCGATTACCGGGTTGTGCATGGACAACCAAGGAAAACCCAAAACCACCTGAGCAGGAATAATTCTTGAGCACCTTACATGTAACCCGCTCGGAATGTAGAACCCCAATGTGGAGTTTCACCTCAGCCACAAATTCAGTAATCTCCCCCTGAGAGAGAGGAGCAGCATTGATGGTGACCACGCGGATAGGATGAGACAGTTTTTCAATCCTAAAACCTGCTGTGCGCGCAAACTCCTCATCAATGAGATTTGCAGCTGAACCACTATCCACAAAAACAGTAATTGGCAGCTCAATGCCAGCGATAAAAACCTTAGCAGGGAGCATGCATTGAAAAACCACCATGGAGGATATACATAAGCTCAGATTGGTCTCCTCCACACCCTCTGAGCTTAGAAGTTTTCCGCCGTTGCGTTTTTCTTAGACAGCAGAGGACAGATGTTAATAAAATGACCAGTTTTACCACAGTAAAAACAGGCTCCCTGCTTCCTGAGCTCAGGGGCTCGACGCTTCACATGTGACACCCCTGCAATTTGCATAGGCTCCGTGGGCTCACCTGCAGCAACCTCACGTGAACCTAAACCAGGGGTGTCAAATTGCATTCCTCAAGGGCTGCAAACAGGTCATGTTTTCAGGATTTCCTTGTATTGCACAGGTGATCATTTAATCACCTGCACAGAATGATTCCAGCACCTTGTGCAATGAGAAGGAAATCTTGAAAACACGCATGGTTTGAGGCCCTCGAGGAATGCAGTTTGACATCCCTGACCTAAACCCTCTCCCATAGGCGGTGTCTCATGCTCCCTCTGACGCAAACGGCGATCAATGCGGACAACCAGACTCATAGCGGAATCTAGAGAAGCAGGAGTCTCGTACATCAGAAGAGCTTTTTAACCCTTCCAGAAACCCCATGAATAAACTGACTCCACAATGCTGGATCATTCCATTGTGTATCGATCGCCCAGCGACGAAATTCAGAACAGTAATCCTCTGCAACTCGCTCCCCCTGGCGAATAGTGCGTATCTTAGATTCTGCTAGAGCCATTCTGTCAGGTTCATCGTAGATTTTTCCAAGAGAGGAAAAAAAACTCTCCACAGAGTCAAATGCAGCAGAATCAGATGGCAAAGAAAACGCCCATGCTTGGGGATCCCCGCTTAACAATGACAACACCAGGCCCACACGCTGAGCCTCATTACCCGAGGAGATCGGGCGCATACGGAAATATAGTTTCCAAGCTTCACGAAAAGAAACAAATTTACTGCTTTCCCCAGCAAATTTTTCAGGCAAAGGGAATTTAGGCTCAGCAACTCTTCCTGTCGCTCCAGCTTGCACATTAGATACTGCTAGTCCCTGTTGCTGAACTGCCCCCCTCAACTCAGTGACCTGTAGGGACAGCGCCTCCAACTGGCGGGTTATGGAAGTCATGGGATCCATGACAAAAGAAAAAAAAGAAACCCCATTTTTTTTTTTTCTTTTTTGTTGTTGGGCCGATTATAATGTCACGGGGGACTAGGTGAGCGAGAGCTAATAACCCTGGCCCCTGCAATTTCCCTCAGACTAGGGTAATCCTGACTGACCCTCTACCTGGAGTTTACACTGATGGTGTGCATGTCCAGGCCTCGAACCTCACCCTGTCTCCTGTTTCAACCCTAGGCTGAAACCTCCACCCACCACCCAGTGAAGAGGTAATACACCAATACCCACAGTTAGCACAGACAAGGATAAAGGAAAATATACACCACGCCGCAGTCACTCAGGAATACACTATAAATGTGCAGAGCAAAATAAATACAAATATAGGAAGGAGTAAATAAGACTAAGGAAAATACACCACCAGCAACGAATCTCCAACAACCAGCTCTCCACTCTAGACCGAGATAACAACGCACAAGACAAAAGCTATAATCGGCGACGCCCAATGATCAGGAGAACTATTTAAAGGCAATGGGCATGGCCCAGCTTCCAATCCGAGGATCAGGTAAATTAACCCCGGAACAGCTAGATAAAATCTAGCCGACGCCAATGAGCAAATAGTGGTCAAAAGCGGAATTACCGCTGTCTGTCGAACGACCTGGTCTGAACAGCGTCCGACATGACATTATTACAGCTGACATCTGGCACTACGTGCCAGGAACGGTCACGGACGGCTCCCGGCACATTAACCCCCAGAACACTGCGATCAAACATGATCGCAGCATTCTTGAGGCATAGGGAAGCATCGTGCAGGAGGGGGCTCCCTGCATGCTTCCCTGAGACCCTGAAAACAACGTGATGTGATCGCATTGTTCCGAGGGTCTCCTCCGTTCTCCTCCCTGCAGGCCCCGGATTCAAGATGGCCGTGGGGGTCTTTCCGGGTCCTGCAGGGAGGTGGCTTACAAGCGCCTGCTGAGAGCAGGCGCCGGCAAGCCTGCAGCACTGCCTGTCAGATCGCTGATCTGACACAGTACTTTGCAAAGTGTCAGATCAGGGATCTGACACTATACAATGATGTCCCACTTTGGGACAAAGTAAAAAAGTTTAAAAAATATATATTTACATGTGTAAAAAATAAATAAATTCCTAAGTAAAGAAAAAAAATATTGTTCCAATAAATATATTTCTTTATGTAAATAAAAAAAACAATAAAAGTACACATATTTAGTATCGCCGCGTCCATAACAACCCATCCTATAAAACTGTCCCACTAGTTAACCTCTTCAGTGAACACTGTAAAAAAAAAAAAAAAATGAGGCAAAAAACAACGCTTTATTATCATACTGCAGTGGAATAACACACGATCAAAAAGACGGATATAAATAAACATGGTACCGCTGAAAACGTCATCTTGTCCTGCAAAAAACGACCAAAATACAGCGTCAAAATTAAAAAGTTATAGTCCTCAGAATAAAGCGATGCAAAAATAATTATTTTTTATATAAAATAGTTTTTTTCGTATAAAAGCGCCAAAACATAAAAAAATATAAAAGAGGCATCGCTGTAATCGTACTGACCTGAAGAATAAAACTACTTTATCAGTTTTACCAAATGTGGAATGGTATAAACGCCCCACCCCAAAAGAAATTCATGAATAGCTGGTTTTTGGTCATTCTGCCTCACAAAAATCAGACTAAAAAGCGATGAAAAAATGTCACGTGCCCGAAAATGGTACGAATAAAAACATCAACTTGTCCCGCAAAATCCAAGATCTCACATGACTCTGTGGACCAAAATATGGAAAAATTATAGCTATAAAAATGTGGAGACGCAAAAACTATTTTTTGCAATAAACAGCGTCTTTTAGTGTGTGACAGCTGCCAATCATAAAAATCCGCTAAAACCCCACGCTATAAATAGTAAATCAAACCCCCCTTTATCTCCGTCTTAGTTAGGGAAAAATAATAAAATACAAAAAAAAAATGTATTTATTTCCATTTTCCTATTAGGGTTAGGGTTGAGGCTAAAGTTAGGGTTAGGGCTACTTTTAGTGTTGGGGCTAGTTAGGGTTGGGGCTAAAGTTAGGGTTAGGGTTGGGGCTAAAGTTAGGGTTAGGGTTTGGATTACAAGTAGGATTAGGGTTGGATTACATTTACGGTTGGGATTAGGGTTGGGATTAAGGTTAGGGGTGTGTCAGGGTTAGGGGTGTGGTTAGGGTTATGGTAGGGATTAGGGTTAGGGGTGTGTTGGAGTTAGGGGTGTGGTTAGGGTTGGGATTAGGGTTAGGGGTGTGTTGGGGTTAGGGGTGTGGTTGGGATTAGGGGTGTGTTCAGGTTAGGGGTGTGGTTAGGGTTATGGTTAGGGTTGGGTTTAGGGTTAGGGGTGTGTTTGGGTTAGAGTTTCAGTTAGAATTTGGGGGTTTCCACTGTTTAGGCACATCAGGGGCTCTCGACATGGCATCCGATCTCAATTCCAGCCAATTCTATGTTGAAAAAGTAAAACAGTGCTCCTTCCCTTCCGAGCTCTCCCGTGTGCTCAAACAGGGGTTTACCCCAACATATGGGGTATCAGCGTACTCAGGACAAATTGGAAAACAACTTCTGGGGTCCAATTTCTCTGGTTACCCTTTGGAAAATAAAAATTTGGGGGCTAAAAAATCATTTTTGTGGGAAAAAATTATTTTTTATTTTCACGGCACTGCGTTATAAACTGTAGTGAAACACTTGGGGTTTCAAAGTTCTCACAACACATCTAGATAAGTTCCATGGGGGGTCTACTTTCCAATATGGGGTCACTTGTGGGGTTTTTTTACTGTTTAGGTACATTAGGGGCTCTGCAAATGCAACGTGACACCTGCAGACCAATCCATCTACTTCTGCATTTCAAATGGCGCTCCTTCCCTTCCGAGCTCTGCCATGCACCCAAACGATGGTTCCCCCCACATATGGGGTATCAGCGTACTCAGGACAAATTGTACAACAACTTTTGGGATCCAATTTCTCCTGTTACCCCTAGGGAAAATACAAAACTGGAGGCTAAAAAATTATTTTTGTGGAAAAAAAAGATTTCTTATTTTCATGGCTCTGCGTTATAAACTGTAGTGAAACACTTGGGGGTTCAAAGTTCTCACAGTACATCTAGATAAGTTCCTTAGGGGTCTATTTTCCAAAATGTGTCACTTTTGGGGGGTTTCAATGTTTAGGTACATTAGGGGCTCTGCAAATGCAACGCGACGCTTGCAGACCAATCCATCTACTTCTGCATTCCAAACGGCGCTCCTTCCCTTCGGAGCTCTTCCATGCACCCAAACGATGGTTCCCCCCCACATATGGGGTATCAGCGTACTCAGGACAAATTGTACAACAACTTTTGGGATCCAATTTCTCCTGTTACCCCTAGGGAAAATACAAAACTGGAGGCTAAAAAATTATTTTTGTGGAAAAAAAAAGATTTCTTATTTTCACGGCTCTGCGTTATAAACTGTAGTGAAACACTTGGGGGTTCACAGTTCTCACAGTACATCTAGATAAGTTCCTTAGTGGTCTATTTTCCAAAATGTGTCACTTTTGGGGGGTTTCAATGTTTAGGTACATTAGGGGCTCTGCAAATGCAACGCGACGCTTGCAGACCAATCCATCTACTTCTGCATTCCAAACGGCGCTCCTTCCCTTCGGAGCTCTGCCATGCACCCAAACGATGGTACCCCCCCCACATATGGGGTATCAGCGTACTCAGGACAAATTGTACAACAACTTTTGGGATCCAATTTCTCCTGTTACCCTTGGGAAAATACAAAACTGGAGGCTAAAAAATTATTTTTGTGGAAAAAAAAGATTTTTTATTTTCACGGCTCTGCGTTATAAACTGTAGTGAAACAATTGGGGGTTCAAAGTTCTCACAACACATCTAGATAAGTTCTTTGGGGGAGTCTACTTTCCAATATGGGCTCACTTGTGGGGGGTTTCTACTGTTTAGGTACATCAGGGGCTCTGCAAACGCAATGTGACGCCTGCAGACCATTCCATCTAAGTCTGCATTCCAAACGGCGCTCCTTCCCTTCCAAGCTCTGTCATGCACCCAAATGGTGGTTCCCCCCCATATGGGGAATTAGTGTACTCAGGACAAATTGTACAACAACTTTCTGGGCTCCAATTTCTCCTGTTACCCTTGGGAAAATACAAAACTGGGGGCTAAAAAATAATTTTTGTGGGAAAAAAAGAATTTTTATTTTCACGGCTCTGCGTTATAAACTGTAGTGAAACACTTGGGGGTTCAAAGTTCTCACAACACATCTAGATAAGTTCCTTAGGGGTCTATTTTCCAAAATGTGTCACTTTTGGGGGGTTTCAATGTTTAGGCACATCAGGGGCTCTCCAAACGCGACATGGCATCCTATCTCAATTCTAGTAAATTTTGCATTGAATAGTCAAACAGCGCTCCTTCCCTTCTGAGCTCTACCATGCGCCCAAACGGTGGTTTATCCAAACATATGGGGTATCAGCGTACTCAGGACAAATTGCACAACAACTTTTGGGGTCCAATTTCTCCTGTTACCCTTAATTAAATAAAACAAATTGGAGCTGAAGTACATAGTATGTGAAAAAAAGTTCAATGTTCATTTTTTTAAACATTTCAAAAATTCCTGTGAAACACCTGAAGGGTTAATAAACTTCTTGCAATACCTAAAAAAATGGTTTTGTAAAAATGAGAAATTGCTGATCAAGTTTTAACCCTTATAACTCCCTAACAAAAAAAAAAAATTGGTTCCAAAATTGTGCTGATGTAAAGTAGACATGTGGGAAATGTTACTTATTAAGTATTTTGTGTGACATATCTCTGTGATTTAAGGGCATAAAAATTCAAAGTTGGAAATTTTCAAAATTTTCACCAAATTTCCGTTTTTTTTCACAAATAAACACAGGCAATATCAAATAAATTTTACCACTATCATGAAGTACAATATATCACGAGAAAACTATGTCAGAATCACCAGGATCCATTGAAGCGTTCCAGAGTTATAACCTCATAAAGGGACAGTGGTCAGAATTGTAAAAATTGGCTCGGTCATTAACGTGCAAACCACTCTTAAGGCCCCGTCTCACATAGCGAGATCGCTGCTGAGTCACAAGTTTTGTGACGCAACAGCGACCTCAGTAGCGATCTCGCTATGTGTGACACGTACCAGCGACCAGGCCCCTGCAGTGAGATCGCTGGTCGTGTCGGAATGGCCTGGAACGTTTTTTGGTCGTTGAGGTCCTGCTGACATCGCTGAATCGGTGTGTGTGACACGGATTCAGCGATGTCTTCACTGGTAACCAGGGTAAACATCGGGTTACTAAGCGCAGGGCCGCGCTTAGTAACCCGATGTTTACCCTGGTTACCAGCGTAAAAGTAAAAAAAAAAAAACACTACATACTTACATTCCGGTGTCTGTCCCCCGGCGTCCTGCTTCTCTGCAATGTGAGCGCCGGCTGGCCGGAAAGCGAGCACAGCGGTGACGTCACCGCTGTGCTTTCCGGCTGGCGCAGACACAGTGGAGAGAAGCAGAACGCCGGGGGACAGACAGCGGAAGGTAAGTATGTAGTGTTTGTTTTTTTTTACCTTTACGCTGGTAACCACGGTAAACATCGGGTTACTAAGCGCGGCCCTGCACTTAGTAACCCGATGTTTACCCTGGTTACCTGGGACCTCGGCATCGTTGGTCGCTGGAGAGCGGTCTGTGTGACAGCTCCCCAGCGACCACACAGCGACAAAACAGCGACGCTGCAGCTATCAGCATCATTGTCTGTATCGCTGCAGCGTCGCTGTGTGTGACGGGGCCTTTAGGGTTTAAGGGGTTAAAGGAAATGTCCCTGTGCTGAGATAATCTTCTAAATGTGCCCCTGCTGTGTTCTGTGTAATGGCAGTATCTGATGGTGCAGGAACATGGTCTAATCATACCACAGCTCCTGGCCAGGGGGGAGGGATGTACAGACATACAGACATTACAGCACGGGATCACAAATGATTCTACCCCTTTGGGGGCATGGCAGGACTAAAGGCTAGTTTCACATTTGCGTTAGAATCTGCAGCGTTTAATTGCAACCGCAAATGCAGGAAAAACCGCATGGAAACGCGTACAAACACAGCAATTTTTAGAAGCAAATGTTAACGCATGCATTTAAAAAACGCTGCGTTTTCACGCGTTTACAATTTCTGTACGCATGGTGAAAAATTTAACAGGAACAAAATCTAGATAAAGAGACACCGCCAATGTGACTACAGAGGGCGTGTTGTTATGGTTCTCAATGGCAAGAGAACATAGCCCAGCATACATAGGAACTAGCTCTTGGAAGGATGGAAACTTAAACTGACCATGAACTAAACCTGCCGCACAACTAACAGTAGCCGGGTAGCGTAGCCTGCGTTTTATCCCTAGACGCCCAGCGCCGGCCGGAGGACTAACTAATCCTGGCAGAGGAAAATATAGTCCTGGCTCACCTCTAGAGAAATTTCCCCGAAAGGCAGACAGAGGCCCCCACATATATTGGCGGTGATTTAAGATGAAAATGACAAACGTAGTATGAAAATAGGTTTAGCAAAATCGAGGTCCGCTTACTAGATAGCAGGAAGACAGAAAGGGTACTTTCATGGTCAGCTGAAAACCCTATCAATACACCATCCTGAAATTACTTTAAGACTCTAGTATTAACTCATAACATCAGAGTGGCAATTTCAGATCACAAGAGCTTTCCAGACACAGAAACGAAACTGCAGCTGTGAACTGGAACAAAATGCAAAAAACAAACAAGGACAAAAGTCCGACTTAGCTGGAAGTTGTCTGGTAGCAGGAACATGCACAGAAAGGCTTCTGATTACAATGTTGACCGGCATGGAAGTGACAGAGGAGCAAGGTTAAATAGCGACTCCCACATCCTGATGGGAACAGGTGAACAGAGGGGATAATGCACACAAGTTCAATTCCACCAGTGGCCACCGGGGGAGCCCAAAATCCAATTTCACAACAGTACCCCCCCCTCAAGGAGGGGGCACCGAACCCTCACCAGAACCACCAGGGCGATCAGGATGAGCCCTATGAAAGGCACGGACCAGATCGGAGGCATGAACATCAGAGGCAGTCACCCAAGAATTATCCTCCTGACCGTATCCCTTCCATTTGACCAGATACTGGAGTTTCCGTCTGGAAACACGGGAGTCCAAGATTTTTTCCACAACGTACTCCAACTCGCCCTCAACCAACACCGGAGCAGGAGGCTCAACGGAAGGCACAACCGGTACCTCATACCTGCGCAACAATGACCGATGAAAAACATTATGAATAGAAAAAGATGCAGGGAGGTCCAAACGGAAGGACACAGGGTTAAGAATCTCCAATATCTTGTACGGGCCGATGAACCGAGGCTTAAACTTAGGAGAAGAAACCCTCATAGGGACAAAACGAGAAGACAACCACACCAAGTCCCCGACACAAAGCCGAGGACCAACCCGACGCCGGCGGTTGGCAAAAAGCTGAGTCTTCTCCTGGGACAACTTCAAATTGTCCACCACCTGCCCCCAAATCTGATGCAACCTCTCCACCACAGCATCCACTCCAGGACAATCCGAAGATTCCACCTGACCGGAGGAAAATCGAGGATGAAACCCCGAATTACAGAAAAAAGGAGACACCAAGGTGGCAGAGCTGGCCCGATTATTGAGGGCAAACTCCGCTAAAGGCAAAAAAGCAACCCAATCATCCTGATCTGCAGACACAAAACACCTCAAATATGTCTCCAAAGTCTGATTCGTCCGCTCGGTCTGGCCATTAGTCTGAGGATGGAAAGCAGACGAGAAAGACAAATCTATGCCCATCCTAGCACAGAATGCCCGCCAAAATCTAGACACGAATTGGGTTCCTCTGTCAGAAACGATATTCTCCGGAATACCATGCAAACGAACCACATTTTGAAAAAACAGAGGAACCAACTCGGAAGAAGAAGGCAACTTAGGCAGGGGAACCAAATGGACCATCTTAGAGAAACGGTCACACACCACCCAGATGACAGACATCTTCTGAGAAACAGGAAGATCCGAAATAAAATCCATCGAGATGTGCGTCCAAGGCCTCTTCGGGATAGGCAAGGGCAACAACAATCCACTAGCCCGAGAACAACAAGGCTTGGCCCGAGCACAAACGTCACAAGACTGCACAAAGCCTCGTACATCTCGTGACAGGGAAGGCCACCAGAAGGACCTTGCCACCAAATCCCTGGTACCAAAGATTCCAGGATGACCTGCCAACGCAGAAGAATGAACCTCAGAAATTACTTTACTGGTCCAATCATCAGGAACAAACAGTCTACCAGGTGGGCAACGATCAGGTCTATCCGCCTGAAAATCCTGCAAGGCCCGCCGCAGGTCTGGAGAAACGGCAGACAATATCACTCCATCCTTAAGGATACCTGTAGGTTCAGAATTACCAGGGGAGTCAGGCTCAAAACTCCTAGAAAGGGCATCCGCCTTAACATTCTTAGAACCCGGTAGGTATGACACCACAAAATTAAACCGAGAGAAAAACAACGACCAGCGCGCCTGTCTAGGATTCAGGCGTCTGGCGGACTCAAGATAAATTAAATTTTTGTGGTCGGTCAATACCACCACCTGATGTCTAGCCCCCTCAAGCCAATGACGCCACTCCTCAAAAGCCCACTTCATGGCCAAAAGCTCCCGATTCCCAATATCATAATTCCGCTCGGCGGGCGAAAATTTACGAGAAAAAAAAGCACAAGGTTTCATCACGGAGCAGTCGGAACTTCTTTGCGACAAAACCGCCCCAGCTCCGATTTCAGAAGCGTCGACCTCAACCTGAAAAGGAAGAGCAACATCAGGCTGACGCAACACAGGGGCGGAAGAAAAGCGGCGCTTAAGCTCCCGAAAGGCCTCCACAGCAGCAGGGGACCAATCAGCAACATCAGCACCCTTCTTAGTCAAATCAGTCAATGGTTTAACAACATCAGAAAAACCAGCAATAAATCGACGATAAAAGTTAGCAAAGCCCAAAAATTTCTGAAGACTCTTAAGAGAAGAGGGTTGCGTCCAATCACAAATAGCCCGAACCTTGACAGGATCCATCTCGATGGAAGAGGGGGAAAAAATGTATCCCAAGAAGGAAATCTTTTGAACCCCAAAAACGCACTTAGAACCCTTCACACACAAGGAATTAGACCGCAAAACCTGAAAAACCCTCCTGACCTGCTGGACATGAGAGTCCCAGTCATCCGAAAAAATCAGAATATCATCCAGATACACGATCATAAATTTATCCAAATAATCACGGAAAATGTCATGCATAAAGGACTGAAAGACTGAAGGGGCATTTGAAAGGCCAAAAGGCATCACCAAATACTCAAAGTGGCCCTCGGGCGTATTAAATGCGGTTTTCCACTCATCCCCCTGCTTAATTCGCACCAAATTATACGCCCCACGGAGATCTATCTTAGAGAACCACTTGGCCCCCTTTATGCGAGCAAACAAATCAGTCAGCAGTGGCAACGGATATTGATATTTAACCGTGATTTTATTCAAAAGCCGATAATCAATACACGGCCTCAAAGAGCCATCTTTCTTAGACACAAAGAAAAAACCGGCTCCTAAGGGAGATGACGAAGGACGAATATGTCCCTTTTCCAAGGACTCCTTTATATATTCTCGCATAGCAGCATGTTCAGGCACAGACAGATTAAATAAACGACCCTTAGGGTATTTACTACCCGGAATCAAATCTATGGCACAATCGCACTCCCGGTGCGGAGGTAATGAACCAAGCTTAGGTTCTTCAAAAACGTCACGATAGTCAGACAAGAATTCAGGAATCTCAGAGGGAATAGATGACGAAATGGAAACCAAAGGTACGTCCCCATGCATCCCCTTACATCCCCAGCTTAACACAGACATAGCGTTCCAGTCGAGGACTGGGTTATGAGATTGCAGCCATGGCAATCCAAGCACCAACACATCATGTAGATTATACAGCACAAGAAAGCGAATAATCTCCTGATGATCCGGATTAATTCGCATAGTTACTTGTGTCCAGTATTGTGGTTTATTACTAGCCAATGGGGTGGAGTCAATCCCCTTCAGAGGTATAGGAGTTTCAAGAGGCTCTAAATCATACCCACAGCGTTTGGCAAAGGACCAATCCATAAGACTCAAAGCGGCGCCAGAGTCGACATAGGCATCCGCGGTAATAGATGATAAAGAACAAATCAGGGTCACAGATAGAATAAACTTAGACTGAAAAGTGCCAATTGAAACTGACTTATCAAGCTTCTTAGTACGCTTAGAGCATGCTGATATAACATGAGTTGAATCACCACAATAAAAGCACAACCCATTTTTTCGTCTAAAATTCTGCCGTTCGCTTCTGGACAGAATTCTATCACATTGCATATTCTCTGGCGTCTTCTCAGTAGACACCGCCAAATGGTGCACAGGTTTGCGCTCCCGCAGACGTCTATCGATCTGGATAGCCATTGTCATGGACTCATTCAGACCCGCAGGCACAGGGAACCCCACCATAACATCCTTAACGGCATCAGAGAGACCCTCTCTGAAATTCGCCGCCAGGGCGCACTCATTCCACTGAGTAAGCACAGACCATTTACGGAATTTTTGGCAGTATATTTCAACTTCATCTTGCCCCTGAGATAGGGACATCAAGGCTTTTTCCGCCTGAAGCTCTAAATGAGGTTCCTCATAAAGCAACCCCAAGGCCAGAAAAAACGCATCCACATTGAGCAACGCAGGATCCCCTGGAGCCAATGCAAAAGCCCAATCTTGAGGGTCGCCCCGGAACAAGGAAATCACAATCCTGACCTGCTGAGCAGGATCTCCAGCAGAGCGAGATTTCAGGGACAAAAACAACTTGCAATTATTTTTGAAATTTTGAAAGCAAGATCTATTCCCCGAGAAAAATTCAGGCAAAGGAATTCTAGGTTCAGATATAGGAACATGAACAACAAAATCTTGTAAATTTTGAACTTTCGTGGTGAGATTATTCAAACCTGCAGCTAAACTCTGAATATCCATTTTAAACAGGTGAACCCAGAGCCATTCCAGGATTAGAAGGAGAGAGAGAGAGGAAGGCTGCAATATAGGCAGACTAGCAAGTGATTCAATTGAAAGCACACTCAGAACTGAAGGAAAAAAAAAAAAAAAAAAAAATTTTTCAGCAGACTTCTTTTTTTCTCTCCTTTCTCTGCCAATTAATTTAACCCTTTGTGGGCCGGTCAAACTGTTATGGTTCTCAATGGCAAGAGAACATAGCCCAGCATACATAGGAACTAGCTCTTGGAAGGATGGAAACTTAAACTGACCATGAACTAAACCTGCCGCACAACTAACAGTAGCCGGGTAGCGTAGCCTGCGTTTTATCCCTAGACGCCCAGCGCCGGCCGGAGGACTAACTAATCCTGGCAGAGGAAAATATAGTCCTGGCTCACCTCTAGAGAAATTTCCCCGAAAGGCAGACAGAGGCCCCCACATATATTGGCAGTGATTTAAGATGAAAATGACAAACGTAGTATGAAAATAGGTTTAGCAAAATCGAGGTCCGCTTACTAGATAGCAGGAAGACAGAAAGGGTACTTTCATGGTCAGCTGAAAACCCTATCAATACACCATCCTGAAATTACTTTAAGACTCTAGTATTAACTCATAACATCAGAGTGGCAATTTCAGATCACAAGAGCTTTCCAGACACAGAAACGAAACTGCAGCTGTGAACTGGAACAAAATGCAAAAAACAAACAAGGACAAAAGTCCGACTTAGCTGGGAGTTGTCTGGTAGCAGGAACATGCACAGAAAGGCTTCTGATTACAATGTTGACCGGCATGGAAGTGACAGAGGAGCAAGGTTAAATAGCGACTCCCACATCCTGATGGGAACAGGTGAACAGAGGGGATAATGCACACAAGTTCAATTCCACCAGTGGCCACCGGGGGAGCCCAAAATCCAATTTCACAACAGCGTGTATTATGGGATATCTATATATAGAACCTTAGACTGCTGAAATCTTCACAGTTTGCTACTGTATCCTGTGTTATGATGGATTTTCGCATGGAGAGCTTTTATTTCAACCTGGATTTAAGCATCAAGCTGTTTCTTGCCTGTGCGTTTGCTTGGGAGCAACAAAGAAATAGAGAACGACAGAGAAGGACACCCCATTATTGAACTCCGGGAGAGCCGTGGAGCCTATCACACGCTATATGGCGAGCTTAATGCCAACCCGGACAAATTCCCGGAATATACCAGGATGTCTCAAGACTCTTTCCGGGAATTGCTTGGTCGTGTCCAAGGAGTCATCCAGAGACAGGACACCCAGCTCCGTAGAGTGATTCCAGCAGAGGAACGTCTCCTGGTTACATTAAGGTACGTAATAACTCTAAACAAATGCCAGTCATAATTATTATTGGTCTGCCATGTATTATTTGTATTTTTCTTTATGTCTTTAGCTAAACACCACCATAAATGGAATTGATTGTAATTTTATTTTTTTATTTTTATTTCAGATTTCTGGCCCCATAGATGCTCCACATAAAGCTGTGCCATATAGAATGCTCTGAGTCTGCACCGTTCATTATGGCCCCATAGATGCTCCACATAAAGCTGTGCCACATATAATGCTCTGCACCGTTCATTATAGCCCCATAGATGCTCCATAGAAAGCTGTGCCATATACAATGCTCTGCACCGTTCATTATGGCCCCATAGATGTGCCATAGAAAGCTGTGCCCCATATACAATGCTCTGCACCGTTCATTGTTGCCCCATAGATGTGCCATAGAAAGCTGTGCCCCATATACAATGCTCTGCACCGTTCATTATTGCCCCATAGATGAGCCATAGAAAGCTGTGCCCCATCTATAATGCTGCTGCTGCTGCAATAATAAAAAAAAAGACATACTCACCTCTCTTGCTTGCAGCTCCTCAGCGTCCCGTCTCGGCGTCTTTCCGCACTGACTGTTCAGGCAGAGGGCGGCGCGCAGGTTAGTGCGTCATCGCGCCCTCTGACCTGAACAGTCAGAGCAAGAGGACGGAAAGACAGAACCGCGCCCGGCGTGTGGAACGGGGACAGGTAACTATGTAATACTCACCTGCTCATCGGGTGCCGCAGCCTCTTCCTCCGTCAGCGGTTACCATTGCCGCTGATTAGAGGAATGAATATGCGGCTCCACCCCTATGGGAGTGGAGTCCATATTCATAACTTTAATGAGCAGTCCCACGTGACTGCTGAACAGGGGAAGAGCTGCGGCACCGAAGACCTTGGGACGGGCAGGGGGAGCGCCAGGACTAGGTGAGTATGCGACAGCCTCTCACCCCCTCATCCGCCGACCCCACCGCCGATCATGACTCAAGTATAAGCCGAGAGGGGCACTTTCAGCCCAAAAATTTGGGCTGAAAATCTCGGCTTATACTCGAGTATATACGGTAATTTAGATATATGAATGCTAGAATCCAACAGAGTCTCATTTAAAGTCCAAGACCTCGCAGGCTTGGGTAAGGATGAGATACTCATTTCCAGGAAAATAGGAGCATGGTCTGACAATGACACGACATCTATTGTTGCAGATTTTATGAGCCAGAGGCATGGTGTTTGCGTTAGAAGGTAATCGATTCTATGATACATATTGTGCGGGGGGGGGGGGGGAATATAAAGTATAGTCTCTAGTGTTGGGATATAGAGTTCTCCATGGATCAAGTAGATTCAGTGATTGCAGTGAGATATGAAGCCTTCTAAGAGCTTTCTGGGAGATGGACGATATACCAGATGATGTATCCAGAATTGGGTTAAAAGGGACATTAAAGTCACTCACCACCCACCACCACTATGCCTTCTGCGAACAGCTTCAGAGTGTTAAGGGTTTTACAAAGCCATCTGACCTGGTTTGTATTGGGAGCATATAGGTTACAAAAAGTAATTTTAGTATTGGCTAAAAGGCCTTTTATCATAATAAACCTCCCGTCAGAATCTGCCATAGAATCCACTAGCTCAAAGGGAATATTTTTTTGGAAGATTATACTCCTCTAGAAGCTGAGGAGCCCGTGCTATGGTACCAATATGGGAATTGGGAACGAGACATATCGGGGACCCTTCCTTTTTTTAAATGAGTTTCCTGAAAAAGGCGATGCTTGACTTTTTAGAGTGCAAGAGTCTCATTATTTGGCCTCTTTTGTTAGGGGAACGTATGCCTTTGACATTATATGAAGCCACCACTATGGTGGCAGATGAATTGGCGCTAATCATAACTGTAAAGGAGGGTGTGGAAAAGTGTTTGTGTGTAAGGACTATACTCTTCAAGTATCCAGGTCAACCAGAAAAACAACAAGAACCACAGGGAAAAAAGGTTAACACTTACATACAAATAAACTACCCATCTGCCGCAGAGGCGGGGGCCAGAAGTTCCCCCCATAGCAGACAGGATGAATTCACTCCGACGTGCGAGCGGCAATCTATCTTATGAAATATAAAAAATTCTAAACATCTATAACTGTTTGGTGACTGTCACCGTCCAGACAATTAGAAAAGTGGCCGAAGACGACAAGGGCCCTCCATCATGAGGATCACTTTGAGCAGGGGGTGGCGGTCACGGAGGGGGTTTCTTCTTGCCTCCAGATTTCCCCTACCTGGGAGATGCGAGTCTTTTAACTGGAGACCATTCTCCCTGATCACCAGGAACAGCTTGCAGCCGGTGAGGGGAACTTTGGTCTGTATCAAGTGGGAGCCAGGAAGGGATCTCTATTGCAGCCAAGTTGAATGCGTCCCAAACTTTGGGGAGGTCAACTGGGCTCCTGACAACCACCTGTTTGCCAACTCCATGTATAGCTAAGCCGAAGGGAAAGAGCCACTTGTAGAGAATTTTGTTTGAGCGTAGAGTATCCAATAGGGGTTTTAGAATTCTGCATTTTGCCAAGGATGACGGGGAAAGGTCTTGGTATAGTTGGACAGGAGAACCCTCATAAGTGAGTGACTTGTTATCTCTAGAGGCCGTCAGAATAGCCGAGGTGTCTAGATAGCTCAGCAGACCGCAAATTACATCTCTCGGTGGATCCGTAGGCTTCGGTTTGGGTCGGAGCAATCTGTGGACTCTATCAATGACAATCTGGTCACTCTTATCCTGTGGCAGGAGTAGGGCAAATATCTCTCTGGTAGCGTTTTCAAGTATCTCCTGGGAGACGCTCTCGGGTAGACCTTTTAATCTGATGTTCTTTCTGCGGCTCCGGTTCTCTTGGTCCTCCAAGGCCAAAAAAGCATTATTTAGTTGTGACCTGTGGAAGTCTATGTGGTCTTTCGTGTTGTTTGATTGTTTGATGAGCGAGGTCTGAGTAGCTTCCAATGACTCGACTCTGTTGCCGATGTGTGAAAGTTCAGCTCTCATGCCTGCTATTTCGGTAATTAGAGGCTTCATAGCCTGAGCCAGCGATTTCTTGAGAAAGGATCTAGATAGTTTTCCAGAGTCAGATTGAGGAAAATCACTACCCGAAGCCTCATCACTTGAGTCAAATTCTTCAGTCGGCACATCTGTAGCGACATTTGAAAGAAAGGTTTTGGGGGTACCCCTGGATGTTATCTTATGTTTAAGAAATTTATCCATTTCCCCTTGTTTACCCTGGTAGAGGGCTGAAGCTAAGTTTTTGGAGCATTCCCTGCCCGTCTTCACCATTGTAGTTTTGTAGAAAGTAAGATGAATGCTCTTTATATCACCACTCACGCCCAGGAGTGTGGTTTATGTAGGCATAGTTGTGGAATACGTTGGTATCATGAATCTGTAATGGTATATCGCCATAAAGAGGAGTATCAAAAAGATATGAGATGTAAACAGCATTTTTTTTTTTAAAGTAAGTCAGATACATGTCTCCTCAACTGTTTCAGAGCAGCCGGGGGGGGGCAGCTTCCACCCAGTGGTCTATTCTTCAGAGCCAAACAAGATAGTGGGAGTCAATCAGGTGGGGGAGGTGGGGTTGCAGTTTATAAAATATTGCCCATGCCTCTCCTAGCTCCGTATGCGTGACAGGGCTTGGGGAAAGTGGGCTTCCCTGCAAGCAGCGACTAGTAGTGGCAAGATGGCGCCGGGCGCCGGGCGCGTGTGAGCGCCGAGATGGGCGGAGCTACGACCGCTGCTCGCTTACCGCTCCGTTCTACCTGGCCCACCGGGGAATGAGGAAGCCCCCACCTGCTTCATCCGACGTCCACCTGACCGCCGGTCTCCACCACCCCGGCACCGCGAGCAGCTCTTCTCCTGTCCGGCTCTAGCACCCGATCCTTCTGAGGTGATCCGGATCTCTTCCCCGTTTCCTCGGATCGTCGCTGCTTGTGTTCCCATGGTGACCAGGGAGGGGGGGAGGTTCGCGTCTCCGGTGCTGCCAAGTCTGGGCAACATGCACCCACGGCCACCGCTTGTGTCGGCATCACGGCGCCTCCTCCTCCAAAACGGCCAGAAGACTCTCAGGGGTACTGCAATATAAATCCATCGCCTCAGGTATCCTTAGGAAGTAGGCTGCTGTGGATTTAATGGGAAAATCGACGTTAAATGACGATAAGATGTGGCTGGGAGCGGGAGCTCTTGCGAGCACGTTCGTCCTCGTTGTGTCCCAGGCCACGCCCCCCCACTTGACTTTTTGAATACAAAAATTTATGGAATTGAGAGTGGATGCCATGTCGACTTTGTAGAGCCTTTGATGTGCCTAAACAGTGTAAACCCCCACAAGTGACTCCATTTTGGAAGCTAGACCCCTCAAGGAAAGTATCTAGATGTGTGGTGAACACCTTGAATCCCTAGAAAATAAAAAAAAATTACATTTTTCCCACAAAAATGTTCTTTTAGCCCCACATTTTTTATTTTCACAAGGCTAACATTTAGAAATCAAATGCAAAATTTGATGTGCAACTTCACCTGAGTACACTGGTACAGCATATGTGGGGAAAGCTACTGTTTGGGCACATGGCATGGCTCTAAAAGGAAGGAGTGATGCACACTTTAATGGAATGGTCTGCTGTGTCATATCGAAATTTTTAGAGCCCCTAATGTGCCTAAACAGTGGAAACTGGGAAGTGATCCCATTTTGGAACCTAGACCCCTCAAGGAATTTATCTACATATGTGGTGAGCACATGAGGTGCTTCACAGATTTTTACAACTTTGAACTGTGACAATAAAAAAAATATTTTTCCCACAAAAATGTTGCTTAGCCTTTCATTTTCACAAGAATAGCAGGAGAAAATTGAGCCGACTGATTCTCCATACAGTGAGGAAAAAAGTATTTAGTCAGCCGCCAATTGTGCAAGTTCTTCCACTTAAAAAAAGATGAGAGAGGCCTGTAATTGACATCATAGGTAGACACAACTATGAGAGTCAAAATGAGAAAACATATCCAGAAAATCACGTTGTCTGATTTGTCAAAATTTATTTTGCAAGTTATGGTGGAAAATAAGTATTTGGTCACCTAAAAACATGCATGTTTTCTGGCTCTCACAGACATGTAACTTCTTTTTTAAGAGGCTCCTCTGTCCTCCACTCATTACCTGTAGTAGTTGCACCTGTTTGAACTTGCTATCAGTATAAAAGACACCTATCCACAACCTACAACAGTCACACTAGAAAACTCTGCTATGGTGAAGACCAAAGAGCTGTTGAAGGACACCAGGAACAAAATTGCAGCCCTGCACCAGGCTGGGAAGACTGAAACTGCAATAGGCAAGCGGCTTATCACAAGAACGGTGAGCAAAAAGCCGAGAACCAGTGAATGACCTGCAGAGAGCTGGGATCACTGAAACAAAGGCTACCATCAGTAACACACTACGCCACGAGGGACTCAGATCCTGCAGTGCCAGATGTGTCCCCCTGCTTATGCCAGTACATGTCTGGGCCCATCTGAAGTTTGCTAGAGAGCATTTGGTTTATCCAGAAGAGTATTGGGAGAATGTCATATGGTCTGATGAAACCAAAGTAGAACTGTTTGGTAGAAACAAAACTCGTCGTGTTTGGAGGAGACAGAATGCTGAGTTGAATCCAAAGAACACCATACCTACTGTGAGGCATGGGGGTGGCAATATCATGTTTTGGGGTTATTTCTCTGCAAAAGGACCAGGACGACTGACCCGTGTTCATGAAAGAATGAATGGGGCCATGTATCGTGAGATTTTGAGTGCAAACCTCCTTCCATCAGCAAGGGCATTGAAGATGAAACATGGATGGGTCTTTCAGCATGGTAATAATCCCAAGAACACCGCCAGGACAACAAAGGACTGGCTTCGTAAGAAGCATATGAAGGTCCTGGAGTGGCCTAGCCAGTCTCTATATCTCAACCCCATAGAAAACCTTTGTAGGGAGTTGCAAGTCCGTGTTGCCCAGCGACAGGTCCAAAACATTGCTGCTCTAGAGGAGATCTGCATGGAAGAATGGGCCAACATACCACCAACAGTGTGTGCCAACTGTTGTGAAATTGGATTCTGGGTTCCCCCGGTGGCCACTTGTGGAATTGTACTTGTGTGCATCATCCCCTCTGTTCACCTGCTCCTATCAGGATGTGGTAGTCGCTATATAACCTTGCTCCTCTGTCAGTTTCATGCCGGTCAACAATGTAATCAGAAGCCTTTCTGTGCATGTTCCTGCTACTAGACAACTCCCAGCTAAGTTGGACTTTTGTCCTTGTGTGTTTTTGCATTTTGTTCCTGTTCACAGCTGCTGTTTCGTTGCTGTGTCTGGAAAGCTCTTGTGAGCGGAAATTGCCACTCTGGTGTTATGAGTTAATGCTAGAGTCTTAAAGTAATTTCTGGATGGTGTTTTGATAGGGTTTTCTGCTGACCATGAAAGTGCCCTTTCTGTCTTCTGGCTATCTAGTAAGCGGACCTCGATTTTTGCTAAACCTATTTTCATACTACGTTTGTCATTTCATCTAAAATCACCGCCAATATATGTGGGGGCCTCTGTCTGCCTTTTGGGAAAATTTCTCTAGAGGTGAGCCAGGACTGTCTTTTCCTCTGCTAGGATTAGGTAGTTCTCCGGCTGGCGCTGGGCATCTAGGGATAAAAAAACGTAGGCATGCTACCCGGCCACTTCTAGTTGTGCGGCAGGTTTAGTTCATGGTCAGTATAGTTTCCATCTTCCAAGAGCTAGTTCTCATATATGCTGGGCTATGTTCTCTCGCCATTGAGAATCATGACAGCCAACCTTGCGAAGACTTACAGAAAAGTTTAACCTCTATCATTGCCAACAAAGGATATAAAACAAAATAGTGAGATAAACGTTTGTTAATGACCAAATACTTATTTTCCACCATAATTTGAAAAAAAATCTTGACACATCAGACAAGGTGATTTTCTGGATTTGTTTTCTCCTTCTGACTCTCATATTTATGGTCTACCTATTATGTCAATTATAGGCGTTTCGCATCTTTTTAAGTGGGAGAACTTGCATATTGGTGGCTGACTAAATACTTTTTTCCCCATTGTATGTATGTGACCCAATCCTCCTGATTCTCGGGCACAAAACACCTAAGATAAGTCTCAGAATTCTGGTTCATGCGTTCAGTTTGCCCATTCGACTGTGTATGAAAGATTGAGGAAAATAACAGATGGATCCCCAACCAAGCGAAAACGCTTTCCAAATGTATACCTAAATTGCACCCCCGGTCAGAAACAATATCAGTCAAAATACCATGTAATTTCACAATTTCTTTGATGAAAATTTGTGCCAAGGTCTTGGCGTTGGGTAAGGTGGATACTGTAATGAAATGAGGCATCTTGATGGACCTGTCCACTACCACCAAAGTAACTGTATTACCTGCAGACAAGGGTAAATCAGTAACAAAATCTACTCACAAATAAGTCAAGAGAGAGACTGGAGAGACCCAGACGAGTATTAGGGGTATTAGAATGTGCAGCGCCCCAGAGACCTGGTCGTTGCAGTAACATCGCTCTGCCGCTAAGGGGGGTGATGGTATGTCTGATGGCACTGAAGGAGTTCACCTGACCAGGTATCACAGACACCAATACACTTCATAGTCTGGCCTCCAGGGGGAGCTAAGGGCGCTATGTATTAGGCCACTCCTCACAATCTGGTAAAACTGGGGGTTAGATAGGAAGTTAGACAGAAAGCTGACTGGGTTGGAACCAGGCAACATCCTGTGGCAGAGGGTGTTGCAGGGGAAGATTCAGGGGGGTCCCTGTCAGGGGTGGGATCCTGACAGAGGCCTAGCGAACAGAAAAGAACGTTAAGGAACCGCGCCTGCACTACATCGCGGCGGTTTCTCAAGAAAGGCAAAGAAGCGAGGTTTATTGTGGAGAGTGAGAAACGAGATCAAAGCAAAAAGGAGATAACACCAATAGGAGTTGTACTGTAAGATCGAGGCAACATCCTATTGAGGCGCGTAGCCGGTGGCCAGAATGCCGAGGAAGTATTAGGCTCCAAGCAATACTTCAAACAGAGGCAGGACAGTGGATTTTAGGTTGGCTGTCTCACCAAAATCACCTAAGAAGACATAGGGGGCAACTGTGGGAGAGGGGCGACGCTAGGGTCCCGGAAGAACTCCAGGCCTTCCCGTCATACGGGTGCGTCCTATCCATATCATCTGGGGGACGGAGAAGAACATCAGAACAGACATAAGTTGTGGGAAATAACATCAGAAACAGACACAACAGTTGTGAGGACTATCCCGTGGTGCTCAGCAGGGAAGTACTACAACACACAGGCGCTAGAAGGTAGGCACAGATTTCCACCTGCAAAGGGAACTCTGGAAGTGCCATCGGACCGGCTGGTCTCTTACAGCCCTGTTACTCTGGATTGAGGACCTTGAAGCCTTCAGTAAAGAGGTAAAGAGACTGCAACCCTGTGTCCTCGTTATTCACCGCGAACTGCACTACGCACCATCACCTACACCTTTCATTGGGCGCCCCTTAGCAGGGTCACGGACCGGGTCTAGCCACCGTGACAACCCCAGAACCGAGACAGAGAGGCCCGATGCCGAGTATCCCGCGGCCCTGCGTCTGGGGGCGCTCCAAATGCACACACTACAGGCCGCTACATACTCCCAAACATCCTGATGCACCCCAGATTACAAAAAACGCCAGGTAAGTAGATCCATGGTGTCTTTACTACCAGGGTGTACGACCAAGACTGAATCATGATGTTCACTTATAACTAAGATGGAGGTTCACAGGTACAGTTTACCTAAAGGACAGGCAGCAAGGGTGTCTGAACTTATAGCAGCAATAACTACGGTACTCCTTTCTGTAGTATAGGAACCGGTTCACAATTATCTCCACCCCCAGGAAAACAAATGGAAAAGGCACATTCTCAATCCCCTGCCTATATATCACAAAAAAGATGAATCTATTAAAGAACAAAGACCTTGCTTGTCTAGGCATCAGATGTAGTGATGGGCGAGCACTAAAATGCTCGGGTGCTTGTTGCTCGAGTCGAGCAAATTGGAATGCTCTGGTGCTCGACCCAAGCAATTAGCCCAATGTATTTCTATGGGAACCTCCAGCATCTTTGCCGCCGCATGTGTGCCATTGTGATAGTGCTGATGCACATGCAAAATGGCAACACTAGGGGGAGAAGTTCACACATGCGCAGAGTCATTACAACATGGTGAGCGGCATTTACTGAAGAGCAGAGCCTGAGTGCCGGTCAATGCATACAAACAGGAGACCCTATAGGTTACAAATGCATCCGGGCGCAACAAATAAACGAAATGTTATATTAGAAAAATCAGTGATGCTATATTAGCACTATGAGTAAGGCCAATACAAGCGCATACTCAGAAGGATGACACCAACGGAGGAATCAGTCACAGAGGGGCAGCCATCATAGCAGACCCAAAAGTACCCATATGCAGCAGGAAGATTAGGATGCCGTTCGGGGTAGAGTAAAGACTCTTAGAGCCACAGAGGTATCAAGCCAGATAAGGTGGAATAGACCACTACTAAGTTGATAACCGAATATCCACGGAAAAGCGTGTTGTGATAATATCTCCAGATGGACTGTCAGGTCAATGGATAGTGATAGCCAAAAAAGTATATGCACAACCATTTATCAATATAAATAGGGCTATAGTGGAGCACCCATGGAACGGGTGTCCGACCTTATATACAACCACAAAAACTCGCATCATAGTAGGTACATAGCTCGCTACATAGCCCATAACAAGGAATACAATTATTAGTATACATCCACATAACTTGTTAGCAACGGGACCCATAAATATCATAGTTCCTGGTCGGTAAGTGACACGTGCTAAATCCTATGGGTCAGTTCATGTGAGTACTTAGGTTGAACAGAATCGTGTTACACTTCACAATGGCAAAATCCATATCTGTTACAAGTCCAGACAGATCCCCGTCGATATAAGTCTCCAACTTTTCTCAATCCTGTGGCCCAAATAGTGAAGAAAAAATAAATAAACAAAACAAAAATGTATAATAAAAAGTGAAAAAAGATGGAAGATAGTCATAGAGCATGTGGGCCTCCATCACTGCATCGCCATACGCCCAGTCTGTAATTCATAGAATATGGGCACATAATTGTAAGTGTCGCTGGTATCCGCACGTTATGTGCAATCTTCATGACGATAGGAGCACAAAGCTCCTCATAGCGAGGCCATGTTCCTCCATATTCAGGTCCAAGTTCCAGATAATAATGTCCAAACCCAGACTGATGAGGCCACCCAACACAATGAACAAGATGACACTCTAGGGAAACAGAACACAAGTGTATACAAAATGGATACAATCACTATAGTTATAACGGATTCACAGAGCAGAAGAAAGGAAGGGGAAACAACGAAATAAACGATATACAATCAAGGTCCGGGCAAGATATACTATGCATACTTCAGCCCAAGAACCCCGTAAATAAGAGTTCTTCATTTAATTCCTGTGGGGCTACAGACCGAAGATTAAAAATCCATCTGAATTCCGTTCGGAGGAGCTGATTATGAGAGTTACCACCCCTCCCTCCATAGGGTATTTTCTGCAGACCCACAACTATGATGTTAGTGGTGGAACCCCTATGTGCTGCCAAAAAATGTGCAGCCACTGGGGTGAGGGGCTTACCCTTGCATTGTTCAGCGGCCGCCAGGTGAATAGTAGACATATGCTTCTGTATTCTCTTTCTTAGCTCCTGGGAAGTTTGTCCAACGTACGGTTTACCACACGGACAGATGATAACATAAATGACGTCCCTCGTCTTGCAGTGGATGTAATGTTTGAGCCGATGAGTGGAAAGGTCTACTGGATTAGAAAAAACATTCCTAGTGGGTACCATAAAGGGACATACACTACAATTCCCACATGGAAAAGACCCCTTGAGATTAATACCTCTATTGAGTCTAACTGTGGGTCTTGAGAAATGACTATTTGTTAAAAGATCCCGTAGATTTGGGGCCCGTCTCGTTGCAAGCAGTGGTCTGTCACTTGTTACTTCCGCTGTTTGGGAGTCAGTTCTTAGAATAGACCAATGTCTATTGATAATGGTCTTTACCTGGTGCCAACTACTGTTGAAGTCCGTGACAAATCTGGTGACTTTTTCCGACTCGCGTGGTCTAGAGGCCAACAATGATGCTTGGTCCTCTCGTCGTGCTCTCTGAAAAGC
Source organism: Ranitomeya variabilis (assembly GCF_051348905.1). Lineage (NCBI taxonomy): Eukaryota > Metazoa > Chordata > Amphibia > Anura > Dendrobatidae > Ranitomeya > Ranitomeya variabilis. Next base: position 158,600,937 of record NC_135239.1, on the reverse strand, counting down.
TGACGATATCACTCGTTTGGGGTAACCTCTGTGCCTGAAACGTTTTGTTAGTTCCTGGGCCTGCGATAGAAAATCAACATCATGCGTACAATTGCATCTTACTCACAAAAACTGGCTAATGGGAACACCCACCTTGGTATGAGTAGGATGAAAACTACTGTACTCAAGTAGAGAGTTGGTAGCTGTGGGCTTGTGGAAAAGATCCGTGACCAGTTGATGTCCTGCTACCGTGATTTTCAAATCCAAGTAGGTAACGGAGGTGGTCGACATCGAGTGTGTAAGCAAGATGTTATAAGTGTTGGTGTTCAAATCCTGTAAGAATTGTACACACTCAGTTTCGGTGCCCAGCTATAGAAAGAACACATCATCGATATATCGATGCCAATGGCGCACCTTCTCTTGAAACATAACAGACGGGTATACCACGGTCTCCTCCCACCAGCCTAAAAAGATATTAGCGTAAGCTGGCGCGCATTTAGCCCCCATGGCCACGCCAGACACCTGGAGGTAGAAGGTCCTATCAAATAAAAAGAAATTATGATATAGGACAAACTTAAGAAGCTCCAACAAAAACATGTGGTGTCTGGAATCCTCATGTTGTCTTAAATTGAGGAAAAAGGACAAAGCATTGATGCCGTCCTCATGGCTGATATTGGAATACAGCAATTCCACATCGCATGTAACAAGATGGAATTCAGCAGGTAAATTGATATCACGAATGATCTCAATAAAATGAGCAGAGTCCCTCACATATGAGGGTAATGTTGTAGCAACAGGCTGCAAGAAGAAATCAATATAGTGGCAGGCTTTTTCACATAAACTATCCATACTTGAGACTATGGGGCGACCAGGGGGCTGTTTGTCGTCCTTATGTATTTTAGGCAGCATGTAAAATGTTGCAGTGATGGGATCCTCCACCCACATGTAACGTTTTTCATTGGGGGTAATGATGCCAAGTTGATTGGCCTTACTCAATAGAGTCTGCAATTTGGACACAAATACTTGTGTGGGGTCCGATGGTAACTTGCTGTAGAACCGCCTATTGTTGAGTTGCCTGGTAGCCTCCTCCTGGTACATGTGGGTGGGCCAAAGGACGACATTGCCCCCTTGTCTGCTTCCTTAATAATAAAGGCCCCATTGTTTTTTAACTCAAAAATAGCCCGACTCTCCGCAGCTGATAGATTAGGAGATGTACTAACCTTAGGGACCATGGCCACTATGTCCCTCTTCACCAGTTCGTAAAACATCTTGACAGCGGGGACCAGCGTGAAGGAGGGCACCCTAGAAGATTTTTTTCCTGTGCTGAAATCTGCTATTGGGGGTCACTGCTTGGTTTTCCTCCAATAAGTCCACCAAATCCTGAAAAACCTGGCATTCATCGTGGGGAATGCTCTGCAGGATATCCGGTTTCTTATACATGACTTGGAAAACGATATTCCTGCAAAAGAGGTACAAATCTTTAATGAGTGTGAATTTGTCCAGTTTATGTGTATGGACAAATGTCAAGCCCCTACGAAGAACCGAAAGCTCCACTTCTGATAAAGAATAAGAAGACAGGTTTATAACCTGTAGAGTGTCACTCAGAACCTCTAGATCCGATGCTGGAATATCCTGAATGCTCGAGTCTTCTATTTGCGTCTGGTGGGATATTTGTGTCGATATGGCGATGTCTTCCCTCGATATTGTGGCGGACGTTTTCTTCCCGGCCTTCTTCTTTCGTCTGCCGCGTCTGGTCCGTGATCGAGTTTGCTCCCCGTTGAGGATAAAAAATCACTGGAACTTGCTCCCCTAAGTGAAGGCTCAGTACTTGTGGGGAGAGTAGTGCTCCTATTGTTGTGAGAGGTGCCAGCTCTGGTGTTACCCCTATGTTTCCATCTATAGACTTGTTGCTGCTCGTAATCCATTTTGTCTCTCTGAAACTTCTTTCGTTTGCCTGCAATTATCTCTGCCTCGTGCTTGTCTAGCGTGTCCTTAAGCTTAGTCTTGAAAGTCCCCACCTGCGCCTCATCAAATTGGTTATATTTGCTTTCTAGCTCCTTAATACGTATTTTAGTAGCGGAGAACAACTCCCTATCATGTTCAATTAGTAAAGCAATGAGTATATTGGAGCAGCGTGTGAGGCCCTGTTCCCAGGTCTGTTGAAATGAGGTGGATGGCTCCCAAGCTGGAAAGATAGAAATACGGAGCCCTCTAGGTACGAGGCCCGCCTTAGAGTACTCCTCAAGGCTTCTCATGTCCCACCAAAGTTTAATGCCGGATCTGTGGACCCTAGTAAGCTCTGTACAAAATACCGAAAAATCTGAATCCGGGGTAGCGGATTCTGTTGTATGAAACAAACATATGTCTGACATCAATGTCCATTCCTGAGGTCTTAGGTGTGGAGTCTGAACTGAATACCGACGGCCTTGTTGATGCTGGTAGTCAACAACTGCCCTCTTCTGCTCACAAAACCCTTCCAACATCTGCAGTGTAGAGTTCCAATGCGTGGGGACATCACAACCAGTCGGTGAGCCGGAAGCTGCAAATGTTGCTGAAGCACGGCAAGAGTGGCGGAAGCTGTAGCTGACTTTCTAAAATGGGCACACAGGCGGCGTACTTTGACAAGCAGATCTAAAAGCTCCGGGTAGGTTTTGAGAAACTGCTGAACCATGAGGTTAACCACATGGGCCAGGCATGGTATGTGTGTGAGCTCGCCTAGCCTCAGAGCCGCCACCAGGTTCCGGCAATTGTCACACATGACCATGCCTGGCTGTAGATTCAGCAGTGTCAGCCACAGATCTGCCTTCCCTTTCAGAGTTGTCCACAACTCTTCAGCATTGTGCGGTTTGTCACCTAAGCATATTAGCTTCAGCACAGCTTGTTGCCGCTTGGCTGAAGCAGTGCTGCAGTCCTTCCAGCTTGTGACTGATGTGGTCATTTCAGAGATGGAGGCTGAAGAGGAGGAGGATGAGGTGCAGGAGCTGTAGACTGTGGGGGCAACCCTGATTGACCTAGGGCTCGCAATCCTCAGCGTCGGGAGGACGTGTTCCATCCCAAGATCTGACTGGGTCCCGGCTTCCACTATGTTAACCCAGTGTGCCATCAGCAAGATGTACCATCCCTGCCCACAAGCATTTGTCCACGTGTCCGTGGTTAAGTGGACTTTCCCAGTAACTGCATTGTTGAGGGCATGGCTAATGTTGACACATGCTTGTGTAAAGTGGGGATGGCACACCAGGAGAAATAATGGTGGTTGGGGACCGAGTACCTTGGGACGGCGACTGCCATCAGGTTGCGGAAAGCTTCCACCTCCACGAGCCTAAAAGGCAACATTTTGAGTGCAAGCAGTCGCAAAATGTTTGAATTTAGTAGTGTTGCCTGTGGGGCGTTGGCTGCGTATTTGCACTTGCGTTCCAAGGACTGGGGTTTAGACAACTGAAGGCTGCGCTGGGACAAGGACGTGGGCGTGCTTGCTGATGGTGCTAGTTGAGTGGATGTAACGACAGATGCAGGGCAGGAGGCATCTTTGCATGCACAATGGACAGGGGATTGTCTTGCATGCTCAACAGCGGAAGAAGCAGTGGTGTCACCCACAGACACTGTTCCTGGAACCTGGGGTTCGGCCCACAAAGTCGGGTGCTTTGCTGCCATGTGCCTGATGATGCTGGTGGTGGTCAGGCTGGTAGTTTTGCTACCCCCGCTGATGCTGTCCTGGCAGATGGTGCAAATGGCCTTTTTGGAGTTATCGGCAGAGTCTTTAGAAAGCAACCAGACTCAGGAAGACCTAACAGTTGAATTGGCAACTTCTGTCATGTTGGTGTTACAGTGAAACGTTGCCCACCTTCTGTCTGTGGCCACCACACTGCTTCTTCCTGCCTGGTGGGGTGCTACGCCTTCCTCCCCCTGTGTGCTGCTGTCCTCGCTCTGCATGTCCTCCTGCCAGGTTGGGACAGTTACTATATCATCCACCACCTCATCTTCCACTTCCCCACCCTGGTCTTCCTCCTGACTTTCTGGCAGTTGTGTCTCATCTTCATCCATCTCTTGTGACACTTTCCCACCGTTGCCCTCGTGTGACCGTGGCTGCTCAAATATTTGGGTATTGCTACATGCGATCTCCTCTTGCCCCGCTTCAAGTGCAATGGGCGAGAGGCCCAAATCTTTAAATGGAAAAGTGAACAGTTCTTCGGAGTGTCCACCTGTGGGATCAGTTGTCTCCGGGCACTCGGCATGGTGGGAGGAAGGAGAATCAGGGTGAGGAATATGCGGTCTGGATTCACGGCTACTGAGACTTGACCATGTGGAAGACAGGGTGGTGGTGGTGGCAAAGTGACTGGAAGCATTATCTGCTATCCAACCAACAACCTTTTGACATTGCTCTGGGTTCAATAGTGGTGTGCTGCAGTCCCCTAGTAATTTGTACAGGAAGGCAGGGCGAGAAGGTGTTCGTTATGGCAAAATTTCAGCTTGCCCACGGTCACGGCCTTGGCCTCTGCATGCACCATCACCATCATGTCCAGTTCCCCATCCCTTGCCATGCGCCTTGCCCACTTTAAATGGAGGACAATAATTTAAACATTCACTACAAATGCCTGAATTTGGAGCAAACTTATATGTGATCCGTGTGACGGACAAACCAGAGTTTTAAATAGCTGGCCTGTAGGTAACTATTTTTACCAGCAAACTGGTTATAATAACTTCGCTAACACACTGCAACTAAATTTAAAGGGAGGCCAGAAATAGCAGAATTTGGAGCGCACTTTTTATCTCTGATCCGTGTGTGATGGACAAACTGCAGCCCCTTAATGACAGCCAATACGTCTTTTAACTGACCTGAGATATAAGAGAATAGCATCCCTATACAGGTGACAATCCAGGAGCTGTCGGCAGTACACTATAGCTGACAACTTGCTGCATCAGCCTCGATCAGTGTTTGCACCGTCCATATCTGTTTAACCCCTTAGATGCTGCTCTCAATAGTGACTACATAATTTAAATGGTTAACAGAGTCTGGGGGCTTCCTCTTTATCCCAATTGTTGCCCTCAGATCATGATTTTGTGGTCCTGATGTTTGCGATGGCAATTCATGACCAAATAGTGGCCTTAGAGTCTGACGGCTGTTGTAACCTGTTCAGAAGTTTGCGGCATTTAGGTGGTAAAAATACACATTTTCATTTCTGTCTTGTCATTGTGCATTAATTCCTGAAAATCACCTGAAGGGTTAATACATTACCTAACTGAAGTTTTCAATATGTCAGGGGGTGATGTTTTTAAAATGGTATAACTTTTGGGGGTTTTCCAATATATGGGGCCCCTAAAGGCACTTCAAACATGGATAGGTCACTAAAAAAATTAATTTTGTAAATTTCCTTGAAAAAATGAAAAATTGCTGCTACATTTTTAAACCTCCTAAAATGCTAAAAATAATAAAAGAACATTTTACACATGGTGCTGATGTAAAGCAGACAAGAGGGAAATGTTATTTATTAATGTTTTTCTGTGATATGACTATCTGGATTAAAGGGATAATCATTCAAAGTTTGAAAATTGCTAATTTTTTTACATTTTTCTCAAATTTTTGATATTTTTTATAAATAAACACAAAACATATTGACCTAAATTTACCATTATCATAAAGTACAATGCGTCACGGAAAAACAAGCCCAAAATCACTCAGATTTGTTGAAGCGTTCGAGAGTTATTGCAACAAAATTTAAAGGGAGGCCAGAAATGGCAGAATTCGGAACGCACTTTTTATCTCTGATTCATGTCATGAACAAACCACAGTTTTAAATAGCTGGCCTGAAAAAAAAAATTCCTGGCCCCTGATACCTGGGGCTATGTCTACAAATATCTGTAATAGCAGCAGCAGCAGACAGAACTGGAATGGACCCTCTTGCTATATCTATGCAGCTTTATTAGTCCTCAGAAGGACTGCTAGATAGATAGATATGTGTATCATATATGGTATACCCACACTAAGTAAAAAACAAGCAAATCTCTCCCTAGCTGAGCAGCAACTCTCCCTACACTGCCTGATTCCGTAGTAGACTGTGACAAGCATGGTGGCGCCAGGTCTGATATAGACCTGATGATGCGGACAGCCAATCACTGTGATGCCACAGCCAACATGTTATGACCCTGGACATTATGATTCTGCCTCCATCCTGGTCAGGTCAGGGTTAATTTTAGCTTGCCTCTCTTTGGTTCTGGAGCGGCTATTTAATGTTGGCAGTTCCTGGATTTGGTGTCGGTCATACCTCCATATTCTTGGTTTGGGTTGCTGACCCAGGTTACTCATCCATAAATGTTGTTCCTCTGTACTTTTGTACTTTGCTGTGTATGACCCGGTTTGTCCCCTGACTTTTGCCTTTGTATCCTGCTTTGTACTGCTCTGTCCTTTCCGGTTATCTGACCCCTTGGCTTGTCTCCGTTTACTCTTTGTCTTATCCCTAGGTAATACACTCTCATCTGGGTTTTGACCCTCGGCTTTCCTTGACCACGTTTTACTGTCTGTGCCTTGCACTCCGTGCACTCGTTACTTTCCCTGCACTCACACGTGGTGACTCTGCTCCCCTGGTCACTTGATGTTAGGGGTCGAGTTCCCGCCTCTGCACAGGGGGAATCTCGGGCCATCTCCACTGTGGTCTCCCATTCTTCTCCAGCCGCAGTGGAGCCTGCTCAGCGGAGACGTCGGTCCCAGCGTCTCGCTCAGTCTGACTCTGTGCAAAGGGTTACTACTGCCTTTCCAGCTTCTGCCATTGTAGCCAGTACTGGGCAGCGGCGAGCAGACGTTTTTGGGACTAAGTCCTGCTTTTCCCCTTCTGAGTATGCCCAGGGTAAGATCTCTCATTGGAGCTCAAGGGTCACATGCTTAGATACTGCAGCTAATCCCATTGGTCCTCTAGGAAGGTCCTGAAGGTGCTCAACTTCTGTGGCAGCCTCCCATTGGTCCTTCTTGGAAGGTCCTGTACTTGCTGCAGCTATAAAACGTTCGCATGACCGCACGGCCATGCGCTAGTATCAATCCAAGTTATGTGCTTTGTGCCAGTGTGGTTATGTGTGATTGTATTCAGGGACCCGGCTGAAATAAGCCCCTAGAATACCGGCACCTCCGGTGAGGAGATTGTGTGCTTGCATGACCACTGACTGCTATGAGTTCGGCAGTTAGCTTGTGCTCCTGTGAGTCTAACAGGGCGCAGTGCTTTCCTTTCACGGCTACTCGGTGAAGTAACAGAGCTAGCCTATACCGCCATATAGTGCCACCATTCACTCGCAGCAGGTTCCTCCTGCACGGTGGACCCCGGGCTGCGAACGCACCAATAATAATAAACATCTATATTTACTCGGTGCGTTCCGCTAGCCCTAACACTTGACTGCTCAGGGCCAGGTCCTGTGCTCACTGCTTAGTGTCAGGTCCTTGCGCACAGTGTGCCTTTTTCCTGCACTCCCTGTGCTCTTTCCCTTGCCCCCTGATAGCGCCCCCTAGGCAGCACCAGTGACATCATTGGTGTCATCACACAACATGGCTGCGGCATTACAGTGTGTGGCAGACAATCCCTGCATGTTCGTTGGCTCTCTAAAAAGCACCAAACATGCAGGGCGGGGACCCGAGCTTCCGCAAAGCAACCCCGGAAATACTCAGCGAGCTCCAAGCATCTCGAGCAGTGAGATGCTCGGGCGAGTAATGAGAAGTGGTGATGACCATGCTCGCTCATCACTAATCAGATGCTTATCAGATTCTAAATATAAAACACTTTTATGATAGTGATTACCATGACCAGATGAACTGCCAGTTCTTTCTCAGTGGACGATAGTTTCCTAGAAAACTATGCACACAGATGCCATTTATTAGGAGATGAACCCTGCGATAATACAGCCCCCATCCCTACTTTAGGCGCATCAACTTCTATTACAAATGGCTGAGTGACGTCACGCTATATAAGGATTGGCACAGTTGTAAGACATCTTTTTAAGGTATCAAAAGCCTCCCGGGGTGAACTGGATCATTTGGAAAAGTCCATCCCTTTCCTGGTCATATCCATCAGGGGTTTGGCCATTACCAAAAAGTTTTTGATGTACTTTCGGTAGTAGTTGGCAAAACCCCAAAACCTTTATAAGGCCTTTAGATACTCAGGATGATCCCAATCCAGTATCATTTGGACTTTCACCGGATCCATGCAAAAATCAGTGGACAATAAAAGATAACTGAGGAAAGGGATGTCCTGAACCAATAACATGCATTTCTCTGGTTTGACAAATATTTTTTTGTCTCTGAAGTATCTGCATGACATGTACCTGATGTGACTCAAGGTCAGGCGAATAAATCAAAATGTCATCAAGGTAGATGACAACAAACCTTCTTGCCAGGTGACTAAAAATGTAATGAACAAAGTGTTGAAAGATGGCTGCAGCATTAGTCAACCCAAATGGCATCACAAGGTTTTCATAGTGTCTCTCAGACATATTGAAGGGTGTCTTCCACTCATCCTCCTCCTTGATGCAAATGAGATTATAAGCCCCACTGAGATCCAATTTAGAAAACCATTTGGCTCCCACAATCTGATTAAAGAGGTCCAGGATAAGAGGGAGAGGGTATGGATCCTGGACCATGATCCGATTAAGTTCATGAAGGTCTAGGCGAGGGCGTAACCCCACCATCTTTTTTCTTGACAAAGAAAAGCCCTGCAGCAATGGGAAATGAAAAAGGTCTGATATGACCCTTTGCCATACATTCAGTGATATAGTCCTTCATGGCCTGCTTCTCTGGACCAGATATATTGTATAACCTTCTCTTTGGCAGCCTAGCCACAGGAATCAGATTAACGACACAATCATAAAGCCGATGTGGAGGAAGTTCTGGTAACCCATGTTCTGAAAACACATCCCTGAACTCAAACAGGTATTCAGGCAGAGATTGGGTACCCACCCTGGCGCAAGCAATGTTCTTGTCAATACTCGCATCATTTTACCATCTCCCAAGTATGACAGCCTACCACAGGGTTGTGCAGCGTAAGCCAAAGTAGTCCAAGAACCACAAGAGATGGCAAGCCCTCTAGCACAGAACAGTCTATAATTTCAGAGTGCATGGCCCTTACCTGTAAATGCAATTTACGAATGATCTGAGTAAAATACCCATGGCTCAAAAGTGACAATGCGTATTGATCTAGACAATATGTGTGGTTTGAGGTCACGAGCATGGACGAACCTAGCATCAATCAAATTAAATCCCATCCCACTGTCCAGAAAGGCAGAAACGACCACCCTATCTTTGCCAAGCTGGATCTCGGCCGGTACAAAAAAATTTAGATTTCCAATGGAGGAAAATAGTACACTTGAGTTGCCAACCTCCCTGCAACCTGGGCTCCTTAGTTTTCTGGTGGGAAATGTTTACAGTGAGATATTGAAGGACAAGCACCCACAAAATGACCCTTTCCGCCACACAAGAAACACACTTCCCCTCTGATGCTGATTCCCTTGACTCCGGGCCTCCCGCAGACTGGAGTGTCTCCTTACGTCTCTGACGAAGACGGCAGTGAACAAAGATGGCCAGAGACATGGCCGCCTCAAGTGAGACTGGAGTCCTATGCAGGGCAAATGCATCCTTAACCATTGCTGATAATTCTTGATAGAACTGACTACGGAGTGAGGGGTCATTCCACTTCATATCGGTGGACCACCTCTGAAACTCGAAGCAATACTCCTCCGCTAGTCTGTGTCTCTGCCAAAGCTGACGCAATGTAAACTTGGACAGGGAGATACGGTCGGGGTCATCATATATCTGATCCAGCTCCTGAAAAAATTCCCCAACTGTCCGAAGCGACTGAGAGAATATGCCCAGGCCTGAGGGTCACCCTGGAGGAGCGAAATTCGATACCCACCCGTTGATCCTCAGTTCCAGAGGAGTGAGGACGTAACTTAAAATATAGCTTTCAGGGCTCCCTGAACATGATAAACTTGTCTCACACCCCCAGAGATCCTATCAGGCAAAGCGATCTTGAGCTCCACCTGGGGCTGCCTGGGAGTAGTGATCTTTAAACCAGCCATGCTTGAGTGTTGTATAACAGCATAGTCAAGATCTACCACCTCCAGGCCGAGCTGCTGCAGCTGCCCATCAAGATCAGTAATAGAATACATGATGATCCAAAAATGTTATGATCAATGTTAATGTAACAATTCAGCTGTCTGAAAACAGACATGGTATGGAAATAGTGTCATATGATATGTCACAATCACCAAACCTTAACCCAAATAGAATGGTTTGGGGTGCATTGCTTGCAGAGTGATGGCAAAACAGCCAACAAGTGCTCAGTACCTCTGGAAATAATGACTGTGCTATGCATTCTAGGTGATTACCTGATGAGGTTGTTTTAGAGGGTACCAAAGGTGTGTAAAGTTGTCATCAGAGTAAAAGGGGAGTATTTTGAGGAATGTAAGGTGTAACACACATTCTGATTTGTTTAACACGTTTCTTTACTCCTTGTTCCCATATGTATTCATTTGTGGTTTTGCTGCTTTCAGTCTCAATCTACAAAAGATCATTTCAAATAAGAATGCGATAAAACATTGCATGAACAGCTGCATTCCCCATTCTGGTCTCATGTTTGAAACTATTTAGGAGGGTCTGGACTAAAGATTGAATCAATTATGTAATATTAGTTTATTTTCCATGGGTTATTCTACCAGTTACCGCCACTTTATGTGGCTTCCATCAATATGTTTGGTGGGGCAGGTGGTCCACCCTAGATGTTCAAGGCTCAGACATTCCTGACAGGTGTCCTGTATGCTACACAGTATCAGGACAACATGGATCGTGACAATCAATTAGTCTTTTAGTTGCTAATAAAGTTTTCCTTTTTTTGGGAGCAGTTTCAGGTTTGTTTTAATAATTACATTGTGTAGGGTAGAGTTCCCTCCCAGAGGCAGCAGGATAGAATCAAACATGATGGGCAAGAAGGCAGCAGCAATGGCATCATTGGGCCGGTCATAAATAACCAGTCTCTATTGTCAACAATGGCAGATCTAATCATTGGCATCAGACAGTGGTGTGTGAAAGTTCTAGCAGACAAATTGCTCTACCCCCATCAGATGCAAGAATTAATATGGGTTCTCATTCCAATAAAGCAAACCACTTTGCTCTGATAATTATGAATATGTAATCCCTTCCTGACATATGAGGTATATGTATATCATGATTGGTACTGTGTTCCTGTACTGTTACGTCATGGTGATTATGCGGGTACTGGAGCTATGGTCTTATAAGCACAGCCGGGAGCTCATCTTAACTGACAGCTGAGCTCCTGTGAAAGGGTTCGATCCTGAGTAGAGTTCGTGAGAGCCCCAAAGACCCATCCATGCCCCTCTTCTCTTGGAGAGATTTCTTGCAGTCTTGAAGAAGAGGGGGCCTAAAGGGGTGTACTGTAGCGTTGGTGTCCCTGTATGCTTCCCATCCTCCTCTCCTCCGCCAGGGATGCCAACTCACTCACTGCTTTGGCCCTCGCTTCCTCTTCCTGCACCTGCCTCCTGGGGTCTGTGCATGACTGGCGCACACTGTCCTAATGTGTCACCAGCCAATGGATGGGAGACGCTTATTATTTAAGGCACCTCCACCTGTTGGGAGTTGCCACAGCAATATGTGTTTTTTTCTGCTTATTTGCATGCTTGCTAGTTCTCAGGGCACCTGTTCTAGTATACCAGTTGTACCTGTCAGTACCTGCCATGCCTGCCTGTATACTTGCGATGTCAGCCCCTACACCAGCCATACCTGCCTGCACCTGCCATGCCTAGTTGTACATCAGCCTTTCCCCTGCCAGCACCTGCCTTGCCTTCCAGTATACCTGCTGAGCCTTCCTGTACCAGCCAAGCCTTCCCATTTCTGGCCATTCCAGTTTCCTGCCCCTTTGGGGGGTCAGCTCTGCCATGTGTTCTAGGTCCAACCTGGAGTAGCACCTGGCATCCATATGGAGCTAAGTCTAAACACACCTTCAGGGGCTCTAGCGAAAAGTCAGGTGTTTGCCTAGTCACACCTCAAAAAGCTCTTCTCAGTCCATGGCACGGTCATTCCACTACCTCGGACATTTCAGTTGCTACACCCCAAAAAGGGATAATTTTTGGACCAGTTTTTAAAAAATCATTGTTTCTTCTAATACCACCATATGTTTATCAACACTTACTGGCTTCTTCCGTAAAAAGGAATAATTTGGGACCTTTTGTAATTCTTAAGCACATAAAAATTCCAACTATGGAGTGTGTTATTAAATAGGATGTTTCTAACCTCCGGTTACCATTTGCTTATCCATAACCATACATGTTGATATCATTTTTTTGGTTGTCTTTGCATTAAAAAGCTTAAGAGGGGTTGTCCAGGTTTGGCACAAAAGTCTGCTGTTGCTCTAAGTGACTCCAGACTTGCAAATTCTCACATCGCATGCACTGTCACGATTCTCCATTGGCAGCAGAGAGACCAAGCGGTCATGTGCATATCCATTCTTCCGGACACATTCTGACTAGACTTGCGTGGTCTTAATCAATTCACTTTTATTGAATGAGGTCCCATGTCTATTTAAATTGTGGCTAGGAGTATGCATATCACATATTTGTGGGCACATGAGCGCCCACTCCAGCCACCAGAGAATCCTAACAGTGTGCACTGTGTGTGTTGTGTGTGTTGCAGTCACATAGAGTAAATCCAGGCTTTTTGACAGATAAAATAGATTAAGTACATTAAAAAACATACAAGGGGATGGGAGTTGTGAATGGTACAACCTGTAGGCTATCCACTGTGTAATAATTATATTGGCCAAAATATAAATGTCTTGCTTTCCTTATCGGTTTGCACCGTGAACCGGCAGAGATAAAATCAGCCTGGAATCTAAAGGTTCCCTTACATCTTAGATAACTGTTAGCCTAAACACTCTTATGGCTGTTAACTATCACCAACCCACTCTCAAATTGGAAGAGTGTGCGTTTGTTTCCAAAGGGGGGAGTAGAGTAAGGTCTGACATTTCCCCGACAAAATTGTAAGGCTGATATGACTTATCTATGATTGGTATGGAGGGCGGGGTAGTCACTGGTTACAAATAAAAATATTTTCATTTACTAAAAGAATCAGAAAATGTTAGTAGTTTTCTTTATAAAAAGCAAATATTTTACCCAAACTGCATATCACACTTTAATATTAGTTTTCCTACTGGGCATAAAAATGTCATTAAGGGCTGAGCACAATGTGCTGCTGTATAACGTCGATGCATCTGAGAAAATGGGTATATATTTTCAATATGGTGCGTTTTATTAATGAACGTGCATATATTCACATGCCGGGCGGTTACACTACTTCTACTATTAGGAAGTGTTTTATATACTCGGCTACGTATATTGTACACAATTGTATCATCTAATTTTTGAAATGGGATACAAACTGAAATTTTTTCTGGGCAACAAGGATCTGCCAGGCTTTGTATTAATTTGTCCAAATGGTAGTATACCGAAGAGCGAAGAGTTAAATGGAGCAGTGCTTACTCACAGGGGGAATAAAAAATGAAGAGGAGGAGGAGGGAGCAATGACGTCCAAGCTTCTCCTCCCTTCCTAAGTCAGAGACCAAGCAACGACTGTGCACCAGAGAGAGTAGGGCTTGCTCCTCATCCATCTGCTTAGACAGATCCTCTGCAGCCAGACTAAGGGCTCCTTTTCTTACACACACAGCTCTTTTAACTCAGGAGGTGTTGGTCTCTTTCTCTGCACAGGGGTCCCACTTTAGCTGTCACCCTGAAGTTTCTGGCTGTATTACTGGTGGCAGGAATGCTTGCATTCCTTGGGGCCATCATATGCATTATTGCCAGTGTCCACCCAGCAGCCAAGGGACCTGTCCTCGGTGCTGAAAATGAGTCTGCTCCAGCTGCTCCAATGGAGAAGAGCCTAGGAGCTCTCCATGGTGTTAAGACACTGTATGGATCAAAGGATGCCTTCCTTGAGCTCTCCGGCTCCAAGTCCCAGGGTGGCCCAAGCTTCAGCAGGCTGCTTTGTACACCTCTGGCCATGGAGTGCCCCTCTGATGTGCAGAGAGATTCCCCTCAACCTGCAGGGGAAGAGGTGCTCTCCTTGCAGAACACAGCAGAACAGCTGAGGCAGACAGTGCTGCAGCAGAAAAAGCAGATCCTCACTGACCAAGAAGCAATCAGGGAGCTCACTGGAAAGCTGAATCGTTGTGAGAATGGGCTGGATAAGGGCTACCAGGAAGGAGCTGATGGATGGGGGGCCAAGGAAGGAGCCATGGGAGACCTGCCTCTTGATCCCCCCCAAGCAGTACAGGAACTGGAGGAGGCAGTCAGGACACTGAAGGATCGAATAGAAAAGATAGAGGTAAGAAGGAATAAATATACATTCATCTACATGTACAGGGATGAGATGGAAATATACTATATCAAGACAGTCCTGAAAGAGGAGACATTTTATTCCTAAATGGCAATACGTTTGCTCCACATACTTGATAGAATAACAAATGTTCAGTATTCTGCTAGACAGGAAGACACAAAGGCCATGTAGACAGATCTATTGATTTGTGGACAATGTCTCCATCTCCTCTTCTGCCCTAAATATAATAATAAGGTGCTTAATAATAAACCATTCACATCATGCCGAGATAAGTCAATAGTGACAATACTGTATTGATATATTACACTAAATATTGACATGTCTAATAGGCGACTCACACTGCCATTCTGCATATTATATGACCATTCTAGCTTCTCACTTGCTTTGACAGGTCGTATGTATATTTTATACAGATCCCATAGTCCTGTCTTATTACACCTCCACATTGTACAACACTACTGCGAAAAATCCTCAATGACTGTGTGATTGGCCTGAGTTGGGCGGAAACTTGTTTAAACCGATGTTATCAATGGAGTCCTTTGCTATAGGGGGAAATATGTGCTTGTAAAATATACACAACATTGTGTTATTTGCAATGGTTGTCGTCTATAATCACTAAGTTGTCTGTAGTATCTTCTCATTATAATGTAGCATGGATGGAGTTCTCATTAAATGGGATAATTTAGTGTCTGAGTTTGTCATTATATATAGAGATAGATATGGTAAAGTTAGAGATAGATAGAAAGATAGATGATAGATGACATCAGTGAACGCTTATCCATCAGCTCTATACTATTTTGAAATTTCAGCAATAGACATGTTCATTTAATTTAGTATTTATTTCTGGTGGTACCATTTGCATAAAAATATATTCAGAATATAATTAAAATATAATTATCATCTCCACTACTAGAAATATTTGTCGGAAGATAAATAATTCCACACATCCACTGATAATTTATGAAACACAATAAGGGATCTCAATCACAGAGGAAAAAAAAGAACCTCAGAAGCCAGAGAGAAGAGTATGTAATAACCACACCAGTGTAAGGAGATGCAACAGATATGATTGATAGGATAGATGGATATGATATGATATAGATAGACGGAGATAGATACTATAGATAGATAGATAGGTACCGTAGATAGATATTGTAGATAGATAGATAATAGATAGATAATAGATGATAGATAATAGATAGATAAATAGATAATAGATAGGTACCGTAGATAGATAGATACTGTAGATAGATAGATAATAGATAGATAATAGATAATAGATAGATAATAGATAGATAAATAGATAATAGATAGGTACCGTAGATAGATAGATAGATAGATACTGTAGATAGATAGATAATAGATAGATAGATACTGTAGATAGATAATAGATAGATAGATACTGTAGATAGATGATAGATAGATAGATAATAGATAGATAGATAGATAGATAGATAGATAGATAGATAGAAAGATAGAAAATAGATAATAGATACATACCGTAGATAGATAGATAGATAGATTAGATAGATAGATAGATAGATAGATAGATAGATAGATAGATAGATAGATAGATAGATAGATAGATAGATATGTCTAGACAGAGCAAAAACGTTGCAAGAATGCATAAAGCAATCTACAATTATTTGGACTTTTTGGGGAGCCGTCTTCTAATTCATTTTATTACATGGACAGACTGACTCAATTAAAGATAATCTGATCAGACAACATTGCTGAAATGATGCATTATAGACGTTGTGTTAAACATTATAATGTGATAAATGTAAAGAGAGAAATTATGCTTTTCTCCTGCCATCCATCTAATATTCACTGGATGCTTCTCTTCTCACCTAATGTATTATTTCCTTATACTTAAGAGTGTACAATTGTATTAGTATCTGTTGGCTCCCATCTAACAATTCCTAGCCAGCATTATCTGTTGGGCCTCTGTGCATTATGCTTCAATCAATATAATGAATTGCACATCCTTTTCCGGCCACCCTCCAGCACACTCTCTATGTCGTCTCATTAGCACCTCTCCTCAATTTTGATTTTCCTACCGAGAAGACTTCCTTTGTCATAGGAACCCAATAGTCTACTCATTACAACCTGGAGAATCAATTGAGTGAAATGATGCTGACCAGAATCTTTCTAATATGCCGTTAAGAAAAATGAAGAAGAGACTGTATAACCTATTCAGAGAGAAAAACAGAGAGAAACATGCGGTTCTCATTTCTCAACATTTATAGTACTGTGGACAATGAACATTGCTCAGCAGTCCGATGTAAGCACATTGTCAAAGAATATCTCATATAGTTGATAATATTAAGGTGTTCTTCCATTCAACAAGATCATCTTGTATACATAGTGATGAACACTAACACGGCCATATATTATGGTGATCCAATGGTGCTGACAATATTTATCAACCATGGCCACCGGATTGGTATATGATACGGTAAGCATATCAGAGGACAGCTTCAACTAGTCAAAATCACATTACACTAACACAAGATATTGTATTACATGGTCTCCAACAATCTGAGGAATTAATGAAACCCTGGAGTAATGTATGTTTCAAAAAACAGAAATTTTAGATAGCAGAATTATTACCACATGCAAAAGTATTATTATCAAACCTTTCTATAGAAATAATTGCTGAGATTGTGACTGTGGCAAAGTATTTTCCATCATACATTGAAACTTAACTCCGAGATTCTAGTTGATTGGAAACACAATGAGGGAATATATCAAAGATCCTCTGTACAATGGAGGAATATATCAAGCATCCTGTGTTGATTGGATGATTATATCGAAAGTCCTCTGTTTAATGCAGGAATATAGCGAATGTTTTCTGCTCAATTCAGGGTTATATAGAAAGTTCTCTGTTCAGTGCAGGAATATATTGAATGTCTCCTGCTTAATGGAGGAATATATCCAACGTCCTCTGTTCAATGGAGGAATATATCCAACGTCCTCTGTTCAATGGAGGAATATATCCAAAGTACCCTGTTCAGTGTAGGAATATTTTGAACTTTCTTGGTTCAACACTGGAGTATAGCGAAGTATTCTGCTCAATGAGGAATATATGGAACGTCCCATGTTTAATGGAGGAATATATCAAATACCCTCTGTACAATGGAGGAAAATATCAAAATCCTCTGTTCAATGGAGGAATATATTGAATGCCCTCTGTTCAATGAAGGAATATATCAAACATCCTCTGTTCAATGGAAGAATATGTCAAACCTCCTCTGTTCAATCGAGGGATATATTGAACACCCTCTGTACAACGGAGGAATATATCGAACATCCTCTATTCAATGGAGGAATCTATCGAACACCCTCTATTAAATGGAGGGATATATCGAACGTACTCTGTTCAATAGAGGAATATATCAAACATCCTCTGTTCAATGGAAGAATATGTCAAACCTCCTCTGTTGAATGGAGGGATATATTGAACACCCTCTGTACAATGGAGGAATGTATTGAAGTCCTCGGTTCAATGGAGAAATATATCAAACTTCCTCTGTTCAATAGAGGAATATATCGAAATCCTCTGATCAATGGAGGAATATATATCGAATGTCCTCTGTTCAAGGGAGGAATATATCAAAGTCCTATGTTTAATGGAGGAATACGTCAAAAACCCTCTGTTCAATGGAGGGATATATCGAAAGTCCTCTGCTCAATGGAGGAATATATCGAACAACCTCTATTAAATGGAGGAATATATCGAACATCCTCTGTTCAAGAGGAATATATCAAACGTCCTCTTTTCAATGGAGGAATATATTGCACACCCTCTATTCAATGGAGGAATATATCGAACAACTTCTATTAAATGGAGTGATATATCGAACATACTTTGTTCAATAGATGAATATATCAAATGTCCTCTTTTCAATGGAGGAATATATCGAACACCCTCTACTCAATGGAGGAATATATTGAACACCCTCTATTCAATGGAGGAATATATTGAACACCCTCTATTCAATGGAGGAATATATTGAACACCCTCTATTCAATGGAGGAATATATTGAACACCCTCTATTCAATGGAGGAATATATTGCACACCCTCTATTCAATGGAGGAATATATCGAACAACTTCTATTAAATGGAGTGATATATCGAACATACTCTGTTCAATAGATGAATATATCAAATGTCCTCTTTTCAATGGAGGAATATATCGAACACCCTCTACTCAATGGAGGAATATATTGAACACCCTCTATTCAATGGAGGAATATATTGAACACCCTCTATTCAATGGAGGAATATATTGAACACCCTCTATTCAATGGAGGAATATATTGCACACCCTCTATTCAATGGAGGAATATATCGAACAACTTCTATTAAATGGAGTGATATATCGAACATACTCTGTTCAATAGATGAATATATCAAATGTCCTCTTTTCAATGGATGAATATATTGAACACCCTCTACTCAATGGAGGAATATATTGAACACCCTCTATTCAATGGAGGAATATATTGAACACCCTCTATTCAATGGAGGAATATATTGAACACCTTCTGTTCAATGAAGGACTATATCGAGCGTACTCTGTTCAATGGAGTTATATATCGAACATCTTCTATTAAATGGAGGAATATATCGAACACCCGCTGTGCAATGGAGGAATATATCGAACACCCGCTGTTCAATGGAGGAATATATCGAACACCCTCTATTAAATGAAAGAATATATTGAACTTCCTCTGTTCAAATGAGGAATATATCAAGCGTACTGTGTTCAGTGGAGGAATATATCGAACATCTGCTGTTCTCTGTAGCTTTACACATGACTTCCTCTGGCTTTTATTAATATGCAGGAGAATGTTGGTGTTTTCCTACTATACATGTATTCTAATGGTTATATTACAGTGTATTAAAAGTTTAGTAAATTGTTGGTAATATACTATGATCGCCCCTAGAGCAACCATTTTTATAGCAGTGCATTAGTAACGTATAGATTGCTTACACCACTGTATAGCCCATATTGCAGGCAAACATTGCAGACTGCAGAAGGCTGTGTTGTATCGGTTGATAATGAGTTTCATGGATTCCCCACTGATTTTTATTTTATTGCTTCCCATGCAAACAGTAGTCTTTCCATCAATAACAGTATGTACGGTAAGTGAGCTGCTGATTGTACAGTCGTATAACATATAACATACACAGCCACAGATTTGCGTAATCAATTACCAATAAGGGGAGATTCTTGGCAAAGTTTAATGCTGTTTTTGAGCCAAAGCCAGAAAGGAATTCCAATGAGAGGCAAAGTACTAAACACTTATATTTAGGGTATGTTTCCACTGACCAGTCATCGGGAATGCGTGTTTCGGAAGAATCATTTAAATAGTCTGACAATCACCCAACGAATGAGCAAAACGCTTGTTCATCAAGGGAGACGTTTTTTAAAGGGAACCTATCACCCCGTTTTTTTCGGTATGAGATAAAAATACTGTTAAATATGGCCTGAGCTGTGCATTACAATAGTGTAGTTTGTGGACCCCGATTCCCCACCTATGCTGCCGAAATACGTTACCAAAGTAGTCGTTTTCGCCTGTCAATCAGGCTGGTCAGGTCAGATGGGCGTGGTGTCTTCCCCCAGATATTGCGTAGTTTTCCGTTGGTGGCGTAGTGGTGTGCGCATGTCCAAGGTCCCGAATCCTGCACAAGGGTGTGAAAATAGCAGCGATGTCCGTTATTCCATTGGTGGTCGGTGGGCGCGGCCATCTTGCTTTGACCGCGCATGCGCAGAAGCGGCGCTCTGCTGGCCGCGGCTTCAGGAAAATGGCCGCGGGCATCCGCGCGTGCGCAGATGGCTATCGCGGCGGCCATTTTCCTGAAGCCGCGGCCAGCAGAGCGCCGCTTCTGCGCACGCGCGGTCAAAGCAAGATGGCCGCGCCCACCGACCACCAATGGAATAACGGACATCGCTGCTATTTTCACACCCCTGTGCAGGATTCGGGACCTTGGACATGCGCACACCACTACGCCACCAACGGAAAACTACGCAATATCTGGGGGAAGACACCACGCCCATCTGACCTGACCAGCCTGATTGACAGGCGAAAACGACTACTTTGGTAACGTATTTCGGCAGCATAGGTGGGGAATCGGGGTCCACAAACTACACTATTGTAATGCACAGCTCAGGCCCTATTTAACAGTATTTTTATCTCATACCGAAAAAAACGGGGTGACAGGTTCCCTTTAAGCTTGATTAAAAATCATCATACGCAGTATCATTTCCTCTTGTTAAACAGGACGGGTGCAGCTCAGAAAAATTATATTCAATGTTCACACACAGCGATCATATTAACCCCTTCATGACCCCAGCTTTTTTCGGTTTTACGTTTTCGTTTTTCGCTCCCCTCCTTCCCAGAGCCTTAACTTTTTTATTTTTCTGTCAATATGGCCATGTGAGGACTTATTTTTTGCGAGACAAGTTGTGTTTTTGAACAACATCATTGGTTTTAGCATGTCATGTACAAGAAAACAGGAAAAAAAATCCAAGTGCAGTGAAATAGCAATAAAAAGTGCAATCCCACACTTGTTTTTTGTTTGTTCACTAAATGCTAAACCTGACCTGCCAGTTTGATTCTCCAGGTCATTACGAGTTCATAGACACCAAACATGTCTAGGTTATTTTTTATCTAAGTGGTAAAAACAAATTCCAAACTTTGCTAGCTAAAAAAAAAAAATAATGCGCAATTTTCCGATACCCGTAGCGTCTCCATTTTTTGTGATCTGGGGTTGAGTGAGGGCTAATTTTTTGTGTGCCGAGCTGGCATTTTTAATGATACCATTTTAGTGCAGATACGTTCTTTTGATCGCCCGTTATTGCATTTTACTGCAATGTCGCGGCGCCCAAAAAAAGTAATTCTGGCGTTTCAAATTTCTTTCTCGCTACATCGTTTAGCAATCAGGTTAATCTTTTTTTTATTGATAGATCAGGGGATTCTGAACACGGCGATACCAAATATGTGTATATTTAATTTTTTTATTGTTTTATTTTGAATGGAGCGAAAGGGGGGGGTGATTTAAAATTTTATATTTTTCTTATTTTTTTATATTGTTTAAAACATTTTTTTTTACTTTTGCCATGCCTCAATAGTCTCCATGGGAGGCTAGAAGCTGGCACAACTCGATCGGCTCAGCTACATAGAGGCGATGCTCAGATCGCTCCTATGTAGTAGAATTGCTGCATTGCAATGAGTGCCGACCACAGGGTGGCGCTCACAGCAATCCAGCATCAACAACCATAGGTGTCTTCAGTAGACCTCTTGTTGTCATGCCGACACGTAACTGATGTGACGGGGGTCGGCGATGTGCTCATTTCCGGCCCGATGGCTGGAAGCGCTAGTTAAATGCCGCTGTCAGTGTTTGACAACGGTATTTAACTAGTTTATAGCGGTGGGTGAATCAGCCGCCGCTATTGCGGACATATGTCAGCTGTACAAAACAGCTGACATGTCCCGGCTTTGATGCGCGCTCACCGCCGGAGCCCACATCAAAGCAGGGGATCCAACCTCAGACGTACTATCCCGTCCGAGGTCAGAAAGGGGTTAAAGAGTATCCGTCATTTTAATTGTTATTTCATAAATCAATAGTACACATGAAAATAAGCAACTTTGTAATATATCTTATCAGAGAAATCTGCTTCTTTCTTTGCCAGAATTCATCAGTCATTACCAAAATGTTCGATTGTGAGGTAAAATCTGTATTCAGTGAAGACCGACAGTCCCATTACTGAGATAGAAGATGACAGCTGCTTCTGGTGGGATTCTATCTAGATAGGTGGGATAGGAGGTGGGAGGAGCTCTGCCTTTAGCTCCTCCCTCATCCTATCTACATAGAATCCCATCAGTAGCATCCGCCATCTTCTATCTCAGTAATGCAACAGTTTGTCTTCACTGAAGACTAGTGTTGAGCATTCCGATACTGCAAGTATCGGGTATCGGCCGGAATTCGCTGTATCGGAATTCCGATACTGAGTTCCGATATTTTTGTGATATCGGAAATCGGAATCGGAAGTTCCCAGTGTATGGTTCCCAGGGTCTGGAGGAGAGGAGACTCTCCTTCAGGCCCTGGGATCCATATTCATGTAAAAAATAAAGAATAAAAATAAAAAATATGGATATACTCACACCTCCGGCGGACCCTGGACCTTAGCGGTGTAACCGGCAGCCTCCGTTCCTAAGAATGCAGTGAGTGTAGGACCTGCGATGACGTCGCGGCTTGTGATTGGTCGCGTGAGCGGTCACATGAGCGGTCACGCGACCAATCACAAGCCGCGACGTCATCGAAGGTCCTTCACTCTGCGTTCTTAGGAACGGAGGCTGCCGGTTACACCGCTAACGTCCAGGGTCCGCCGGAGGGGTGAGTATATCCATATTTTTTATTTTTATTCTTTATTTTTTACATGAATATGGATCCCAGGGCCTGAAGGAGAGTTTCCTCTCCTTCAGACCCTGGGAACCATCCAGGATACCTTCCGATATTTGTGTCCCATTGACTTGTATTGGTATCGGGTATCGGTATCGGCGAGATCCGATATTTTGCCGGTATCGACCGATCCAATCCGATACCGATACTTTCGAATATCGGAAGGTATCGCTCAACACTACTGAAGACAGATTTTACCATAGAATTAAGAATTTTGATAATGACTGATCAATTCTGGCAGAGAAAGAAGCAGATTTCTCTGATAAGATCTATTACAAAGTTGCTTATTTTCATGTGTACTATTGATTTATGAAATAAAAATTACTCTTTAACAATCGTTCTGTGCACATGGAAGTGCACAGGTTATTAAATAACCTCTGACTGACATTTGGGTCTTAATGGCTGTGGGTTGGCCCATGTGACCGCATTGTAGGAACAAGATGGAATTAAGCCTAATTACACAATATGTCATAAGCTGTGCACATATACAGGCATGTTTTCTCAAAAGTTCAGACACAGTATTTTTTGGACAATAAGACTCACAATTTAATACGATAAAACGTTGCTAAAAAAGTGTGCATCTTATAGTTCTTTTCATCTTCCTGATCAATGGGAGAAGGCATGCCTTGGCACAGCTTTCTCACCTCCTGCCCCACACTGATGAGACTGATCGGTGATGGGCAGCAGATGAAGATAAAGCTGCTCACATGCTGCTGGTCCAGACTAGCTGAAAGTCACATGTCTGGAAGGGACAAAGGTGAGAATGTACACGCAGCATGCATGAGAGATGTGTGTTCATATAGCAGGGTGTGTGTGTATTGATGCCGCAGAAATGTGTGTTGATGTAGCACAGCTGTGTAAAATTGATGTAGCAGAATCGTGTGTCAATGTAGCAGAGCTGTGTGTATCGATGTAGCATACATAGGTGTGTGTGTGTAGAACACTGTGTGTATATAGCAGAGCTTTGTGTGCACATGTAGCAAAGATGTGTGTAGCAGAGCTGTGTGTACGTACATACAGCAAAGCTAAGAGTTCTTGTGCCGTGCAGGCAGCAGTGTTGTGTAGGGGTGCACTACAGAGAGTGTACTTATTGTGCCTACTGAAAAACTATGTGTATATAATTCACATGCTGCTGGGAAACACTATAGATCTATTACCTCCTTATTCTGCCATATTGCATTAAAATTAGTGATTTTAACCCCTTTATTTCCTCATAAAACTAGAGAGGTTTTAATTTGCTGTAAATATATTTTTCCTATTTTCTGCTGTCTGAAGCGTGAAAACATCTTATAGTAAGGTGCATGCTATAGTCCAAAATACCGTGTATGTATGATAGTAGCGGCTGTAAGGCTTTTGTGTCGTGTATGGCACAAGGGCTCCGACAGGAATGCTGGCCTTTCACTCCCTATTGTGGTGCTTCATGATCATTGTTAGTATGCAATGTATGTAATACTTTTCCCACATGCCAGTGATGGTAAATTATGTATTTTTGATAGCAGGAGAATGGCAAATCAGAACACCTAATGAATATTACAGAAGATCAGCAGTATATAAATTCAGAAGACAATACAGGCAGATCATGAATAGTGTTATCTAAATGATTTATGCAAAGCATGCAAAAGCAAAGTTTGAATAAAAGATTAGAAAAGGAGCATATATATACATATATACTGCTCAAAAAAAATAAAAGGAACACTAAAATACCACATCCTAGACATCACTGAATGAGATATTACAGTTGCAAATCTTTATTCATTACTTAGTGGAATGCGTTGAGAACAATAAACCATAAAAATGATCAATGTAAATCAAAATTAATATTTCATGAAGGTCTGGATGTCGAAAATAAAATTGCAGGCTGATCCAACTTCAGTGGAAATGCCTCAAGACAAGGAAATGATGCTCAGAGGTGTGTGTGGCCTCCACGTGCCTGAGCGCCCGGATCTTCTCCTGAGGGATCACCTCCCAAACCTGAACTAAAGCATCAGTCAATTCCTGGACAGTCTGTGGTGCAACGTGGCGTTGGAGGATGGAACAAGACACGATGTCCCAAATGTGCTCGATTGGATTCAGGTCTGGGGAATGGGCGGAACAGTCCATAGCATCAATGCCTTCATCATGCAGGAACTACTGACACACTTCAGCCACATGAGACATAGCATTGTCATGCATCAGAAGGAACCCAAGGCCACCCGCACCATGCATCTGGTCTCACAATGGGTCTGAGGATGTCATTCCATTACCTAATGGCAGCAAGGGTACTTCTGGCGAGCACATGGAGGGCTGTGCAGCTCTCCAAAGGAATGACTCCCCACACTATTACTGACCCACTGCCAAACTGGTCATGCTGAAGGATGTTGCAGAACATTCTCCATGTCGTCTCCAGACTGTCATGTCTGTCCCGTGCTCAGTGTGAACTTGCTCTCATCCATGAAGAGCACAGGGTGTTAATGTTGAAATGTGAGCGTTGAAGTGTGATTGACTTGGAGTTACATTCTATTGTTTAAGTGTTCCAATTATTTTTTGTAACACATATATATACAGTATATATTTCTATGTACGTATTATCTTACCATCCTTCCTGCACACACTATAAGGGGCTAGTCTATGCTTACACAATAATTCCCAGAGATTTCCTCTGATGTATTTACGCTCTACATCTCCTCTCCTCTCGGCCTTCTTCTTCGTTCAATAATTAGGCATCGCTGGAGTCACCAGTCACTGCGTTCCTGTGTGTGGTTTATCACTGGTGTGTAAAGCTCGGCGGAGCTGCCAGCCTTGTGGTGCCTTTCTGTCTCATTAGTGTGAGTTGGAGTATTTATGAATAGACCTTATATGTCCACATAAAGGTCCAGGACTGCAGAATGCCAAACACTTAACGTATAGGGAAGACCATCTAGAAGACTTAGAGCCCCTGTTTTCAAAGAAATAAAAAAAGAAACTCCTTTCCTTGACTGTAATAGCAAGGGTTTATTAACCATCTGATACATGAAAATGTAATACCGTATGAAATAGTGCTTTTTTATAACATTTATCTGTTTGTCTTGCATGGATACACTAGTTCATGCTTCTCTTTGGAGAAGGGAGCAAATGTTTAATTTTTATGTATTTTATGGATGATTTGTGTACAGGCTTCAAACAGATTTATTGATTTATAGATTTATTTATCAGCACAGAGTAATTCATCATGATTTGCACAGAGCTAACAATTAAAGCTGCACTCTGTAACGCTATAGCATGTAAATATGAAATATATCAAATTTCAATTACATTATTGGTCTAGAAAATAGGAAAAAATGAAGATAGTACATAAATTGGCCAATTCATATATACCCAGCAGCCAACGACAAGGTGATCTTCTTTGCTGGGAACCTACCCTACTGTGAATCCTCTCCTGGGCTGATGGCCTACATTTATATGGGTAGGTAGGATCTTGCTGTGATTAAAACTACCATGGGCTGATGGGTGGAATGCTCAGTCAGAGAACCTGCAAATATCAAAAGACTGTGCGTCACTTCCAAACAGAATACTGGTCTAAACAGGTGCATACTAAAATTAGCCATCTTCATACATAACCAACAAATAAAGATGCACTCTGTGTATACAAATATCAAAAGACTGACCATCACTTCCAAACAAAACAGGTGTATTCTAAGTATTCATCTCCATACATATCCAACAAATAAAGAAGCACTCTGTAGCGCTATAGCATGCAAACATGAAATATATGAAATTAGAATTGCATTACTACTCTAAAAAATAAGAAAGAATGAACATACCTAGCACATAACTTGGCCAATTCATATATACCCAGGAGCCAACGACAAGGTGATCTTCTTTGCTGGGACCCTGCCCTAATGTGTTTCCTCTCCTGGGCTGATGGCCTACATTTATATGGGTAGGATCTTGCTGTGATTAACCCCTTACTGACCTCGGACGTACTATACCGTCCGAGGTCAGCTCCCCTGCTTTGATGCAGGGCTCCGCGGTGAGCCCGCATCAAAGCCGGGACATGTCAGCTGTTTTGAACAGCTGACATGTGCCCGCAATAGGCGCGGGCAGAATCGCGATCTGCCCGCGCCTATTAACTAGTTAAATGCCGCTGTCAATCGCAGACAGCGGCATTTAACTACCGCATCCGGCCGGGCGGCCGGATATGACGTCATCGCCGACCCCCGTCACATGATCGGGGGTCGGCGATGCTTCTGAATGGTAACCATAGAGGTCCTTGAGACCTCTATGGTTACTGATCGCCGGTGGCTGTGAGCGCCACCCTGTGGTCGGCGCTCACAGCACACCTGTATTTCTGCTACATAACAGCGATCTGATGATCGCTGTTATGTAGCAGAGCCGATCGGGCTGTGCCTGCTTCTAGCCTCCCATGGAGGCTATTGAAGCATGGCAAAAGTGAAAAAAAAAAGTTTTTAAAAATGTGAAAAAAATAAAAAAAACATAAAAGTTTAAATCACCCCCCTTTCGCCCCAATCAAAATAAATCAATAAAAAAAAAATCAAACCTACACATATTTGGTATCGCCGCATTCAGAATCGCCCGATCTATCAATAAAAAAAAGCATTAACCTGATCGCTAAATGGCGTAATGAGAAAAAAAATCGAAACGCCAGAAATACGTTTTTTTGGTCGCCGCGACATTGCATTAAAATGCAATAACGGGCGATCAAAAGAACGTATCTGCACCAAAATGGTATCATTAAAAACGCCAGCTCAGCACACAAAAAATAAGCCCTCACCTGACCCCAGATAACGAAAAATGGAGACGCTACGAGTATCGGAAAATGGCGCAATTTTTTTTTTTTTTTTTTTTGCAAAGTTTGGAATTTTTTTTCACCACTTAGGTAAAACATAACCTAGACATGTGAGGTGTCTATGAACTCGTACTGACCTGGAGAATCATAATGGCAGGTCAGTTTTAGCATTTAGTGAACCTAGCAAAATAGGCAAGCAAAAAACAAGTGTGGGATTGCACTTTTTTTGCAATTTCACTGCACTTGGAATTTTTTTCCCGTTTTCTAGTACACCACATGGTAAAACCAATGATGTCGTTCAAAAGTACAACTCGTCCCGCAAAAAATAAGCCCTCACATGGCCAAATTGACGGAAAAATAAAAAAGTTATGGCTCTGTGAAGGAGGGGAGTGAAAAACGAAAACGGAAAAACGAAAAATCCCAAGGTCATGAAGGGGTTAAAACTACCATGGGCTGATAGGTGGAGTCCTCAATAAGAGAACCTGCAAATATCAAAAGACTGTCCGTCACTTCCAAACAGAATACTGGTCTAAACAGGTGCATACTAAAATTAGCCATCTTCATACATAACCAACAAATAAAGATGCACTCTGTAGCGCTATAGCATGCAAACATGAAATATATGAAACTAGAATTGCATTACTACTCTAGAAAATAAGAAAAAACAAATATACTTAGCTCATAATTTGGCCAGGGATACTCTCATCACCATAACATTAAAATTGAGGTTACCTGAAGTCAGGGTCCTATCAGAAGACCCCGGCTACATTGTTATGTTGGAGGAGAGAAAACAGTAACAATCTCCTATAGGACAATATATACTGCAAGACTTTACAATCAGGGGGAAACATGACACATAATCATAGGATTGGCCAACAATGCGACAAAAGAGAGAGAACGGACTGTGTTGCTGCAAACATTTTCGCAATCTTTTTTTATACTGTAACATCATCTGAACAAAAAAAATATAAATCCCTGACCTGCCGCTGAGGAGCCGAATAACGCGAGGGCAGCACGTATACAATAATTTCCCAGTATACTGTGGTCCAATTGAACATTCTGACTGGTCTGCTGATATCATCATATAGAACAGGAGAAGATGAACAGATTTGTGGGAAAGATTTATTATAATATAAAAATAATATATACACTGGCGCTGCACTTGACCAGAAAAAAGGGGGATTAGTGTATAGCAAACAGCGGGAGAAAGGGAACAAGGAATAGTTAGCAGCTGGTGAGGTGACGGAGTCTGTGCTGCACCGCGTCTGAAGTAGATACTAAAGTATGGTTGACAAACATCCCTAAAGGCCAATTTACCCGAATTAGGAGGAACTGTACAGATTTAAATGATTATATTGAAGAATCGGCATATATTACTGAACAATTTGAAGCCAAGGGGTATAATCCACAAACCTTGGATCTAGCTAGGCATACAGTAAGCCAAGTTTCTAGGGAAAGTTTGGTTCATAAAGCTAGTACGAACAATCCTTCCCTAGACATTCACCAACAAATAAACAAATTACCTATAGTAACCCAATTCCACTCAGGGTATAACAAATTTACAAGCATAGTTAGGAAACATTGGCCGATTCTACAAAGTGATAAGTGCATTGGGGACCTTTTACCCAAGAACCCCAGATTTGTCTATACAAAGGCGCAATATCTGGGTCTTCTTTTGGCACCAACCACAAAACCAATTATGTTAAGGAAAGATACATCTAACAAATCAGTAAATCACCGTAATCAGGGATTTATGTCATGTGGTTGGTGTTTATGCTGTAAACGGACATCCCATAAGAGGCATATTCAGACCACATTTAAGGATTCAAGTGGTACAAAGAGTTTCCTCATTAAAAGCAAAATTTATTGCGAAGCAGCAGGGGTTATATATACACTCATATGTCCGTGTAATAAAATTTATGTGGGCCGCACAAAAAGACCACTAAAAGTGAGAATAAAAGAGCATTTGGATAACATCCAAAAGGGTTTTACAGGGCACCCTTTATCCCGCCACTTTGTGGAAAAGCACAGCCGATCATGCACCAATATCACGTTCTGTGGGATTCAAACAGTTCAGCAAAACCCTAGGGGGGGGGGGGGTGATTTTATTAAATTAATGTCTAGGATTGAATCCAAGTGGATTTTTACACTGGACACCCTGGCCCCCAAAGGTTTAAATCAAGAAATTGAGCTGTATGCGTTTTAAATACTAGAGGGTAACCTTAAGTGTGCATGCTACCCAAATAGTTTAATACGAGTTTTTATCAATAATTTATTATTCAGGTGACCATAGGCGTATGTGGGGGTATTCTCTGGTGATCATACAGCCTATGACCATTAATAAGCTACAGCATTATTTTTTTTTTATATATGCGTAATAATTTTATGTTTTTATTAATTCTTATATAAATGTGCAATTTATGATTGTATTTGGTTAACCCACATAGGGGTTTTTTAATATGTAAGGTTTTTAGTTTTAGTTTTACCTCAATAAACTTCGAATTTTTAATCGCCATAATATTACAACTCCTAATCCCCTTTTCTATCCTGTTTCCCCCCCTCCTTCTTTCCCTCCCCCCCCCCTTTTTTTTACTATGTCCCTACATATATTTTTAGTAATATGGGGCAAAATGGTGCACTTTTAAACAGTTAATTCTGGTACAGACTTTTATGGTTCCATTTAAGGAGGAATCAAGCGGTCCTATTTATTACCATTTAAGCTTGATGTAAGGGCAGAATATACATGCCATATTTAGTTTATACTACAATGTAGTGCGGCAAAGGGTAATACGTGGGTGAATCAATATGCGGGCTATTCGGGCAGGCTAGAACCAATGAGGGCGTAGTCCATATAAGGCTGGGCCAGACAGGGAACTCCATCCCTGACGAAGAAGGTGTGTAACCTTCGAAACGCGTCGGATTGGTTGCCCTGTCCAAAGCCTGCCCTCCTACCCTGTGACGTCACATCAGGTACCACGCCCCCAACAAACACCGCTACGGCTCCGGCGTTGCTTCCGGCCGGGGCACGCTAGGAGTTCGCGGTCCCCGCTCACACACATTGCTGAGTGAGCGGACATTCTTTCAGCTTAGCCGGCCCCGACATTACCCCGCAGCCCCACGGTGCAGCCCGCACTTATCAAGCCCAATATAACACCGCTCTCAAGCAGGACGACGGTTACCTTCCACGCTGTGTTCACTCCTGCTTCTACACCTAGTGAGTACATGTGTTTACAGTAATAAGCACGCTTGCATTACGGGCTACTATCGGGTGGATTATTCGGGGAGGTCTTGTCCGTATTCATATGTGATTTATTTATTTGTAATTTATTATAATATATTTTCTTTATTAAAATCCCTGCTATTCCTAGGCTTAGCAGTCAAAGGGGCTGTCCTAATCAGTGATTGACAGCTATTTTTGTATGTACATTTGCAGGGGGATGGTTGTCATTCATTGATTAGACTGCTTAGTCCAGAACGAGCAGGGATTTCACTGAAAAAAAAAACAGTTTTAGGAAGTCTTCTTTAATTGAAAAAAAAAACCTTTTTGTGTCTTCAAAACATTATCTATATGCATTAAACAAAGTAGTCCAGATTTTTCTTGTCTGCTTCACCTTCAGCTGAGGCCAAGTCAATGTTGGTGGAAAGGAATCTATCACCAGAATTTGTACACGTAATCAGAGTAAAATGACCTAGGGGCAGAGGCCCCGATTCCAGTGATGTGCCACTTACTTGACTGATTGGTGTAGTTTTCATACAATCACTGTCTGATCAGCAGAACATTATCACTAGAGGACTAGTAAACCTGTTGCCATGTAGTCCTCCATATTCATTAGCATTGTATAAACCCACCCCCTCCACTGATTGACTTTCTGCCTATGCACAGTGTACACAGAAAGTTGCTAATCTGACAAGAGCTCAGCAGTCAGAGAACTAATAGATGTGAAACAGAAAAAAAAAAAACTGTGATTTTATCAAAACTGCAGCAAACAGCCCAGTAAGGCTGGTTTCACACTGGCGCTTGGCAGGGCTGCGGATGGCAGCCTTCTTCCTCCGTTAAGCCCCGCCCACTGCTGCACCTCTTCCTTAAGCTCCGCCTACGTCTGCATGCGTCCTGCGTACCCTATCTTTAACATTGGGTACGCAGGCCATGCGGATGTATGCGGATGCCTCCGCATGTGTCATTTTGACGCTGCACTGAACTGCGTCGAGCGCAACATGTTGCATTTTGTTGCGGTCGGCGAGGCATCCGCATACATCCGCATGCATACATCCACAGCCCTGGCAAACGCTAGTGTGAAACCTGCCTTAGTGACACATCGTTATAATCAGGTTTGTGCCCGTACATCATACAGATCACAGATGGCGAAGCAAGAATCTGTGACCGACTCCCTTCAATAGGACGTCATCAGTGTACGAGGTCCTGTCAACAGCATCTCACCTCTGTATGGTTTTTACTAGTGATGAGCGAATATACTTGTTACTTGAGATTTCCCGAGCATGCTCTGGTCTTCTCCGAGTATTTCGGCGTGCTCGGAGCTTTAGTTTGTGTCGCCGCAGCTGCATGATTTGCGGCTGCTAGACAGCCTGAATACATGTGGGGGTTGCCTGTTTGTTAGGAATCCCCACATGTATTCAGGCTGGCTAGCAGCCGCAAATCATGCAGCTGCGGCGACACAAACTAAAGCTCCGAGCACGCCGAAATACTCGGAGAAGACCAGAGCATGCTCGGGAAATCTCAAGTAACAAGTATATTCGCTCATCACTAGTTTTTACATCAGTCCGCCATTCCTTCTGTCCTGACTCCTGATTCATCGCAGATCTTCTAGCTGTTGCAGGGTAATAACCATTGGAGCAGCTAAGGGAATAACATCACAGCTCTTGGCAGCACAATATTTCACAGTGTTCTCTAACAACTCGTCATTTCACCAGGGTAATGTCTCTTAGAAATCCAATTGTTCTCTACATCCACTTATTTATACTGTCAGGAGAGATTGGGGTTTTTAAGTTTTTGTTTTTTTTAATTTCTGTAGTTTTTTTATGGAATCGTTTTTGTTAAAAAAAAAAAAAAAAGTAAATTGATTACAGATGAGCGAATCAAATCCTCTTCTGATTTGTAGGACCAGCGTGACATCATTGTTGCAGTATGATGCATGCATGATTTAACGCCACGCCAGATAATCAGAATAGGGGCTGGGAATGCTGGAGGGTAAATGGCAGTTTGGGGGGCTCCTGTCCGGCATCCATGGATCCCTGACCTGGCCACTGGGAAAATGTCCAGCAAATCCATTCAGTGATGTCTAAAATCCATTATAAATCATGGTTATTATTAGTGATGTGCGAACGTGCTGGGATAAGGTGTTATCTGAGCATGCTCATGTGCTAACTGAGAGTCCTCGACACGCTCGAATAATATGTTTGAGTCCATGGGGCTGGCCGACAACCACAACTCATGCTGGGACTGTCTATTTGTTAGGAAATCCCTGCGTCGAACAGCCACAAGACATGCAGCCGCGGGGACTCGAACATATTTTTAGAGCACGTCGAGTTAGCATCCGAGCATGCTCAGATAACACCTTATCCCAGCACGTTCGCTCATCACTTGTCATTATAGCTGTGTCATTTCTACCAACCTTATGATGAAAGCACAGCTGAACCTTTATTACAGCCTCTGGTAGAAACAAGAAAAACGTGACATACTCTTCATGGCTTACCTCCTAGTATTCTCATGTGGAAGACTACAGATAGTTTAGGTATAAACTGCTGGATTCTCACATGGGTCTCAGATATAATTAAAGGGTCTTCTTGTAAGGTTTCTGAAGAAACGTCAAGGAAAGTCCTTAAAGACGGTCTTTTTAATATTTTTTTTTCTTAAATTAATAGTACACATGATAATAACTAAGAATTTTTATTATAGGTCATTAGGGAAACCTGCTTCTTTTTCCTCCTGCATTGTTGCTTTATTCTGAAAATTCTCAATTCATGGGTAAAATGTGTCTTCAATGAATACAGACTTTCTCATTACTGAGATAGGAGATGACAGTTGGTGCTCATAAAGTTCTATGGAGAAATGTAACTGTTATTTCACCAGTACTTGAAGCAGAAAGTCTGTTTGTGCCTCTAGTCCCTTCTCATCCTTTCCTCCATAGAATTTTAAATGCACCCACTGTCAACTCTTATCTCAATTCTTCTTTGAATACACATTTTACCCATGAGTTTATAGTGAAAGATTAATCCTTAAAAGGATATTCCCATCTCCAAGATCCAATCCCAATATGTAGCAGGTGCAATATAAATAATATTAGCAAATACCTTCAATTAGAAATTCAGTATAGTT
Organism: Ranitomeya variabilis; assembly: GCF_051348905.1. Classification (NCBI taxonomy): domain Eukaryota; kingdom Metazoa; phylum Chordata; class Amphibia; order Anura; family Dendrobatidae; genus Ranitomeya; species Ranitomeya variabilis. Next base: position 158,567,013 of record NC_135239.1, on the reverse strand, counting down.
CTTCAGATTGGCTATGTCACTTACCCCATGTGCAGGGCATTGCAGTAGCTTTGGTTTCCATGGTTATGACCACTCATAAAGTGACAGTTAGACAGCGCTTAGTGGTAGTAACCATTGATATCTAAGCTACTGCACTGCCCTACATGAGGTAAGCTACATGGCAAATCTGAAGAACTATACTACATATCTAATTAGAGGTATTTGTCAATATTATTATTATACCTACTATATATTGGGATAGGATCTTGGAAATGGGAATACCTCATCAAGCAGATTTCTCTGACAAGATATATTACAACGTTGCTTATTTTCATATGTGCCACTGATTTGTTAAATAAAAATCTGATGAGGGTTATGCTTTAAATTTGGAAGGTGGGTATTATTTTTATCGGTGCGTAACTAAAGGTTACACAATATGCAGAAAATAGAACATGATATATGATTAAAGGAAATGTGTCATGTGGAAATGACTTATAATTTATATTATGTTTTTATGTTAAATGTTGTTTTTAAAAATGTTTGATAATGTTTGTTTGTTGACCAAAAAATAACATTACTTTTTCGCTGGTCATTAGGTCATCTTTCTAGTTCTTTGTGGAAGACGTTTCAGCAGTCTCATTATCATCACAGACAGGAGTTCAATGACAAATAATCCCTATATAATTAGCAAACATAGGATCTACTATTCATAATAGATGATGTCACAGATCATTTTCACCCCCTACTTTACCAGTTTACCCTACTTTCACTCCCTACCTTACCAGTTGCCCAGATTAGAGCATAGCCAGATAATGCTTCAATACAAGCATTTAGGGGTTTAGTTAGTTCACTGCTGCTAATGTTCATGCATCTGTTGGAAAAAAAAACAGAAAGTTGGAGTTTAATATTAGGTCTGGTAGCAAGTGTATAACGTGCTAAATATTTTAACAATAGGTCTTTTTCTGCTGGCACATTCCTTTCAACATTAAAAATGTTATCTGCTATTTGAGAGGCCATGAATTATATATATCTAGCTGGATCTTTCACATGAAGACATGCGGTGACTGCCATGGAAATCGCCTGTTATCTTCATCATTTATAAGTTATAGGGAGGGATTTACAGGCCACTGCATTGCCGTTTGGCCTCAGCAGATGGTGGACATTAAATATAGGCACAATGTCTTTGATGTATATATCTCGTATATGTGTCCCACTGTTGTTAATAAATGTCCTGAGTTTTGATAGTGATAAATATGTTTTATTCTGCTGCTCCATTATTATCAGATCTATCAAAGGAAGCGACGTCTGAAAGTGAATCATCAGAAAATGATCTATTGGGTTTATATGTGTTAAATGTATTTTTGTATTTTTTCTTTTAATTATTATTCATATCCCTATCTATGTAAAATCAAATTGAAAAATTTGCAAATTTCACACTGGTCACTAAGCCTAAAATTAAACTCCGACTTTCTGTTCTTCATAAGGACAATAGCACCAATAAATTGTCTCAGGCTCTATTTGTATAGAAGTATAAAGTGAGTACGTTCTAATCTGGGTACAGATTATTTTGAAGGGAGGAGGAGATGAGCTGTAACATCATCTATTGCAATAGGTAGATCGTTTGTTATCTATAAATAAAAATTGTAGTTCTGTCTGTGACGATAATGAGACTGCTGAAAAGTAGAGATAAGCAAATTAATTCACTGGTCTCTGGGCTAGCTGCTAGGTCAGTATTCCTTGGCTTCTGGACAGGAAAACTGTTGATCACCTCACCTCCTATCTGCCAGAATCCGCAAGGTCCTGTGAAATGATTAGCTCACCTTTACTGAAAAGACACCAGAACAGAAAAGATAAGTCTTGTATAAGACCTAGTGACGAGTGTACAAATTGAAACATTTCTGATTTTTTTTTACACACATAGTGATATTGAAAATTGGGGGAAAAAACAAACATTTTTAAAAACTTCATTTAACATAAAAAACTAATAAATAAAAATGCTATTTGCGCTGGAATCCAAGTTTTAACCCCCTCTGAGGACCGAAACTGTTGGGAGGTGATGGTTGCAACTGCCAAAAAAAGGGGGGACCACAATATGTAAAAATGTAGCTCAGAATGGAATGGCAAATAGGCGTTTCTTATATATAGTGGGCTACTAATGTGGTAACGATTAACAAACTGATGACCCAGAGACTAAAACTAATGCAGCCCACATGCAAAGAAGAAAATAATATTTTTCAATGGGATTTACCTGATGAGACTACCGCTGTGGTGAAAACTCTTCCGCCGCTAAGTCCTTGTGTGTTGCCAGAAAGAGGTAAACTCCAGTGAATGCTGCATGTTGCCTTCTAATAGGTGAGCTACAGGCGCCGCCCCGGCCAGCGGCAGAATGTCCTGCACTCGCTTCCTCCGTGGAATGTATCAGCGCTGCTGAGTTAAGCCGTAAGGTTCTCTGTCAGTGCAGGACCTTACGTGATGTCACGGTCACGTGATTACTCACGTGACTGGCTAAGGGGAGCGTAATGGACCAATTCCTACGCGTTTCGGAAACAGACGTGTTCCTTCATCATCATCCCTGATGAAGGAACACGTCTGTTTCCGAAACGCGAAAGGTGAGCCCAAACTTTATTTTGACAAAAAAAATTTTAAAAAAAACCTTGATTTTTCATTCCTTCTGTCCAGCGAATGCTGCTGGGGAGAAGGAATGAATGCCGGCTTCAGCACCAAAAGCAGGGGACAGTGCTTAACTGTAGCGCTGTTTCTCCTGTGGCAGTACGTGCACACGGAGGAGAGTGCACACTGTTCTCCGTGTGCACGTGTGCGGGACGCTTTGCGGACTGTGCTGCTGGAGAAAAGCGGTCATGTCTCCGTGTTTTGCACACGGACACACAGTCCGTGAAAACACACTGACATGTGCAGAGACACATTTATTTTAATGTGTCTACGTGAGTCAGTGTCTCCGGTACGTGAGGAAACTGTCACCACACGTACCGGAGCCACTGACATGTGAAACCGGCCTTAGGACAGTTCAGACATTCAGTATTTGACATCAGTATTTGTAAGATAAAACCAGGAGTGGGTGATAAATACAGAAGTGCTGATGTGTTTCTATTATACTTTTCCTCTGATTGTTGCTCTCCTGGTTTTGGCTTACAAATATTGATGTAAAATACTGACCAAATACTGAATGTGTGAACGTGGCCTTATGGGGATTACAAAATGCACTGAAAAGTTAACAAAAATAAATATAATAATTAGAAACCTTTTTTTTCCGTCCAAAAATCAATGAAAAAATAAACATATTTGGTATTTCGGCATCTGCAAAAGTCTGATCTAACTAAATATATATTTTTTTAACCAATAAGGTAAAACGCTATAAAGAAAATAAATCAAAATTACTAAATTTCCATTTTTGGGGTCCTGCACCTCCTCCAAAATAGGTAATAAAAATCAATATTAAAACAACGTATATACACCAAAATGGTAGCATTAAAAACTAAAGCTCAGCATACAAAAAAGTAACTGAAAATTGCGACAAGTCAAATATTTATTTTCGGAATTTTTTAGGCCACAAAAATAATAAAATAGAATATACAAATTTGGTCATCTTGCCAGGCCATTTTTACTGCACAATAAATGCTGTAAAACGAGCCACAAAAAACAATAGCAGATTTACAGGTTTTTTTAACCATTTCACCTTGCAATTTATTTCCTATTTTCAGTATATTATTTTGCAAAGTGAATGGTCTCATTAAAAACTATAACTTGTCCTACATTAAGAAAGTCCTCATACAGCTACATTAAAGTAAAGAAAAAAAAGTTGTTTTTAGAAGAAGGGGAGGAAAAACGAAATTGCAAAAATTAAAATGGACTGCATCATTAGGGCTGTCCCACACGTCCAGATAATTCCGGTACCGGAAAAAATCGGTACCGGAGTTATCCGTGTCCGTGTGCCCGTGAGCTCACGTAGGCCATAAGTGCGGCACACGTGTGCCGCCCGTGTGGCGAGTGGGTACCACACGGAGCGTGCAGGAGACAGCGCTAAAGTTTAGCGCTGTCCCCTGCATCGTGCTGAAGCCGCGATTCATATCTTCTGTGCAGCAGTGTTTGCTGCATAGAAGATATGAATAATAGTGTTTAAATGAAAGATCGATGTGTCCGCCGCCCCCCCACCCCCTGTGCGCCCCCCCGCTGTTCAGAAAATACTCACCCGCATCCCTTGTTGGCTGTCGCTCCTTCCTGGTCTGGCCGCGGCTTCCACTGTATGCGGTCACGTGGGGCCGCTCATTTACAGTCATGAATAGGCGGCTCCACCTCCCATAGGGGCGGAGCCGACTATTCATGATTCTAAATGAGCGGCCCACGTGACCGCATACAGTAGAAGCCGCGGCCAGACCAGGAAGCAGCGACAGCCAACGTGGGAGCGGGTGAGTATTTTCTGAACAGCGGGGGGGCGCACAGGGGGTGGGGGGCGGCGGACAGGTAGATCTTTCATTTAAACACTATTATTCATATCTTCTATGCAGCAAACGGTGCTGCACAGAAGATATGAATTGCGGCTTCAGCACCATATGGGGGGGACAGCGCTTACTGTAGCGCTGTCTCCTGCACGCCACAGGGACTGCACACGGAGACCGTCCGTGTGTGTTCCGTGTTTTACACGGACCCATTGAATTTAATGGGTCCGTGTAATACGTGCGCTCCCACGAACACTGACATGTTTCCGTGTTTGGCACACGGAGACACGGTCCGCAAAAACTCAATGACATCTGCACAGATGCATTGATTTTTATGGGTCTACGTGTGTCAGTGGCTCCGGTACGTGAGGAAACTGTCACCTCACGTACCGGAGCCACTGACGTGTGAAACCGGCCTTACAGGGTTAAACAATAAGTCATTTTCTGATGACACGGTCCCTTTAAAATCAATGCAAATTTCACTGTGCAACCAATCAGGTTTTTGCATTCATCAAAATGAGAGCTGAAATGTGACTGATGACTAAAGGCATGCTCCAGCTTTCTCTAATTTCCATAATTATTCCCCCAAGGTATATAACAATGACAGTAACAGTAATGTTAAAACCTATCTGCCTATGGTAAAGAATTACAAATACAAGTGAAAGAACCGTAAATACAGTGAGTGTCTACATGTATGTCAATGAGGCTATCACCAGTTTGGGCATGTTAAATTTGCCATAAATTTGCCATATCCTAGAATAGTGACTTCTCCTCTCAGTTGCAGAGATATTAGCTTGAAAAAATGTAGGTTTTAATTTATTTTACGCCCAACTGAGCGATACCACAGATTGTTCTTTGGGGTGTGTACTTTGTCCCCTACATAACAATAAGCTATAATAAACAAGAGACTTCATACAGAGGGAACAAAACACACCCCTAAAAAGGTCAGAAGAACATGCCTTCTCCTATAGCTGTAATCAGACCTCTCTGTCCTGATAGCTGCAGCTACTGTGTCTTGTACATCAAAGCTGAGTGTGATTACAAACACCTCCAGCTTTCATCTCACAGCAGTCAGTGTGGAGGGATAGAAAATACAGCAGAATTGTTGTTACAAACATGTCTGAAACTACAGCTCTTCTCACAGTTCTGCTATATTTTCTCTTCCTCCACACCAATGCGGTGTTAAGGAGGGATCTGGAGGTATTTGTAATGGCACTCAGCTCTGATCTATAATACACAGTAGCTGCAGGGATCAAAGCTGTCTAACATTACAGTTTCCAGGAGAAAGCATGTTCTTCTAGCCTTCTGGGGGGAGGGTTTTTCCCCCGTGCATGACGCAACCTGCTTATGATTGGTCAATGTCAAGCAGGGAAAAATAAACACTCCCAGAGAAGAATCTCTGTTAGCAGACAGTTGAACTACTACATAAATTATAACCTAAACTTTATAAGCCAATATCTCTGCAATTAAGATAAATAAAAAAAATTGAAAACTGTTTTGCTCAGCTCTGCAGACATTATTCCATAATGTGGCCAATTTAACATGCTAAGGGTATGTGTCCACGTTCAGGAAACGCTGAGTGTTTGACGCTGCGTAGAGCGGCAGCGTCAAACACGCAGCGTCCAGATGTTACAGCATAGTGGAGGGGATTTCATGAAATCCTGTCTCCACTATGCGTTAAAAGACGCATGCGGCAGACCCGCGGAAACGGACATGCGGCGCGTCTTTTCAGAACGCAGCATGTCCTTACAGTGCTCAAACAACGCATGAACAACGTAGGTGACCTGCCAGTGACCTCAGGTGCAGATTTGGTGCAGATTTTACCTGCGTAAAATCCTGACCAAATCCTGATGCAATCCTGAACGTGGACACATACCCTAAAACTCATGAAAGGTCCTCTTTAACCCCTTCATGACCTTGGGGTTTTCTGTTTTTGCATTTCCATTTTAGCACCCTTTTTTCCCAGAGTCATAACTTTTTTTATTTTTGGTCAATATGGCTATATGATTGCTTGTTTTCTGTGGGACGAGTTGTACTTTTGAGCAACACCATAGGTTTTACCATTTTGTGCACTGGAAAATGGAAAAAAATTCAAATTGTTGTGAAATTGCAAAGAAACTGCACTAAATGCTAAAACTAACCTGCCAATATGATTCTCCAGGTCATTACGAGTTTTCAGATACTAAACATGTATTGGTTCTTTTTTATTTAAGTAGTGAAAAAAAAAAATCCAAAGTTTGAACACAAAAAATGGCACCATTCTTTGAGATCCGTAGAGTCTCCGTTTTTTGGGATCTGGAACTGGGTAAGGGCTTATTATTTTGTGCGCCGAGCTGATGTTTTTATTCATACCATTTTGAGTTATATATGATGTTTTTATTGTCCGTTATTGCATATTATTGCAATATTGAGGCGACCAAAAAAACTAATTCTGTGGCTTTGATTTTTTTTCTTGTTACGCTGTTTACCAATCGGATTCATTCTTTCTATATTTTGATAAATCGGTTGTTTCTGAACACAGCAATACCAAATACCGTATATACTCGAGTATAAGCCAAGGCACCTAATTTTGCCATGGAAAACTGGGTAAGCTTATTGACTCGAGTATAAGCCAGGTATGCATTGTCCCCTCATCCCTGATCTGGTATGTGTAGCTCCCCCTGTTGTATACATGGCTCAGCATCCTCCCCCTTGTATGTGAGTCGCCCATCCAGGGCCATGGGGTACTCAGTACCAGGTCCGGTGCTCACAGGGGGATGTCACGGTGGCGACCGGGTCCATGGCCCTGGGCACCCATATAAAAGGGGAAAGTCTTTAGAAGGGATTTGGTGAATGGAGTTTATGTTCGTGACGCCACCTGTGGTATTCGGTCAGTGTGGACCGATGCTGCTTTAAGGGGTCCTCTGGGGTGATGTTATGGCAGCTAGATGGTATAACTTCCCACAGGTGAAGTGCATCCCCAGGGCTCCCGGTGTGTAGATGGAAGATGGTGAATGGCGCAGTAAAGAAAGAGGACACAGATTTGCAGTCTCTTTACCTGGTTTACTGAAGACTTCAGGCAGCCACAGTCCAGGGCACCAGATCACAGGGCAGGCAGAGTCCGGCAGGCTTGGAAGTGAATCCAGAGTCCCTTTTACCAGGTAGAGTTAAAAGCCTTCCTATAGCGCAGTGGTGTTGTAGTCCCTTACTGCCTATGGCTTCAGATAAGGTTCTCCCAGTTCTTCTCTCTGTCCCCCATATAGGATAGGACAATACCTGCATGACAGGTAACTTGAGCCTTTTTACAGGGACTCTAGTACGCCTTGGGCTCTATGTGTTACTGTGTCTCAGGTGTGTGTGGCGGACAGGTAGCTTGCAGTTCAGCTGTCCTGCCGGTCTCTGATGTAAGTTGTAGAGTCCCTTTACAACCTCGGTGGTCCGGCTACCGGTTATCTGCGCCTCAGAGGGAGGCAGCCTGCTCTTAGCTGGTCTCCCCTGATGTTACTCTCCTGTGCTTCGCTCTCCTTCATGCTCACTGAACAATGTTCGGCTTTTTGTATGTCTCTTTCCAGGAGCTGTAGTACTTCAGACTACATGGCCCCTTCAGACCTTCTGACACTCTATGTCGGTCTGCTCTCTTCTGTCTGTAACTTTCTGAACTGAACTCCTTTTCCTCCAGATCAGAATGTATTTATAGGGGAGTTCACCCTAAACTAGGCTTAGAGCTCCCCCCTCTGGCCTGGAGTGTGAACATGTTGTATGCATGGTGGTTACCTGATAAAAGATATCCTTCATTGCTTCCAAACATAACATCACTCTCCCCGTGAGGAAAGCAATGCTACTGTGACGACCAGGACCCTGGGGCGCCACATATTCATGGCTCCCCTGTACTCCCCCGTGTATGTATGGCTCCCCCGTACAACCCCGTGTATGCATGGCTCCCCCATACTCCCCCGAGTATGCTTGGCTCCCCCATACTCCCCCTCTTATGCATGGCTCCCCCGTACTCTCCCATGTAGGCATGGCTCCCCAGTACCCCCCCCCGTATGCATGGCTCCCCCATACTTCCCCGTGTATGCATGGGTCCCCCGAACTCCCCCGTATATGCATGGCTCCAATGTACTCCCCCGTGTATGCATGGCTCCCCTGTACCCCCCCCCGTGTATGCATGGCTCCCCTGTACTCCCCCGTGTATGCATGGCTCCCCGTACTCCCCGTGTATGCATGGCTCCCCCATCCTCCCCCTTATATGCATGTCTCCCCCGTACTTCCCCATGTATGCATGGGTCCCTTGAACTCCCATGTATGCATGGCTACCCTGTACTCCCCCCGTGTATGTGGACGCCCCCATGGGCAGTGGGGTACTCGGTACCGGGTCCTTCGGTTCTCAGGGGGACGTCACGGTGGCTGACCCAGCCCGTGGCCCGTGGGACATCCGTGTTAAAGGGAAAGGTCTTTAAAGGTAATGTTCGTGACGCCACCTGTGGTATTCGGTCAGGGTGACCGATGCTGCTTTAAGGGGTCCGCTGGGGTGATGTTATGGCAGCTAGATGGTATACCTTCGCACAGGTGAAGTATGTCCCCAGGGCTTCCCAGTGTGTAGATGGTGGATGGTGAGAGGCGCAGTAAAGAATGAGGACACAAGGTTGCAGTCTCTTTACCTTTTTACTGAAGGCTTCAGCATCCACAGTCCTGAGCACCAGATCACAGGGCAGGCAGAGTCCAGCCGGTTTGGAGGCAAATCCAGAGTCCCCTTATCCAGGTGGAAATCAGTAGCCTTCCTCTAGCGTCTTGGTGTTGTAGTACCTCCCTGCTGAGCGTCTCATAAGGCCCTCACAGATGTTGTAGATGTTATGTCTCTCTCTCTGCCCCCCATATAGGATAGGACAACCCGTATGACCGGTGGCTTGAGGCTTTTTACAGGGACTCTATGATTCCCCGGCCTCTCGTGGATGCCACCTTGCCTCCTGGGTGTAGGGCGGATCAGTAACTTGCAATTAGCTGTCCTGTCGGTCTCTGGAGCAAGGCATAAAGGACTGTTGCTCCCTCGGTGTTCCAGCTACCGGGATCCTGCGCCTCAGAAGGAGGCAGCCGGTGCAGGGCAGAACTCCTTCTGGTATCCACTCCTTTGCTATGACTTCTTCTCACTCTCTACAATACAGTTCTCTTTTCGTGTCCTTTCTTAGGAACTGCCGCACTTAGGGCAGGCGCAGCTCTGTGACCCTCTGTCCAGGCCTCTGACAGGCTCCCACCCCTGTCAGGGACCAACTAACTGAGCAAAGCTCAGCCAGCAACTGCCTTACTTCCTCTCCAGGCCACCAGTTTTACCTAAGTGTGAAGAGTGCCCTAATAAATAGGAGCATAGCTCCCCCTGGTGCACTGGAGTATGAAATGTGTTGTATGTTTGTGGTACCTGGTAAAGAGATCTCCTTTATTGCCTCCAAACATAACATCACTCTCCCCCTAGAGGAAAATGACATTACTGCAACAACCAGGACCCTGGGGCGCTGCATATGCATGGCTCCCCCATACTCCCCAATGTATGCATGGCTCCCCCGTACTCCCCTGTGTATGCATGGCTCCCCCGTACTCCCCCATGTATGCATGGCTCCCCCATACTCCTCCGTGTATGCATGGCTCCCCCATACTCCCCCGTGTATGCATGGCTCCTCCATACTCCCCCATGTATGCATGGCTCCCCCGTACTCTCCCATGTATGCATGGCTCCCCCGTGCTCCCCATGTATGCATGGGTCCCCCAAACTCCCCCGTGTATGCATAGCTGCCCTGTACTCCCCCTGTGTACGCATGGCTCCCCTGTACTCCCCCATATATGCATGGCTCCCCCGTACTCCCCCTTGCATGCATGGCTCCCCTGAACTCCCCATGTATGCATGGCTCCCCCGTACTCCCCCATGTATGCATGGCTCCCCCATACTCCCCATGTATGCATGGCTCCCCCGTACTCCCCCTTGTATGCATGGCTCCCCCATACTCCCCTGTGTATGCATGGCTCCCCCGTACTCCCCCGAGTATGCATGGCTCCCCCGTACTCCCCCGTGTATGCATGGCTCCCCCATACTCCCCGTGTATGCATGGCTCCCCCGTACTCCCCCTTGTATGCATGGCTCCCCTGAACTCCCCCAAGTATGCATGGCTCCCCCGTACTGCCCTGTGTATGCATGGCTCCCCCATACTCCCCGTATATGCATGGCTCCCCCGTACTCCCCCGTGTATGCATGGCTACCCCTTACTCCCTCATGTATGCATGGTTCTCCCGTCCTCCCCCTAATATGCATGGCATTGCTTCGCTCGGCTCCCCTGCCCACCCCCGTCATACTCACCCCCTCCTGGCGTGGTCTCTGCACTTCCCTGCTTCTCCGATGTCCCGGGGATGGCAGATTCTTCCTGTGCAGAGCGGTCACATGGTACCGCTCATTAAAGTAATGAATATGCGCTCCATGCCTATGGGAGTGGAGACGCGTACATATTCATTACCTTAATGAGCGGTACCACGTGATCGGTCTATGCAGGAAGAAGCTGCTGGCGCCTTTACAACAGAGATACAGAGATGGAGATCCAGCGATGGAGGGTGAGTATTGATGTCTGACTCGTGTATAAGTCGAGGGGGGGCGTTTTCAGCACAAAAAAGTGCTGAAAATCTCGGCTTATACACCAATATATACGGTATGTATTTTTTTTATTATTTTATTTTAAATGGGACAAAAGGGGGTGCTTTGTACTTTTGTAGACTGCTCAAAAAAATAAAGGGAACACTTAAACAACACAATGTAACTCCAAGTCAATCACACTACTACTGTGAAATCAACATGTCCAGTTATGAAGCAACACTGATCGTGAATCAATTTCTCCTGCTGTTGTGCAAATGGAACAGACAACAGGTAGAAATAATAGGCAATTAGCAAGAAAACCCCTATAAGGCTAAGTTCACACTGTGCATTTTTGCTGCATTTTATGCTAATTTTCAGCTGTTTTATACAGTACCAGCAAAGCCTATGACATTTCAGAAATCTTATGCACACACATTTTTTCGTCATCAGTATTTTGTGCTTTGCATGTTTTTTTGGACATAGAGCATGTCACTTCTTTCAGTGTTTTTTCAGCGTTTTTCAACCATTGACTTCAATGGGTGGTGAAAAAATGCTGAAAAAACTCAAGGATACTGGAATGAATACATACCTTACCTGAACAAAACCTTCTTTTAATGGAAGGATTCATTAATATTTAATGTTTTAGCCAGAGATATATTCATCACAGTTCTTGCTAAACCACTTAGTCATTGCAACACATGCTGCTATTGACTTGATTTAAGAATTTGTTTGGCTGTTACGCTCTCAGTGTAGACAGGGGGCGCTCAGAAATGCATAAGGTCAGAGACGCTTAGCAGAAAATCAATTAATAGTGTTGATGGATAAATGTCCAACGTCCATGAATAAGTGACATCAGCCTCGCTGCTTACTTAGATTTGTTTACCAATAGATGCAAAGGAAACAATAAATCAATTTGTCAGGGTTAGTGAATGACATCCATGAAAATTATGAATATTGATTTCCTTTTCAAGTGCAAATTGTTGATGATGGTTTAAAGATTTGACAAAGGTCAAATTGTAATGGCGATATGACTGGGTCACAACCCTTCTAAAACAGCAGGTCTTATGGGGGTTCACAAATATGCAGACCACTGAGAACTGGACATCCGGAGAGGCTTGTGGGTAAGGACTGCTTTTTAGGCCTCATTCAGATGTCTGTGTTTTTCACATACACTAAAAAAGTGGTACCGGTGTCATCAGTGTTTTGGATCCGTGTCTCATAAGTGTGTCATCAGTGTTTTTCGCAGATGGATAAATCTTCTCCCACACTTTGCAATGTTAAACATGGACCGCACAAGGCTGGCATACGATCGCTATCCATGTGCTTTACGTGTTTTACATAGATGGATAGACTTGTATTGGTAGTTGTCATTTGTGCTGCGGAAAAAACAACTTGTGACCAGCTCCATAGACTATAATGGGTCCATGTAGTGAAAAACATGGATAGAACACATATGTGCACAGTGTCGGACTGGAAAGTTAAGGGAATACCAGTAACATGAACTCTAGGGGCAGTCTGTTCAGCTACATGTGAATATTACGTTACTGTCATGCACAAATGTACCTACAGTTTTGTTTTCGATATAATAATAAACTGGGTAGACTGTTGAATGAATGAATGAATGAATGAATGAATGAATGAATGCAGAGATACTAGTTTGGTCTGTACATAGTGAATCCTGTGATAACTACTGCTCACTTAGGGTGATTGGGCCCACCAGGGAATTCACCTGTTCTCCTGTGGGCCAGTCCGAGCCTGTATGTGCAACATGTACGATGGAGATGAAAATTGCTTTGCAAATGTCTAGGGCAACATAAACTCTAAATGCAGCCCTGCCAATATGCAGTAATTAGTGCCTACCAAAAGTAGTCCAAGGAAGGATAATTGGTGAGCTGATGGCAAGATCACAGGTGCCTAGTGCTCACTGAGAACAAAGGCTAGCCCAACAAGCCTGATGAAGAACTACTGTAGCTCAATTTTTTTAACTTAATTTTCACTATCATATAAAGTTGGTAGAATACATAGTGCATCACAGCATGCTGCATATGGGGCGTTGTAGCCAGGACTGGTCAGTATGCCCATCCTGACCATTGTCCACTACAATAGGCAGTGGAGCATCAAAATTCCACCATAGCGCAATGACCAAAGGTAAATGCTCTGATTACATTTTTTGGATGGTTCCTTGCTTGTGTGGTACTTACCTGGAGAAGAGATGCACCATGATGTACTATGGGAAGAAGGCAGGGTTGCAAATTAGTGCAATACTCTAGGCATGTTTAGTTGGGAAAGACTTGGGTCCTGTCATTCACGAGGATGTTACTTTAACACATGCCACCTACCTGCATTATCATACACAAGGATTTCACAATCTTTTTAGCCTTGTGGAAAAAATTTACCTTTGGCACTCTACCAAATACATTTTTACACATAACCTACACCTAAAACCACACTACCTATAAATCACTGTTGGCTATTAGCATCAGAATGTTACTTTACTCATGGGCACAATGTATGAACTTGTTGCTTGTACTCAACTGCAATGCTCTTTTAGTTTCTTGAAATCTTTCTTCAATCCTCCTGGAATTCTCTTATAAAACCAGAAGAGACGTCCTTTGTAGATGAGTTGTCAAATGCACAATGCAACGAAGTAAAAAGTAAACTCTGGAAACATCAAACACTAAAGACAGAATTCAGTGAAGTATCAATATCCTGAAATCTATGAAAAAGCTACTGTAGGAACACTCAACTGCAGTTCTTCACATCTCGCTTTAATGAGTAAGCAGGACAGGTAAGGGTATGTCTCCACGGTCAGGAAACGCTGTGGATTGGACACTGCATACAGCCGCAGCGTCCAGATGTTACAGCATAGTGGATGGGATTTTATGAAATCCCATCTCCACTATGCATTCAAAGACACAGGTGGCAGACCTGCGTATACGCACATGCGGCGCGTCTTTATAGACTGCAGCATGTCTATTTATCTTGCGGAGATGCTCTCAGTCTATGTATAGGATGCGGTGTTTCCACATGTGTTCAATGAACACATTCGATATCACCACGCGTACAAAAGCCGGCAGCCTTTGGACGAAGCTGCATCCAAAGCGCTGCCAATACGTACCGTGGAAACATACCCTTAGGTAGATGACCATACAAATGTGCAGGGTAGTTGTAAAAATCACAGTTCAAACTGCAGGAAGTAAATCAGAGAAACGAATACAAAACATTCAAGAGCACATTCTTCCCTACCACAGGATAATTAACCTGACAACCTGGAATTTCAATGTTTCTTTAGGGTCTGCATCAGTTCATGTAAAGAACATGCCTACAACTGTGAACATTGTTTTTTATTATGAAGTAAACAACTAACAGGACAAAATAACTGAAAACTTCAGTGTGCATAACTATTCAACCCCCTAAAGTCAGTACTTTGTAGAGCCTCTTTTTGCCTCAATTACAGCTCCAAGTCAGATTGATAAGTCTCTATGAGATTTCCACATCTTGCCACTGTGATTTTTGCCCATTTCTCAAGGCAAAACTGATCCAGATTCTGGATGGTTTCCTCTGGTGAACAGCAATCTTCAAGTCTCACCACAGATTCGCAATTGGATTAAGGTCTAGGATTTGATTAGGCCACTCCAAAACATTTACATGTTTTATCTTAAACTAGAGTGTTGCTTTAGCAGTATGCTTTGGGTCATTGTCTTGTTGAATGTCTTGGTGAACCTCAGTTCCAAACTCAAACTATTTTGCACCATCCATCTTCCCCTCAACTCAGACCATTTTCCCTGTCCCTGCTGTCGAAAAACGTGTTTTTGGGGTGATGAGCTGTGTTGATTTGGCGTTTACTTTGGTGGCCAAAAAGTTCATATTTTTGTCTCATCTGACCTCAGCACCTTACTACATACATTTGAGGAGTCTCACACGTCTTTTGGCAAATCCAAAATGAGTCTTACAATTTTTGTGTGTAAGTAAAGGCTTTTTTTCTGCCTACTCTTCCATAACTGCCACCTCTATGGAGTACTCGGCTTACAGTGGTCGTATGGAACAGATACTCCAGTCTCTGCTTGTGAACTGCCTCTCTGATTAATGTCCTAGGCCAGGCTGAGAGTTTTGGTGGGCGGCCCTCTCTTGGCAGCTTTGTTGTGGTACCATGTTCTTACTATTTGATGATAATGGATTTGATGGTGCTTCGGGGGATCATCAGAGATTGGGATATTTTTTATAACCCAACCCTGACTTGTACTTCTCAACAACTTTGTCCCTGACTCGTTTGGAGATCTCAGTGGTCTTCACTGTGTTGTTTGGAGATCTCCTTGGTCTTCATGGTGGTGTTTGGAGATCTTCTTTGTCTTCATGGTGGTGTTTGGTTACTGGTGTCTCTTGCTAATGGTGTTGCAGCCTCTGTGGCCTTTAAGAAAAGGTAAAGTGTATATACTGACATGTGACACTTAGATTGCACACAGGTGGACTTTCTGTCACTAAGCATGGGACTTGTGAATGTAACTGCTTGAACCAGAAATGTTTAGGGGCTTCATAGTAAAAGGGGTGAATACATATGCACATGACAATTTTTAGTTATTTGATCCCATAAATTTAATTTATACCTATATTTTTCTCACTTCATTTCACCAACTTAGACTATTTAGTGCTGATGCATCACATGCAAATCGAATTACAAAAAAATGTCAACACAGGTTCTAATGTAACATAATATGTTAAAAGTCAATGGGGTGAATCAGTAGTGTAGCTACCGGAGGGCAGAGAAGGCAGTCGCCCCAGCTCTGAGGGGCCTACCCGGAGTTACGCTACTGTAACTCTATCGGTGTACGCAGCGCGCCCTGTTAAATATGCTTATTTTGTATATTTATTTATTCAGAACTTTACCAGATGCAATACTCTTAATAAAATGTCACGGTATTTCTTATTAAAAAAAATGTAGTAGTTTATTGGATTGTTCACCACAAATTAGCATTGTAGCAAAATATAAAATAGGTGAAATAGTTATAAAGAGATAGTCCATTTGTCCATATGAAAGTTTGTTCCCCCTCTTTCTTGGGATCCTGAATGGTCTGTCTTTGTCAATAGCATGGATATTAGCTGTCTATTGTCGTACAGCCTGCTGTCTATCTGCTGTCTGTGTAAAGTGTGTCCCCCCTTCCTGCGGGTTACATGGTTATATATGTCCCACATAGCACGTGTTTCCTCTATATGGTGTTAACATCTACCCTGAGCTAAGTGTACAGGAATAACACATGTAATGTTAACTAAAACTTCAATGGGGCAATGTGCTCAGTACAGAACTGAAAATAGGAATAAATCAATAACCATTACCGGTAATTCATATTTAACACGCCCATACAGTTACACTCTGAGGCAGAGCAGGGAGACTCAATCTCTCTTCACTGCGACCCAGACGCTATCCTCCTCTGCATCTGACGCCAATGACACAGACACTGACAGCGAGCGAGATGACATTATTGGGAGTGCATATACTATATGGAGGCCTTTGGGGAGTGATTTATACTGTATAGAGGACTATGGGGAGGGCATTATACTATATGGAGACCTATGGGGAGTGCATTATACTATATGGAGGACTATGGGTAATGCATTATACTGTATAGAGGTCTATGGGGAGTGCGTTGTACTACATGGTGGCTTATGGAAAGTGCATTATACTGTATAGAGGTCTATAGGGAGTGCATTGCACTATATGGAGGCTTATGGGAAGTGCATCATACTGTACAGAGGTCTATGGGGAGTGCTTTATACTATATTGAGCCTATGGTGAGTGCTTTATTGTTGTGAATTCCGTTCTCGGGCTCCCTCCTGTGGTCGTGAATGGTACTTTGGTGAGTTCTGTCCTTGGGCACCCTCTGGTGGCTTTGAGTGGAACTGCTGATCTTTGAGGTTGGCTTTCTCAGCTGCCCTCGTTTATTGCTGCTACTGGCTTCCCTATTTAACTCTGCCCAGGTCGTTAGTTCATGCCAGCTGTCAATGTCTCAGTACTGGTTCAGATCTCTCTTGGATTTCTCAGTTGACCTGTCTACTCCAGCAGAAGCTAACTCCTTGCTAGTCATTTGCTGTTCATCGGTTTTTGAATATATTTTTCAGTACATGCTATGTTTCAGTCCAGCCTGCTATTATGATATTTCCTTGCTAGCTGGAAGCTCTGGGGGTGCAGAGCTGCGCCTCCACACCGTGAGTCGGTGTGGAGGTCTTTTTGCACACTCTGCGTGGTTTTTGTAGTTTTTTATACTGACCGCATAGTTCCCTTTCCTATCCTCTGTCTATCTAGAGAAGATTCGGCCTCCTTTGCTAAAATCTGTTTCATTCCTGTGTTTGTCACTCCCCTCTTAACTCACAGTTAATATTTGTGGGGGGCTACCTTTACTTTGGGGAATTTCTCTGAGGCAAGGTAGGCTGCTATTTCTATCTTTAGGGGTAGTTAGCTCTTAGGCTGTGAAGAGGCGTCTAGGGAGAGTTAGGTACGCTCCACGGCTATTTCTAGTGTGTGTGATAGGATTAGGGATTGCGGTCAGTAGAGTTACCACCTCCTCAGAGCTTGTCCCAGGTTTTCTGTTTTAACCATCAGGTCACTTCGGGTGCTCCTAACCGCCAGGTCCATAACACTTTATACTATATGGATGCCTATGGGGAGAGTATTATAGTATATGGAGGCCTATGGGGAGTGCAATATACTATATGAGGTCTATGGGGAGTGCATTATAGTATATGGAGACCTATGGGGAGTGCATTATGCTATATGGAGGCATATGGGGAGTGCATTATACTAAATAGAAGCCTTTGAGGATTACACTATACTAAATAGAGGTCTTTGGGGAGTGCATTATATTATATGGAGGCCTATGGGGGTGCATTATACTATATAGAGGTATATGGGGAGTGCATTACACTACATGGAGGCCTGTGGGGAGTGCATTATACTATATGGAGGCCTATGTGGAGTGTATTATACTATATAGAGGCCTTTAATGGCTGCATTATACCATATAGAAGCCTATGGAGAGTGCATCATTCTATATGGAGGCAAATGGGGAGTGCATTATACTATATGGAGGACTATGGGGTGCATTATGCTATATGAAAGCTATTTAGGGGGCCATCATACAGTGTGGGAGCTAATGTTAGGTATGTGTACATTGTAGGGGCCATCATACAGTGTTGGAGCCAAACAGTTTGGGGTCTACTAAGAGGTCAGTATACTGTGTATTTGGGAGTATTGTTGTGAATTCTGCTTTTGGGTTCCCTCTGGTGGTAGTAGGTGGTAATGCAGTTGTCCCTGGGTTGCAGTCCTGGTCAGGTGTGTCTGCTGATTGCAGTTCTGACTGGGGTATTTAGGTGTGCAGGATTCATTAGTCCTTGCCAGTTGTCAATTGTTGTTGGGAGGTGTTGGACCTCTTCCTGGTTCCTCCTGCCTTTCTGCCAAATCAGCAAAGATAAGTGTCTGGGTTTTTTTTCCTGTGGCACACATGCTGTGTGCTTCACAATTCAGTGTTCTTCTTTGTGTTTTCTTGTCCAGCTTAGACTGTGTCAGTATTTTCTCAGTCTTGTTGGATTCTCTGGAGTGGCAGATATAGTGTGTTTTCTTGTCCAGCTTAGACTGTGTCAGTATTTTCTCAGTCTTGTTGGATTCTCTGGAGTGGCAGATATACATTCCATGTCTTTAGTTAGATTGTGGAACTTTTTGTATTATCTGCTGTGGATATTTTTGGAAGGGTTTTAATACTGACCGCCTAGTAATCTGTCCTATCCTTTCCTATTTAGCTAGAGTGGCCTCTTTTGCTAAATCCTGTTTTCTACCTGCGTGTGTCTATTCTTCTCCTACTCACAGTCATTATTCGTGGGGGGCTGCCTTTCCTTTGGGGGTCTGCTCTGAGGCAAGATAGCATTCCTATTTCCATCTATAGGGGTATTTAGTCCTCCGGCTGTGTCGAGGTGTCTAGGGTTTGTTAGGCACACCCCACGGCTACTTCTAGTTGCGGTGTTAGTTCAGGATTTGCGGTCAGTACAGGTTCCACCGACTCCAGAGAAAGTTTTCATGCGGCTCCAACGCCACCAGATCATAACAGAGTATCATACTGTGTAGAGGGGAGCTGTACAGGAGAGGAGACTCGGAATGTTATTAAATGTTAAGTGGGCACTTATTGTTATAGGGGCACTCTGGTTATTGTGAATGTCAAAGCGGTACACAGAGGGCATTATTACTTTTAAGGGGACAAAATGTGGGCACTGTTTTCTAGGGCACTTGCACAGGACATTAATATATTATAGAGGTATGTTTTACCATCTAGAGGCACACAGTACCACACAGCAGGTGCAGTAAATTGGACACATGTGGCAGAAGCAGCTCAGTATTGTGGTGGCAGTAGGATGAGGAGTTTGTGCAGGTTGGAAACACAGTAGATATAGACGATACTGGAAATGTTAGAAGTCAGATGTGTATTTGTTGTAATCTCTGCAGCTGAGTCCTGGCTGAGGAAGTTGTTGGGTCGTTCTGGGCCAGATGGAAAAGATGGGAATAGTGAATGATTCCATCATAAAGAACATCAGTTACATTACCTTTAACTGTACTGTAGTCCCAAATATGCTCTGCAGGACTATTATCTACCACTATATGATCACTATGTGGCAGTAATATCAGTGATAGTCTTTGTATAAAGATTTTTATTAGTAACAGCGCGGTCTGCTGAGGTTCTCCTACATCCACTATTAGAGTGCACCACCACAGTTTTAATGAGGGTTACATGGTTAAGGACCCACTTAAAAGTTTGGGCCTCCCTAACCAAAACCCCAGCTGCGCCTCTGGGGTGAATACTTTTGCAAGGCACTGTATAATTTTCATGTCCTATTCCGCCTAATAGAGATGGCACTATGGGGTGCCATCATTTGTTCACTCAAGCAATTACTCGTATACTAACACAAATTCAGGCAGACCACAGACTATTTTAATCTCACCCTCATTTTACTAATCTAATAAAAGCTAAGTTTTATGTCCTGTTAGGGAGGGATTTTTCATTGGGGTTCTCGCCTTTCGGTATTTACTGGTAATTTATCCCTCCCATGCCATTTGTCTCCCACTGCACAATTTAACTGCATGAAGGTTTGTTTTTTTTGTAGGATGATTTGTAGTTTCCATTTATACATTCATGATCACCTTTTATTCTATTTTCTTATTAGATCTGGGATAAACTACAAACGTCAATATTACTTACTTTCTTTTTTTACTAACAGCAATCAAGTTGTTAAAGAAAGTGCAGACAGAGCAGCCCCTTCAGAAGAAGAAGAGCTGCTCTGTTGATGTGAAGCAGCTAGACCCCTGGCAGGAATGGTTGGTGACCACCATGAGCTGGCACCAGGTACCACAGGCAGGTAGTTAGCAACCTGCCTGTTTTTGTTGTTTTATTTCACTATTGGCCTAAAAACTAAGTCCTTGACAGCCTCTTTAAGCGTCACCTTTCAGTGCTACCTGTTGTCTCTCCTAATTCTTCTCTGTACTCCCTTTTCAATTTGAATGCGCATGTCAGCCTTTTAAGTGAATTCCCAGTAGAAACTAGAGAAAATATTTTCAAAAATCAGTAGCAGTATGGATAGCAGATATGGACAATATGGATAGCAGAATTTAAAAAAAATGTTTTTTGCAGACTGTAAATTTACTGATGATTGGCAACTCAGTGCCCAACATCGCGGGTACAGGAGCAGCCACTGCAATCACTATGGTTGATCAACACCTCGTCGGCTAATGGTTAGACAGAGACCTGGAGAGGCGTACAAGCCACAGTGTCTTGCACCCACTGTGAAATTTGGTGGAGGATCGATGATGATCTGGGGATGCTTCACCAAGGCTGGAATTGGGCAGGTTAATCTTTGCGAAGAACGTATGAATCAAGCCGCATACAAGGTTATCCTGGAAAAACAGTTGATTCCTTCTGCTCAGGCAATGTTCCCCAACTCTGAGGACTGTTTTTTCCAGCAGGACAATGACCCATGCCACACAGCTAGGTCAATCAAGGTGTGGATGAAGGACCACCACATCAAAACTCTGTCATGGCCAGCCCAATCTCCAGACCTGAACCCCATTGAAAACCTCTGGAATGTAATCAAGAGGATGATGGATAGTCACAAGCCATCAAACAAAGAAGAACTGCTTACATCTTTGTACCAGGAGTGGCATAAGGTCATCTAAAAGCAGGGTGAAAGACTGGCGGAAAGCATGCCAAGACGCATGAAAGCTGTGACTAAAAATCATGGTTATTCCACAAAATATTGATTTCTGAACACTTCCTGAGTTAAAACATTAGTATTGTTGTTTCTAAATGATTATTAATTTATTTTTTTTTGCATTATTTGAGGTCTGCAAGCAATGCATTTTTTTTTGTTATTTTGACCATTTCTCATTTTCAGAAAATAAATACATAATGTATTGCTTGGGTCTCCGTAGACATGTTGTCAGTAGTTTATAGAATAAAAGAACAAATTACATTTTACTCAAAAATATACCTATAAAAAGAAAAATCAGACAAACTGAACATTTTGCAGTGGTCTCTTCATTTTTGCCAGGGCTGTATATATAAATCTTATTGCCAATTCTCCAATTATTTTTTTAAGAATACATGTAACACAAAAACCTGATTTAAACAATTGGTCATTTTCCCTTGAAACCGTTTTCACTTCTTTGGAGCTGATCTGCAATACTAGACACAATCTAAGGACAGGTGTGGTGCAGCCCATATTTTTACACTCCTGGACAGGCAGGGCCGGCCCGATCGTATAGGCGAACTAGGCGGCCGCCTAGGGCGCCAACCCTAAGGGGGCACCAGAGAAAAAATAGAAAAAATTGCAAAAAATCTTTTCAGAAGGCAAAAGGTGTATGGAGCGGAGCTGAATGTGTATGAGGTGTATGGAGCGGAGCCATGTGTGTATGAGGTGTACGGAGCGGAGCCATGTGTATGAGGTGTACGGAGCGGAGTCGTGCGTGTATGAGGTGTATGGAGCGGAGCTAAATGTGTACGAGGTGTATGGAGCGGAGCCGCGTGTGTACGAGGTGTATGGAGCGGAGCGCGTGTGTACGGAGCGCAGCCGCGTGTGTAGGAGTAGCTATGTGTGGCCATTATACAGTACGAAGTATCATGTGTGGCCATTATACAGTATGGAGCATCATGTGTGGCCATTATACAGTATGGAGCACTGTGTGGCCATATTTTTTTGTTTATAATTATTCTTTATGAAACAGTGTGATCAGCAGTGCTAAATGGGTGTGGTTGGGACGTAGATATGTGTTATGATCCTTAGTGGCTGAGGATCACAAAATAAACTAGCTAAGTTACTGAACATAGAACGAGCTCTAGGGAGGTGGTAACTGGACTGACCGCAAAACCTGATCCTAACCAAACACACTGAAGGTAGCCGGTGAACGTGCCTAAATTCCTGGACGTCTCGACGCAGCCTGAGAAACTAGCTACCCCTATAGAGAAAGTAAGACCTCACTTGCCTCAGAGAAATGACCCCAAAGATATAGGAAGCCCCCAACAAATAATAACGGTGAGGTAAGGGGAAAATACAAAACGTAGAAATGAAAACAGATTCAGCAAATGAGGCCCACTAATACTAGATAGCAGAAGACAGGCAGGGAACTGTGCGGTCAGTAAAAAACCCTATACAAAATATCCACGCTGAGAATTCAAGAACCCCCACACCAACTAATGGTGTGAGGGGAGAAACTCAGCCCCCTAGAGCTACCAGCAAGCAAGGAAATCACATATTAGCAAGCTGGACAAGGACAAATAAATAACCAAGAAACATATTGAACACTAATGAGCAAAAAATAACCAAACAGAAAACTTAGCTTCTCTTGGAGAGACTGATAGCGAAGGAATTCAGGAGAGATCAAAATAGCACTGAATACATCGACAGCAGGCAACAACTGATAGTCCAGGTGAGCTAAATAGGAAACCAGCTAACAGATAACGAGACAGCTGATCCAGCCTCAGACCTGCAGAATGACACAAAGAGCCACCAGAGGGAGCCCAAAGACAGCACTCACACAGTACCACTTGTGACCACAAGAGGGAGCCCAAAAACAGAGTTCACAACAGATATGGCTGTGGCTAGTTATGAATGGGTGTGGTCAGAGGCGTGGCCTAAAAGTTGCCACGGCGCGCTTTGCGCGCCGCAAACTTTGTCCCTCTTTCCCATCTTCAAAAGTTGGGAGGTATGTTAAAAGTAGTAGGGGCGCAACAAAATATTTTCGCCTAGGGCGCCGTAATCTCTCGGGCCGGCCCTGTGGACAGGCAGTACGGTGGTGTAAGAGGGTGAACTGTAGTCCCACTGAGAGAGCACTAGGACCCTGTGGTTTTTGCCTGCTGCAGCAGGGGACAGACACTGCCAGACTCCCGGAGACAATGTGTGCTGGTGGGTGGGGTCTGGTGTCCTGTGTGTAAAAGTGTCAGATAAGGAAGAGAGAGAAGAAAAAGGCGGGAAGAGAAGAAGCTGCAGTGATATAGCAAGAGACTGTGTGGATTTACTGCGAGTGTGTTGGAGAAAAAGCTTTTGAGAGACTTTTTGTTGCTAACGTTTTTCTGGAGAAGAGCTGACCTTTTATTTAACCCTGTGAGAGACTTTTTGTTGCTAACGTTTTTCTGGAGAAGAGCTAACCTTTTATTTTGGAAGACTGAGACTTCACTGGAAACTCAGTACGTATTTGAGAGTCTGTGGAGTCCCTGTGCATTGAGTGGAGAAACAAGTTTGGACAGACTGCTGATATAGAGACGGACGGGTTGTTGTCGGAGCATTTCTAGGAGCTACAGAAGCAGAGACAACATCGTGAGACCACCAAACTAAGTCCCCGGCGTTTGGGCTCGGCATCGGCCGACAAGACAGAGGAGCTTGCTGTAACTTATTGGCGCTGAAGATTTGGACTGGCTGCAGCCTGTGCAGATTCCTGCCTGAGACGAGATCTATCTCAGGATACGGTACCATAGTCATAGATACCCGGGTATCCCTGTTCAGAGTGTTTAATCGTTAATTTAGAGGTGTATTGAATATTAGATGTGTATAAGTTATACTCAGTGAGCCATTCCAGGGGCTCCCTTGATTGCACTACAATCAATTTACACTTGTTCTTGTATTGAGTTGTTCTGTTAGGTAAATTGATTATTAGTCTGTTGGAGCATACACTTCTCAGGAGACCTTGGAGTGGCACAGTGATTTCAGCTGATGCTGAATTGGTGTATCTTTGGGGTGCATCTGCCTTGGTATTCTCCATACTACCTTAGTTATTTTGCCTTTGAGTAAACAACGGTTGGAGATTTCTGCCTTAGTCTTGGTTTGTGACTCACTGGATCTTATTCGGACCTCTGGTCATTACAGTGGCTCAGTGGTTAGCACTGTTGCTTTGCGGCTCTGGGATCCTGGGTTTACTTCCCACCAAGGACAACATTTGAATGCATTTGTGTTTTCTCACTGTGTTTACGTGGGTTTCTCCTATACTCCAAATGCATACTAATAGGGAATTTAGATTGTGAGCCCCGATTGGGACAGTGATGATAATGTCTGTAAGGCGCGGTGGAATATGCTGGTGCTATATAACCAAGCATAGTATATAGATAAGTGCAATAAGTCATTAATTTAATGGGGACTTTTTACTTTCTTTCCAACAGAACTGCTGTAACTAGGAAGCAACTATGGATGTGTCCACCCTATCTGAATATAGAATTTGGTTGAGGACATATTGCATAGATATTTTTAACAGAGTATTGAGAAATATTTATTTAAAGCTAGTAATCTGGTGCAACACATGTACCGATATGTTGTGTCAAGAGGACAATAAGGAAGGACACATTTGCAATGAAGTTATTATAAATAATATTATACATTATTTATGAAGGATAATGACTAATAAGTAAAATTTTATTTATTGCTGTATTTTTTTAGTTGGAAATTCAGCAGCGAGTGAATAATATGACCGCCCCAACAGCCACATCTCCGTCACCTCTCCATGGACGGGACTCCTTACAGTCTAAGCTACTGGAGTTGGAGGCTCAACTTCTAGCCAAATTATTAGAGCTAGAAAAAGAGCAAACAACAGCATCAGGGGAAAGAGACAAGCAGGACATAGAGAAGGAGCTGAGTATCCTGCAAAACCGGATTGCAGAGTTGGAACAAGGTAAGATTAATGTGGTCGAATTTATTAGCAAAACTGTCAGATGATCGAGATTTAGTTCAAAGTGTGAACGCCATGGAGATAATATTACATATTAAGTCCCACCAATGTTCTACTGAGCTTGACACTTGGTTGTATCCTGAGCACTGTCCTGTCTTTTCTGCCATCAGGAGTGACGTAGATGTCAAGATTTCTGTTTGATAGAAATTATTGTAAAGAGTTGATCCACAAAGTATATCAGTTAAGAGAAAAAGTGTTATTTGCTGACATCTATTATTGTGTATTGTTGTTAAAAATGTTTTTCCTCAATAATTCCAACTTTTTATCTTAATTTGCATGTAAAAACCGATGAGGAATACAAGACGACTACATTAGAATATAACGCTAATACTGTAGTACAGGCAAAGAAGAGACCATTAACATATAAAATGAGGTTTCTATTTTGCAGATGACACCGAACTATTTAGTATAGTTCAGTCTATGGAAGATGTCCATAAGTTCCAGACTGACATGGACATATTGAGTGTTTGGTCACACACTTGGCATATGAGGCTCAATGTGTAGAAATGTAAAGTTAATTTGTCGGGGCACTAATAATACGCAGGCATCATATTTCTACAGGGAATAAAACTAGAAGAGTCACTTGTAGAGAAGGTTCTTGAGGTATTTGTGGATCACACAATGTAAGTCAGAGGCTTCTAAGGCCAGCAGAATATTGTCATGTATTAAAAGAGGCATGGACTCCCGGGAGAAGGACATAAAACTACCACTTTACGAAGCGTAAAGTGCAACCTCATCTGGAATATGCAGTTCAGTTCTGGGCACGAGGTCATAGAAAAGATGCTATGAAGTTAGAGAAAGTGAAAGTGCAAAGATGAGCCACAAAACTTAATAAGGGGAATATAAGATATTAGTTATGGGGAAACACTAAAAGGGAGGGACATGAATACCCTGTACTACTCTCATACAAAAAAAAAAACGGTCAAAAGCTGCTTAATGAAAAACCATTTGAAAAAACAGTAGGACACTCCCTCCATCGAGAAAGAAAGGTTCAATCTGCAAAGATGACAAGGCTTCTTTATCAAGAGCATGATTAATCTGTGGAATAGTCTACCTCAGGAGCAGGTGACAGCAGGACCTCTTGCTCTAACAAAGCGCTAGATTATTATTTTTTTTAGAAGAAAATAACAAATATTTACCGTATGTCCACATGAAATTCTTGTACTGAGTCTTGATCCAGTCAATCGACACTCGGGATCAGGATGTAAAAGACAATTAGGTCAATGAAGAATACAAGATAAGCACATTAGCATATAAAGCAAGCTTCCGTAAAGAAGAGGCCATTTACAACATGTAAAATGCTATCTTTGACAAGCAAGGGGGAGATTACTATGAATATTGTTCCAAAATTCTGGCAGAAAACAAATAGCAAATTTTGCCGCACTCCTCTATTGCCTAAAATATTGACTTTTTGTTTCAGGCTTCTCTCAACACTTTTCTAAAAAGTGGTCTTGGCTTTGCGGGAGGGAGTATTTTCCAGCAAATTTACTATAATTGACATCAGAAATTAGCAAAAGTCAATGCCAGCTCATACAATGTAGAATATGCCATCTTTGGTAGGAACAAGGGTAATTTTTCAAAGGCTGAGAGACAGAATTCTGAAAAGATTGAAAAATAGACATGCAGCAAAATTCTCACATTTTTGTAACTGTACTAGGTCTTATGTCGTTTTTAATACCTTACCTTTCTAAAAGGTGGGCTGGAGTTACTGGGAAGGGCTGCTGCCTAGAAGATTTACTATAATTGTTGCCAGAAATTGTCGTAAATTTTGGTGGAAAACTATGCTCATAGCTGGGATACTTTGGTGGTACATAGAAGGCACAAAATTTGCCAAATTTGCTTCAGGGTTTTTTTTTTGTTTAAAGGTACACGGACACAGGGGTTTTTTTTACAGCTGAAATTGAGCAGAAACTCTCAAAATTCTCTTCCAAATTTCAAAACCTCAGAGTTTTTGCTACAAATCTTAGCAAAAAGACATGTGTAAAAACTGTAAAGAAGAAGAGCACTCACCATCCATACAAATGTCCAGTCTTTATTATGACATCAAGTCAATAGCAGGGCATAACAGGGAGAACAGTGGTTCCAAGAGACGACGGCCCGTAGAAGCGCGGCAAGTGGTCAGAAAAAAAGAAATTTCATGTGAAACTCGACAGGCTATTCTTGTTCTTAGAAATGAAGGCTATTCCATGCGAGAAATTGTCTAGAAACTGAAGATTTCCTACAACTGTGTGTACTACAAACAGGCTCTAACCAGAGTAGAAAGAGAAGTTGGAGGCCCCACTGCACAACTGAGCAGCAAGACAAGTACATTAGAGTCTGTAGTTTGAGAAATCGACACCTCACAGGTCCTCAACTGGCAGCTTCATTAAATAGTACACACAAAACGGCAGTGCCAACGACTACAGTGAAGAGGCAACTCCGGGATGCTGGCCTTCATGGCACAGTGGCAAAGAAAAAGCCATATCTGAGACTGGCTAATAAAAGGAAAAGATTAATATGGGCAAAAGAACACACACATTGGACAGAGGAAGATTGGAAAAAAGTGTTATGGACAGACGAATCCAAGTTTGAGGTGTTTGGACCACACGAAGACCATTTGTGAGACGCAGAACAACTGAAAAGTATGCTGGAAGAGTGCCTGACGCCATCTGTCAAGTATGGTGTAGGTAATGTGATGGCCTGGGGTTGCTTTGATGCTGGTAAAGTGGGAGATTTGTACAAGGTAAAAGGGATTTTGAATAAGGAAGGCTATGACTCCATTTTGCAATGCTATGCCATACTCTGTGGACAGCACTTGATTGGAGACAATTTCATCCTACAATAGGACAAAGGCCCAAAGCACACCTCCAAATTATGCAAGAACTATTTAGGGAAGAAGCAGGCAGCTGGTATTCTATCTGTAATCGAGTGGCCAGCGCAGTCACCAGATCTCAACCCCATTGAGTTGTTGTGGGAGCAGCTTGGCCGTATGGTGCAAAAAGTGCGCATCAAGCCAAACCAACTTGTGGGAGGGGCTTCTGGAAGCATGGGGTGAAATTTCTCCAGATTACCTCAGCAAATTAACTGCTAGAATGCCAAAGGTCTGCAATGCTGTAATTGCTGCAAAGGGAGCATTCTTTTGATGAAAGCAAAGTTTGAAGGAGAAAATTATTATTTCAAATAAAAATCTATTTTTCGAACCTTGTCAATGTCTGGACTTGATTTTCAATTCATTTGGCAACTCATTTGATTAATAAAAGTATGAGTTTTTATGGAAAACACAAAATTGTCTGGGTGACCCTAAACTTTGGAACCGTAGAGTATATATATATATATATATATATATATATATATATATATATATATATATATATATATATATATACTGCATATACACACACTTAGTATATATGGTATATTTTAAAAATGTGTAATGGTTTAAATCACTCACTTTTCCTCCAATAATAAGAAAGAAGTGAAAAGAAAATGAATAGATAAAAATACTTGTTATCACCATGTCCTAAAAAATCTGATCTATCAAAATATAAAACTACTATTAATAATAATAATAATAATAATAATAATAATAATAATAATACGTTAAACTCGGGGAAAAAAATTAAACATAGGAAATTCAAAATTTCCATTTTTGTTTGTCGCAACCTACCTAAAACAATGCAATAAAATATATGTACTCCAAAATAGTATCAATAAAAAGGTTAGCTCAAGTTGCAAAAAACAACATGTCTCAAAAAAAGGGAATACAATTTTCTTAATTTAAAATGATAAGAAAACTGTATAGGTTTGGTATCACCATGATCATACTGGCAGATTATTTCCATACTTGGAATTCCATACTTGGATTTTTTTTCTGTTTTGCACTATAATTGTGTGTTAAAATGAACTGTGTCTTTTAAAACTTCAAAGTGTCTCACAGAAAAACAAGCCCTCATACAACTAGATCGGCAGGGAGATAAAAAGTTATGACTCTTGGATCAAGAGGAGAAAAAAACAAAAGCAAAACATTCCCTGGTCTTTAAGGGGTGAATCAACTTTTCCAAGGTAACCCTAGCTTTAATAATGATTCCCATCAAGCTACCTTATATTATTTATATGGATTTTTTCAGTCTATGGAAATATCAGCGAAATCAATATCAAGATTTTAATTTATTACTGAACATTTTAAAATTTTTAAATTGCTGGGTATCACACATACAAAATTGTGTAATCCTACTGATATTGTCTTTTTGCTAAGAAATTAATGTTAAAATAAATGTTTTTTTCAGGTCACCCTGAATACCACCCTGAGAACTTCAAGCTTAGTTTTTCAGTACGTACTAACTACATGTATGGACGGATGAAGAAGACTCTACCAGAACTCTACGCATTCACCATGTGTTTGTGGCTGAAATCTAAAACAGTTTCAGGATCTGGGACTCCATTCTCTTATTCTGTTCATGGCCAACCCAATGAGATTGTCCTTATTGAATGGGGTCATAATCCAATGGAACTTCTCATTAATGATAAGGTGAGGACCAAGAAAATAATTCTTCTCAGTCAGAAATACTTGTAATGAAGGAGAACCAGTAACTAGTCCTTACCACTCAAGACATAAATCTTAGCTTATTTCATCTTTAGTTTATTTAAACTTTCCAATCCACCTAGTTCATACATCAAGTATTTGATCAGTATTTTTACGTGCATTTGATCTGCATTTTTCACCAACACCTGGTTTTGGTTTACAAATACTGCTGTAAAATACAGACCAAATACTGATAATGTGCATGTGGCCTTACTTTTCTGTATTCTCATGACTATGAAAATTGTACATTCACACTGAAGGCATCAAAACTATGAATTAGCACATGTGGAATTATATACTTAACAAAAAAGGGTGAAACAACTGAAATTATGTCTTATATTCTAGGTTCTTCAAAGTAGCCACCTTTTGCTTTGATGACTGCTTTGCACACTCTTGGCATTCTCTTGATGAGCTTCAAGAGGTAGTCACCGGGAATGGTCTTTCGACAATCTTGAAGGAGTTCCCAGAGATGCTTAGCACTTGTTGGCCCTTTTGCCTTCACTCTGCGGTCCAGCTCACCCCAAACATCTCGATTGGGTTCAGGTCTGGTGACTGTGGAGGCCAGGTCATCACTCACCTTCCTGGTCAAATAGCCCTTACACAGCCTGGAGGTGTGTTTGGGGTTATTGTCCTGTTGAAAAATAAATGATGGTCCAACTAAACGCAAACCAGATGGAATAGCATGCCGCTGCAAGATGCTGTGGTAGCCATGCTGGTTCAGTATGCCTTCAATTTTGAATAAATCCCCAACAGTGTCACCAGCAAAGCACCCCCACACCATCACACCTCCTCCTCCATGCTTCACAGTGGGAACCAGGCATGTAGAGTCCATCCATTCACCTTTTCTACATCGCACAAAGACACGGTGGTTGGAACCAAAGTTATCAAATTTGGACTCATCAGACCAAAGCACAGATTTCCACTGGTCTAATGTCCATTCCTTGTGTTCTTTAGCCCAAACAAGTCTCTTCTGCTTGTTGCCTGTCCTTAGCAGTGGTTTCCTAGCAGCTATTTTACCATGAAGGCCTGCTGCACAAAGTCTTGTCTTAACAGTTGATGTAGAGATGTGTCTGCTGCTGGAACTCTGTGTGGCATTGACCTGGTCTCTAATCTGAGCTGCTGTTAACCTGCGATTTCTGAGGCCGGTGACTCAGATAAACTTATCCTCAGAAGCAGAGGTGACTCTTGGTCTTCCTTTCTTGGGGCGGTCCTCATGTTAGCCAGTTTCTTTGTAGCACTTGATGGTTTTTGCCACTGCACTTGGGGACACTTTCAAAGTTTGCCCAATTTTTCGGACTGACTCACCTTCATTTCTTAAAGTAATGATGGCCACTAGTTTTTCTTTACTTAGCTGCTTTTTTTCCTTGCCACAATACAAATTCTAACAGTCTATTCAGTAGGACTATCAGCTATGTATCCACCAGACTTCTGCACAACACAACTGATGGTCCCAAACCCATTTAGGCAAGAAATCCCACTTATTAAACCTGACAGGGCACACCTGTGAAGTGAAAACCATTCCCGGTGACTACCTCTTGAAGCTCATCAAGAGAATGCCAAGAGTGTGTAATACAGTCATCAAAGCAAAAGGTGGCTACTTTGAAGAACCTAGAATATAAGACATAATTTCAGTTGTTTCACACTTTTTTGTTAAGTATATAATTCCACATGTGTTAATTCATAGTTTTGATGCCTTCAGTGTGAATGTACAATTTTCATAATCATGAAAATACAGAAAAATCTTTAAATGAGAAGGTGTGTCCAAACTTTTGGTCTGTACTGTATGTCACACAAAATAGTTAATCAATAGCATTTCCCACATGTCTACTTTACATCAACACAATTTTGGAAACATAATTTTTTCCTGTTGTAAGGGTTAAAAGTTGACCAGCGATTTCTCATTTTTCCAACAAAATTTACAGAACCATTTTTTTAGGGACCACCTCACATTTGAAGTGAGTTTGGGGGGTGAAAATAAGAGAAAATCCCCAAAAGTGACACCATTCTAAAAACTGCACCGCTCAAGGTACTCAAAAGCACATTCAAGAAGTTTATTAACCCTTCAGGTGCTTCACTAGAACTGAAGCACTGTGGAAGGAAAAAATGAACATTTTACTTTTTTCACAAAAAATTTACTTTAGACCCAAACTTTTTTATTTTCACAAGGGTACCAGGAGAAAATGGACCACAAACTTTGTTGCTCAATTTCTCCAGAGTATGCCAATACTCCATATGTGGGGGAAAGCCACTGTTTAGGCACATGGCAGGGCTCAGAAGGGAGGGAGCACCGTTTGACTTTTTGAGCACAAAACGAAATCAACGGCGGGGGCCAAGTTGCGTTTGGAGATCCCCTGATGTACCTAAACAGTGGAAACCCTAACCATAGCCCAACCCTAACCCTAGCTCTAACCTTAGCCCCACCCCTAACCCTAGCCCAGTTTTATTATTTCTATTTTTAATGTCATTTTATAGAAAAAAAACTATTGGCTGCGCAGGCTCCCAATATGGGATGCATCCTTTTTTTTCTTACAAAAGAATCTATGCTCAGTGTCTGGTTAAAGGGCATCTGTCAGCTGGTTTTTGCTACCTTATCTGACAGTAACATGATGTAGGAAAAAAGGGACCCTGATACCAGTGATGTATCATTTAGTTTGCTGGATGCACCAGTTGTGATAGAGTTTTTAGATGTAGAATACAGCAGAGCTGAGAAAGCTTCCCCCCGCCCACACTAGGCTCTTATGTACATTGCATATTGACAATGAGCTGCTTATCACAGGAGGGGGCGTGGTTGGACAACTTAACATAAGAGTGCTAGTAAGGGCAATGATAATGTCCTAGTGATAAAACCTTCATTGTAAGTAAACAACAGCACACAGCCCGATAAGTGAGACATTCCTAATTTCAGTATTTTAAACCCTACCTCATGCTGTCCCCAGATTACATAGCAAAAGCCTGCTGACAGATTCCCTTTAACCGGCATTAGGCAAATAACTATGTATCCACTTATATTGTGTGCATAACACCTCCAGTAAAGTGAATGTTGTCTTGGCAGGTTACGCAACTGCCAGTCAGTCTTAAAGATGGGATGTGGCACCACATATGTGTGGCCTGGACCACAAGGGATGGAATGTGGACAGCCTTCCAGGATGGAAAAAAGAAAGGATCAAAGGATAACCTATCGGCCTGGCACCCAATCAAGCCCAATGGTGTCATCATCTTTGGTCAGGAACAGGTAGGTTTTTGTTGGTAATTTACTTACCTTGGGGTCACTCATTTTTGCTTCGCTTTTGTGCAAATATGTTTTATGGTGTCCAGATTTGCCTTTTGCCTCCTCTCCATGTTTCGTAGCGATCTCCAGTTATAGACTGTACCCTGTTCTGAATGAGAACTGCTCTTTCCACAGGATGCTGTAGGTGGACGCTTTGATGCAACCCAGGCGTTCGTGGGAGAGGTGGCGCAGTTCAACATGTGGGATCGTGTCCTGACCATGAGTGAAATAGAGGGAATTGCCAACTGCACGATGCCTTTGTCTGGTAACCTAGTCCAGTGGGATGATCGTCAGGTTGACGTTTTTGGTGGAGCAACAAAGAGTCCATTTGAAAGCTGCGAAGAGCGCTTGGGTCACTGAAACATTTACCAGCATTCACATTTACTACACCTTTTACACCCAACAGTTTCACCGCTGCAGGATCTCACAGCTCTCCCAAAATCTGTGTATAAAATCAGCACCAGCTTGTGTTATTCACCACAGGATAAATACGAAACCTGTGTCTGTGTTTGGGGTCATTTTACAGGTTTTGGAATTAATTGAGTTTCTATATTTTGGGATGTTTAAGCATTTGAAGTCAAGTCAACATCTAAAATAGAGGAACCTGTGGTTATGTAGTTAGTACTGTATGGAAAAGTAAAGCACAACGGTGATATAAAATGTATAAGTGTTACAATTTTAAGAAATAAATTTGAACAAATTTTGTAAACGTTTATAACACCTCGCATAAAGCAGAACTAATACTAACACATATCACATCTTATATAATAACAAAACCTAAAGGGCTATGTGACACAGTCCACCAGAACGCCCAACAAAGTAAAGCACAAGGACGCACACTTACACATTGGGTACATCTACCTTGCAGCCAATATAAAATTTACATCCCCAACATATTAAAGCTTTTACTCTCTGGGGTCTATTAATATAGTATTTACCGTATTTCGCGGACTATAAGACGCACCGGACCATAAGGCGCACCCCAAATTTGGGGTGAAAATTGCAGAAAAAAAGATTTTTTATAAGATGGGGGTCCGTCTTATTGTCCGAATTTACAGTATCTTACCTGAGGGCTGGTGGTGGCAGAGCAGGGTCACAGGAGGCATGGTGGCGGCAGAGGTGGGGTGATGCGGTACGGCGTGCACCTGAGCAGGGTCCCTTCCTGCTTAGGTGGGCGACGCCACGGCCTGGTGTCCATGGGAGGGTGGCAGCAGTGGTTACCGACAGGAGCTGGGATGAGGAGGCACAGTGAGAGGTATGGCGTGGGCAGGGTCCCTTTCCCCGGTGAGGTGATGGAAGGATCTCGTGGGCACATGGACTGGAGATGATGGAGGTAGTGGTGTACATTGTGAAGCGAGTATTCCACAGGAGCTCATATGTCTGAGTCCTTGCCGCTTCCCGGCGCTCCTCAGCGCAATAATTATTTCAGAAGCCGGTAATAAGTGAGGAGCTCCGCTACCGAGACACAGCGGCCATGACCGGACACTGCGGGAAAAGCGCCTCTGTACTGCTGCGAGCCCTGCTGGAGGCGGAGAGCCGGCCGTGCCATGCGGTGCTGAGGAGCGCCGGGAAGTGGCAAGGACTCAGACATCTGAGCGCCTGTGGAATACTCGCTTCACAATGTACACCACTACCTCCATCATCTCCAGTCCATGTGCCCAAGAGATCCTTCCTGAACCTTGCTGCACCCATCCTGGGAAGCAAAAGGATGGAGTATACAGAGTCCAAAGTCCCGGTGAGGTGATGCAGCTGCAGCAGCCCGGTAATGCAGCAGAGCCGGGTGAATCCTGTTGATATCGGTGGGCGCGGCCATCTTCCTGAGGCCGCGCGTTCGCAGATGGAGCTCTGCTGCCCGGGGCTTCAGGAAAATGGCCACCGCGATCTCCATCTGCGCACGCGCGGCATCCCGCGGCCATTTTCCTGAAGCCGCGGCCAGCAGAGCGCCGCTTCTGCGCACGCGCGGCCAATGGAAGATGGCCGCGCCCACCGATCACCAATGAAATACAGCACATCGCGCTCTTTTCACTCCCCTGTGACGTGGATTTGGGTCCTTGGGCATGCGCACACCACTACGCCACCAACGGAAAACTAAGCAAGATCTGGGGGAAGACACCACGCCCTTTTGACCAGACCAGCCTGATTGACAGGCGAAAACGACTACTTTGGTAACGTATTTCGGCAGCATAGGTGGGGAATCGGGGTCCACAAAATACACTATTGTAATGCACAGCTCAGGCCCTATTTAACAGTATTTTTATCTCATATGGAAAAAACGGGGTGACAGGTTCCCTTTAACTTGAAATTAAGCTACTTTGTAAGCTATAACATTTAATTGAGATCGAAAGATAAATCCGGATTTCTCAGAAGCTATATACTACATAGTACTTTCTTTTCATGTGTAATAATAATCTAAGAAATAAAAATAGTGACAGTTACTCTTTAACAGTTTTCCAACACTTTTCTGACAAAATATTGCAAATTTTGCCACGAAATATTTGTGCTAAATATGCACATTTTTGCTTCTCTACACTGTGGGTCAGATTAAGCAGAGAGGACGGGTCCCCGCTCCATACCACAGATATATTAAAACTTATGAGAGAAATTGGTGCAAATTGTAGCAGAATTCTACACCTGCTCATAACAGCTCCACTACCAAATTTCACACATTTTACACCAGTGCAAAGATATAAGAAATCTACCCCAGAGTTAGCGTCCAATTGTTTCTTAACCACACGTTTTGTCAGTTAAGTATTAAGAATTAGACACTGCATTCAAAATATAGCAGACAAATAATGAAAGATTAGATTGTAGAGAAGCGATCTAAGAGCACACAACTGTCCCAAATTACAGTATATGCTCCTTAATAAGGGTTAAGTTCCAATTCGAGAGGCAACTTAGATGCTATTTATAACATTTGTAGATATATAGTCTGTAAAAGCTCCATTTCTTCTTTGACTGAACTGGGATATTCCACTTTTTACCATATTAACAATTTTCTTTATGTCTGAGCACACATTATTGTACTTTTTATCACCTGTATATCAGGAGATGGGGCTCTGCAGTATCCTTTAGTGGGTTTAATGGCTAGAACTTTTAATTATATTTTGTATCACTGACCTCGAAACTCTCGCTTTCTAGCTGCTGTAAAACTAGAACTCCCATCATGGTGGTGATTCATAGATTGGAGACCCCTGCTCTATATGTTTCAGATTGTTATTATTAGCTCTGTTATGTAAAGCCAGCCTTTGTTTGAGCCTTAGTATCAGTTACAGTGAGAATAGAAACCACTGTGACAAAGCTATATGGTACATTTATATTACATAGATGATTATTTCTGTATCCTGGAGGATTTTAACACAAAACTAAATAAATATTGTTTGTTTTATTTTTTACGATTGTTGATGTGAGATTTAAGAATCTGACATACCTCTCAACCTTCCTTCTGTAAGTAGGCCAGTCCCAGTCTTTGGACCACACAAGAGGTGGTAGATGCTGGAGGAGAGGAGGGAGCTGAATCCTACTTATTGGAAATAAAGTTCAGGGGGCTCTCATCATGCGATTCTCGTGGTCCTATAATGTGCAATCACTACTTTCGCACACTGTGACATTTGATATCACTGCCATCTTACTCCAGCCCTATGTTTCGCCCACTTATTTTATATGCTTTACTTTAGCCTTACAGGTTTCCTCCTATGTTTTCAGTTTAATGAACAAGTATCTGTCTGTTGCTTATTATTCTGCCGCTTTACCTTCTTTCAATTTCAGAATATTCATCATAAATTTCTGCAAAACGTTCATCATCAGGCTTGCTCTTTTGGTACATTTGTGAACTGAATTGTGTTTATTTTGTAAAATATCAGTGTTGGAAATAAAGAGTTGTGTTTGTTTAAACTGGCGTGGAGAGAAAATGTTCTGCGCAGTACTACAGAAATAATGCATCACACACTGAGTCAATGAAGAACATCGATAGCATTTGCAATGTACGGTGTAATTGTAAAATCCAAATTTTAAGGAGTTATACATTGCGTACCATTATGGATTATCCATATGTATAGGAATCAAGTGCAAGATGTTGGAGTTCATGGTTACCAGATAATTCCAACATTGATGCAGGTGAGTCAGCATTGTACCAAAGGATCACTAAAGTCTGAGCTCAAAATATATTCAGGGTCTAATACACTTTACAAAACTCTAGATATTGCATCTTACATGACTTACTGATAACAGTATCAAGCCACACGGCTGATTTGGGGCCCTTCTGTTTGGGGAACCTGATGCCAAACAGCAGCACCCCACTTGCCAACTGAATTTCAGAGATATCTGCATCCTCAGTATAGAGTTGAATGCAATGGTGGAGCTGTCATCAGCGTTCTGCTCCACCGTTCAGTTGGTGCATCTGAAGCTCAGCAGAGCAGGTGCAATGACAACACTACATCGTCCTTGATGTACTCAAGCCTCAGTTCACATACAGGACGGCGCATCGGGGGAACAGGGCGAGGTGAGTATTTTTTTTATAGTACTTGTGGAGGACACTGTGGGGCCTCATAATGTGTGTGGGGAAAACGGGAGGCATAATACCATAGAAGGAGTCCCTGTGGAGGCCTCATAGTGTATAAGTGGGGGAATCATACTTTGGGTGGGTCACTGTGAGAGCATCATAAAGGTGTATGGGGGAACCGTGTGGACATCATACTGTAGAGTTGTCACTGTGGGAGAATTATACCATAGGAGGTCATATTGGGGGCATCATACTGTTTGTAAGGGAACTATGTGGGCATCGTACTGTGGATGAGGTCATTGTGGGGGAATCACAGTGGGAACATCATACTGTGGGGGGAATCAATGTGGAGGTCTCATAATGTGTGCGTGAACTGTGGGGTCATCATACTGTGTTGAGGGCATTGAATGAGCATTATAGTATGTTGGGGGCACTCTGAAGACATCACACTGTGTTGAAGCCCTGAGGGGGCACCGTACTATGTTAGGACATCATAATTTGCTGATATGGGATCATCACTGTGGATGTGGGGCTGCTGTGGGGGGAAATCGTGAGCAAATTCAAAGTGGACTATCATACTGCATTGGGGGCACAATTAAAGGACCACAAAAGGGGTATCATAGTGGATGTTAACATAAAGGGGTTCCAGTAGGGCCTCTATTACTGCAATAAGTGACCCTCTGCTTGTCTTTAAAAGTTGGGAGGTATGAAGTTCTGTGACTGCACCTATGCACAGTGACCAAACTTAACATTATTATTTTTATTTTTTTTTTAAGACGGGAGCCCACTTTGAACTTTTGCTAGAGGGCCCCATGATTTTTATAATCGTAGCTGTTCATGTGAGATGAAAACAAAATGAGTCAGGCCAAAGCTTGGAATTTGCTGTTCTCTGTCAGAAGAGTATGCATCCTATAGCTGTAGGTTTTGTCACAGTTCAATGCATCTACTATCTTACTGAGCTTTTATATTTCAGAAATAGATGCAGCAAACAAAATCTAAAGAAGAAGGATGGGGAATATATAATCATACATACTGTATATACCACTCTGTATTAGACAATCATCTTCGTGCATGTCAATATCTAATCCTACAACACTCTAAACCATCAATGAAACTAGGCATGAACTGGTTAACAATCAGTAACATTAGAGGGTCATTGAGTATCATGTATAACAATGTGAACATCTAAAAGAATCGGTTAAATAAGGCCACATTATGGCATTTCTGTTTTGAACAACATTATATTTCGAACCCATCTTTAAAAGTCCTAGATTTGCCCCGCTATTTGTATACTTATATGATATACAATTTAATATGGAATTTTGATTGAAAGTGTTGGTTTAGCGTGGAGAATGGGCTAATGCTACTGCTCTAGGGGACGAAAGTGTGCCTTACAAATATATTTTTCTAGAATTCAGGAGGCAGAGTCCTGTTTTAATTCAGAGCACCGAGTTTACTGTATTGGGATTTTTGCAGCTAATATTGTAAATTGCCTCTTCAGAGAGGAAGATGACTAGAACTCTGGTGCCACCTATTGGAAGTAGCCATTATACAAGTCAATATCGACCCTTTAACGAGCCTTGCACTATGCCTTAGGATAAAAGCCAAACCAGTATCTGTAAATTGAGTTTCTGCTTTGGCTTTTATCCTAAATCATATTGCAAGGTTCATTAAAGGGTCGATATTGACTTGTAGGATTGCTACTTCCAATAGGTGGCACTAGAGATCAAGTCCCCTTGCTCTCTAAAGAGATAATTTACATATTTAAATTCCCAGAGTAAGACATTTAAGTCTCCTCATACTGGCATGTCAGGCCTGGCTTGTCACTCTCCACAAGGAGAAAACTTACCCCTTAAATTACAGCTGATATTGTAATAAATCAGTATACTGCCCCTAGTGGCAAGAGAAAAATTTATCACTTGTAACAATGCTACTCACTTGGGAGCGATCTGAGGTATCACAGGAACCGTTTCTGTTTAAAGTCTGGTTGGTTTATTTCAGTTCTTATAAACCACATCATAGGAAAACGTAAATACAGCCTTTGTCTGGCACAAAGTAAACCATAAAGTAACAGGTCCATACAATAGTGATGGTTAGTGCTCCTTGGCTTAGAATCCAGCTTCTTAGTCCACAAAGGCATTCAATCCAGGAGGTCTGCACACCTCCATACACACCGACAAACAGGTCTCATTTTACAAAGTGCCCACACCCAGGGGTGGAGATATGGTGAGCAGCCATTTCTCCCAACTGTTCAGCTGATTGCAATCAAACTGTCATGGCTGCTTAACCCCTTTTACTCCTAAATGTACTAATTCATTACTCGTGGTTTGTCTCCCATCCATTAGGTGTCCTACAGCCACATTACACACTGAACTTCAAGCTTTTTGCTGAACAGTCTTGGACAGGCCCAACAAATTGTCTTCTACATAGGGGTGGGCATCTCAAAGAAGACAATATAGATAAGATATATGGAAATGTAAATCTGTCAACACCTTGTTTTACTATGGTATGCTGAGGTCTTCCTTGAATATATTTATATAAACAGAATCAGCTTTATGATCATCCTAGCAGTCACATATTGTGTTCTTTGTTATTGTGTGTAATCATCAGACATCCAAGACCGAGAACTATAGCATCAAGCCAACAAATACTGGTAACCTTGACACCAGTTCATCAGGGACAGGACACTGAGAATAGTTCACAAACCATTAGAAATCCTGCCCCAGGTCACCAGAGGTTGTGCAATGACACTGGATCAGCTGTTCGACTCGTGATTCTCATTTTACCAGGTTTCTCTTTAGTGTATATAGAGCATCACCTACCACTGTTATATGAATAATCAGGGGCGGACACAGACAGAAGAGGGCCACTGTGCAAGAACCGTACATGGGCCCTTTGTAGTCCAATAGTTCATCATAATATATCTGTGACATAAGC
This sequence comes from Ranitomeya variabilis, assembly GCF_051348905.1. Lineage (NCBI taxonomy): Eukaryota > Metazoa > Chordata > Amphibia > Anura > Dendrobatidae > Ranitomeya > Ranitomeya variabilis. The sequence goes on along the minus strand of NC_135239.1, from coordinate 158,526,485 downwards.
TGCTTGCTGCTCTGGAGATATAGTTGGTTCTTCTTATCTCTTGGGCCCCTGTGCTGAGGCAGAGGTTTAACCAGTGGAATGTCCTCCCCTGTGAATACGGCTGGGTTCACACAGCACTTTCTTCTACATTCAGTGGCTTGGTCAGGGCTTAGGTCTGAACCCTCTGCAAAGCAGGATTTGGGCAAATGTGCCATCGGGGCCATTGACTATACTGATAGAGACGGAGTTAAAATGTGCTCTGTGATGCATCATGATCAGCCATATACACCCACTAGAGGTGGGCACCAAGACTACAACTACGTCTTGCTGTCCGCCTCCAATTGGTGTATGCGACCAAAAAGGATGCACGACAGAGCACTCGTTAACGCCATCCGCATCATTATCATCAATAGCCCCATAGGCACACACGCCTAAATACTGTTTTGCAGAGGGTTCTGACCTAAGCCCTGACCAAGCCCCTGAAATTATGAGAAAACACAGCCCCAGAAAAAAAATATATTTTCTGGTGTATTGGTTTTTAGAGGGATTCCTGCTCTTTTTCCCTTTGGTAGCACATAAACCAAAGCAGGTCTGTGTTATTAATAAGATGAAGATGGAAGTAAAGTGAAGAAAGAAGCAGATTTATGGATTTATGGAAAACAAATGAGACCAAAAATAAGCACAATGTTCTATATGTCAAATTCATCAGTAGGTATAAGCATAGGAGAGAAAACAAGCAAAACAGCGCGCGTAGGGTGAACACATAAGGACTATGAAAAAAAATACAAAAAGTGGGGATGCCCACCTTGTGTGTGAGCACTACTCCACTGATAGCTTTGAAAATGATGCCTTAATGCAACCTGTCTTTTTCCTAGAGCTAAGGCTGGTTTCACACTTGCGTTTTGATCTGCAGCGTTTTTAAAAAAACGCATGTGGTGAAAAAACGCATGAAAACGCATGCAAACGGTGCGTTTTTTAGACGCATGCGTTTTTGCGGCAAAAAAAAACGCAGCAAAACGTGGCGTTTTCCCGCGTTTACATGCGTTTTTTCCCGTGTTTGCGTTTTTGAAACGCATGCTGAGAAGTGTGTGACAGCTGCCAATCTTCAAAATCAACTAGAAAACACACTATTAATAGAATTAGCTAGGGTTAGGGTTAGGGGTAGCTTTTTATTAGAATGTCCTGGTCACCAGGTCACTGATAAGCCACCCCCCACCATCAAGGTGATAAAGGGATCCAAACCCTAACCCTAACCCTAACCCTACCCCTAACCATAGGGATCCAAACCCTAACCCCACCCCTAACCCTAACCCTACCCCTAACCATAACCCTTGGGATCCTAACCCTAACCCTACCCCTACCCTTAACCCTAACCATAACCCTTGGGATCCTGACCCTAACCCTAACCCTACCCCTAACCCTAACCCTAACCATAGGGATCCAAACCCTAACCCTAACCTTACCCCTAACCCTACCCCTAACCCTACCCCTAACCCTAACCATAACCCTAGGGATCCTAACCCTAACCCTAACCCTAAGGGTTAGGATCCTAACCCTAACCCTAAGGGTTAGGGTTAGGATCCCTAAGGCTAGGGTTAGGGTTAGTATTCCTAGGGTTACTAGGGATCCTAACCCTAACCCTAACCGTTACCCTAGGGATCCTAACCCTAACCCTAAGGGTTAGGATCCCTAGGGTTAGGGTTAGGATCCCTAGGGTTACTAGGGATCCTAACCTTAGGGTTAGGGTTAGGGTTTGGATCCCTATGGTTAGGGTTAGGGTTAGGATTTTCTTGTTTTTTTTGTGTGTTTTCTTGTGTTTTTCTATAAAAACGCATGCGTTTTTAATGCAAACAAACGCATGTGCTTAAAAACGCATGCGTTTACATAGACAGGAATGCATTTTTTGCCGCGAAAAAACTCATGCGTTGCCGAAAACGCGTCAAAATGCATGCGAAAAAACGCATGCGTTTTTAATGTTAAGTATATGAAAAAAACGCATGCGTTTTTTTTGCGTTTTTTAGCGCTAAAACGCAGCTTACAAAAACGCAAGTGTGAAACCAGCCTTAGAGTGCCAAAAGTAGGCAAAATATAAAATAAGCTGTTTAAAGATCAGTGTCCGAACAAACATCCAAAGAGAAACTGGCGCAAAGTGGATGAACAGATTTTTTATTATTGGTAAATTCTCAATACACAATGCGTTTGTGGGCTGAAAAGGAGTCTTTGACCCCAGAAAGGCATTGTAAGTTTATCAATAATAAAGATGCTCTCCATCCACGTTGAGCCAGGATCTGTTTGGAAGTTTGTTTGTACAGTGATCAGCAAACAATTTATTATTCCATATGTCAAATGTCAGTGAGATTTTGTGAGACATTATTCCGAATATACAATAATGTTAGCCTTACATTGTTAACAAAAAGGTGATGTTATAGGTATACTGCTGGACACCATGTAGAACTAAAAAGATGAAAGACCCAAGACCTACAGTGGAAAAAAAGCAATAGGTGCCGAACATATAATGATAGAAGTAAGGGCTTAAAGAAGATGAATACGATCGGCGGATGAAACATCAGCCATTCAATTGCTAATGATACTACCCTCAAAGATGAAAATGGAGAAGACCTAAAAGGGTATATCTAAAGGAAAAATACATTGGAAAGGTCAGAAAACACAAATATGAACAAAATACACATTATGACAACTTGATATAGCTGATTCTGATTATATTATCTACAGTTTTTGATAACTTGGATCAATTGTAACAACATAGACTAGTATTTGGTCAACATTTTTCTTAATTCGCTGTTTAGGGGGGAAAGCAGTCACACATCCTATCTTAAAGATAAAAAAAACGACCCTATGATATATACAGTGGTCACCATTTTATTACTAGTTCAATCATGTTAAACCACCCTAAATTTGGCCCTCATCATCCCTTATTTGTATAAATAATCACCGCGCTATTGGTAACACTGATTGGAACGGCACCGGTAAAATCACCAATAATGCGCTTGGTGCATACCAGTGTTGATGGTGTAAAATGCCACTATTGAAGTTGAGAGAACGGAAATACAGTTTTGTATCGAATCCTTGACACTTATGTTCACAAAAGGCAAGTGGGGGGTGATTAACTCCACTAATAAACCCTTACTTGCGTTGACAGTAATGGTATAATGTGTCAGGATACAGGAGAATTGGTCCGTCCTTACAAGGTTGTGTTGCTGCTTCAAGGTTGTAGCGCACAGCTCACTCCTGGCGGTATGCTGTGGATGTGCCAGGGACCGATGCGGGAGCGTCCTCCCGTGTAGGGGATCCTGCTGGCAAGGTGCAGAGAAATGCCGGCTCCTGGTGTGCTCCGGCCGGAATCAATGGCAAGGCTGTGACTGAGTGCGATGGGGGCGTGGTGGGTCGTGACGTCACGGGGCTGTGGACGGATGCGCAGGAGGGCCGGAATTGTCCAACGTGTTTCGAAGGTACACACCTTCTTCGTCGGGGCTATGGTTTCCTCACGATGCCCATCCTTATATACCACCACCCACCAATCGCTCTGCAGCCCATCAAAGCAGTAGTTTATGGAACACATGAGTCTGTGTGTGTAGCCCATAATATGGTTGGTTTTGGATGTTATAGTATATGCTACGTTTTTGTTGGGCATAATACTAAATAGTTTTCTGGTAGAAAATTCTTATGACAAATCTTTATTAATACAATCACACGTACAGGTCCTTCTCAAAAAATTAGCATATAGTGTTAAATTTCATTATTTACCATAATGTAATGATTACAATTAAACTTTCATATATTATAGATTCATTATCCACCAACTGAAATTTGTCAGGTCTTTTATTGTTTTAATACTGATGATTTTGGCCTACAACTCCTGATAACCCGAAAAACCTGTCTCAATAAATTAGCATATCAAGAAAAGGTTCTCTAAACGACCTATTACCCTAATCTTCTGAATCAACTAATTAACTCTAAACACATGCAAAAGATACCTGAGGCTTTTAAAAACTCCCTGCCTGGTTCATTACTCAAAACCCCCATCATGGGTAAGACTAGCGACCTGACAGATGTCAAGAAGGCCATCATGCAAGTATGAAATCATTTATGGATACAGATCCGAGATTATTGGATAAACAAAAACAGTTTTTAATGTCAGGAATGGAGTTCATTTTAAAAAATAATTATTTTACTTTTTTGGGTGAACTGTACCACCAGACACGTGGTGCAGCGATGGGATCTCGGGTAGCGCCTACATATGCTAATTTATTTATGGGTCACTTTGAGAATTCTTTTATCTATAATAGTGGTTTTATTGATTGCATTGTTTTTTATGGACGTTATATTGATGATCTAGTTTTTATTTGGGACACAACTTTTAAACCTCCAGAATATTTAATGTCAGAGCTCAATAACAACCCCTGGGGTCTTGGTTTTACTTCTGTTTTTAACAAAACTGCCATTGACTATCTAGATGTGACATTTTTCATTGTGGATGGAAAGATTCATACAAAAAACTTTTTTTAAAAAGTAGATAGTAACAGCTATGTCCATTACAATAGCAACCATCTTGACAAATGGCTCTGTAACATTCCAAAAAGCCAGTTTATGCGTATTAGGAAAAATTGTTCTTCTGATAGTGATTTTAAGGACCTATCTGAGATTTTAAAAAATAAGTTTTTAGCACAAAAATACCCCAGAGATTTGGTGAATAGAGCACTTGAGCATGTTTATAAAAATTTCAATCAAGATTTGTTACTAAAAAAAGAAAAAGCTGACCCTGCAGCCAGCCCAGAAGAATACACCTGCAGTTTTGTAACCACATTCAGCACAGACCACAAATTCATTAAAAAATCCATCAATGAGTTGTGGCACATAGTAAGAGAGGATAAGATACTAGGTAAGCTGGTGCCACAACATCCTAAAATTATTTTTAGGAGAGCACCCAGCTTGAAAAATAAATTGGCACCTAGCAGACTCCCTGATATTTTAAAAAAATCACCTTCTTCACTAAAACCAGGTATATTCAAATGCTCTCACAAGAAATGTTTGTGCTGTGGTATCATAGCACATACCAGTACAGCATTTAAACACTCCTCTTTTCCTCACCCTTTTCCAATCAGTCACCATTTCACCTGCACCACCTCCTATGTTATTTACATTATTACTTGTCCATGCAACAAGATATATGTTGGCAGGACAACACAACCACTTCACCTCCGTATGAATTCTCATCGACACAACATTAACCCCTTCATGACCCAGCCTATTTTGGCCTTAATGACCTTGCCGTTTTTTGCAATTCTGACCAGTGTCCCTTTATGAGGTAATAACTCCGGAACGCTTCAACGGATCCTAGCGATTCTGAGATTGTTTTTTCGTGACATATTGGGCTTCATGTTAGTGGTAAATTTAGGTCGATAATTTTTGAGTTTATTTGTGAAAAAAACGGAAATGTGGCAAAAAATTTGACAATTTCGCAATTTTCACATTTTGAATTTTTATTCTGTTAAACCAGAGAGTTATGTGACACAAAATAGTTAATAAATAACGTTTCCCACATGTCTACTTTACATCAGCACAATTTTGGAAACAATTTTTTTTTTTGCTAGGAAGTTATAAGGGTTAAAATTTGACCAGTGATTTCTCATTTTTACAACAAAATTTACAAAACCATTTTTTTTAGGGACCACCTCACATTTGAAGTCATTTTGAGGGTTCTATATGGCTGAAAATACCCAAAAGTGACACCATTCTAAAAACTGCACCCCTCAAGGTGCTCAAAACCACATTCAAGAAGTTTATTAACCCTTCAGGTGTTTCACAGCAGCAGAAGCAACATGGAAGTAAAAAATGAACATTTAACTTTTTAGTCACAAAAATGATCTTTTAGCAACAATTTTTTTATTTTCCCAAGGGTAAAAGGAGAAACTGGACCAGGGACGTTGTTGTCCAATTTGTCCTGAGTACGCTGATACCTCATATGTGGGGGTAAACCACTGTTTGGGCGCACGGCAGGGCTCGGAAGGGAAGGAGCGCCATTTGACTTTTTTAATGAAAAATTGGCTCCAATCTTTAGCGGACACCATGTCGCGTTTGGAGAGCCCCCGTGTGCCTAAACATTGGAGCTCCCCCACAAGTGACCACATTTTGGAAACTAGACCCCCCAAGGAACTTATCTAGAAGCATAGTGAGCACTTTAAACCCCCAGGTGCTTCACAAATTGATCCGTAAAAATGAAAAAGTACTTTTTTTTCACAAAAAAATTATTTTAGCCTCAATTTTTTCATTTTCACATGGGCAACAGGATAAAATGGATCCTAAATTTTGTTGGGCAATTTCTCCTGAGTACACCAATACCTCACATGTGGGGGTAAACCACTGTTTGGGCACATGGTAAGGCTCGGAAGGGAAGGAGCGCCATTTGACTTTTTGAATGGAAAATTATCTCCATCGTTAGCGGACACCATGTCGCGTTTGGAAAGCTCCTGTGTGCCTAAACATTGGAGCTCCTCCACAAGTGACCCCATTTTGGAAACTAGACCCCCCAAGGAACTCATCCAGAGGCATAGTGAGCACTTTAAACCCCCAGGTGCTTCACAAATTGATCCGCAAAAATGAAAAAGTACTTTTTTTTCACACAAAATTTCTTTTAGCCTCAATTCTTTCATTTTCACATGGGCAACAGGATAAAATGGATCCTAAAATTTGTTGGGCAATTTCTCCTGAGTATGCCGATACCTCATATGTGGGGGTAAACCACTGTTTGGGTGCACGGCAAGGCTCGGAAGGGGAGGCGTGCCATTTGACTTTTTGAATGGAAAATTAGCTCCAATCGTTAGCGGACACCATGTCGCGTTTGGAGAGCCCCTGTGTGCCTAAACATTGGAGCTCCCCTACAAGTGACCCCATTTTGGAAACTAGACCCCCCAAGAAACTTATCTAGATGCATAGTGAGCACTTATAACCCCCAGGTGCTTCACAGAAGTTTATAACGCAGAGCCGTGAAAATAAAAAAATAATTTTTCTTTCCTCAAAAATGATTTTTAGCCCAGAATTTTTTATTTTCCCAAGGGTAATAGGAGAAATTGGACCCCAAATGTTTTTGTCCATTTTGTTCTTAGTACGATGATACCCCATATGTGGGGGTAAACCACTGTTTGGGCGCACGGCAGGGCTCGGAAGGGAAGGCACGCCATTTGGCTTTTTGAATGGAAAATTAGCTCCAATCATTAGCGGACACCATGTCGCGTTTGGAGAGCCCCTGTGTGCCTAAACATTGGAGCTCCCGCACAAGTGACCCCATTTTGGAAACTAGACCTCCCAAGGAACTAATCTAGATGTGTGGTGAGCACTTTGAACCCCCAAGTGCTTCACAGAAGTTTATAACGCAGAGCCATGAAAATAAAAAATAATTTTTCTTTTCTCAAAAATGATTTTTTAGCCCACAATTTTTTATTTTCCCAAGGGTAACAGGAGAAATTGGACCCCAAAAGTTGTTGTCCAGTTTCTCCTGAGTACGCTGATACCCCATATGTGGGGGTAAACCACTGTTTTGGCACACGTCAGGGTTCGGAAGGGAAGTAGTGACGTTTTGAAATGCAGACTTTGATGGAATGCTCTGCGGGCGTCAGGTTGCGTTTGCAGAGCCCCTGATGTGCCTAAACAGTAGGAACTCCCCACAATTGACTCCATTTTGGAAACTAGACCCCCAAGGGAACTTATCTAGATGTGTAGTGAGCACTTTGAACCCCCAAGTGCTTCACAGAAGTTTATAACGCAGAGCCATGAAAATAAAAAATGTGTTTCCTTTCCTCAAAAATATTTTTTTAGCCCAGAATTTTTTTATTTTTGCAAGAGTAACAGGAGAAATTGGACCCCAAAGGTTGTTGTCCAGTTTCTCCTGAGTACGCTGATACCCAATATGTGGGGGTAAACCACTGTTTTGGCACACGTCGGGGTTCGGAAGGGAAGTAGTGACGTTTTGAAATGCAGACTTTGATGGAATGCTCTGCGGGCGTCAGGTTGCGTTTGCAGAGCCCCTGATATGCCTAAACAGTAGAAACCCCCCACAAGTGACCCCATTTTGGAAACTAGACCCCCCAAGGAACTTATCTAGATGTGTGGTGAGCACGTTCAACCCCCAAGTGCTTCACAGAAGTTTACAACGCAGAGCCGTGAAAATAAAAAATCATTTTTCTTTCCTCAAAAAAGATGTTTTAGCAAGCAATTTTTTATTTTCACAAGGGTAACAGGAGAATTTGGACCCCAATATTTGTTGCCCAGTTTGTTGTGAGTACGCTGATACCCCATATGTGGGGGTAAACCACTGTTTTGGCACACGTCGGGGTTCGGAAGGGAAGTAGTGACGTTTTGAAATGCAGACTTTGATGGAATGCTCTGCGGGCGTCAGGTTGCGTTTGCAGAGCCCCTGATATGCCTAAACAGTAGAAACCCCCCACAAGTGACCCCATTTTGGAAACTAGACCCCCCAAGGAACTTATCTAGATGTGTGGTGAGCACGTTCAACCCCCAAGTGCTTCACAGAAGTTTACAACGCAGAGCCGTGAAAATAAAAAATCATTTTTCTTTCCTCAAAAAAGATGTTTTAGCAAGCAATTTTTTATTTTCACAAGGGTAACAGGAGAATTTGGACCCCAATATTTGTTGCCCAGTTTGTTCTGAGTACGCTGATACCCCATATGTGGGGGTAAACCACTGTTTTGGCACACGTCGGGGTTCGGAAGGGAAGTAGTGACGTTTTGAAATGCAGACTTTGATGGAATGCTCTGCGGGCGTCAGGTTGCGTTTGCAGAGCCCCTGATATGCCTAAACAGTAGAAACCCCCCACAAGTGACCCCATTTTGGAAACTAGACCCCCCAAGGAACTTATCTAGATGTGTGGTGAGCACGTTCAACCCCCAAGTGCTTCACAGAAGTTTACAACGCAGAGCCGTGAAAATAAAAAATCATTTTTCTTTCCTCAAAAAAGATGTTTTAGCAAGCAATTTTTTATTTTCACAAGGGTAACAGGAGAATTTGGACCCCAATATTTGTTGCCCAGTTTGTTGTGAGTATGCTGATACCCCATATGTGGGGGTAAACCACTGTTTTGGCACACGTCGGGGTTCGGAAGGGAAGTAGTGACGTTTTGAAATGCAGACTTTGATGGAATGCTCTGCGGGCGTCAGGTTGCGTTTGCAGAGCCCCTGATATGCCTAAACAGTAGAAACCCCCCACAAGTGACCCCATTTTGGAAACTAGACCCCCCAAGGAACTTATCTAGATGTGTGGTGAGCACGTTCAACCCCCAAGTGCTTCACAGAAGTTTACAACGCAGAGCCGTGAAAATAAAAAATCATTTTTCTTTCCTCAAAAAAGATGTTTTAGCAAGCAATTTTTTATTTTCACAAGGGTAACAGGAGAATTTGGACCCCAATATTTGTTGCCCAGTTTGTTGTGAGTACGCTGATACCCCATATGTGGGGGTAAACCACTGTTTGGGCACACGTCAGGGCTCGGAAGGGAAGTAGTGACATTTGAAATGCAGACTTTGATGGAATGGTCTGCGGGCGTCACATTGCATTTGCAGAGCCCCTGATGTACCTAAACAGTAGAAACACCCCACAAGTGACCCCATTTTGGAAACTAGACCCCCGAAGGAACTTATCTAGATGTGTGGTGAGCACTTTCAACCCCCAAGTGCTTCACAGAAGTTTATAACGCAGAGCCGTGAAAATAAAAAATAATTGTTCTTTCCTCAAAAATTATGTTTTAGCAAGTAATTTTTTATTTTTGCAAGGGTAACAGGAGAAATTAGACCCCAGCAGTTGTTGCCCAGTTTGTCCTGAGTACGCTGGTACCCCAAATGTGGGGGTAAACCACTGTTTGGGCGCACGTCGGGGCTTGGAAGGGCGGGAGCACCATTTGACTTTTTGAACGCAAGATTGGCTGGAATCAATGGTGGCGCCATGTTGCGTTTGGAGACCCCTGATGTGCCTAAACAGTGGAAACCCCTCAATTCTAACTTCAACACTAACCCCAACACACCCCTAATCCTAATCCCAACTGTAGCCATAACCCTAATCACAACCCTAACCCCAACACACCCCTAACCACAACCCTAACCGCAACACACCCGTAACCCTAATTCCAACCCTAATCCTAACCCTAATCCCAACCGTAACCCTAATCACAACTGTAACCCCAACACACCCCTAACCCTATCCGTAACCCTAACCACAAGCCTAATCTTAACCCTATTTCAAACCCTAGCCCTAATTCCAACCCTAACTCTAATTCCAACCCTAACCCTAAGGCTATGTGCCCACGTTGCGGATTCGTGTGAGATTTTTCCTCATGATTTTTGAAAAATCTGCAGGTAAAAGGCACTGCGTTTTACCTGCGGATTTACAGCAGATTTCCAGTGTTTTTTTGTGCAGATTTCACCTGCGGATTCCTATTGAGGAACAGGTGTAAAACGCTGCGGAATCCGCACAAAGAATTGACATGCTGCGGAAAATACAACGCAGCGTTTCTGCACGGAATTTTCCACACCATGGGCACAGCGGATTTGGTTTTCCTTAGGTGTACATGGTACTGTAAACCTGATGGAAAACTGCTTCGAATTCGCAGCGGCCAATCCGCTGCGGATCCGCGGCCAATCCGCTGCCAATCCGCTGCGGATCCGCGGCCAATCCGCTGCGGATCCGCGGCCGATCCGCTGCGGATCCGCTGCGGATCCGCTGCCAATCCGCTGCGGATCCGCTGCCGATCCGCGGCCGATCCGCGGCCGATCCGCGGCCGATCCGCGGCCGATCCGCGGCGGATCCGCTGCCGATCCGCGGCCGATCCGCTGCGGATCCGCGGCCGATCCGCTCTGTGTGCACATGCCATAACCCTACCCCTAACCCTAACCCTACCCGTAACCCTAACCCTACCCCTAACCCTACCCCTAGTTCTAACCCTAGTTCTAACCCTAACCCTAGTGGAAAAAGAAAAAAAAATATTTTCTTTATTTTATTATTGTCCCTACCTATGGGGGTGATAAAGGGGGGGGTTTATTTATTATTTTTTTATTTTGATCGCTGTGATAGAACCTACCACAGCGATCAAAATGTACCTCTAATGAATCTGCCGGCCGGCGGGCGCACTGAGCATGCGCCCGCCATTTTGGAAGATGGCGGCGCCCATGATGGAGGCGGACGGGGACCGGGAGCCTCGGTAAGTATAAGGGGGGGGAGATCGGGGCACGGGGGGGGCGTCGGAGCACGGGGGGGTGACATAGGAGCAGGGGGGGAGCGGGCAGGAGGACGGGGGAGCGGACAGCAGGACGGGGGAGCCGGCAGGCGGACGGAGGGGACCGGACCCTATAACGGAGCACTGGGGGGGCGATCGGTGGGGTGGGGGGGGGTCACATCAGTGTTTCCAGCCATGGCCGATGATATTGCAGCATCGGCCATGGCTGGATTGTAATATTTCACCAGTTTTTTAGGTGAAATATTACAAATCGCTCTGATTGGCAGTTTCACTTTCAACAGCCAATCAGAGCGATCGTAGCCACGGGGGGGTGAAGCCACCCCCCCTGGGCTGAAGTACCACTCCCCCTCTCCCTGCAGATCGGGTAAAATAGGAGTTAACCCCTTCACCCGATCTGCAGGGACGCGATCATTCCATGACGCCACATAGGCGTCATGGGTCGGATTGGCACGGGTTTTCATGACGCCTATGTGGCGTCATGGATCGGGAAGGGGTTAAAATAGGTTACCTCAAACATGGTCTTTCCAAACACTTCAGCATCTCACATAATAGTAATCCTTCACTATTTCATGTTCACCCCATTGATCACGTTCCTGCACATGTCCCTAATCGCACACAGTCACTTAATAAGAAAGAGGTTTTTTGGATATATACCTTGAACTCTCTGGAGCCAGAAGGGCTAAATGTAATATCAGACCTATTGTGACTGAATAAATTCTCTAATTGAAGTGTGGTTCCTATCATTGAGCCTCATTCCAAATAACAATTTTTCTTTGTGTCCCATGGGATGGCTCTAGTACCACTCATGTTGTAACAATTTTAATATTTTTATAACTATATATAATTTATAATAAATATAACACCATGTAATTTTTTAAGTAATTTATAACGGCATATATTGTTCGTTTTGCAATATTTTGCTTTTTTGCCCATAAGAACATTTTAGATGTTTTCATCTCCACAAGAGAAATTGATAAGGAACTTACCAGTATTCTGTGGCGCAAGGACTAGAATAGCTTAAACAATATAATTCTATACAGAGTTCCCCGGTTCGAACACCCAGTAGGTTACTTATTTTTTTCAGGGCCTATTTACATTTTTAAATTTTATATTTTAAATTTATTTTTTATTTATATCAAATAATGTTCCTAGGTTATAAATAATAAAGAATAATGGTTTTATATGTTATTAAATATGTGTTTTATTAGGTGTTTATGTATCATTGTACAAGGGCCTTGGGGCCCCTCCCCTTCCTTTTTGTATAAATATACCCCATATTTGTGTTTTGTACTATATGCCCTGAAGAAGAGAGCAAGATAGCTCTTGAAACGCGTAGGCTTCAATAAACCACCTTAAATCTACCTCGTGTGCGCGGTCTTCAGTTCGCCTAAGACTATTACCTCCAGCATCCCTTTGGATTCTTGTGGAGACCTGCTGCTACGATTATGCCTTCTTGGGAGTTGTGACTCAGTTTCACAACACCAATAGGTGAGCACATTCCCTACAAAGGACTGTATGTGTGTTTTTTAAACAGTGTGACACATTGGGGGCGCCTTGTTTTTTCTCTTTTTTAAGAAGGCCATCATTGACACCCTCAAGCAAGAGGGTAAGACCCAGAAAGAAATTTCTCAACAAATAGGCTGTTCCCAGAGTGCTGTATCAAGGCACCTCAATGGTAAGTCTGTTGGAAGGAAACAATGTGGCAGAAAACGCTGTACAACGAGAAGAGGTGACCGGACCCTGAGGAAGATTGTGGAGAAGGACCGATTCCAGACCTTGGGGAACCTGAGGAAGCAGTGGACTGAGTCTGGTGTGGAAACATCCAGAGCCACCGTGCACAGGCGTGTGCAGGAAATGGGCTACAGGTGCCGCATTCCCCAGGTAAAGCCACTTTTGAACCATAAACAGCGGCAGAAGCGCCTGACCTGGTACTTTTTTCTGATGAAAGCAAATTTTGCATGTCATTCGGAAATCAAGGTGCCAGAGTCTGGAGGAAGACTGGGGAGAAGGAAATGCCAAAATGCCTGAAGTCCAGTGTCAAGTACCCACAGTCAGTGATGGTGTGGGGTGCCATGTCAGCTGCTGGTGTTGGTCCACTGTGTTTCATCAAGGGCAGGGTCAATGCAGCTAGCTATCAGGAGATTTTGTAGCACTTCATGCTTCCATCGGCTGAAATGCTTTATGGAGATGAAGATTTCATTTTTCAGCACGACCTGGCACCTGCTCACAGTGCCAAAACCACTGGTAAATGGTTTACTGACCATGGTATTACTGTGCTCAATTGGCCTGCCAACTCTCCTGACCTGAACCCCATAGAGAATCTGTGGGATATTGTGAAGAGAAAGTTGAGAGACGCAAGACCCAACACTCTGGATGAGCTTAAGGCCGCTATTGAAGCATCCTGGGCCTCCATAACATCTCAGCAGTGTCACAGGCTGATTGCCTCCATGCCACGCCGCATTGAAGCAGTCATTTCTGCCAAAGGATTCCCGACCAAGTATTGAGTGCATAACTGAACATTATTATTTGATGGTTTTTTTGTTTGTTATTAAAAAACACTTTTATTTGATTGGACGGGTGAAATATGCTAATTTATTGAGACAGGTTTTTTGGGTTATCAGGAGTTGTAGGCCAAATTCATCAGTATTAAAACAATAAAAGACCTGACAAATTTCAGTTGGTGGATAATGAATCTATAATATATGAAAGTTTAATTGTAATCATTACATTATGGTAAATAATGAAATTTAACACTATATGCTAATTTTTTGAGAAGGACCTGTATATTGACAAACAATTTAAAAAAAATATATATGATGGTAAAGGACACCAATGAGCAACATACAGCACCATATAAATATGAACGTCCAACGAAAAGGACCAAAAATATATGAGGTAAATAACCCTATCCAATAGTGTGTCCAAACAAATCCCCACAAGACCTCTAGGGGGAGGACAACACAAGTTCTGTCCCAATGGTTAATGCATGATAATGTCCACAGTTCATAATATTATTATTATTATTATTTATTGTTATAGCGCCATTTATTCCATGGCGCTTTACATGTGTGGAGGGCTATACATAATAAAAACAAGTACAATAATCTTGAACAATACAAGTCATAACTGATAGCTCCGTCTCACATGCTACCATGTAGGTATAAAGTTATACCATAGGTATTAGACAGAAAGAATAAGGATTAACCTTACCGGTGCTGTAATGCGCAACTGGATGCACCCCGACGTACGTTTCGCCGCTTTACAGCATGGCTTTCTCAAGGGGAGGAGAATGCCAAGAGTGTGCAAAGCAGTCATCAAAGCAAAAGGTGGCTACTTTGAAGAACCTAGAATATAAGACATAATTTCAGTTGTTTCACACTTTTCTGTTAAGTATATAATTCCACATGTGTTAATTCATAGTTTTGATGCCTTCAGTGTGAATGTACAATTTTCATAGTCATGAAAATACAGAAAAATCTTTAAATGAGGTGTGTCCAAACTTTTGGTCTGTACTGTAATTTGTTGTGCAATTTCTCTTGAGAACGCCGATACCCCATATATAGGGGAATACTATTTTTTAAGCACAGTGCAAAGCTCAGAACGGAAGAGGCGGCATATTGGAGTTCAGATTTTGCTGGAGTGGTTTGATGGTGTCATGTCACATTGGCAGAACCCCTGAGGTGCCAGAACAACAAAAAAAAACCTATATGTGAACTCATTTTACAAACTACACTCCCCAATGAATTCATTTAGTGGTACAGTGATCATACTGACACCACATGAGCCTCACAGAATTTTGTACCACTGAGCGGTGAAGAAAGAATAATTACATTTCTAGCACTAAAATGTTGTTTACGCCCCAAGTTTTTAATTTTTCTAAGGACTAATAGGAAATTTTTTTACAACAAACTGAGGTCCATTTTTCCTGAGTGCGCCCATACCCTGCATATAATCGGGTAATATTTTTGAGGCACTGTGCAAAGCTCAGAAGGCAAAGAGCACCAGATTTTACTGTTATGGTTTGCGGGTGCCATAACCAACTGGGAGAGCCCATGAGGTGCCAGGACAGCAGAGCTCCCCATAATTGACCCCATTTTACAAACTACACCTCTCAATGAATTATTCTATTGGTGCAGTGATCATATTGACACCACAGGTGTGTCACTGAATTTTATACCATTGGGCAGTGAAGACAAAATAACTACTTACTGTGATCTTTGGGAGGGAAAATGAAAAAATCAACAGCAGAATTGATTTTATTTATTTTTTTACAACGTTCCCCGTGCAGTATAAGTGATTAGGCAACTTTACTCTTTGGGTCGGTGCGATTACAGAGATAACGGATTTATATCAGGTTTTTATGTTTGACTGCTGTCACACACTAAAAGATGCTTTTTATTGCAAAAAATAGTTTTTCCATCACCATATTTTGAGAGCTCAAATAAGGGATATGTGGCACCACTGGGGTCAAGTCGCCACAGAGATACTGCACCTCATCCAGAGGTGTGGTATCCCACTCTCAGGTAAGGAGGGAGCACTACCCAGGACTCTAACACTCACATCCAACACACACCAGTTTAGTCGGGGCACCTGGGCGTACCCTTGGGGAGGAAGGCCTCATCCCAGGCTGGATAGGAATGGGTGTTGGGAGTGGGTGGGGTAGGTAGAGTAGAGGAGGAGCTAATTAGGAGGGAAAGTGAGAAGGAAGTGGAGCAGAGCAGACATGCAGGTCTGCAGCTCCTGACAGACAGAAGAAGTGTGAAATAGAGACAGAAAGAAGCTCCAGAGGCAAGAAGGGGTCCTAGGGGCACAGGAAGTGCAGAAGCCAACCATGGGGCCCGCATCCAGATGTGGAGGGACCAAGCCGCAGTCAGGGGACCGGCCCCAACTTAGTGAGAAACTACAGGTCTAGCTAAGAAACCGGAGGCTGTGGCTTTTGCAAGAAGCACAGCCACATCCACCCATACTTCGCCAAAAAGGCAGCCGGATAGAATCCAGGTGACTCAGTGGATGTCGCCCGACCTGGTTTGTGGCTGCTGGCTTGGGACACTGTGGGTAAGGCGCTGGGCAGGAGAAGAGGAAAGCCAGCATAGAGAGATGGCTAGCTAAAGGCATATGAAAGGAGTCCTGGAAAGGTGTATCCCAATCTACCTGGGAGTTTGCTGGGCCACAGACCCAAAGGACACAGCACACCTGGCTGGGTGCCATAAAGAACTGTGAGTAAAAATCTGCAAACTGCACCTTGCTGTGTCCTTTGCATTATTTTGCATGCCACGTGACCGGCATAGCCACCACCGCCATCTGATATCTCAACACTACATCTGCCCTGGGGTTAGCTCTACCCGTGGAGAGCTGCACAAACTCTGCTGCATCACCATCTGCCCCAGAGGATCTGAACTGCAGCGTTGGCCACCATCTCATTGCTGAACACCACAGATGGCATCACGAATAGTGTTGAGCATTCCGATACCGCAAGTATCGGGTATCGGCCGATACTTGCGGGTATCGGAATTCCGATACCGAGATCCGATACTTTTGTGGTATCGGGAATCGGTATCGGGATTAATATCAATGTGTAAAATAAAGAATAAAAATAAAAAATAGGGATATACTCACCTCTCCGGCGGCTCCTGGACTTTACCGCCGTAACCGGGAGCCGTTGTACCTAAGAAGGGCCTTAGATGAGGTCACTGCGCTCTGATTGGTCCGTAGCGGTGGCATGACCGCTACGCGACCAATCACAAAACAGTGACGTCACCTAAGGTCTTTCAAGCGCTTGAAATACCTTAGAAGACGTCACTGCTTTGTGATTGGTCGCGTAGCGGTCACGCGACCAATCAGAAGCTGCGGACGTCTTCTAAGGTATTTCAAGCGCTTGAAAGACCTTAGGTGACGTCACTGCTTTGTGATTGGTCGCGTAGCGGTCACGCAACCGCTACGGACCAATCAGACCGCAGTGACCTCATCTAAGGCCCTTCAAGCGCGCATTGTTAGGTACAACGGCTCCCGGTTACGGCGGTAAAGTCCAGGCTGCGTCGGAGAGGTGAGTATATCCCTATTTTTTATTTTAATTCTTTCTTTTACACATTGATATGGATCCCAGGGCCTGAAGGAGAGTTTCCTCTCCTTCAGACCCTGGGAACCATACAGGATACCGTCCGATACTTGGTGTCCCATTGACTTGTATGGGTATCGGGTATCGGTATCGGATTAGATCCGATACTTTGCCGGTATCGGCCAATACTTTCCGATACCGATACTTTCAAGTATCGGACGGTATCGCTCAACACTAATCACGAACAATTCCCATTTACCATTTTGCATTTACCACAAAAACCTAGCTTTATTATTGGACCCCCAGGGCCACGGACTGGGTCACTGCTGCCGTGACCTTCCCTTTTAGGAACTGCCATGTCAGACTCAATACCAAGTTCCCTACGGCCCCATGAGGTGCTCCAACTTGGCATCACGAACAGGA
The DNA here is from genome assembly GCF_051348905.1 of Ranitomeya variabilis. Classification (NCBI taxonomy): domain Eukaryota; kingdom Metazoa; phylum Chordata; class Amphibia; order Anura; family Dendrobatidae; genus Ranitomeya; species Ranitomeya variabilis. The sequence goes on along the minus strand of NC_135239.1, from coordinate 158,508,769 downwards.
TGAACCAACCCACTACAGCGGGGCCAGTGCGCCTATTTTGGACTGTGTTTCTGAAAAGTGCAAAAGCTGTCCCTGCACAATGTAAGGAGAATGATGCAGAAAGAACAGGCCCTTCGCTCAGGGGGATCCACCTCCTGGCTCAGAATGGCGGGAAGAGGAGACAGTAATTCCGACCAAGAAAGAGGAACCGCCCACAAAGACGGGCGTGGAGCAGAGAGAGCGCGGGAAACTGCAAGTACGGAGAAGACCAGGGCAACACCATGGCGGAGGGAGGTGAGTGAGCACTGGTGTGTGGGGTGGAGCAGGAGGACTCTCCCAGCCGGGACTCGCAAGAACTGGACCAGCTGTCTGCGGTGGACCCAGACCTCCTGGGCACGGAGCTAGAGGAGCTCCTGTAGACTCAGCTGGCAGCGATAGAGGGATGGAAAGAGGCCTTCCTGGAGAAGCTGACCGGGCGACGGACGGCCTCGCCACCAACATCAACCGCAGTGGAGGAGGAGACCAGCACCGGTAAGACACCAGCAGCAGGCACTGTGACTGACCCTGCCCCGGTGACCGACCCTGCTGCGGCGACTGACCTTGCCCCAGTGACCGACGGCACTTTAGTAGGCCCACTTCCCATCCCGACAGCCCCTAGGCCTGGCTGGGCGTCGAGAAAAGCATCCAGGGACCGGACACCAGACATCTTAGATGAGATGCCAGCCTCACTGACACCAACGAGTGGGCCTCAGAAGGTGCATGCTGAGACGGTGGTAATTAAAGGGGGACCCCAGAGGGCTGATATGATCAAGCTCCAAGGGGAAATTCCGGCCATCATGCGGGAGGAATATCGCAGCAGCGGGCAGCAAAATATGATGCAGAAATGAGGGCCCGGCAGGAGGAGAGGGAGAAGAGGAACCTGCAGGATAAGGCCCAAGCCCATAAGAGCAAAAGCATTAACCAAACCCCACTGCGGCAGGGAGTAGTGGTCACCTTCCACTTAGAAAAAGAGGTGGTGATAGCCTTTCATCAGAAAAAGGGGTGGTATGCCCTGGATGTCAGAAAGTGTATACCTGCACCAAGAAGACCAACAGCTGCAGATCTGGCTGCAACAACAGACCCTGCAGGTGCAGCCCAATCAGTCACTCAGCGCACCCAAGCCACCCAGACACCTGTGGTGGAATCAACCATTCTGGCATTGTATGACGTACCCGTTGAAAGGTACGATCCCGAACTTTCCCGGCCAGGGGGTAGCAGCCACCAGGAGCTGCCCTGGAAGAGGAAATAGAGAGCTAACTGACTGTTGCTGAAAATTAATATGACTGTTAAAGTTTAAGAGTTTAAGAGTTAAAAATTGAAGGACAATAGGATCATGAACGACGAGTGACCCAAAAACTATTATTGTACTTAGTTAGCACTTCTTAAAGTGCCCCTTATTGGTTTTACCACACCTACTTAGTGTCAGTAGAACCTTGCTTGTTTAAAGTTGTACCACAGAATTAAAACCGTCTGTTGTGACCGAAGATGTGGTCCTATGTGGAGACCAGCTATGCTCTGCAGTCACGCCTAGAGCCTACATGGGGGGTTGGGATGGTTTCACCATAGTACACTGACTTGAGGGATGCCCCAGCTGGGGATCTCATTAAAGCTTGTCGAACTTATTTAAGACTGTGAGAATTGCAGTTGACATAAAGATGTTTTAATTGCACTTTGATCCAAGAAGTATCGTTTCTCCTTGCGGAGAGTGACATGTTAAGCATGTCGAGGTGAGGAGACTTAAAGCCGCAATGCTCCTCTGGGAAATATGCAAATTGTCTCATCAGAGTGGAAGAGGACTAGAACTCTAGTGCCACCTATTGGAAGTAGCAATATTAACAGTCAATGTCGACCCTTTAACGAGCCTTGTCACATGACTTAGGATAAAAGCCAAACCAGAATCTCAATTTGCAGACACTGTGTTTCGGGGTGTTGCCCCTCGTCAGTGCAAAGTGGAGATCTGGTTTGGCTGTTTGAGAGGCGTATGACCGGGATCCAAGAAGTATCGTCTCTCCTTGCGGAGAGTGACGTGTTAAGCATGTAGAGGTGAGGAGACTTAAAGCCGCAGTGCTCCTCTGGGAAATATGCACCCCGAAACACAGTGTCTGCAAATTGAGATTCTGGTCTGGCTTTTATCTTGTCATGTGACAAGGCTCGTTAAAGGATCGACATTGACTGTTAGGATTGCTACTTCAAATAGGTGGCACTACAGTTCTAGTCCTCTTCCTCTCTGAAGGGACAAATTGCATATTGCACCTGTGGGGCCCGCATCCAGACGTGGAGGGACCAAGTTGCAGTCAGGGGACTGGCACCAACTTAGTGAGAAACTACAGGTCTAGCTAAGAAACCGGAGGCTGTGGCTTTTGCAAGAAGCACAGCCACATCCACCCATACTTCGCCAAAAAGGCAGCCAAATAGAATCCAGGGGACTCAGAGGACGTCGCCCAACCAGGTTCGTGGCTGCTGGCTTGGGACACTGTGGGTAAGGCGCTGGGCCAGAGAAGAGGAAAGCCAGCATAGAGAGATGGCTAGAGAAAGGCATATGAAAGGAGTCCTGGAAAGGTGCACCCCAATCTACCTAGGAGTTTGCTGGGCCACAGACCCGGAGAACACTGCACACCCGGCTGGGTGCCATAAAGAACTGTGAGTAAAAATCTGGAAACTGCAACTTGCTGTGCCCGTTGTGTTATTCCTATCCCACCTGCCCGGCATAGCCACCACCGCCATCTTATATCTCAACACTATATCTGCCCTGGGGTTAGCTCTATCCGTGGAGAGCTGCACCAACTCTGCTGCATCACCATCTGCCCCAGAGGATCTGAACTGCAGCGTTGACCACCATCTCATTGCCGAACACCACAGATGGCATCACGAAGATTTCCCATTTTGCATTTAGTACAAAAACCTCACTTTATTATTGGACACCCAGGGCCACGGACCGGGTCACTGCTGCCGTGACCTTCCCCTTTAAGAACTGCCATGTCGGACCCGGTACCGAGTTCCCCATGGCCCCATGGGGCGCTCCAGATATCTGTGGATGATTTCCGCGTTGCTAGATGAAATCAATGCGTATACTCCTGTATAATAAGTGAAAACATAGTAGTTTATTCGACACATTTCGAAGTACAAAATTACTTCTTTATCAGGATTGACCACAAGTACATGATTTGATACATGTGGTAAATCCTGATGAAGAGGCAATTTTGTACTTCGAAACGCGTCTTATAAACCACTACCTTTTCACTTATTATACCGGAGTATACGTCTCTTGAGTTCATCTAGCAGCGCGGAAACCATCCACAGATATCCCTTATTTGATCTCTAATGGTCACTGACTGACCCGTGGATCCGCTGCAGCTGAAGCTCACATTCCATGCTTTTTCTATGGATACATCAGGTTAGTCTAAGCTAAAGTAATACCTTATTGTGTATATCGGACAAGACCCTATTTGCGCTGATTTCTCCTACAGTCCCTTGATATTTTGAGAACTATAATTTTTCCAAATTTTGGCCCACATAGTCATGTGAGGGCTTGTGTTTTGTGGGAAGAGTTGACATTTTTAGTGGTACCATTTTCAGCCATATGACATTTTTTTATCGCTCTCGATTCCGATTTTTGGGAGGCAGAATGAACAAAAACCAGCAATACAGGATTTTTCTTTGGAGGGGGGTTTATTTCATTCCGCGTGTGGTAAATATTGATAAGGCAGTTTTATTTTTCAGGTCAGTACAATTACAGCAATGCCACATTTATATCTTTTTTATGCTTTGGCGCTTGTACACAATAAAAACTATTTTATAGAAATAATAATTATTTTCACATCACTTTATTCTGAGAGCTATAACTTTTTTATTTTTCTGCTGATAGAGCTGTATGGAGGCTTGCTTTTTGTGGGACAAGATGATGATGTGAGAGACCGCTCCTGGCACTTAGTGCCGGGTGTCAGCTGTCAGAATCAGCTGACACCCGGCTGCGATCGCGCACAGATGCGTGCACGCATGATCGCCATGCAATAATAATACCTTCCCGATCAATAAGGCCCAGGGCGCGTGGACGTACTATTACTGCAAATGTCAGAAAGGGGTTAATTAAGAAAAAAGACAAGAAAACCTTTAAAAGAAACAAAAAAAGGACTAAAAGAAAGGGTTAGGAACATGTCAGAAGTATACTGTCAGTAGGGCTGAATGATTAATCAGACTGATTTGCAATTTGAGATTCAGATTTTTGACATTGCAATAAATTTGATGCTTTCTCTGCACCCTCCTCCTGGCAGTGATGCCTTTCCTGGTGCAGGCACAGTAGGAAGAAGGAACATCTGCTGAGCTCCTTCAGCAGATCAGCTTAACCCCTTAATGCCGCCCACCGGGTGCAAATCCTGAGGGTAACAACTGTTTATGATAGCTGACACTCTGCAGAATCAGTCCTGGCCTGTCATGGTTCCCAATGGCACGGGAACGTCAGAGAACATAAATAACAGAACAGCTCTTGGGTGATGGAATCTCGAGCTGACCGTGAACTAAACCTACCACACAACTAACAGTGGCCGGGTGGCGAACCTACGTTTTATCCCTAGACGCCTAGCGCCAGCCGGAGGACTAACTAACCCTAATAGAGGAAAAGACAGACCTGGCTTACCTCTAGGGAAATTCCCCCAAAAAGGAGACAGAAGCCCCCCACATATATTGACGGTGAGTTCAGAGGAAAAGACATACGCAGTATGAAGGTAGGTTCAGCAAAGCGAGGTCCGCTTACTAGATAGCAAGAAGATACAATAGGGAACTTCACGGTCAGCTGAAAACCCTATTAAAATACCATCCCAAAATTACTTTAAGACTCATGTGTCAACTCATGACACCGGAGTGGCAATTTCGGCCCACAAGAGCTTCCAGCTACAGAAAAATAACATAACTGTGAACTGGAACAAAAATGCAAAACAAACTTAGGACTAAGAGTCCAACTTAGCTGATAGTAGTCTAGAAGCAGGAACATGCAACAGAAAGGCTCTGGTTACATTGATGGCCGGCACTAGAATAACTGAGCAGCAAGGCTAAATAGGATACACCCATATCCTGATGGAAACAGGTGAACAGAGAAAGTGAAGCACACAAGTCCAGTACCACCAGTGACCACCGGGGGAGCCCAAAAAACAAACTCACAACAGTACCCCCCCCCCTCAAGGAGGGGGCACCGAACCCTCACAAGAACCACCAGGGCGATCAGGACGAGCCCTATGAAAGGCACGGACCAAATCAGAGGCATGAACATCAGAGGCTGTCACCCAAGAATTATCCTCTTGACCGTAGCCCTTCCACTTGACCAGATACTGAAGTTTCCGTCTGGAAACACGGGAGTCCAAGATCTTCTCCACAACGTACTCCAATTCACCCTCAACCAACACCGGAGCGGGAGGCTCAACGGAAGGCACAACCGGTACCTCATACCTGCGCAATAATGACCGATGGAAGACATTATGGATAGAAAAAGATGCTGGGAGGTCCAATCGAAAGGACACGGGGTTAAGAATCTCCAAAATCTTATACGGGCCGATGAACCGAGGCTTAAACTTAGGAGAAGAAACCCTCATAGGGACAAAACGAGAAGACAACCACACCAGGTCCCCAACACGAAGACGAGGACCAACACGACGACGGCGGTTAGCAAAATGCCGAGTCTTCTCCTGGGACAACTCCAAATTGTCCACCACCTGTCCCCAAATTTGATGCAACCTATCCACCACAGTATCCACTCCAGGACAATCCGAAGACTCCACCTGACCGGAAGAAAAACGAGGATGAAACCCCGAATTGCAAAAGAAAGGAGAAACCAAAGTGGCAGAACTAGCCCGATTATTGAGGGCAAACTCCGCCAACGGCAAAAAGGCAACCCAGTCATCCTGATCCGCAGACACAAAACACCTCAAATAAGTCTCCAAGGTCTGATTAGTTCGCTCAGTCTGGCCATTAGTCTGAGGATGGAACGCAGACGAAAAAGACAAATCAATGCCCATCCTAGCACAGAACGCCCGCCAAAATCTAGACACGAACTGGGTCCCCCTGTCAGAAACGATATTCTCCGGAATACCATGCAAGCGAACCACATTTTGAAAAAACAGAGGAACCAACTCGGATGAGGAAGGCAACTTAGGCAAGGGCACCAAATGAACCATCTTTGAAAAACGGTCACACACCACCCAGATGACAGACATCTTCTGAGAAACAGGGAGATCAGAAATAAAATCCATAGAGATGTGAGTCCAAGGCCTCTTCGGAATAGGCAAAGATAACAACAATCCGCTAGCCCGAGAACAACAAGGTTTGGCCCGAGCACAAACATCACAAGACTGCACAAAAACTCGTACATCTCGAGACAGGGAAGGCCACCAGAAGGACCTAGCCACCAAATCCCTGGTACCAAAGATCCCGGGATGACCTGCCAACACAGAAGAATGAACCTCCGAGATGACTCTACTGGTCCAATCATCAGGAACAAACAGTCTACCAGGCGGGCAACGATCAGGTCTATCCGCCTGAAACTCCTGCAAAGCCCGTCGCAGGTCTGGGGAAACAGCAGATAATATCACCCCATCCTTAAGGATACCTGTAGGTTCAGAATCACCAGGGGAATCAGGCTCAAAACTCCTAGAAAGGGCATCCGCCTTCACATTTTTAGAACCTGGTAAGTATGAGACCACAAAATTAAACCGAGAGAAAAACAACGACCAGCGCGCCTGTCTAGGATTCAGGCGCCTGGCAGACTCAAGATAAATCAAATTCTTGTGATCGGTCAATACCACCACCTGATGTCTAGCCCCCTCAAGCCAATGACGCCACTCCTCAAAAGCCCACTTCATAGCCAAAAGCTCCCGATTACCAATATCATAATTTCGCTCGGCGGGCGAAAATTTTCGAGAAAAGAACGCACAAGGTCTCATCACGGAGCAGTCGGAACTTTTCTGCGACAAGACCGCCCCAGCTCCGATCTCGGAAGCATCGACCTCAACCTGAAAAGGAAGAGTAACATCAGGCTGACGCAACACAGGGGCGGAAGAAAAGCGGCGCTTAAGCTCCCGAAAGGCCTCCACAGCAGCAGGGGACCAATCAGCAACATCAGCACCCTTTTTGGTCAAATCAGTCAAAGGTTTAGCAACATCAGAAAAACCAGTTATAAATCGACGATAAAAATTAGCAAAGCCCAAAAATTTCTGAAGGCTCTTAAGAGAAGAAGGTTGCGTCCAATCACAAATAGCCCGAACCTTGACAGGATCCATCTCAATGGAAGAGGGGGAAAAAATGTACCCCAAAAAATAAATCTTTTGAACCCCAAAAATACACTTAGAACCCTTCACACACAAGGAATTAGCCCGCAAAACCTGAAAAACCCTCCTGACCTGTTGGACATGAGAATCCCAGTCATCCGAAAAAATCAAAATATCATCCAGATACACGATCATAAATGTATCCAAATATTCACGGAAAATGTCATGCATAAAGGACTGAAAGACTGAAGGGGCATTTGAAAGACCAAAAGGCATTACTAAATACTCAAAATGGCCCTCGGGCGTATTAAATGCGGTTTTCCACTAATCCCCCTGCTTAATTCGCACCAAATTATACGCCCCACGGAGATCAATCTTAGAGAACCACTTAGCCCCTTTTATTCGAGCAAACAAATCAGTCAGCAGTGGCAGAGGATACTGATATTTGACTGTAATTTTATTCAAGAGTCGATAATCAATACACGGCCTCAAAGAGCCATCTTTTTTAGATACAAAGAAAAAACCGGCTCCTAAGGGAGATGAAGAAGGACGAATATGTCCCTTTTCCAGGGACTCCTTAATATATTCTCGCATAGCAGCATGTTCAGGTACAGATAGATTAAATAAACGACCCTTTGGAAATTTACTGCCCGGAATCAGATCTATGGTACAATCGCAATCTCTGTGAGGAGGTAGTGAACCAAGCTTAGGCTCCTCAAAAACATCACGATAATCAGATAAAAATTCCGGAATCTCAGAGGGAATAGTGTTATGGTTCTCAATGGCAAGAGAACATAGCCCAGCAAACATACGAACTAGCTCTTGGAAGGATGGAAACTAAACTGACCATGAACTAAACCTGCCGCACAACTAACAGTAGCCGGGTAGCGTAGCCTGCGTTTTATCCCTAGACGCCCAGCGCCGGCCGGAGGACTAACTAATCCTGGCAGAGGAAAATATAGTCCTGGCTCACCTCTAGAGAAATTTCCCCGAAAGGCAGACAGAGGCCCCCACAAATATTGGCGGTGATTTTAGATGAAATGACAAACGTAGTATGAAAATAGGTTTAGCAAAATTGAGGTCCGCTTACTAGATAGCAGGAAGACAGAAAGGGCACTTTCATGGTCAGCTGAAAACCCTATCAAAATACCATCCTGAAATTACTTTAAGACTCTAGTATTAACTCATAACATCAGAGTGGCAATTTCAGATCACAAGAGCTTTCCAGACACAGAAACGAAACTACAGCTGTGAACTGGAACAAAATGCAAAAACAAACAAGGACTAAGTCCAACTTAGCTGGGAGTTGTCTAGCAGCAGGAACATGCACAGAAAGGCTTCTGATTACAATGTTGACCGGCATGGAAGTGACAGAGGAGCAAGGCTAAATAGCGACTCCCACATCCTGATGGAAACAGGTGAACAGAGAGGATGATGCACACCAGTTCAATTCCACCAGTGGCCACCGGGGGAGCCCAAAATCCAATTTCACAACAGTACCCCCCCCTCAAGGAGGGGGCACCGAACCCTCACCAGAACCACCAGGGCGATCAGGATGAGCCCTATGAAAGGCACGGACCAAATCGGAGGCATGAACATCAGAAGCAGTCACCCAAGAATTATCCTCCTGACCGTATCCCTTCCATTTGACCAGATACTGGAGTTTCCGTCTGGAAACACGGGAGTCCAAGATTTTTTCCACAACGTACTCCAACTCGCCCTCAACCAACACCGGAGCAGGAGGCTCAACGGAAGGCACAACCGGTACCTCATACCTGCGCAATAATGACCGATGAAAAACATTATGAATAGAAAAAGATGCAGGGAGGTCCAAACGGAAGGACACAGGGTTAAGAATCTCCAATATCTTGTACGGGCCGATGAACCGAGGCTTAAACTTGGGAGAAGAAACCCTCATAGGGACAAAACGAGAAGACAACCACACCAAGTCCCCAACACAAAGCCGAGGACCAACCCGACGCCGGCGGTTGGCAAAAAGCTGAGTCTTCTCCTGGGACAACTTCAAATTGTCCACTACCTGCCCCCAAATCTGATGCAACCTCTCCACCACAGCATCCACTCCAGGACAATCCGAAGATTCCACCTGACCAGAAGAAAATCGAGGATGAAACCCCGAATTACAGAAAAAGGGAGACACCAAGGTGGCAGAACTGGCCCGATTATTGAGGGCAAACTCCGCTAAAGGCAAAAAAGCAACCCAATCATCCTGATCTGCAGACACAAAACACCTCAAATATGTCTCCAAGGTCTGATTCGTCCGCTCGGTCTGGCCATTAGTCTGAGGATGGAAAGCAGACGAGAAAGACAAATCTATGCCCATCCTAGCACAGAATGCTCGCCAAAATCTAGACACGAATTGGGTACCTCTGTCAGAAACGATATTCTCCGGAATACCATGCAAACGGACCACATTTTGAAAAAACAGAGGAACCAACTCGGAAGAAGAAGGCAACTTAGGCAGGGGAACCAAATGGACCATCTTAGAGAAACGATCACACACCACCCAGATGACAGACATCTTCTGAGAAACAGGAAGATCCGAAATAAAATCCATCGAGATGTGCGTCCAGGGCCTCTTCGGGATAGGCAAGGGCAACAACAATCCACTAGCCCGAGAACAACAAGGCTTGGCCCGAGCACAAACGTCACAAGACTGCACGAAGCCTCGCACATCTCGAGACAGGGAAGGCCACCAGAAGGACCTTGCCACCAAATCCCTGGTACCAAAGATTCCAGGATGACCTGCCAACGCAGAAGAATGAACCTCAGAAATGACTTTACTGGTCCAATCATCAGGAACAAACAGTCTACCAGGTGGGCAACGATCAGGTCTATCCGCCTGAAACTCCTGCAAGGCCCGCCGCAGGTCTGGAGAAACGGCAGACAATATCACTCCATCCTTAAGGATACCTGTAGGTTCAGAATTACCAGGGGAGTCAGGCTCAAAACTCCTAGAAAGGGCATCCGCCTTAACATTCTTAGAACCCGGCAGGTAGGACACCACAAAATTAAACCGAGAGAAAAACAACGACCAGCGCGCCTGTCTAGGATTCAGGCGTCTGGCGGACTCAAGATAAATTAGATTTTTGTGGTCAGTCAATACCACCACCTGATGTCTAGCCCCCTCAAGCCAATGACGCCACTCCTCAAAAGCCCACTTCATGGCCAAAAGCTCCCGATTCCCAACATCATAATTCCGCTCGGCGGGCGAAAATTTACGCGAGAAAAAAGCACAAGGTCTCATCACGGAGCAATCGGAACTTCTCTGCGACAAAACCGCCCCAGCTCCGATTTCAGAAGCGTCGACCTCAACCTGAAAAGGAAGAGCAACATCAGGCTGACGCAACACAGGGGCGGAAGAAAAGCGGCGCTTAAGCTCCCGAAAGGCCTCCACAGCAGCAGGGGACCAATCAGCAACATCAGCACCCTTCTTAGTCAAATCAGTCAATGGTTTAACAACATCAGAAAAACCAGCAATAAATCGACGATAAAAGTTAGCAAAGCCCAAAAATTTCTGAAGACTCTTAAGAGAAGAGGGTTGCGTCCAATCACAAATAGCCTGAACCTTGACAGGATCCATCTCGATGGAAGAGGGGGAAAAAATATATCCCAAAAAGGAAATCTTTTGAACCCCAAAAACGCACTTAGAACCCTTCACACACAAGGAATTAGACCGCAAAACCTGAAAAACCCTCCTGACCTGCTGGACATGAGAGTCCCAGTCATCCGAAAAAATCAAAATATCATCCAGATACACAATCATAAATTTATCCAAATAATCACGGAAAATGTCATGCATAAAGGACTGAAAGACTGAAGGGGCATTTGAAAGACCAAAAGGCATCACCAAATACTCAAAGTGGCCCTCGGGCGTATTAAATGCGGTTTTCCACTCATCCCCCTGCTTAATTCGCACCAAATTATACGCCCCACGAAGATCTATCTTAGAGAACCACTTGGCCCCCTTTATGCGAGCAAACAAATCAGTCAGCAGTGGCAACGGATATTGATATTTAACCGTGATTTTATTCAAAAGCCGATAATCAATGCACGGCCTCAAAGAGCCATCTTTCTTAGCCACAAAGAAAAAACCGGCTCCTAAGGGAGATGACGAAGGACGAATATGTCCCTTTTCCAAGGACTCCTTTATATATTCTCGCATAGCAGCATGTTCAGGCACAGACAGATTAAATAAACGACCCTTAGGGTATTTACTACCCGGAATCAAATCTATGGCACAATCGCACTCCCGGTGCGGAGGTAATGAACCAAGCTTAGGTTCTTCAAAAACGTCACGATATTCAGTCAAGAATTCAGGAATCTCAGAGGGAATAGATGATGAAATGGAAACCACAGGTACATCCCCATGCGTCCCCTTACATCCCCAGCTTAACACAGACATAGCTTTCCAGTCAAGGACTGGGTTATGAGATTGCAGCCATGGCAATCCAAGCACCAACACATCATGTAGGTTATACAGCACAAGAAAGCGAATAATCTCCTGGTGATCCGGATTAATCCGCATAGTTACTTGTGTCCAGTATTGTGGTTTATTGCTAGCCAATTGGGTGGAGTCAATCCCCTTCAGGGGTATAGGAGTTTCAAGAGGCTCCAAATCATACCCACAGCGTTTGGCAAAGGACCAATCCATAAGACTCAAAGCGGCGCCAGAGTCGACATAGGCATCCGCGGTAATAGATGATAAAGAACAAATCAGGGTCACAGATAGAATAAACTTAGAGTGTAAAGTGCCAATTGAAACAGACTTATCAAGCTTCTTAGTACGCTTAGAGCATGCTGATATAACATGAGTTGAATCACCGCAATAGAAGCACAACCCATTTTTTCGTCTAAAATTCTGCCGTTCACTTCTGGACAGAATTCTATCACATTGCATATTCTCTGGCGTCTTCTCAGTAGACACCGCCAAATGGTGCACAGGTTTGCGCTCCCGCAGACGCCTATCGATCTGGATAGCCATTGTCATGGACTCATTCAGACCCGCAGGCACAGGGAACCCCACCATAACATCCTTAATGGCATCAGAGAGACCCTCTCTGAAATTCGCCGCCAGGGCGCACTCATTCCACTGAGTAAGCACAGCCCATTTACGGAATTTCTGGCAGTATATTTCAGCTTCGTCTTGCCCCTGAGATAGGGACATCAAGGCCTTTTCCGCCTGAAGTTCTAACTGAGGTTCCTCATAAAGCAACCCCAAGGCCAGAAAAAACGCATCCACATTGAGCAACGCAGGATCCCCTGGAGCCAATGCAAAAGCCCAATCCTGAGGGTCGCCCCGGAGCAGAGAAATCACAATCCTGACCTGCTGAGCAGGATCTCCAGCAGAGCGAGATTTCAGGGACAAAAACAACTTGCAATTATTTTTGAAATTTTGAAAGCAAGATCTACTCCCCGAGAAAAATTCAGGCAAAGGAATTCTAGGTTCAGATATAGGAACATGAACAACAAAATCTTGTAAGTTTTGAACTTTCGTGGTGAGATTATTCAAACCTGCAGCTAAACTCTGAATATCCATTTTAAACAGGTGAACACAGAGCCATTCCAGGATTAGAAGGAGAGAGAGAGAGAAAGGCTGCAATATAGGCAGACTTGCAAGAGATTCAATTACAAGCACACTCAGAACTGAGAAAAAAAAAAAAAAAATCTTCAGCAGACTTCTCTTTTCTCTCCTTTCTCTGTCAATTAATTTAACCCTTTTAGGCCGGTCAAACTGTTATGGTTCTCAATGGCAAGAGAACATAGCCCAGCAAACATACGAACTAGCTCTTGGAAGGATGGAAACTAAACTGACCATGAACTAAACCTGCCGCACAACTAACAGTAGCCGGGTAGCGTAGCCTGCGTTTTATCCCTAGACGCCCAGCGCCGGCCGGAGGACTAACTAATCCTGGCAGAGGAAAATATAGTCCTGGCTCACCTCTAGAGAAATTTCCCCGAAAGGCAGACAGAGGCCCCCACAAATATTGGCGGTGATTTTAGATGAAATGACAAACGTAGTATGAAAATAGGTTTAGCAAAATTGAGGTCCGCTTACTAGATAGCAGGAAGACAGAAAGGGCACTTTCATGGTCAGCTGAAAACCCTATCAAAATACCATCCTGAAATTACTTTAAGACTCTAGTATTAACTCATAACATCAGAGTGGCAATTTCAGATCACAAGAGCTTTCCAGACACAGAAACGAAACTACAGCTGTGAACTGGAACAAAATGCAAAAACAAACAAGGACTAAGTCCAACTTAGCTGGGAGTTGTCTAGCAGCAGGAACATGCACAGAAAGGCTTCTGATTACAATGTTGACCGGCATGGAAGTGACAGAGGAGCAAGGCTAAATAGCGACTCCCACATCCTGATGGAAACAGGTGAACAGAGAGGATGATGCACACCAGTTCAATTCCACCAGTGGCCACCAGGGGAGCCCAAAATCCAATTTCACAACAGAATAGATGACGAAATGGAAACCAAAGGTACGTCCCCATGAGCCCCCTGACATCCCCAGCTTAACACAGACATTGCTTTCCAGTCAAGGACTGGGTTATGAGATTGTAACCATGGTAATCCGAGCACCAAAACGTCATGTAGATTGTACAACACAAGGAAGCGAATCATCTCCTGATGGTCTGGATTCATACGCATAGTCACTTGTGTCCAGTATTGTGGTTTATTACTAGCCAATGGTGTAGAGTCAATACCCTTCAGAGGTATAGGAACTTCCAGAGGCTCTAGATCAAACCCACAGCGCCTGGCAAAGGACCAATCCATTAGACTCAAAGCGGCGCCAGAGTCGACATAGGCATCCGCGGTAATTGACGATAATGAACAAATCAAGGTCACAGACAGAATAAACTTAGACTGTAAAGTGCCAATTGAAATAGACTTATCAACCTTTTTTGTACGTTTAGAGCATGCTGATATAACATGAGTTGAATCACCACAATAGAAGCACAATCCATTTTTTCGCCTAAAATTCTGCCGTTCGCTTCTGGACAGAATTCTATCACATTGCATATTTTCTGGAGCCTTCTCAGAAGACACCGCCAAATGGTGCACAGGTTTGCGCTCCCGCAAACGCCGATCAATCTGAATAGCCATTGTCATGGACTCATTCAGACCTGTAGGTGCAGAGAACCCCACCATAACATCTTTAATGGCATCAGAGAGACCCTCTCTGAAATTCGCCGCCAGGGCGCACTCATTCCACTGAGTAAGCACAGACCATTTACGAAATTTTTGGCAGTATATTTCAGCTTCATCTTGCCCTTGAGATAGGGCCATCAAGGCTTTTTCAGCCTGAATCTCTAAGTTAGGTTCCTCATAAAGCAACCCCAAAGCCAGAAAAAACGCATCCACATTGAGCAACGCAGGATCCCCGGGTGCCAATGCAAATGCCCAGTCTTGAGGGTCACCCCGCAGCAAGGAAATTACTATCCTAACCTGCTGTGCGGGATCTCCAGCGGAGCGAGATCTCAGGGAAAGAAATAATTTACAATTATTTTTGAAATTCAGGAAACGAGATCTATCCCCGGAGAAAAATTCTGGTATAGGAATTCTAGGTTCAGATATAGGAGCATGAATAACAAAATCCTGTAAATTTTGAACCTTCGTAGCAAGATTATTCAAACCTGTAGCCGAACTCTGAGGATCCATTTTAATCAGGTGAGATCAGAGCCATTCAAGGATTAGAAGGAGAGAGAGAGACAAAGGCTGCAATTAGAGCAGAAATGCAACTAAGTCAACTATAGAGCAAGCTCAGAGGAAAAAAAAAAAAAAAAAAATCTGCAGACTTCTTTTTCTCTCCTTTCTTCTGCCAACGGTTTTAACACTGGGCCGGCCATACTGTCATGGTTCCCAATGGCAAGGGAACGTCAGAGAACATAAATAACAGAACAGCTCTTGGGTGATGGAATCTCGAGCTGACCGTGAGCTAAACCTACCACACAACTAACAGTGGCCGGGTGGCGTACCTACGTTTTATCCCTAGACGCCTAGCGCCAGCCGGAGGACTAACTAACCCTAATAGAGGAAAAGACAGACCTGGCTTACCTCTAGGGAAATTCCCCCAAAAAGGAGACAGAAGCCCCCCACATATATTGACGGTGAGTTCAGAGGAAAAGACATACGCAGTATGAAGGTAGGTTCAGCAAAGCGAGGTCCGCTTACTAGATAGCAAGAAGATACAATAGGGAACTTCACGGTCAGCTGAAAACCCTATTAAAATACCATCCCGAAATTACTTTAAGACTCATGTGTCAACTCATGACACCGGAGTGGCAATTTCGGCCCACAAGAGCTTCCAGCTACAGAAAAATAACATAACTGTGAACTGGAACAAAAATGCAAAACAAACTTAGGACTAAGAGTCCAACTTAGCTGATAGTAGTCTAGAAGCAGGAACATGCAACAGAAAGGCTCTGGTTACATTGATGGCCGGCACTAGAATAACTGAGCAGCAAGGCTAAATAGGATACACCCATATCCTGATGGAAACAGGTGAACAGAGAAAGTGAAGCACACAAGTCCAGTACCACCAGTGACCACCGGGGGAGCCCAAAAACCAAACTCACAACACTGGCCAGTTTTGTTACCAGTCAGAGCCGATTAACCCCTTAAATACTGCTGTCAATCGCAACAGCGGTATATACAGTGGCTTACAAAAGTATTCACCCCCTTAAATATTTACCTACTTTGTTACATTACAACCTGTGTTTATATATTTTAGTAATCTTAGTTGGTGAAGTGAAAAATATCAGCATAAATTAAATTTATGGGATCAAATACCTAAAAATTGGCATGTGCATATGTATTCATCTCTTTTGCTATAAAGCCCCTAACAATTTCTGGTGCAAGCAATTACCTTCATAAGCCACGTACTCAGTGAAAGGAAGTCAACCTGTGTACAATGTAAGTGTCACATGTCGGTCAGTATATACACTTTACCTTCTCTGATAGGTCAGGGAGGCTGCAGCACCATTAACAAGAGGCATCACTAACCAAACACCATCATGAAGACCAAGGAGATCTCTAAACAAGTCAGGGACAAAGCTGTTAAGGAGTACAAGGCAGGGGTGGGTAGTAAAAATCCCAATCTCTGATAATCCCCCGAAGCACCATCAAATCCATTATCATCAAATGGGAGGAACAAGGTACCACAACAAACCTGCCAAGAGAGGGCCACCCACCAGATTTCTCAACCCAGGCAAGGAGGGCATTAATCAGAGAAGCAGCTCAGAGACCAAAGGTAACCCTGAAAGAGCTGCAAAGTTCCCAAGCAGAGACTGCAGTATCTTGGAACGCCCGCATGGGCCTTGGGGCCCTCTGTTGTGAATTCTGTTCTTGGGCTCCCTCCGGTGGTTATAAGTGGTAGCGCTGCTGTCTGTCCTTCACAGCAGTTATCAGGTGTGTCCACTCTGGACTGGGCTATTTAGTCTGGCCTCACCCTTTGGTCAGTGCCAGTTGTCCATTGTATTCTGGAGGATTCTCATCCCTTCATGGTTTCTCCTGCTTCCTGGTCTTCTCACCAAGATAAGTTCTGCTGGTTTGCAGCCCACATGTTGTGGGCCTCATTGTTCAGTGCATTTCATGTTTTTTCTTGTCCAGCTTAATCTGTGTAAGGATTTATGCAGTCAAGCTGGAATCTCTGGAAAGGCAGATATACCCTCCATATCTTTAGTTAGATGTGGAGATTTTTGTATTTTCTGTGGTGGATATTTCCTAGTATTTTAATACTGACTGCATAGTTCTCTGTCCTATCTTTCCTATAAAGCTAGATTGGCCTCCTTTGCTAAATCCTGTTTTCAGCCTGTGTATGTTTTTTCCTCTCCTCTCACAGTCAATATTTGTGGGTGGCTGCCTATCCTTTGGGAATTTTCTCTGAGGCGAGATAGTTTTCCCTTTTCTATCTATAGGGTTAATTAGTCCTCCGGCTGTGTCGAGGTGTCTAGGATCAGTAGGTACATCCCACGGCTACTTCTAGTTGCGGTGTTAAGTTCAGGGTCCGCGGTCAGTATAGATACCACCTTCTCCAGAGTATGTCCTATGCTGCTCCTGGGCCACCAGATCATAACAGTACAACTGGCCAACAATGAGTTAACCGCATCTCAGAAGAAGAGAAAGAAAGTGCTGAGCCATTTTTTTTTCTGTACTCTGTTGTGTTTTTTTTTCCCTCTTTACATCTGGGTGGTTCAGGAATTTGGCGCTGACATGGATGTTCAGGGACTTGCTTCTCATGTGGATCAACTTGCTGCTAGAGTACAGGGTATTTCTGATTATATCGTTCAGACTCCAGCTTTAGAGCCTAGAATTCCAACTCCTGATCTGTTTTTTTGGGGACAGGTCTAAATTTCTGAGCTTTAAAAATAACTGTAAACTGTTTTCTGCTCTGAAGCCCCGTTCCTCTGGTGATCCCATCCAGCGGGTTAAAATTGTTATATCTCTGCCGCGTGGTGACCCCCAGGATTGGGCATTTGCCTTGGAACCTGGGAATCCGGCGTTGCTTAATGTAGACACCTTTTTTCAGGCGCTTGGGTTATTGTATGATGAACCTAACTCTGTAGAGCATGCTGAGAAAACCTTGTTGGCCCTGTGTCAGGATCAAGAAGCGGCAGAATCATATTGCCAGAAATTTAGAAAATGGTCTGTGTTGACTAAATGGAATGAGGATGCTTTGGCGGCAATTTTCAGAAAGGGTCTTTCTGAATCCGTTAAAGATGTTATGGTGGGGTTCCCCACGCCTGCTGGTTTGAGTGATTCTATGTCTCTGGCCATTCAAATTGATCGGCGCTTGCGTGAGCGCAGACTTCTGCACACTACGGTGTTGTCTTCCGAGCGGAGTCCTGAGCCTATGCAATGTGATAGGATTGTGTCTAGAGCTGAACGACAAGGATTCAGACGTCAGAATGGGTTGTCTTTTTACTGCGGCGATTCTGCTCATGTTATTTCTGATTGCCCTAAGTGTGTCAAGAGAATCGCTAGTTCTGTCACCATCAGTACTGTACAACCTAAATTTCTGTTATCTGTGACCCTGATCTGCTCATTATCGTCATTTTCTATCATGGCATTTATGGATTCAGGCGCCGCTTTAAATTTAATGGACTTAGAATTTGCCAGACGTTGTGGGTTTCCCTTACAGCCTTTGCAGAGTCCTATCCCTTTGAGGGGTATTGATGCTACACCATTGGCTAAAAATAAACCTCAGTTTTGGACACAGTTAACCATGTGCATGGCGCCAGCCCATCAGGAAGATTGTCTTTTTCTGGTGTTGCATAATCTGCATGATGTTATTGTGCTTAGGTTTCCATGGTTACAGGTGCATAATCCGGTGTTGGATTGGAAATCTATGTCTGTGACTAGTTGGGGTTGTCAGGGGGTTCATGATGACGTTTCTTTGATGTCAATTTCCTCCTCCCCCTCTTCTGAAGTTCCTGAGTTTTTGTCAGATTTCCAGGATGTTTTTGATGAGCCCAAGTCCAGTTCCCTTCCACCGCATAGGGACTGTGATTGTGCTATTGACTTGATTCCAGGCTGTAAGTTCCCTAAGGGCCGACTTTTCAACCTGTCTGTGCCAGAACATGCCGCCATGCGGAGTTATGTTAAGGAGTCTTTGGAGAAGGGGCATATTCGGCCATCTTCTTCTCCATTGGGAGCAGGTTTCTTTTTTGTTGCCAAGAAGGATGGCTCCTTGAGACCCTGTATTGATTATCGCCTCTTGAATAAGATCACGGTCAAATTCCAATACCCTTTGCCTTTGCTCTCTGATTTGTTTGCCAGGATTAAGGGTGCTAGTTGGTTTACTAAGATTGACCTTCGAGGGGCATATAATCTTGTTCGTATTAAGCAGGGCGACGAATGGAAAACTGCGTTCAATACGCCCGAGGGCCATTTTGAATATCTTGTGATGCCGTTCGGACTCTCTAATGCTCCATCTGTGTTTCAGTCCTTCATGCATGATATATTTCGGAATTATCTTGATAAATTCATGATTGTATATTTGGATGATATTTTGATTTTTTCAGATGATTGGGAGTCTCATGTGAAACAAGTCAGGATGGTATTTCAGATCCTTCGATCCTAGGAAGGACCATCCCTGATGAAGGAGCACGTTTGGCTCCGAAACGCGTAGGATTTGGTCCTATTTTCTCTCCATAGCCTGTCACGTGAGTAATCACGTGACCGTGACGTCACGTAAGGTCCTGCTGCGGCAGAGTACCGAGCGGCTAAGCCTAGCAACACTGACCTATCTCAGAGTACATACGAGCGCAGGACTTTTCACTGCCACCGGCCGGGGCAGTTCCTGCAGCTTGTTACTCCAGAGGCAAGACTCGGCATTTCCTGGACTTCTTTTCCCTTGGGAGACGTAAGTGCAAGGTCCTTTGAAGGATTGTGCATTACAACGGCAGCCGGACCTGCTAGTTCAGAAAGGCTTCACACAGCATTTATTCGACCTGGTCTCCATGTGCTGGGCACTGTCAGTGGATCCAAGCACGGAAGACTTCATTTTACATGAGAAACCTTATCAGGTATATATATTTTTTATTCTCTAATGTTTTTTTCTTGCCATATGGTTCATTTGTCATACTCTTTTTAGCGAGCATATGGTTTTTCATTTATTTTTTATTTTTTTAAAGTTTATCATTTTTTAGCAATCAGTCTTTTGGGTCTCTTCATATAGAAGGGTCAAACTCCAGCGCAGATAGCTTTTTCTTTTTTTGATATCCTTCATGATAATGCCTTGTTTGTGAAGGGGTCTAAGTGCCTCTTTGGAGTACAGAAGGTTTCTTTTTTGGGCTTCATTTTTTCTCCCTCATCTATAGAAATGGATCCGGTTAAGGTTCAGGCCATTCATGATTGGATCCAGCCCACATCCGTGAAGAGCCTTCAGAAATTTTTGGGCTTTGCTAATTTTTATCGCCGTTTCATTGCCAACTTCTCCAGTGTGGTTAAACCCCTGACCGATTTGACGAAGAAAGGCGCGGATGTGACAAATTGGTCCTCTGCGGCCGTTTCTGCCTTTCAGGAGCTTAAACGCCGATTTACTTCTGCCCCTGTGTTGCGTCAGCCGGATGTTTCTCTTCCTTTTCAGGTTGAGGTTGACGCTTCTGAGATTGGGGCAGGGGCCGTTTTGTCTCAGAGGAATTCTGATGGTTCCTTGATGAAACCGTGTGCCTTCTTCTCTCGAAAATTTTCGCCTGCGGAACACAATTATGATGTCGGTAATTGTGAGTTATTGGCTATGAAGTGGGCATTTGAGGAGTGGCGACATTGGCTTGAGGGGGCTAAACATCGTATTGTGGTCTTGACCGATCATAAGAATGTGATTTACCTCGAGTCTGCCAAACGGCTGAATCCTAGACAGGCCCGATGGTCCCTGTTTTTCTCCCGTTTTGATTTTGTTGTCTCGTATCTTCCGGGCTCTAAGAATGTTAAGGCTGATGCCCTCTCTAGGAGTTTTTTGCCTGATTCCCCTGGGGTCCTTGAGCCAGTCGGCATTCTGAAGGAGGGGGTGATTCTTTCTGCCATCTCCCCTGATTTACGACGGGTTCTTCAGGAATTTCAGGCTGATAAACCTGACCGCTGTCCAGTGGGGAAACTGTTTGTTCCTAATAGATGGACTAGCAAAGTGATTTCTGAGGTTCACTGTTCTGTGTTGGCTGGCCATCCTGGGATTTTTGGTACCAGAGATTTGGTTAGTAGGTCATTTTGGTGGCCTTCTTTGTCACGGGATGTGCGCTCCTTTGTGCAGTCCTGTGGGAATTGTGCGCGGGCCAAACCTTGCTGCTCACGCGCCAGTGGGTTGCTTTTGCCTTTGCCGGTCCCTGAGAGGCCTTGGACGCATATTTCTATGGATTTTATTTCAGGTCTTCCGGTTTCCCAGAGGATGTCGGTTATCTGGGTGGTTTGTGACCGGTTTTCTAAGATGGATCATTTGGTACCTTTGCCTAAATTACCTTCCTCTTCTGAGTTGGTTCCGTTGTTTTTTCAGCATGTGGTTCGTTTGCATGGCATTCCGGAGAATATTGTGTCCGATAGAGGTTCCCAGTTTGTTTCCAGGTTTTGGTGGGCCTTTTGTGCTAGGCTGGGCATTGATTTGTATTTTTCTTCCGCATTTCATCCTGAGACAAATGGCCAAACCGAGCGAACTAACCAGACTTTGGAAACTTATTTGAGATGCTTTGTGTCTGCCGATCAGGATGATTGGGTGGCTTTCTTGCCATTGGCCGAGTTTGCCCTTAATAATCGGGCTAGTTCTGCTACCTTGGTTTCAACTTTTTTTTGTAATTCTGGGTTTCATCCTCGTTTTTCTTCGGGGCAGGTTGAGCCTTCTGATTGTCCTGTGGTGGGCTCTGTGGTTGACAGGTTGCAGCAAATTTGGGCTCATGTTGTGGACAATTTGGTCTTGTCTCAGGAGGAGGCTCAGCGTTTTTCTAACCATCGGCGGCGTGTGGGTTCCCGGCTTCGGGTTGGGGATTTGGTCTGGTTGTCTTCCCGTCATGTTCCTATGAAGGTTTCTTCCCCTAAGTTCAAGCCTCGGTTTATTGCTCCTTATAGGAGTTCTGAGATTATCAATCCAGTGTCTTTTCGTTTGGCCCTTCCAGCCTCTTTTTCCATCCACAATGTTTTTCATAGATCTTTGTTGCGGAAATATGTGGTACCCGTCGTTCCCTCTGTTGATCCTCCTGCCCTGGTGTTGATTGATGGGGAGTTGGAGTATGTTGTTGAGAAGATCTTGGATTCTCGTTTTTCAAGGCGGAGGCTTCAGTATCTTGTTAAGTGGAAGGGTTATGGCCAGGAGGATAATTCTTGGGTTGTTGCCTCTGATGTTCATGCTGACGATTTGGTTCGTGCCTTCCATTTGGCTCGTCCTGATCGGCCTGGGGGCTCTGGTGAGGGTTCGGTGACCCCTCCTCAAGGGGGGGTACTGTTGTGAATTCTGTTCTTGGGCTCCCTCCGGTGGTTATAAGTGGTAGTGCTGCTGTCTGTCCTTCACAGCAGTTATCAGGTGTGTCCACTCTGGACTGGGCTATTTAGTCTAGCCTCACCCTTTGGTCAGTGCCAGTTGTCCATTGTATTCTGGAGGATTCTCATCCCTTCATGGTTTCTCCTGCTTCCTGGTCTTTTCACCAAGATAAGTTCTGCTGGTTTGCAGCCCACATGTTGTGGGCCTCATTGTTCAGTGCATTTCATGTTTTTTCTTGTCCAGCTTAATCTGTGTAAGGATTTATGCAGTCAAGCTGGAATCTCTGGAGAGGCAGATATACCCTCCATATCTTTAGTTAGATGTGGAGATTTTTGTATTTTCTGTGGTGGATATTTCCTAGTATTTTAATACTGACCGCATAGTTCTCTGTCCTATCTTTCCTATTTAGCTAGATTGGCCTCCGTTGCTAAATCCTGTTTTCAGCCTGTGTATGTTTTTTCCTCTCCTCTCACAGTCAATATTTGTGGGGGGCTGCCTATCCTTTGGGAATTTTCTCTGAGGCGAGATAGTTTTCCCTTTTCTATCTATATGGTTAATTAGTCCTCCGGCTGTGTCGAGGTGTCTAGGATCAGTAGGTACATCCCTCGGCTACTTCTAGTTGCGGTGTTAAGTTCAGGGTCCGCGGTCAGTATAGATACCACCTTCTCCAGAGTACGTCCTATGCTGCTCCTGGGCCACCAGATCATAACAGTACTTGGTACCGGGTCCAGGCATAAAGGGGATGTCACGATGGCTGCGATCCGGTCCTTGGCCCTGGGCGCCCAATTCAAGGGGAAAGGTCTTTAAAGGGAATTGTGAAAGTCTATTGTTCGTGACGCCACCTGTGGTTCTTTAACCCCTTCATGACCCAGCCTATTTTGACCTTAATGACCTGGCCGTTTTTTGCAATTCTGACCAGTGTCCCTTTATGAGGTAATAACTCAGGAACGCTTCAACGGATCCTAGCGATTCTGAGATTGTTTTTTCGTGACATATTGGGCTTCATGTTAGTGGTAAATTTAGGTCAATAATTTCTGCGATTATTTGTGGGAAAAAAAAACGGAAATTTGGCGAAAATTTTGAAAATTTCGCAATTTTCACTTTTTAAATTTTTATTCTGTTAAACCAGAGAGTTATGTGACACAAAATAGTTAATAAATAACATTTCCAACATGTCTACTTTACATGAGCACAGTTTTGGAAACAACATTTTTTTTTGCTAGGAAGTTATAAGGGTTAAAATTTGACCAGTGATTTCTCATTTTTACAACAAAATTTACAAAACCATTTTTTTAGGGACCACCTCACATGTGAAGTCAGTTTGAGGGGTCTATATGGCTGAAAATACCCAAAAGTGACACGATTCTAAAAACTGCACCCCTCAAGGTGCTCAAAACCACATTCAAGAAGTTTATTAACCCTTCAGGTGTTTCACAGCAGCAGAAGCAACATGGAAGGAAAAAATGAACATTTAACTTTTTAGTCACAAAAATGATTTTTAGCAACAATTATTTTATTTTCCCAAGGGTAAAAGGAGAAACTGGACCATGAAAGTTGTTGTCCAATTTGTCCTGAGTACGCTGATACCTCATATGTGGGGGTAAACCACTGTTTGGGCGCACGGCAGGGCTCGGAAGGGAAAGAGCGCCATTTGACTTTTTGAATGAAAAATTATCTCCATCGTTAGCGGACACCATGTCGAATTTGGAGAGCCCCTGTGTGCCTAAACATTAGAGCTCCCCCACAAGTGACCCCATTTTGGAAACTAGACCCCCCAAAGAACTTATCTAGATGCATAGTGAGCACTTTAAACTCTCAGATGCTTCACAAATTGATCCGTAAAAATGAAAAAGTAGTTTTTTTTCACAAAAAAATTCTTTTAGCCTCAATTTTATCATATTCACATGGGCAACAGGATAAAATGGATCCTAAAATTTCTTGGGCAATTTCTCCTGAGTATGCCGATACCTCATATGTGGGGGTAAACCACTGTTTGGGTGCACGGCAAGGCTCGCAAGGGAAGGTGCGCCATTTGACTTTTTGAATGGAAAATTAGCTCCAATCGTTAGCGGACACCATGTCGCGTTTGGAGAGCCCCTGTGTGTCTAAACATTTGAGCTCCCCCACAAGTGACCCCATTTTGGAAACTAGACCCCCTAAGGAACTTATCTATATGCATAGTAAGCACTTTAAACCCCCATGTGCTTCACATAAGTTTATAACGCAGAGCCGTGAAAATAAAAAATAATTTTTCTTTCCTCAAAAATGATTTTTTAGCCCGCAATTTTTTATTTTCCTAAGGGCAACAGGAGAAATTTGACCCCAAAAGTTGTTGTCCAGTTTTTCCTGAGTACGCTGGTACCCCATATGTGGGGGTAAACCACTGTTTGGGCACACGTCGAGGTTCGGAAGGGAAGTAGTGACGTTTTGAAATGCAGACTTTGATGGAATGCTCTGCGGGCGTCACGTTGCGTGTGCAGAGCCCCTGATGTGCCTAAACAGTAGAAACCCCCCACAAGTGACCCCATTTTGGAAACTAGACCCCCAAAGAAACTTATCTAGATGTGTGGTGAGCACTTTGAACCCCCAAGTGCTTCACAGAAGTTTATAACGCAGAGCCGTGAAAATAATAAATACGTTTTCTTTCCTCAAAATTAATTTTTTATCCCAGAATTTTTTATTTTCCCAAGGGTAACAGGAGAAATTTGACCCCAAAAGTTGTTGTCCAGTTTCTCCTGAGTACGCTGATACCCCACACGTGGGGGTAAACCACTGTTTGGGCACACGTCGGGGTTCGGAAGGTAAGTGGTGATGTTTTGAAA
The DNA here is from genome assembly GCF_051348905.1 of Ranitomeya variabilis. Classification (NCBI taxonomy): domain Eukaryota; kingdom Metazoa; phylum Chordata; class Amphibia; order Anura; family Dendrobatidae; genus Ranitomeya; species Ranitomeya variabilis. Next base: position 158,483,681 of record NC_135239.1, on the reverse strand, counting down.
TGCAGACTTTGTTGGAATGCTCTGCAGGCGTCACGTTGCGTTTGCAGAGCCCCTGATGTGCCTAAACAGTAGAAACCCCCCACAAGTGACCCCAATTTGGAAACTAGACCCCCAAAGGAACTTATCTAGATGTGTGGTGAGCACTTTGAACCCCCAAGTGCTTCACAGAAGTTTATAACGCAGAGCTGTGAAAATAAAAAATAATTTTACTTTCCTCAAAAATAATTTTTTAGCCCGCAATTTTTTATTTTCCCAAGGGTTACAGGAGAAATTGGACCCCAAAAGTTGTTGTCCAGTTTCTCCTGAGTACGCTGGTACCACATATGTGGGGGTAAACTACTGTTTGGGCACACGTCGGGGCTCGGAAGGGAGAGAGCACCATTTGACTTTTTCAACGCAAGATTGGCTGGAATCAATGGTGGCGCCATGTCACGATTGGAGACCTGTTATGATCTGGTGGCCCAGGAGTAGCATTGGACGTACTCTGGAGAAGGTGTTATCTATACTGACCGCGGACCCTGAACTTAACACCGCAACTAGAAGTAGCCGTGGGATGTACCTACTGATCCTAGACACCTCGACACAGCCGGAGGACTAATTAACCCTATAGATAGAAAAGGGAAAACTATCTCGCCTCAGAGAAAATTCCCAAAGGATAGGCAGCCCCCCACAAATATTGACTGTGAGAGGAGAGGAAAAAACATACACAGGCTGAAAACAGGATTTAGCAAAGGAGGCCAATCTAGCTAAATAGGAAAGATAGGACAGAGAACTATGCGGTCAGTATTAAAATACCAGGAAATATCCACCACAGAAAATACAAAAAACTCCACATCTAACTAAAGATATGGAGGGTATATCTGCCTCTCCAGAGATTCCAGCTTGACTGCATAAATCCTTACACAGATTAAGCTGGACAAGAAAAAACATGAAATGCACTGAACAATGAGGCTCACAAAATGTGGGCTGCAAAACCAGCAGAACTTATCTTGGTGAAAAGACCAGGAAGCAGGAGAAACCATGAAGGGATGTGAATCCTCCAGAATACAATGGACAACTGGCACTGACTAAAGGGTGAGGCCAGACTAAATAGCCCAGTCCAGAGTGGACACACCTGATAACTGCTGTGAAGGACAGACAGCAGCGCTACCACTTATAACCACCGGAGGGAGCCCAAGAACAGAATTCACAACAGAGACCCCCTGATGTGCCTAAACAGTGGAAACCCCTCAATTCTAACTCCACCACTAACCCCAACACACCCATAACCCTAATCCCAACCCTAACCGCAACCCTAACCCCAACACACCCCTAACCCTAGTCTTAACCCTAATTCCAACCCTAACTCTAATTCCAACCCTAACCCTAAGGCTATGTGCCCACGTTGCGGATTTGTGTGCGGATTTCTTTGCACCGTTTTTGAAAAATCTGCAGGTAAAACGCACTGCGCTGGATTTCCAGTGTTTTTTGTGTGGATTTCACCTGCGGATTCCTATTATGGAGCAGGTGTAAAACGCTGTGGAATCCGCACAAAGAATTGACATGCTGCGGAAAATACAACGCAGCGTTTCCGCGCTTTATTTTCCACACCATGGGCACAGCGGATTTGGTTTTCCATAGGTTTACGTGGTACTGTAAATGTGATGGAAAACTGCTACGAATCCGCAACAACCAATCAGCTGCGGATCCGCAGCCAAATCCGCACCGTGTGCACATAGCCTAATTCTAACCCTAATTCCAACCCTAGCCCTAATTGTAACCCTAACCCTAATTGTAACCCTAACCCTAATTGCAACCCTAACCCTAATTCTAACCCTAACTCTAAGTGCAACCCTAACCCTAAGAGCAACCCTAGCCCTAAGTGCAACCCTAGCCCTAAGTGCAACCCTAGCCCTAAGTGCAACACTAACCCTAAGTGCAACCCTAATCCTAAGTGCAACCCTAAGTGCAACCCTAGCCCTAAGTGCAACCCTAGCCCTAAGTGCAACCCTAGCCCTAAGTGCAGCCCTATCCCTAAGTGCAACCCTAAGTGCAACCCTAACCCTAAGTGCAAAACTAACCCTACCCCTAACCCTAATCCTAACGGAAAAACAAAAATAAATATATTTTCTGTATTTTATTATTGTTCCTACCTATGGGGGTGATAAAGGGGGGGATTATTTACTATTTTTTTTATTTTGATCGCTGTGATAGAACCTATCACACCGATCAAAATGTACAGGGAACGAATCTGCCGTCCGGCAGATTCGGCGGGCGCACTGCGCATGCGCCCGCCATTTTCCAAGATGGTGGCGCCCATGCGAAAAGACCGAGGACACCGGGAGGGACACCGGGACTAGGTAAGTATGGGGGGGGTGCGATCAGACAGCGGGGGGGCGGAGGGGAGAGGAAGGCGCTTAGGACAGGAGTAGGGAACACTGACGGCGGCTGCAGATCACCGCCGTCAGTCGGTGGGGGGCCAGATCGGGGTCTCCAGCCATGGCCGATTGTCATGGTTCCCAATGGCAGGGAAACATCAGAACACAAAAAATAACGGACGAGCTCTGGGTGATGGAATCTAGAGCTGACCGTGAGCTAAATCTACCACACAACTAACAGTAGCCAGGGAGCATACCTACGACTTCCTAGATGCCACGCGCCAGCCGGAGGACTAACTACGCCTGGTAGAGGAAGGAACAGACCTGGCTTACCTCTAGGGAAATACCCCGAAAGATGATAGCAGCCCCCCACATGTAATAACGGTGAGTTAAGAGGAAAAGACATACACAGTATGAAAGTAGATTTAGCAAAGAGAGGTCCACTTACTAGATAGCAGAAAGATACAAAAGAGGACTTCACAGTCAACTGAAAACCCTTTCAAAAACCATCCTGAAATTACTTTAAGACTCCTGTGTCAACTCATGACACAGGAGTGGCAATTTCAGCCCGCAAGAGCTTCCAGCTACAGAGAATAACAAAAACTGCAAACTGGACAAAAGATACAAAACAAAAGGACAAAGTCCACTTAGCTGATCAGCAGACTAGTAGCAGGAACATGCAACCGAAGGCTCTGGTTACAATGATGACCGGCAAGGAAATGACTGGAGAGCAAGGCTAAATAGGAAACTCCCAAACGCTGATGGAAGCAGGTGAACAGAAGCAGCAAAATGCAAACAAGTCACCAGTACCACCAGCAACCACCAGGGGAGCCCAAAAAGCGGATACACAACAGTACCCTCCCCTTAAGGAGGGGGCACCGAACCCTCACAAGAACCGCCAGGGCGATCTGGATGAGCCCTATGAAAGGCACGAACCAAATCCGAGGCATGAACATCAGAGGCAGTTACCCAATAATTATCTTCCTGACCATAGCCCTTCCATTTAACCAGATATTGAAGTCTCTGTCTGGAAATACGGGAGTCCAAGATCTTTTCTACCATGTACTCCAATTCACCCTCCACCAGCACAGGAGCAGGAGGTTCAGTAGAAGGAACCACCGGTACCTCATATCTCCGCAACAACGACCGATGGAACACATTATGGATAGCGAAAGAAGCCGGGAGGTCCAAACGAAAGGAAACAGGGTTAAGAATCTCCAAAATCCTATAAGGACCGATGAACCGAGGCTTAAATTTAGGAGAAGAAACCCTCATAGGGACAAAACGGGAAGACAACCACACCAAGTCCCCAACACGAAGGTGGGGGCCAACACAACGACGGCGGTTAGCAAACTGCTGAGTCCTCTCCTGGGACAATTCCAAATTATCTACCACTTGTCCCCAAATCTGATGCAACCGATCCACTACCGCATCCACTCCAGGACAATCCGAAGATTCAACCTGACCAGATGAAAAACGCGGATGAAACCCTGAATTGCAAAAGAAAGGAGAAACCAAAGTGGCAGAACTAGCCCGATTATTAAGAGCAAACTCCGCCAACGGCAGAAAGGCAACCCAATCATCCTGATCCGCAGACACAAAACACCTCAAATAAGTCTCCAAAGTTTGATTAGTTCGTTCCGTCTGGCCATTGGTCTGAGGATGGAATGCAGACGAAAAAGACAAATCAATGCCCAACCTGGCACAGAACGCCCGCCAAAATCTAGACACGAACTGGGTACCCCTGTCAGAAACGATGTTTTCCGGAATACCATGCAAGCGAACCACATTTTGAAAAAACAGAGGGACCAACTCAGATGAGGAAGGCAACTTAGGCAATGGCACCAAATGAACCATTTTAGAAAAACGGTCACACACCACCCAGATGACAGACATCTTCTGAGAAACAGGGAGGTCCGAGATAAAGTCCATAGAGATGTGCGTCCAAGGCCTCTTCGGAATAGGCAAGGGCAACAACAACCCACTAGCCCTAGAACAACAAGGCTTGGCCCGAGCACACACATCGCAAGACTGCACAAAAACACGCACATCTCGAGACAGGGAAGGCCACCAGAAGGATCTAGCCACCAAATCTCTGGTGCCAAAAATTCCCGGATGACCTGCCAGAGTAGAAGAATGAACTTCCGAGATGACTCTAGTGGTCCACTCGTCAGGAACAAACAGTCTACCAGACGGACAACGATCAGGTCTATCCGCCTGAAATTCTTGCAAAGCACGTCGCAAATCTGGAGAGACAGCAGACAAAACCACTCCATCCTTAAGGACACCAGCAGGTTCAGAATTCCCAGGAGAGTCAGGCTCAAAACTCCTAGAAAGAGCATCTGCCTTCACATTCCTAGAACCCGGTAGGTACGAGACCACAAAATTAAACCGGGAAAAGAACAACGACCAACGTGCCTGTCTAGGATTCAGGCGCCTGGCAGACTCCAAATAAATTAAATTTTTGTGATCAGTCAAAACTACCACCTGATGTCTGGCACCCTCAAGCCAATGACGCCACTCCTCAAATGCCCACTTCATGGCCAAAAGCTCCCGATTACCAACATCATAGTTTCGCTCGGCGGCCGAAAATTTTCGCGAAAAGAACGCACAAGGTCTCATCACTGAGCAGTCGGAACTTTTCTGCGACAAAACCGCCCCCGCTCCGATCTCGGAAGCATCGACCTCAACCTGAAAGGGAAGAGAAACATCAGGCTGGCGCAACACAGGGGCAGACAAAAAGCGGCGCTTAAGCTCCCGAAAGGCCTCCACGGCAGCAGGGGACCAATTGGCAACATCAGCACCCTTTTTAGTCAAATCCGTCAGAGGTTTAAAAGTTAAAAGTTTTAGCAACGCCAGAAAAAACAGCTATAAATCGACGATAAAAATTAGCAAAGCCCAAGAATTTCTGGAGACTCTTCAGAGAAGTAGGCTGCGTCCAGTCGTAAATAGCCCGAACCTTGACAGGGTCCATCTCAATAGAAGAAGGGGAAAAAATGTACCCCAAAAAGGAAATTTTTTGAACCCCAAAAACACACTTTGAACCCTTTACACACAAAGAATTCTCCAGCAAAACCTGAAAAACCCTCCTGACCTGCTGAACATGAGACTCCCAGTCATCAGAAAAAATCAAAATATCATCCAAGTACACAATCATAAATTTATCCAAATATTCACGGAAAATATCATGCATTAAGGACTGAAAGACCGAAGGTGCATTAGAAAGGCCGAAAGGCATTACCAAATACTCAAAATGGCCCTCAGGCGTATTAAATGCGGTCTTCCACTCATCCCCCTGCTTAATTCGCACCAAATTATACGCCCCACGAAGATCAATCTTAGAGAACCACTTAGCCCCCCTTATGCGAGCAAACAAATCAGTCAGCAAAGGCAACGGATACTGATATTTGACTGTAATTTTATTCAGGAGTCGATAATCAATACAAGGCCTCAGAGAGCCATCCTTTTTAGAGATAAAGAAAAAACCGGCTCCTAAAGGTGAAGAAGAAGGACGAATATGTCCCTTTTCCAGGGACTCCTTAATATACTCGCGCATAGCAGCATGTTCAGGTACAGATAGGTTAAACAAACGACCCTTTGGAAATTTACTGCCAGGAATCAGATCTATGGTGCAATCACAATCCCTGTGAGGAGGGAGTGAACCAATCTTAGGCTCTTCAAAAATATCACGATAATCAGACAAAAATGCCGGAATCTCAGATGGAATAGATGACGAAATGGACACCATAGGAGTGTCCCCATGAGCCCCCCGACATCCCCAGCTTAACACAGACATAGCTTTCCAGTCAAGGACTGGGTTATGAGACTGTAACCATGGTAATCCAAGCACCAAAACATCATGTAAATTGTACAACACAAGGAAGCGAATCACCTCCTGATGGTCTGGAGTCATACGCATAGTCACTTGCGTCCAGAACTGTGGTTTATTACAAGCCAAAGGTATAGAATCAATACCCTTCAGAGGTATAGGGACTTCCAGAGGCTCTAAATCAAACCCACAGCGCCTGGCAAAGGACCAGTCCATAAGACTCAGAGCGGCGCCAGAGTCCACATAGGCATCCACGGTAATAACTGATAATGAACAAATCAAGGTTACAGACAAAATAAATTTGGACTGTAAAGTGCCAATTGAAATAGACTTGTCAAACTTCCTAGTACGTCTAGAGCATGCCGATATAACATGAGCAGAATCACCACAATAGAAGCATAACCCATTTTTACGCCTATAATTCTGCCGCTCGCTTCTGGACATAACTCTGTCACATTGCATTTTCTCTGGCGTCTCTTCAGAAGATACCGCCAAATGGTGCACGGGTTTGCGCTCCCGCAAACGCCGATCAATCTGAATTGCCATTGTCATGGACTCATTCAGACCTGTAGGCGCAGGGAACCCGACCATAACATCTTTAACGGCATCAGAAAGGCCCTCTCTGAAATTTGCCGCTAAGGCGCACTCATTCCACTGAGTACGCACAGACCATTTACGAAATTTTGCCCTTGAGATAGGGCTATCAAAGCTTTTTCAGCTTGAATCTCCAAATTAGGTTCCTCATAAAGCAACCCTAAAGCCAGGAAAAACGCATCCACATTGAGCAACGCAGGATCCCCTGGTGCCAATGAAAATGCCCAATTTTGAGGGTCACCTCGCAGCAAAGAGATTACAATCTTAACCTGCTGGACAGGATCTCCTGAGGAGTGAGGTCTGAGAGAAAGGCAAAGGCTGTAATTAGAGCTGAAATACAACTGATCCAACTATGGAGCAAGCATAGGGGAAAAAGAAAAAAAAAAAAAAATTTACAGACTTCTTTTTTCTCTCCTTTCTTCTGCCAATAAGTTTAACACAGGCCGGTCATACTGTCATGGTTCCCAATGGCAGGGAAACATCAGAACACAAAAAATAACGGACGAGCTCTGGGTGATGGAATCTAGAGCTGACCGTGAGCTAAATCTACCACACAACTAACAGTAGCCAGGGAGCATACCTACGACTTCCTAGATGCCACGCGCCAGCCGGAGGACTAACTACGCCTGGTAGAGGAAGGAACAGACCTGGCTTACCTCTAGGGAAATACCCCGAAAGATGATAGCAGCCCCCCACATGTAATAACGGTGAGTTAAGAGGAAAAGACATACACAGTATGAAAGTAGATTTAGCAAAGAGAGGTCCACTTACTAGATAGCAGAAAGATACAAAAGAGGACTTCACGGTCAACTGAAAACCCTTTCAAAAACCATCCTGAAATTACTTTAAGACTCCTGTGTCAACTCATGACACAGGAGTGGCAATTTCAGCCCGCAAGAGCTTCCAGCTACAGAGAATAACAAAAACTGCAAACTGGACAAAAGATACAAAACAAAAGGACAAAGTCCACTTAGCTGATCAGCAGACTAGTAGCAGGAACATGCAACCGAAGGCTCTGGTTACAATGATGACCGGCAAGGAAATGACTGGAGAGCAAGGCTAAATAGGAAACTCCCAAACGCTGATGGAAGCAGGTGAACAGAAGCAGCAAAGTGCAAACAAGTCACCAGTACCACCAGCAACCACCAGGGGAGCCCAAAAAGCGGATACACAACAGCCGATGCTATTGCAGCATCGGCCATGGCTGGATTGTAATATTTCACCAATTTTCATAGGTGAAATATTACAGATTGCTCTGATTGGCTGTTTCACTTTCAACAGCCAATCAGAGCGATCGTAGCCACGGGGGGGTGAAGCCACCCCCCCTGGGCTGAAGTACCACTCCCCCTGTTCCTGTAGGTCGGGTGAAATTGGAGTTAACCCTTTCACCCGGCCTGCAGGAACGCGATCATTCTGTGACACAGCATATGCGTCACAGGTCGGATTGGCACCGACTTTCATAACGCATACGCTGTGTCACAGGTCGGGAAGGGGTTAAAGGGGTCCTCTGGGGTGATGGTATTGCAGCTGGATGGTGACGCTTCGCACAGGTGAAGCGGGGTCCCCAGGGCTCCCAAGATGTTTGGCAAGTATGTTGTATGCCAACGAATAAGTAGAGGACACAAGTAGTAAAGTCTTTACCTGGTTTACTGGTGGTAGTAGTCCACAGTCCAGGATACCAGGCACGGATGGTGATGTGGTCCGGCCGGCTTGGAGTCAAAGGTGATCCCTCTCCCAGGTGAGGTCTGTAAGTCTTTCCTACTTGTGCTAAGATGTCGAGGTCCCTGCTGCTTGTAGCTTGCTGGCAAGGAATCCTCTCTCCTGTCCTGGGACAGTTGCCTGCACAGTAGGCAGTTTGAGCCTTTTTATAGGGTTTCTACCACGACCCAGGCTCTTAGAGTACTGCTGTACCTCAGGCTTGGTGAGGGCAGTTAACGTGTAGTCTAGTGCCCTCCGGTTCTGCTATGTGTCTTAGAGTCCCACAATATCCTTGGGCTCCCGGTACCCGGTTTCTGCACTTCGGTTCAGAGGGTGACCGGTCAGTTCCCCTCTGAGCCCCTTCTCTTCCACTGTGCTCCTTTCCTCTCAAGCTCCACTGCATTCCAACCCTTCAGGTTAGTAGCGTAGCTACCAGGGGGCAGAGGGGGCCATTGCCTCGGGCCCGGTGCTCAGAGGGGGCCCACCCGGAGCTACGCTACTGTAACTGTATCGGCGCACGCAGCGAGCAGGGAGAATCGATCTCCCTGCTTTGCTGCCTGCTATGGGGCCCTGTTGTGAATTTGGATTCTGGGCTCCCCCGGTGGCTACTGGTGGAATTGAACTTGTGACATCATCTTCCCTGTTCACCTGTTCTGATTAGATCTGGGTGTCGCTATATAACCTGGCTTCTCTGTTAGATGCTTGCCGGTCAACAATGTTATCAGAAGCCTCTCTGTGCTTGTTCCTGCTCCCAGACATCTACTAGATAAGTTGGACATTCGTCCATGTTTTGTTTTTGTATTTTGGTTCCAGTTCACAGCTGCAGTTTCGTTACTGTGTCTGGAAAGCTCTTGTTGATCAGGAATTGCCACTCTGGTATTATGAGTTAATGCCAGAGTCCTAAAGTAATTTCTGGATGTGTTTTGTTAGGGTTTTCTACTGACCATGAAAGTATGCTTTCTGTCTTCTGCTATCTAGAAAGCGGACCTCAAATTTGCTAAAACTATTTTCCTGCTGCGTTTGTTGTTTCATCTCATATCACCGCCAATATATGTGGGGGGCTTCTGTCTCCTTTTGGGCATTTCTCTAGAGGTGAGTCAGGTCTTATATTTCCCTCTGCTAGCATTATTTAGTTCTCCGGCCGGCGCTGGGCATATAGGGATAAAAAGTAGGACATGCTACCTGGCTACTTCTAGATGATGCGGTAGGTTTAGTTCATGGTCAGTACAGTTACATCTTCCAAGAGCTTGTTCCTATAGAGGCTTATGCTAGTTCTCTGGCCATGGAGATCATGACAGTTTGACCGGCCCACTAAAGGGTTAAAATCCTTGGCTGAGAAAGGAGAGAAATAAGAAGTCTGCTGAGAGTTTTTTTTTTTTTTTTTCCTCTGTGCTCTTAATTGGATCACTTGCCAGTCTGTCTATGCTGCAGTCTTTCTTTTTTTTCTCTCTCCTTATAATCTTTGAATGGCTTTGTGTTCACCTGTTAATAATGGATCTTCAGAGTGTAACTGCAGGTTTGAATAATCTCACCACGAAAGTACAAAATTTGCAAGATTTTATTATTCATGCTCCGGTATCTGAGCCGAGAATTCCTTTGCCGGAATTCTTCTCAGGGAATAGATCTAGCTTTCAGAATTTTAGAAATAATTGTAAGCTATTTTTGTCCCTGAAATCTCGTTCTGCTGGAGACTCTGCACAGCAGGTTGGGATTGTGATTTCCTTGCTCCGCGGCGACCCTCAAGACTGGGCTTTTGCATTGGCACCAGGGGATCCTGCGTTGCGCAATGTGGATGCGTTTTTTTTGGCCTTGGGCTTGCTGTATGAGGAACCTCATTTGGAACTTCAGGCAGAAAAAACTTTGATGTCCCTATCGCAGGGGCAAGATGAAGCTGAAATTTACTGCCAAAGATTCCGTAAATGGTCTGTGCTTACTCAGTGGAATGAGTGTGCCTTGGCGGCTACTTTCAGAGAGGGTCTCTCTGATGCCATTAAGGATGTTATGGTGGGGTTCCCTGTGCCTGCAGGTCTGAATGAGTCCATGACAATGGCCATTCAGATCGATAGGCGTCTGCGGGAGCGCAAACCTGTGCACCATCTGGCGGTATCCACTGAGAAGACGCCAGAAAGCATGCAGTGTGATAGAATTCTGTCCAGAAGCGAGCGGCAGAATTTTAGACGGAAAAATGGGTTGTGTTTCTATTGTGGGGATTCTACTCATGTTATATCAGCGTGCTCTAAGCGTACTAAAAAGCTTGATAAATCCGTTTCCATTGGCACTTTACAGTCTAAATTTATTTTGTCTGTGACCCTGATTTGCTCTTTGTCATCTATTACTACTGACGCCTATATCGACTCTGGCGCCGCTTTGAGTCTTATGGATTGGTCCTTTGCCAATCGTTGTGGGTATGATTTAGAGCCTTTGGAAACTCTTATTCCTCTGAAGGGGATTGACTCCACCCCATTGGCTAATAATAAACCACAATACTGGACACAAGTGACTATGTGTATTAATCCGGATCACCAGGAGACTATTCGTTTTCTAGTGCTGTATAATCTACATGAGGATTTGGTGCTGGGATTGCCATGGCTGCAGTCTCACAACCCAGTCCTTGACTGGAGAGCTATGTCTGTGTTGAGCTGGGGATGTAAGGGGACTCATGGGGACGTACCTTTGGTGTCCATTTCATCATCTATTCCCTCTGAAATCCCTGAGTTCCTGTCTGATTATCGTGACGTCTTTGAAGAACCCAAGCTGGGTTCACTACCTCCGCACCGTGAGTGCGATTGTGCTATAGATTTAATTCCGGGTAGTAAATACCCAAAGGGTCGTTTATTTAATCTGTCTGTGCCTGAACATACTGCTATGCGAGAATATATAAAGGAGTCCTTGGAAAAGGGACATATTCGTCCATCGTCATCTCCCTTAGGAGCCGGTTTTTTCTTTGTGTCAAAAAAAGACGGCTCTTTGAGACCATGTATTGATTATCGGCTTTTGAATAAAATCACGGTTAAATATCAATACCCATTGCCGTTGCTGACTGATTTGTTTGCTCGCATAAAGGGGGCCAAGTGGTTCTCTAAGATTGATCTCCGTGGGGCGTATAATTTGGTGCGGATCAGGCAGGGGGATGAGTGGAAAACCGCATTTAATACGCCCGAGGGCCACTTTGAGTATTTGGTGATGCCTTTTGGTCTTTCTAATGCCCCTTCAGTCTTCCAGTCCTTTATGCATGATATTTTCCGCGATTTTTTGGATAAATTTATGATAGTGTATCTGGATGATATTCTGATTTTTTCGGATGACTGGGACTCTCATGTCCGGCAAGTTAAGAGGGTTTTTCAGGTTTTGCGGTCTAATTCTCTGTGTGTCAAGGGTTCTAAGTGCGTTTTTGGGGTTCAGAGAATTTCCTTTTTGGGATATATTTTTTCTCCCTCTTCCATTGAGATGGATCCTGTCAAGGTTCAAGCTATTTGTGATTGGACGCAGCCCTCTTCTCTTAAAAGTCTTCAGAAATTTTTGGGCTTTGCCAACTTTTATCGTCGATTTATTTCTGGTTTTTCGGATGTCGTTAAGCCATTGACCGATTTGACTAGACAGGGTGCTGATGTTGCTAATTGGTCCCCTGATGCTGTGGAGGCCTTTCAGGAGCTTAAGCACCGTTTTTCTAAGATGGTTCATTTGGTTCCCCTGCCCAAATTGCCTTCTTCTTCCGAGTTGGTGCCCCTGTTTTTTCAAAATGTTGTTCGTTTGCATGGTATTCCTGAGAATATCGTTTCTGACAGAGGAACCCAATTTGTGTCTAGATTTTGGCGGGCATTTTGTGCTAGGATGGGCATAGATTTGTCTTTTTCGTCTGCTTTTCACCCTCAGACTAATGGCCAGACCGAGCGGACTAATCAGACCCTGGAGACATATCTGAGGTGTTTTGTGTCTGCTGACCAGGATGATTGGGTTGCTTTTTTGCCATTGGCGGAGTTCGCCCTCAATAATCGGGCCAGCTCTGCCACCTTGGTTTCCCCGTTTTTCTGTAATTCGGGGTTCCATCCTCGATTTTCCTCCGGTCAGATGGAATCCTCGGATTGTCCTGGAGTGGATGCGGTGGTGGAGAGATTGCATCATATCTGGGGGCAGGTGATGGACAATTTAAAGTTGTCCCAGGAGAAGACTCAGCTTTTTGCCAACCGTCACCGTCGTGTTGGTCCTCGGCTTTGTGTTGGAGATTTGGTGTGGTTGTCTTCTCGTTTTGTCCCTATGAGGGTCTCATCTCCTAAGTTTAAGCCTCGGTTCATCGGTCCGTATAAAATATTGGAGATTCTTAACCCTGTTTCCTTCCGTTTGGACCTCCCTGCATCCTTTTCTATTCATAACGTTTTTCATCGGTCGTTATTGCGCAGGTATGAGGCACCGGTTGTGCCTTCCGTTGAGCCTCCTGCTCCGGTGTTGGTTGAGGGTGAGTTGGAGTACGTTGTGGAAAAAATCCTAGACTCCCGTGTTTCCAGACGGAGACTCCAGTATCTGGTCAAGTGGAAGGGATACGGCCAGGAGGATAATTCTTGGGTCACTGCATCTGATGTTCATGCCTCTGATCTGGTTCGTGCCTTTCATAGGGCCCATCCTGATCGCCCTGGTGGTTCTGGTGAGGGTTCGGTGCCCCCTCCTTGAGGGGGGGGTACTGTTGTGAATTTGGATTCTGGGCTCCCCCGGTGGCTACTGGTGGAATTGAACTTGTGACATCATCTTCCCTGTTCACCTGTTCTGATTAGATCTGGGTGTCGCTATATAACCTGGCTTCTCTGTTAGATGCTTGCCGGTCAACAATGTTATCAGAAGCCTCTCTGTGCTTGTTCCTGCTCCCAGACATCTACTAGATAAGTTGGACATTCGTCCATGTTTTGTTTTTGTATTTTGGTTCCAGTTCACAGCTGCAGTTTCGTTACTGTGTCTGGAAAGCTCTTGTTGATCAGGAATTGCCACTCTGGTATTATGAGTTAATGCCAGAGTCCTAAAGTAATTTCTGGATGTGTTTTGTTAGGGTTTTCTACTGACCATGAAAGTATGCTTTCTGTCTTCTGCTATCTAGAAAGCGGACCTCAAATTTGCTAAAACTATTTTCCTGCTGCGTTTGTTGTTTCATCTCATATCACCGCCAATATATGTGGGGGGCTTCTGTCTCCTTTTGGGCATTTCTCTAGAGGTGAGTCAGGTCTTATATTTCCCTCTGCTAGCATTATTTAGTTCTCCGGCCGGCGCTGGGCATATAGGGATAAAAAGTAGGACATGCTACCTGGCTACTTCTAGATGATGCGGTAGGTTTAGTTCATGGTCAGTACAGTTACATCTTCCAAGAGCTTGTTCCTATAGAGGCTTATGCTAGTTCTCTGGCCATGGAGATCATGACAGGGCCCCTGAGCAGGCCAGGGGGCCCGGTGCCAGTAGTGGGCCTCCCGCCCGTCACTGCACTGATGAGGGAATGAGCGCTGCACTCCTTCTCCCATCATCCCCCTGTGGGCGCGATGACGTCACCACCCAGTGCCCGCTGTCAGAAGATGAGCGGGAGGTCGGAGCACCGCTGGAACAAGGAGGAAGAGAGATGAGTATTTATTGTTTTTTTATGGGTGCTGCCTTATACTTCAGGATCTGCCTATAAGGGTGCTGCCTTAAACTTCAGGATCTGCCTATATGGGTGCTGCCTTATACTTCAGGATCTGCCTATAGGGGGCTGCCTTATACCTCAGGATCTGCCTATAGGGGGGCTGCCTTATACTTCAGGACCTGCCTATAGGGTGGCTGCCTTATACTTCAGGATTTGCCTATGGGGGCTGCCTTATTCTTCAGGATCTGCCTATATGGGTGCTGCCTTATACTTCAGAATCTGCCTATGGGGGTACTGCATTTTACTACAGGGTCTGCCTATGGGGTGCTGTCTTATACTACAGGGTCTGCCTATGGGGTGCTGCCTTTTACTAGAGTCTGCCTATGGGGTGCTGCCTTATACTACAGGGTCTGCCTATAGGGGGCTGCCTTATACTTCAGGATCTGCCTATAGGGGGCTGCCTTAATCTTCAGGATCTGCCTATACTTCAGAATCTGCCTGTGGGGGGTACTGCCTTATACTACAGGGTCTACCTATGGGGTGCTGCCTTATACAACAGGGTCTGCCTATGGGGTGCTGCCTTTTACTAGAGTCTGCCTATGGGGTGCTGCCTTATACTAGAGGGTCTGCCTATATGGGTGCTGCCTTATACTTCAGAATCTGCCTATGGGGTGGTCTTATACTACAGGGTCTACCTATGGGGTGCTCTCTTAAACTACAGGGTCTGTCTATGGGGGTGCTGTCTTGTGCTATAGAGTCTGCCTATGGGTACTGCCTTGTGCTATAGAGTAGGCCTAGGGGAGCTCATTATACTATATGGAGTCCTATGGGGAGTGCATTATACTATATGGAGGCTTATGGGGAGTGCATTATACTATATGGAGACCTATGGGGAGTGCATTATACTATATTTAGGATGATCTGGTGCATTATACTATATGGAGGCCATCTAGTGGGCCACGATACAGTGTGGAGATTACAGTGAAGGGGTTATCATACAGTGTTGGAGCCATCAAACAGTTTAGGGGCTACTAAGGGGTCAGTATACTGTGTGGGTGGTACTATACAGTGAGGGGGGATTATACAGTATAGGGGAGCTGTACAGGGGGGCAGACTTGGGACATTATTAAATGTAAAGTGGGCACTTCTTGTTATAGGAGATCTCAGGTTACTGTGACTATCAAAGGGGCACACATGGCAATATTACTTTCTAGGGAGCAAAATATGGGCACTGTTTTCTAGGGCACTTGCAACCGGCATTACTATATTATAGATGGGTGCTTTAGAATTTAGAAGGCACAGAGAACCACACAGCAGGTGCAGTAATAGGGACACATACGGCAGCAGCGGCTGAGTATTGGGGTATCAGGTGCAGTAATAGGGACACATACGGCAGCAGCGGCTCAGTATTGGGGTGTCAGGGGCAGTAATAGAGACACATACGGCAGCAGCGGCTCAGTATTGGGGTATCAGGGGTAGTAATAGGGACACATATGGCAGAGGCTCAGTATTGGGGTATCAGCAGGATGAGGAGTTTGTGCAGGTTGGGAATAGATGGTGATGGGGCTGGAATATGAGAAGTGAAATGTGTCTTTGTTGTATTCTCTGCAGACGAGTCCTGACTGGAAGAAGTTGTCATGTTGATCTGGGCCAGATGAAAAGACGGGAAAAGTGAACGATTCCATCAGAGAACATCAGCGGTAAGTCATTATCTGTAACTGTGCTGTGATCTCTTATATGTTCTGTAGGGCTGGTATTTACCACTGACCATATGACGGTAATATCCATCGTTATATAGAAATTATCTTCAGTAATAGCGCGGTCATCTGCTGAGGTTCTCCTCCACTATTAGGGTACGTCACCGAATTGTAATGCTGGTTAGGGACCCACTAAGAATCTTCGCCCCCCTGAACCAAAACCCTAGCTACGCTTCTGCTTCAGGTTTACTTCCTTCCCTGGAGCTGCAGCTCAATCCTGGCTGCCAGCTCCGCTGTCTGCTCTCAGACTTCCTTCTCTCTTCAGTATCTCTCAACATCTGCCTAGCTCCTCCTCCAGACCAGAACACATATAGCTGGGGGACGCTCTCCTGGATCCAGGTTCAGAGCTCCCCCTTCTGGCCTGGATTTGGAATGTGTTGCAAGCAGGTGCTTACCTGGTAAACAGAATCCTCTTTGTCTCCACGCATGATATCGCCCTCCCCGAAAGGAAGGCAACATCACTGTAACATAGATGCTCATGAGGAGAACATAATTTTACCTCTATACAAGTCACAAGTGCGACCACACTTAGAATACTGTGCACAGTTCTGGTCTCCGGTGTATAAGAAAGACATAGCTGAACTGGAGCGGGTGCAGAGAAGAGCGACCAAGGTTATTAGAGGACTGGGGGTCTGCAATACCAAGATAGGTTATTACACTTGGGGCTATTTAGTTTGGAAAAACAAAGGCTAAGGGATGATCTTACAGTATTTTAATGTATAAATATACTGTATATATATATATATATATATATATATATATATATATATATATATATATATATATATATCCGTTATATACTACAGCAGTTATGGAGTGGAGCCAGTAGATAGTGGTGTTGTCCGAGTGCATGCAGAGTTTACAGAGCTGGGCTATATTGCAATGTGCAGGATATGTGAGGCAGCAGTGTGGACAGTGACAGATGGTGAAATCTTGCCGGCATTGTAAGCAGAGCTGCTGGGACACATCTACAGCCCCGACTGTACACTGGCATTGTCATGTGTGGCCATTATACAGTATTGAGCATCATGTGGGTCCGCTATACAGTATGGAGCACTGTGTGGCTATTATACAGTATGGAGCATCATGTGCGGCCATTATACAGTATGGCGCACTGTGGGGCCATTATACAGTAAGGAGCATCATGTGGGGCCATTATACAGTATGGAGCATCATGTGGGGGTATCATACAGCATTGAGCATCATGTGTGCCCATTATACAGTATGGAGCATCATGTGTGGCCATTATACAGTATTGAGCATCATGTGGGGCCATTATACAGTATGGAGCATTATGTGTGGCCATTATACAGTATTGAACATCATGTGGGGCCATTATACAGTATGGAACACTGTGTGTCCATTATACAGTATGGAGCTTGATGTGAGGCCATTATACAGTATTGAGCATCATGTGTGGCCATTATGCAGTATGGAGCATCATGTGTGGCCATTATGCAGTATGGAGCACTGTGTGGCCATTATACAGTATGGAGCATCATGTGTGGTCATTATACAGTATGGAGCATCATGTGGGGCCATTATACAGTATGGATCATCATGTGTGGTCATTATACAGTATGGAGCATCATGTGTGGCCATTATACAGTATGGAGCTTCACATGGGACCAATATACAGTATTGAGCATCATGTGGGGCCATTTTACAGTATGGAGCATTATGTGTGGCCATTATACAGTATTGAACATCATGTGGGGCCATTATACAGTATGGAACACTGTGTGTCCATTATACAGTATGGAGCTTAATGTGAGGCCATTATACAGTATTGAGCATCATGTGTGGCCATTATGCAGTATGGAGCATCATGTGTGGCCATTATGCAGTATGGAGCACTGTGTGGCCATTATACAGTATGGAGCATCATGTGTGGTCATTATACAGTATGGAGCATCATGTGGGGCCATTATACAGTATGGATCATCATGTGTGGTCATTATACAGTATGGAGCACTATGTGTGGACATTATACATTATGGAGCTTCACATGGGACCAATATACAGTATTGAGCATCATGTGGGGCCATTTTACAGTATGGAGCACTGTGTGGCCATTATACAGGATTGAGCATCATGTGTGGCCATTTTACAGTATGGAGAATCAAGTGTGTCCATTATACAGTATGGAGCATCATGTGTGGCCATTATACAGTATGGAGCTTCACATGGGACCAATATACAGTATTGAGCATCATGTGGGGCCATTATACAGTATGGAGCATTATGTGTGGCCATTATACAGTATTGAACATCATGTGGGGCCATTATACAGTATGGAACACTGTGTGTCCATTATACAGTATGGAGCTTAATGTGAGGCCATTATACAGTATTGAGCATCATGTGTGGCCATTATGCAGTATGGAGCATCATGTGTGGCCATTATGCAGTATGGAGCACTGTGTGGCCATTATACAGGATTGAGCATCATGTGTGGCCATTTTACAGTATGGAGAATCAAGTGTGTCCATTATACAGTATGGAGCATCATGTGTGGCCATTATACAGTATGGAGCTTCACATGGGACCAATATACAGTATTGAGCATCATGTGGGGCCATTATACAGTATGGAGCATTATGTGTGGCCATTATACAGTATTGAACATCATGTGGGGCCATTATACAGTATGGAACACTGTGTGTCCATTATACAGTATGGAGCTTAATGTGAGGCCATTATACAGTATTGAGCATCATGTGTGGCCATTATGCAGTATGGAGCATCATGTGTGGCCATTATGCAGTATGGAGCACTGTGTGGCCATTATACAGTATGGAGCATCATGTATGGTCATTATACAGTATGGAGCATCATGTGGGGCCATTATACAGTATGGATCATCATGTGTGGTCATTATACAGTATGGAGCACTATGTGTGGACATTATACATTATGGAGCTTCACATGGGACCAATATACAGTATTGAGCATCATGTGGGGCCATTTTACAGTATGGAGCATCATGTGTGCCCATTATACAGTATGGAGCACTGTGTGGCCATTATACAGGATTGAGCATCATGTGTGGCCATTTTACAGTATGGAGAATCAAGTGTGTCCATTATACAGTATGGAGCATCATGTGTGGCCGTTATACAGTATGGAGCATCATGTGTGGCCGTTATACAGTATGGAGCATCATGTGGGGCCATTTTACAGTATGGAGCATCATGTGTGGCCGTTATACAGTATGGAGCACTGTGTGGCCATATTTTTTTCTGTTTATGATTATAGTTTATGAAACAGTGTGATCAGCAGTGCTAAATGGGTGTGATTGGGGTGTGACTGGTTGTGAAATGAGTGTGGCCAGGGGCATGGCCTAACATGTGCTGCGATGCGCTGTGCGCGCCGCTACCTTTATCCCTCTTTGCCTTCTTCAAAAGTTGGGAGGTATGAGTTAACCCGACAAACCCAAGAGGTGCGGCAAACTAGCCAAACCCAGAGGAAGTGCTGCATTCCCCTCTAATAAAAGCTGAGAAACACCCTCCATCCCTGGGGCAATCTACTGCTGAGGAGGGTCTCTCAGGATGAACATCCCCTTTAATTCACACCACTTCCCTCAGTTACATATCTATAGATCTCCATCCACAGGCTCTTCCATGGCAGATGTCTCCTGTGCTGCTCTCAGTGCGGACAGATGGGGTGTGTTTGCGGAGCTGCTATGGAGATGGTCAGGCAATAATGCAGTCACCTACCGCGGTTTCGTCTCCTAGACAACCGAGATGAAAGCCCCCAACATACGTCGGCAGGAAGGCCCCCCTCAGTCTTCCAATCACTTGCGGCGTGTGAACAAGAGGGGCGTGGTTTAGAACTCGGTGGCTCCGCTTCCGGGTTTGCTTGCGGTTGCCAGGGGAGGCCTGGGCCGCGGCATAGCAACGGAAAGCGGAGGGACGCTGTGTGCAGCCAGACACCGATGCCGACCTGCCCGGGCTGCGGTAAGTCGATGTGTGCCGGACTTTATAACGGTGGCTGGACGCACAGTGTGCACGTTGTGCTGAGGGCAGGAACAGACCTGGAAAGAACAAAAGTAAACGACATCACATAGAGAGGAATGGATCCAGCGGGAGAGTGCGGGAAGTCTGAGCAGGAAAGGACTGAGGGCGCAGGGAGGGCAGACTGGGAGCAGCACGGGCAGCAGGCAGCGGAACATTGCCTTTGTTTGGGGAACTGCTCATCCATAGCACTGATACCGGACCTCAGGGGTCTCCACTGGGCTGGGGGCTGTGTGCCCGGCGGTACCGGACCTCAGGGGTCTCCACTGGGCTGGGGGCTGTGTGCCCGGCGGTACCGGACCTCAGGGGTCTCCACTGGGCTGGGGGCTGTGTGCCCGGCGGTACCAGACCTCCGGGGTCTCCACTGGGCGGGGGGCTGTGTGCCCGGCGGTACCGCACTTCAGGGGTCTCCACTGGGCTGGGGGCTGTGTGCCCGGCGGTACCGCACTTCAGGGGTCTCCACTGGGCTGGGGGCTGTGTGCCCGGCGTTACCGGACCTCAGGGGTCTCCACTGGGCTGGGGGCTGTGTGCCTGGTGGTACCGCACTTCAGGGGTCTCCACTGGGCTGGGGGCTGTGTGCCCAGCGGTACTCTCCATTGGGCTGGGGTCTGGTATACAACTCATGGCGAGTATCAGTCTGGTGAGGGCGCCTCACGTCTGTGTGTCCAAAAGCAAAATGAGTTTCCCTTTAAATGAGTTCAATAGACTATCGACAGCCATATTTCTCCCGCCATCTATAAGCCTGTAGACCGGGGGGCAGACATGGCTGCCCACCCCGGAGCCACCTTATTGATCTACCATCCAAAGACAAAACCTGTGCTGTCCGAGTCCTGGGAATGATCCAATATTCATCCATATGAGGCCAGACAAATCGGGGAGGGTCCGACACCTGACACTCCAGGCAATCAGCTAGTGAGTGCTAAGTGTCGGACCCCACTGATCGGATACTGATCTATCCTGATGGTGGCTCATCGGTATATATGCCCCTTTATGGTATCCACATGCCCCCAGCACCTCCCTTGGCTGACGGCTATCTTTCCCGACCGTCCCCTACCCATCTACACCTGGCTGCACGGACTATGCACGTGTTCTGGCAGGAGAGGAAAGGTCCTTGAATTTCAATGGTCGCTGTCAAAGGTGTCTGGCAGCTACTTATGTCCCCTGAGAACAAGAGGATTGCAAATTGAAACTAGCAGTGCCCAATCCGTTCCCTCGATGTCATCTGTCAGGTAAGGGTGCGTTTACACTGGCCGATAATGGTGAACGAGCGCTCCTAGGAAGGCTCGTTACTGCTCATCGGGAAGTGTGCACTGGCTGCCAATCAGCTGAGGGACGAGCAAGACACTTGTCTGCCATCTGAAATGATTACTCTTCCTTAAAGGGACTCTTTCAACACAGAATAACTGTTCAAACCAAGCACAGAGTGACGATCTCTATGAAGACACCTTCCCACCTGCTTGTTTTCAATCAATCTCCAGCCTGCTCTCTTTGATTGACAGTTCTGGCTTCATAGAGCCAGAGAACGGCGGATGTACATGAAGACAATCAGGTGGGAAGGTGTTTGTAAAGGGACACTGTCAGCTCAGAATGACTGTTCAAACTCAGTACAGGCGCTCGGTGCTTCATGGCGGCCGATCATTTCTATAACTCTTCCCACCTGATTGTCTTCATCTATATCCGCCCTTCTCTTCTCTATCAAGCCATTTCTGTCAATCAAAGAAGAGTGAAAACAAGCAGGTGGGAAGGTGGATATGAATGTTTTTCCACACCATGATGAATGGAGCAGCGGGACTTGGTTTGAACAGTCATTCTGTGCTGACAATGTCCCTTTAAGGGGAATGTGTCATCAGATAATGACCTATTGTTTAAATCAGGTTTTTGTGTTAAACATATTTTTTTTTAAATGTTGGCAATGCATTTTTTTTTTCATATAATCTTTATAAAAAAAAATAATGTAGTAATCTTGCAATTTTCATACTGTCCGCTGGGGCTTTTTAGACCCATACTACCTGTCTTTTTAGGAAGAGTTTTCATCAGGCTCCTTATCCTCACAGGCAGAATTACAATGACCGCTGATAATACAGAATTCCCAATCGCAATAGGCGATGTCACTGCTGATCTTATTCCTCCCCAACATAATGACCTTTGCACCTGCTCATTAGATGCTTTAATATAAAAGATATGCTCTGAGTCTGTGCATTGCACATGTGTTATTTCCTGAAACGCGGCGTTAGGAGTCTTAAAAAAGCCTCTGTGGCCAGTGAGTTAATAGCAAGATTACTCATTTCTATTTGTTAATAACAATTGCAATATGGAAACAGAATATTGCCAATATTTAAAAAACAAACAAACCTAAAGTAATACAAAGACCTAATGTACGCAGCAGGTAATTTACTGATGATAGCTTCCCTTTAAATGTTATCATTCACGGCAGCATATTTTCCTGTGTAGCCACCAGGACGCGTGCTGCTGAGAACTATGACAGTCTGTGCGAAATGCGATCAGCTTGCCGAAACAGCCTAGTAAACGACTACCGGTCAGTAAACGTAGCCGTACCGTTTACATTGCAAGTTATGGAGTGAGACCTTCGTGCACTTAGCATACTTGACTAGTTCATCAAAATCATTAGATTGGGGCACCTGCAATGTGTATGGGTATGCTACTTTAAATTAGCTGTAGTATTTAGGAGCATAAATTGTAAGTATTCTAATTACTATACCTTTTACATGTGATTGTGCGGTGCCTGCATTTTACATGTGACCACGGTATTTGCTTTAGACAATCGGCATATGGGACGCCCTTTTCAGCCATAGAAAAGAATCTCACCAGTGAGCAGCTCCCAGTCGCATCCGTCAATTCTTAAACCCTTAGGCCGGAGTCACACTAGTGTATGACATCCGATGCGATATGCTAATGACACTCGGCTCCTGCTCTGCTGTTAGCGGGAGCCAAGTATCTGTGCGCTGTGCTCTGATCCTCTCGCATGAGAGAATTGCAGCACAGTTGCGGAGGAGATGGAGAAATTAATTTCTCCATCTCCTCCATTACCAGCATCCGCGGGAATCACACTGCACTCAGGTGACATCCGAGTGCAGTGCGATGTTTCACACGCACCAATAGACTTCTATGGGTTCGTGTGATCCGATTCTCGCAGCCATTCGCAGCATGCTGCAGTTGTTTTTGCATACCGAATCGGCATGAGAAAATAATCACAGATGTGCACTGCCCCATAGAATAACATTGGGCGGAGTGCAATGTGATTTTTATTTTTTTTAATCTGATTACACTCCTCTCATTTATTCGCTCGTGAGCGAGCCCTTAGAAAAGTATACAGAGCTGCTGAGGAGATAATCAATAGGGAAAATAATGATTGCAAAATCAAGGACAACATCTGCAAGGAGTTTGTACTTTCTCCCCTTATTTGTGTGGGTTTCCCTCCGGTTCCTCTCACACTTCAAAGACATACTGATAGGGAATTCAGATTGTGAGCCCCAATGGGGACAGTGATGATAATGTCTGTAAAGTGCTATATAATCCAATCAAATGGAACAGTAGCAGGACCCCCTAAATTAGGAAGTGACTAAGATCAATGACAAGTGAAGTAGGGTTGTGCAAAGGGGAGACAGCCCCTATAACGCATTGCGACTAGAGATGGGTGGACACCTGAATGTACGGGTTCGACCGAACAGTTACAAAAAGTTTGGGTACCAGAACAGTACCCGAACCTGGACCACATTCACTTGAATGGGGGGCCCGAACATCCAGTGTTTGCCATACTGTCAGGTGCATGACAGCACGGCAAACACCACTTCTGATCAGCGGTCAGACAGCTGAGGTTCCCACGCTCAAAAGACAGCTTGAGCGCGCAGCTGTGATTGGAGGTATAAAGTTTACCTCTGGTCACTGATGTCAGCTGATGGGACTACCCCTCACATCAGCCGAACCTGCTGCCGTTAATAACAGTGAGAGCAGGAGCGGATGATAGGAGTATTCATCAGCCGGCTCCTGCTCTGTAAATAAATAATTACAAAAAAAAAACCCCGATGTGGGTTCCTCGGTATTTTTGATAACCTGCGCAGCAAAATTCACAGCTGGGGCTGCAACCCTCAGCTGTCAGCTTTAGCAAAGCTAGTTATCAAGAATAGAGTGGTCCCCATGCCGTATTTTTTAATTATTTAAATACATTTTTTTAAAAGGCGTCAGGTCCCCCCATTTTGACAACCAGCCAAGCTAAAGCCGACAGCTGGGTGCTGGTATTCTCAGGCTCTTAAGGGGCCATGGATATTGCCCCCCATCGGCCTTAAAATAGGAGCCCACAGTCTCCCAGAAAAGGCTCATCTATTAGATGTGCCAATTCTGGTGCGTTGCCTTGCTTTTCTCACTTGCCCTGCAGCGGTGACAAGTCGGGTTCACATTTGTGGGGTTGATATTACCTTTGTATTGTCTGGTGACATCAAGCCCACGCATTACTAATGGAGAGGGGTCTATAAAACACCTATCCATTACTAATCCTATAGTTACATGGTAAATAAAGACACAGCCAGAATAAAGTCTTTTATTCGAAATAAAACAAAACACACTTTTACTTAATCATTTAAAAATAACAAACACCATTATACTCACCTAACGCCTAATTCCACCGAAGCCCTTGTCTCCTGTAAGAAAACAAAAATAAAAAAAAACGATATCCCTCAACTCTCCGTCGTTTTGTCCCACGCAATAATCCATGTCTGGGGGATAAATAGTTTTCAACCTGGACGGTGCCAAGATGCGACAGTCGAGGCAGGAAAACCACTAGTGAATGAGCTGCTGCGAGCGCAGCCTCAGTGCCCGGCAGTCATCAAGCTTGCCTCTGGTCACTGAAGCTGCGTTCCCAGCCGAGCTGAACTGTGGTGACCTCAGTGGGATCCCCGCGAACATGGTGAGAATAAAGTCAGGGGAATCCACGCAGTTTTTTTTTTTTTTATTTATTTACAGCACAGGAGCCGACTGATGAATACTCCCATCAGCCGCTCCTGCTGTCACTGTTATTAGAGGCAGCAGGCGTTGGCTGTTGGGAGCTGTACCCCATCAGCTGACACCAGTGACCGGAGGTAAACTTCATACTTCTGATCACAGCTGAGTTCTCACGCAGTTATTTGACAGTGTGGGAACAGCGTCTTTCTGGCCGGGGATGATTTCACCGCCAATCAGAAGCAGAATTTGCTTGGTGTTTGGGCAGCTGAACCCGAACACTAAATGGACGTCCTGGTGAAGTCAGTTCAGGGTCCATGCCCGCACAGTAGGTGTTTGGTACGGACGCTGAACTTTACCTTCAGGTTCACCCTTCTCTAATGGCAACTCTTTAGTTTCCCTGAGTTCATGCTTTATCTTACAAGGTGAAAATAAACCCCTTTTAGGGCTTGTGGATGCATTGCTGTGGAAAAATAAAGCAGCGGTTTACAATACCAGCAAAGTGTATGAGACTTCTGAAATCTCATGCGCTATCTGCTTAATTTTTCCTTGAAGACTTCAACCTTGAATGGAAAAATAATCCAACAAAATGAACATATTTTACGCATTTTTTTTCTAACCAACAATGGTTTTGCAGCTGAAAAATCTGTGGATGCTAAACATGTGCGCATACCCTTTGGCTGTGTGCCCACCATGAGTTTGTGACGATGTGTATTTTCGCTGCGTGTTACAGCTCCAGCAAAGTGGAAAGGATTGATAGAAATCTCCTGCCCTCTGTGCTTTTTTTTTCCTCTGTGTAAACTCGCCTGCGGTGCGTGTTTCAAATCCACAACGTGTCACTTTCTCAGGTTCATACGCTGAGTTTTATATCCAGCTTTTTTCCCCCAGACTTGTATTAGATGTGGAAAATCCACAGGTAAAAATCGTACATGTATTTTTAATGTGTTTCTGTGTTGGGAACGCATAAAAAACGGATGTAATCTGCAAATAAGTATATCAAAGTTTTGTCAAAGCCAAATACCAGGAAGCATCAAAAGATGCTGAGATTGGACCGGCCGCGGCTCTGCCGGAGCGTGACAGCTTTGTGTATTTATCAGGCTGACGGGATGGGAGACCTGCGGGCAGTCCGTGCATCAGCTGGCCATGCTTGGACCAATTTGCACGGAAGTCTGAATGGGCCCAGATTTCTCAGCATATTAATAAGGGTGGGCCGAAAGGGTTATTTGTCCCGACACAATGGGGATGTTGCATTTCAGAGCTGGTTGACACAACAGTGGACATGGCAGGTTACTATTACTCTTCATTGAGCACCTGAACACTGGAGGTCTGATAATACATGGACGGGGAGTCTCCATACTAGAAGGCCACAAAACCATACAAGACAGGACTGGTCTCCTCTGTGTATTTCTGTATCTGCAGTGTGGCCAGAAGAAGGGGGGAAAAAAACTATTTTTTTTTTTTAAATATTTGTATTAAATAGAAGTTCCAAAATAGTTAGTATATATTTTGTATGCCTGAATTAACCGTAATAAACTTAATGTGTTATTGGTAACAGAAAGTCAGTGGTGAAGATGTCCTTTATACTATATTAAAGGGTTATTTCTATCTCAGACCTGTGTGACACATCCACAGGAGGTACTATAACTGTCTAGTGCACATGTACTCCTGGGATCTGCACCATTGTCTCACTAGATAACATGCTGCATTCAGGCCAAGGACAGATTTGTTTACAGAACATGACACTGATCATTCCCTACTATAGAAATAACACAAGGAGATGATCATGCTTTGTTTCGTTTGTCCATGCCTTTGTATTCTCTCTCCACCTGAATGCTTAGGTGCATGTGGCCACCTCCTCAGACAGGAGAAGGAAGGGAAAGGAGCTGGGCATTCTCAACATTGGTGCCAGGGTTTTCTTTATTATTGAATTTATTTTATGCAAATAGCTTCTTCAAAAAGGAAGAAAACCTGAACTCTAGCGCCACCTATTGGATGTAGCAAACCTAAAAATAAATATCAACCCTTTTATCGAGCCTTGCCACATGAAATAGGATAAAAAGTCGAACCCTAAACTACATTTTCAGACACATGTTTCGGGGTATTTGCTCCTCCTCAGTACAAAGCAGGAGACCTGATGTGGCCTTTTAAAAGGCCTCTGACTGGGGGTTTAACCCCTAACTGACATTGGACATACTAATATGCTCCGGCGGTGAGCCCACTTCAAAGCTGGGACATGTCGGCTGACATGTGCCCGCAATAGCCGCAGGTGGAATCGTGATCCACCCGCTGCTATTAACTAGTTAAATGCCGCTGTCAAACTCTGACAGCGGCATTTAACAAGCGCTTCCGGCCATCCGTCCAGAAAGCGCACACCGGTGACCTGCGTCACGTTATCGCGGGTCACCGGTGTGTCGGCATGACAACCAGAGGTCTTCTTGAGCCCTCTATGGTTGTTGATGCCGGACTGCTGTGAGCGCCACCCTGTGGTCGGCACTCATAGCAAGTCTGCAATTCAGCTACATAGAGGCGATCTGAGCATCGCCTCTATGTAGCAGAGCCAATCAAGTTATGGCAACTTCTAGTCTTCCATGGAGGCTATTGAAGCATGCCAAAAGTAAAAAAAAAAAAATGTTTTTAAAAATATGAAAAAAAAAAAAATATATATAAAAGTTTAAATCACCCCCCCTTTCGCACCATTCAAAATAAAACAATAAAAATAAAATCAAACATAGACACATTTGGTATCGCTGCTTTCAGAATCGCCCAAAATATCAATTTAAAAAAAAGGATTAACCTGATTGCTAAACGGCGTAGCGAGAAAAAATCAAAATGGCAGAATTAAGGTTTTTTTGGTCGTTGCGACATTGCATTAAAATGCAATAACGGGCGATCAAAAGATCATATCTGCACAAAAATGGTATCATTAAAAACATCAGTACGGCCCGCAAAAATGGAGACGCTACGGGTATTGGAAAATGGCGCAATTTTTATTTATTTAATTTTTTTAGCAAATTTTGGAATTTGTTTTCACCACTTAGATAAAAAAGGACCTAGACATGTTTGGTGTCTATGAACTCGTAATGACCTGGAGAATCATAATATCAGGTCAGTTTTAGCATTTATTGAACTTAGCAAAAAAAGTCAAACGAAAAACTAGTATGGGATTGCACTTTTTTGCAATTTCACCGCACTTGGAATTTTTTTCCCATTTTCTGTTACACGACATGGTAAAACCAATGGTGTTGTACAAAAGTACAACTCGTCCTGCAGAAAATAAGCCCTCACTTGGCCATTTTAACGGAAAAATAAAAAAGATATGGCTCTGGAAAGAAGGGCAACGAAAACGCAAAACTGAAAAGGGCTCCGGTCATGAAGGGGTTAAGGAGTAACGTTTATCCTTATAGAGTGTGCTAAGCCAGGGTAAGGAGACCATGCAATGCTCCTCTGGCAATTTAAATATGCAAATAGCCTCATCAGAGAGGAAGAGGACTTGAACTCTAGCTCCACTTATTGGATGTAGCAATCCTTAAAGTATCAACCCTTTTATCGAGCCTTGCCACATGAAATAGGATGAAAAAGTCAAACATTAAATTTTATTTTCAGACATATGTTTCTGGATTTTTGCTCCTCCTCAGTACAAAGCAGGAGATCTGGTGTGGCTATTTGAAAGGCCTCTGACTGGGGATTTAAGGAAGAATGTTTTCTCCTTATCGTGTATGCCAAGGCAGCTTAAGGAGGCCATACAATGCTCCTCTGGCAATTTAAATATGCAAATAACCTCATCAGAGAGGAAGGCGACCTCTTGGATGTAGCAATCTTATACTCTCCACAAGGACTTACATTTCCCCTTAGATCCCCATTCAGAAGCCTCTCACCTAGCCAAATCAGAAAAAAAAATCTCAGAAGAGCATTGCCTGGCCTAGAAGTCTCCCTACACAGACTTGACACTCTCCACTAGGAGAAACGTTCCCCCCTTAGGCTACTTTCACACTAGCGTCGGTACGGGGCCGTCGCGCTGCGTCGGCCCGACGTACCGACGCATACTGTGCAAAAAATGCCCGACGTGGGCAGAGGAAGCAGTCTTAGGACGCTTCCGCTGCCCCATTGCAAGGTCCGGGGAGGAGGGGGCGGAGTTTCGGCCGCGCATGCGTGGTCGAAAATGGCGGTCTCGACGCACAAAAAAAGTTAGATGTAACTTTTTTTGTGGCGGTGTTCCGCCAAAGCACAACGCAACCGTCGCACGACGGTTGCGACGTGTGGCACTGCGTCGCTAATAAGTCTATGGAGAAAAAACGCATCCTGCGGGCAACTTTGCGCAACGACGCATTTGCGACGTGATGTGCCCGGCGCTAGTGTGAAAGTAGCCTTAGACACTTTTTTATTTATTTGACTTGCTTATATTAATTTTCACTTAACAGACGTCATCACTTATCATATACAGGTCCTTCTCAAAAAATTAGCATATAGTGTTAAATTTCATTATTTACCATAATGTAATGATTACAATTAAACTTTCATATATTATAGATTCATTATCCACCAACTGAAATTTGTCAGGTCTTTTATTGTTTTAATACTGATGATTTTGGCCTACAACTCCTGATAACCCAAAAAAACCTGTCTCAATAAATTAGCATATCAAGAAAAGGTTCTCTAAACGACCTATTACCCTAATCTTCTGAATCAACTAATTAACTTTAAACACATGCAAAAGATACCTGAGGCTTTTAAAAACTCTCTGCCTGGTTCATTACTCAAAACCCCCATCATGGGTAAGACTAGCGACCTGACAGATGTCAAGAAGGCCATCATTGACACCCTCAAGCAAGAGGGTAAGACCCAGAAAGAAATTTCTCAACAAATAGGCTGTTCCCAGAGTGCTGTATCAAGGCACCTCAATGGTAAGTCTGTTGGAAGGAAACAATGTGGCAGAAAACGCTGTACAACGAGAAGAGGTGACCGGACCCTGAGGAAGATTGTGGAGAAGGACCGATTCCAGACCTTGGGGAACCTGAGGAAGCAGTGGACTGAGTCTGGTGTGGAAACATCCAGAGCCACCGTGCACAGGCGTGTGCAGGAAATGGGCTACAGGTGCCGCATTCCCCAGGTAAAGCCACTTTTGAACCATAAACAGTGGCAGAAGCGCCTGACCTGGGCTACAGAGAAGCAGCACTGGACTGTTGCTAAGTGGTCCCAAGTACTTTTTTCTGATGAAAGCAAATTTTGCATGTCATTCGGAAATCAAGGTGCCAGAGTCTGGAGGAAGACTGGGGAGAAGGAAATGCCAAAATGCCTGAAGTCCAGTGTCAAGTACCCACAGTCAGTGATGGTGTGGGGTGGCATGTCAGCTGCTGGTGTTGGTCCACTGTGTTTCATCAAGGGCAGGGTCAATGCAGCTAGCTATCAGGAGATTTTGGAGCACTTCATGCTTCCATCGGCTGAAATGCTTTATGGAGATGAAGATTTCATTTTTCAGCACGACCTGGCACCTGCTCACAGTGCCAAAACCACTGGTAAATGGTTTACTGACCATGGTATTACTGTGCTCAATTGGCCTGCCAACTCTCCTGACCTGAACCCCATAGAGAATCTGTGGGATATTGTGAAGAGAAAGTTGAGAGACGCAAGACCCAACACTCTGGATGAGCTTAAGGCCGCTATTGAAGCATCCTGGGCCTCCATAACATCTCAGCAGTGTCACAGGCTGATTGCCTCCATGCCACGCCGCATTGAAGCAGTCATTTCTGCCAAAGGATTCCCGACCAAGTATTGAGTGCATAACTGAACATTATTATTTGATGTTTTTTTTGTTTGTTATTAAAAAACACTTTTATTTGATTGGACGGGTGAAATATGCCAATTTATTGAGACAGGTTTTTTGGGTTATCAGGAGGTGTAGGCCAAAATCATCAGTATTAAAACAATAAAAGACCTGACAAATTTCAGTTGGTGGATAATGAATCTATAATATATGAAAGTTTAATTGTAATCATTACATTATGGTAAATAATGAAATTTAACACTATATGCTAATTTTTTGAGAAGGACCTGTAGTTGTGGAATTTGCTGTGCCTATGCAATCAATATCTGAGACTGAGACTAGAATACCCCTTTAGATGTAAATTAAAAATCAATTATGTGTTCCAAAATGATCCCTTAAAAATCTACAATTTGTCCCACAAATATCAATTCTTAGCATCTGGGTTCACGCCACTCACATATTCTGATAGGTCTTCATGACTTGTCAGTAGGTGAAATGAATAGTAACTTTATCCAGGAAATGTATCTTTCAAAGAAAAAAAATATATATACTGTATCGACTGGTCATATGATAATGATGGATGTTAATCTGAGATAGGTGGGGGTCCAACACCTGTCCTGGTTAGGCAGAGGAGAACGCCTGTGCTGGAGCGCGATGCAGGGGGCACTGTGTGGATGACGTAGGAGGGTGGCATCACCAGAAGAGAGGAGCCACCTGACCAAGACCGCGAGGCCCATCGGACCAGACCACCCCATAGGTGAGTATTATAAAAGGTCTTTTTCTTGTCTTGTAGGCTGGATTGGGGGCAGATATACAGCATATTACACTGCCGTATAACAGGGCTGAAAGGTACTGGCCTTACCTCATATAGGACAAACCTGGTGATAGGATCCCTTTAAAACCTTATCTTTTGTCAGCCGACCAAAATGTGAACAAGGGCAGAGCAGGACAGAGGCCAAGACTGTTCAGCACACAGACCCATAGACCTTTATTCATCCATACACAACAGTTTTAAAACTGATCCAGGTCTTCAATCACTATCTCGTGTTCTATTAAAGTTCTTTTACATTTAACCGATACATCATTAAAAGTTACCGAAAAGCTCATTCACGTTATCCATTAAAACGGACACCTGTGATTGATGGTATTCAGTGGCATTAATCACCCATAGACTCTGTTAAATTCTTATTAATAGCCATACATATACATAGAAAGGAGTTCTGGTTTTTGCACAACACAAAAATGTTGAGACTTCTGGTGTTTTTATGCTAGTATGAAAGAATTCCACCAAAATGGGAGGAAGCAGGGTCGGTCTGGGCGAGGCTACATCCACCCATCAAATTTAGCAAAAGTGCTGTTTTGTTTTGTTTTTTACTTCAGAAATGTTTCTCGAGTCTCAGATTAGAGTATAATTTCTGGCAAGTCGCATGCCACTGAGATGTGCAGAATTTATTAAGTGGTGGCACCTCCATGGCACCTCTATTGAATTTGGCACATCCTAGTGTGTTGGGAGGGGGATTATACCTTTTAGTGGACTATGTGGGAGGCCATTATATTTGAAGGGCTATGTGGTGGCCATTATACTGTTTGTTGGGCTATTTGGGGGTGCATTATATTGTTTGGAGGGCTATGTTTGGGGCTATTATACTGTTTGGAGAGCTATGTGGGTACAGTACCATTATACTGTTTGGAGGGCTGTGTGGGGGCCATTATATTGTTTGTTGGGCTATTTGGGGTTGCATTATATTGTTTGGAGGGCTATGTTTGGGGCTATTATACTGTTTGGAGATCTATGTGGGTACAGTACCATTATACTGTTTGGAGGGCTATATGGGGGGGCATTATACATTTTAGTGGGCTATGCGGGAGGTCATTATTGCTTGGTGAGCTATGTGGTGGCCATTGTACATTTCTGTTTGGTGGGCTATTTGGGAGTGCATTATATTGTTTGGAGGGCTATTTGGGTACCATTATACTGTTTGGAGGACTATGTGGAGGCCATTATGCTGTTTGGAGAGCTATGTGGGGGCCATTATGCTTTTTGGAGAGCTATGTGGGGGCCATTATGCTGTTTGGAGAACTAAGTGGGGAGGGGCACTATACCTTTTAGTGTGCTCTGTGGTGGGCCATTATTGTGTTTGTAGGGCTATGTGATGGCCATTATACTGTTTGGAGGGCTATATGGGGGGGCACTTGCCATTATATTGTTTGGAGGGCTATTTATGGGGCATTATATTGTTTGCGGGTATGTGGGGACCATTATATTGTTTGGATGGCTATGTGGAGGCCATTATATTGTTTTGGAGGTAATGGCAATACCTCCAAATATATTGTTTTGGAGGTAATGGCAATATGGGTACCATTATGCTGTTTAGTGGGCTATGTGGGTATCACTATGCTATTTGGAGTGCTATGTAGGAGTCCATTATACTGTTTAGAGGGCTTTATGGGGGCTATCATTTTTGGAGGGATATATTGTGGGCCATTAACTGGAGGGCTGCTTATACTGTATGTGAGCTATTATATTGTTTGGGTGCCATCATACTATATGAAGGGTTGTGTGGGTGCTATAATACTGTGCGGAGAACTCTGGGGGCCATTACACTATAGGGAGCGCCATTATACAGTATGGAGGACTAGGCTATTTTACTA
Organism: Ranitomeya variabilis; assembly: GCF_051348905.1. Taxonomy (NCBI): domain Eukaryota; kingdom Metazoa; phylum Chordata; class Amphibia; order Anura; family Dendrobatidae; genus Ranitomeya; species Ranitomeya variabilis. Next base: position 158,450,468 of record NC_135239.1, on the reverse strand, counting down.
TTTGGAGGGAATTATACTGTGTGTCGGCCATTATTCAGTTTGGAGGGATATGTGGGGTCCATCATACTTTGTGGAGGGATGTGGGAGCCATTATACTGTATGGCTGGCCACTATAGCTTATGGATGTTCATCATGCTGTGTGGGGGCCTTTATATTGTCTGTGTCATGAGTTTACCAGGGGAGCCAGAAGACCGCAGTGTCTGATTTCTCCCACTTCTGCACTGATTAGGAGCACTTCACCTTCTTATTAAACGAAATGTCTTTTTCCAATGCAGGGGTTAATCTGCACTGTTGAGAGCTCCTGGTGCGTTTAGGCTCTCAGCTTCACTGTTGACCTCTCCTATCTCCTATATAAACTAGGCCCTGGCTAGCACTCATTGTCAGAGTTAGCTTATGCTGCATGGCTGGAAGTTGGTGGTTATTGGAGAAGGTGGTTGGTGGGTTTATCTGTGATGCTAGGTTTTGAATGTGTGATAATTCCCTTTCTTTTCCTCTACTTTGGTTTAACCCCGTCCTTCACTACCCGGTGCATTCTTCTGTTTATATGTGTGTATATTTGTATTTTTGGTATTTTTTGTTACTCCTGTTCATATTACCTTGTTAGTTTGGTTGGTGTACTACGGTATACTATTACACCCCACTTCCCTGGGTGAGCAAAGGGTACATGCTGAGGGCGAATTCCGGAGCGAAGGCAAGGTTTGTGGCCCCGGCATCTTCACCATCGGAAGTAATCCGGGGAACAGGGCGAGCTAGGGCGCCCTTAGCATTAGGGACTGGGAAGGAGCCCCTGGTCCCGGGACACCCGACAATAGAGTCGTGACAGTCTGGATGTCTGTGAGGGCCATTATATTGTGTTGGGGTCATGGTGGGTATGTCATACTGTGTTGGGGGGTCACTGTGTGGGTATCATATTTTGCGGGTGGGGGTAATGTAGGATCATCATACCATGTGTGTGGAGGGTACTTTGAAGGAATTCACTGTCGGGGGTATCATACTGTGCTTGGAGGGCACTTTTGTTGTCATCATACTTTAATGGGGGCCATGAAAGGGATATTTTAGTGTGTGGAAACACTAAGGGGGATTCAATAGTGGCACGATTACTTTGAGGACAGAAAAGTTTGAAATATGCTCTTCTGCGAACCTGTCAAATATGTACAGTATATTTTTTTGGAGGGGGGACAAATTAGGACTTTAGTTAAGGGGCCCCATGATTTTTATGCATGCCTCTGCCATATGCTATCGTTTTCTGGAGCGTAGCTGTGTTACTTAGCAGCACCCGACAGTGCGCCGTACAATCAGAGTTAGCTTGTCCTCTTTAATGCTGACACCAGAAGTTAACAGACTTTAGCATGACTTCAGACAGACATTGGCAATACATGATGTGATTACGGAATGCTGAACAGTATGCCATGTAAGCTCTGCTATGAAACCCAGCTGGTCTTTATAGGAAAATATCAATTTCACAATACATTGCAATAGCATACTATAGTATTGTACTGCATGCTATTGCAGTGTATTGCATAGGCCAGGTAAGTAGTTCATATTTCCCAGGAGCAATATGAAAGGCTGACTGCTGTAGAGGGCTGAACAAAATTCTGCTTTATTACTATTGCTCATTATTGAGCAGTACCTTGACTAGCTGCTTCTGTTAATACATGTTATTATAAGGTTTATTCTAACATGTATTTCCACATACCTCCACAGCACCCCACACACAGTGTGATGCTCCTCACACACAATATGATGCCCCCACAGCTCCCCACGCACATAATTCCTCCACAGCTCTCCACACACCGTATGACGGCCCCACAGCTTTCCTCTTACAATATGACGGCCCCAAGTTCAACACGCGCAGTATGATTCAGCACACGCAGTATGATGGCCTGCACAGCTCCCAGCAGGCAGTATGATGGTCCAGCTCATCACAGCGTTGTATGATGGCCCCCAGCACAACACACACAGTATGATGGCCCCACAGCTCTCCACATGCAGTAGAATGGCGCTACCCTCAAGTGCTGACTGATAGTATTATTCCCCCACATTCCCCTACACAGAATAATTGCCCCAGCGCTTCTTCACGCTGTACACAGTGTGGCCTGAGTCTCCGCACAGTAGGTGTGATCTACTGATATCATCACACCTACTGTGCTGAGGCTCAGATGCACAGTGTTGAATAAGGGAGCCATATAAATCCTTAAAAATCTAAAAGTTAAAATCATCCCCCTTTCTCCCAAACATAAATAGCAAAATGTAAAAAATGATTTTTTTCTTATATGTTTGGCATTACTGCATGCATAATTGCCTGATCTAATACAATCTAAAAATATTTGCCTCATATGGTGAATGCTTAAATGGAAGGGGAAAAAAATCAAAACCCCTAAATTGGCTTTTTTTGGTTGCTGTAATTTCCTTAAAAAATGCAATAAAAAATGTCAAATAAAATGCAATAAAAAATATATATACTATAAATATAAAATATACATTAAATATAAAATATACATACTACAAAATATTTTCTTGATGCACACAACCTCATTATCAGAAGAATAAAAACATAATAAGCCTCAGAGAATTGACACAAGCCAAATAAAAAAAATAAAAATAAATATATATATATATATATATATATATATATATATATATATATATATATATATATATATATATATATATATATATATATATATCTGTAAAACATTTGATATTGCCGTAATCATACTGACCTACAGAATCGTGCCGCCAGGTAATTTTTAATGCAAATGAATGCCATAAAGGATAAACCCAAAAAATAATGACGGGATTGCATATTTTTAAACAATTCACCCCACTAGGATTTTTTTTTCCCTCCATTTATCACTACACTGTATTTTAAACTAAACGGTGTCATTCAAAACTGCAACTCGTTTCCCAAGGCAAAAAGTTATGGGAAGGAAAAAAGAAACAAAAAAAAAAATAATTAAAAATTGCCCAGTCATTAAGGGGTTAAATGATAAATGAAATGACACAACTTGCCCCACAAATAAATATGGCAATGTTGCCGGGATAAAACATTTTTATTTTTTTTATGAAAACCGAAAAGTTATTCCTCCACCACTAGGTGGCGCTTACTGTAATATGAAATAAAGAGGCAGAGCTGAATTGAAGGACAATAAAAAAAAGAACACCCTATGGTGTATCCACAGGATATGCTATAAATGTATGGTATATGCTTTCCCACCAACGGGAGCTGCATCCATCCCCTGAAACGCAGAGCTGAAAGCAGCACACAATGGGCCATGTTGTTAAAGGGACTGTGTCCTCGCAGAATGACTGTTCAAACCAAGTCCAGGCGCTCGGTGCTTGATGGCGCGGCCAATCATTTATATACACCTTGCCACCTGTTTGGTATCTGTCTCCACTCTTCTCTGGCCCTATGAAGCTATAGCTGTCAATCACAGAAGAGGAGGAGGGTGGAGATAGATGGAAGACAAGCAGGTGGGAAGGTGTATAAATGGCTGGTTGCGCCATGGAGCACCGAGTGGTAGGACTTAGTTTGAAACAGTTATTCTGTCCCCTTAAGATTGATGTTGATATGACATAAATATACGAGATGGGAATACCCTGCTGCCCTAACTAAAGTCACCAATGACCTACTAACTGCCAGGAACAAGCGACACTACTCTGTCCTCCTTCTCCTGGACCTGTCTTCTGCCTTTGACACTGTGGACCACTCCCTTCTGCTACAAATCCTCTCATCTCTTGGCATCACAGACTTGGCCCTTTCCTGGATCTCATCATATCTGACAGATCGGACATTCAGTGTCTCCCTCCGCCACACCACCTCCTCACCTCGCCCCTTGTCAGTCGGTGTTCCTCAAGGCTCTGTTCTAGGACCCCTACTCTTCTCCATCTACACCTTCGGTCTGGGACAGCTCATAGAATCCCACGGTATGCAGTACCATCTCTATGCTGATGACACGCAGATCTACCTATCCGGACCTGACCTCACCTCCTTACTTACCAAAATCCCGCACTGTCTGTCTGCTATTTCAGCCTTCTTTTCTGCTCGCTTTCTACAACTGAACATGGACAAAACAGAATTCATCATCTTTCCCCCATCTCACTCTACCCCTCCACCAGACCTATCCATCAATGTCAATGGCTGCTCACTTTCCCCAGTCCCACACGCCCGATGCCTTGGGGTGATCCTCGACTCTGCCCTCTCTTTCAAGCCACATATCCAAGCCCTTGCCTCCTCCTGCCGCCTCAAACTCAAAAACATTTCCCGGATCTGCGCATTCCTTGACCGTGACACCACAAAAACACTAGTGCATGCCCTTATCATCTCCCGCCTCGACTACTGCAACCTCCTACTCTCTGGACTCCCCTCCAGCACTCTGGCACCACTCCAATCCATCTTACACTCTGCTGCTCAACTAATCTACCTGTTTCCCCGCTATTCCCCAGCCTCTCCCCTATGCCAAGCCCTTCACTGGCTTCCTATTGCCCAGAGACTCCAGTTCAAAACCCTCACAATGACCTACAAAGCCATCCACAACCTATCTCCTCCATACATCTGTGACATGATCTCCCGGTACCTACCAACACGCAACCTCCGATCCTCTCAAGACCTCCTTCTCTACTCCCCTCTCATCTCTTCTTCCCACAACCGCATCCAAGACTTCTCCCGTGCTTCCCCCATACTCTGGAACTCTCTACCCCAGCACATCAGACTCTCGCCTACCATAGAAACTTTCAAAAAGAACCTGAAGACTCACCTCTTCCGACAAGCCTACAGCCTGCAGTGATCCTGAACCTACTGAACCGCCGCACAACCAGCTCTGCCCTCTCCTAGTGTATCATCACCCATCCCCTGCAGATTGTGAGCCCTCGCGGGCAGGGTCCTCCCTCCTTATGTACCCGTGTGCCTTGTTTTTTTTTTGCTCATGTCTAATGTATTTGTCTATATTTGCCCCGTATTTCACATGTACAGCGCCATGGAATAAATGGCGCTATAAAAATGAATAATAATAATAATACCCCTTTAAGATTTGAATGAGACCGCATGTCTCAGCTTTTTGCCCACCGCCACAAATTAAAAAAAAAAGATTGCTGCCCAAAATATCGGTCAGCATCTAATGTTACTTATTCTGCAAAAATGTACAGTCAGAAAGCACCATGTGTGATGGCGTCAGCGCACAGACGGCTTTGTTAAATGGCATGATATCCCTTTAAGGAGCTGTTTTGTAACATTTAAAGGGCTTCTTTCTTTGTGCCTTTCTCTCTTTGAACACAATCCTATCTGCTAGTTGCCCTGGTGATGCGGAGACGGGCTGTGCTCTTTAACGCTTAGACGGCTATTATTTGGAAGTAAAAATAAATGAATCCGCACACTGGTGCCACGAAAGTTCACCCATATAGAGCGCTTCTTACACTTGATACAGTTTGTCCTTTCTCTGAATGTGGCAGGGACTCTTTGCAATGTTTAATAGAAAGATCAAGGCATCAAATAATAAGAGCGGAGACGGGGAAACAGCAGATGAAAGACCACGTGTGATTTTGCTTGCGCTACATTCTGTGTTCTGTCTTTCTCTAGTGATTTGACGTCGCCCGCTTCTCCGGACTCCTTGCTATATGTTCTGTTTTGCACATCACTAATTGCTGTTACTTGACGAGAGAGAGTGTCATGGCAGATCCCGGAGAGGGCAAGAAGGATGAGGCGGACTACAAGAGGATGCACAGCTTCCCACTAATACGGGTAACAACACCTCTGCTCCAAGTTTGCACCAATGACAACAGCCCATTTTACTGCGTTATAGCCCTCAATCGGACCTCAATGATTTTTCACGCATGCAAAAAAAAAAAAAAATACAAGTTTAATAAGTGTTTTGGATCCTAGATCTTTATTGTTGAGTACGGTCTGCAAAAAAACACGTGTGAAAAGCCCCATAGACCATAATGGGTCCGTGTTCTATGTATAGAGCACGTATGTGAAAACAGACGCCTGAATGAGGCTTTAAAGGGTAACTCTGAATAAATGGCAGCTAGCACATAGAAACCGTAGCATGTTGGTAATAGATCTTCATTATTTTTTTTGTACTTTCTTCACTATCTTTTCATGTAGTTTTCAGTCTAGAGGTCAAGTTGGTGCTTTACCTGGCGTCAGGAATGATAAGGGTATGTGCACACGTAGATGCAACCTCTGTGGATTTTTCCGCACCTGTTTTGAAAAATCCGCAGGTAAAAAGCACTGCGTTTTACCTGCAGATTTACCGCGTTTTTTGTGCGGTTTCCACTTGCGGTTTTACACCTGCGGATTCCTATTATGGAGCAGGTGTAAACCGCTGCGGAATCCGTACAAAGAATGGACATGCTGCAGAATAAACAACGCTACGTTTCCGCGCGTTTTTTTCCGCAGCATGTGCACTGCGGATTTTGTTTTCCATTGGTTTACATTTTACTGTAAACTCATGGAGAGCAGCTGCGGATCCGCAGCAAAATCCGCAACGTGTGCACATAGCCTAAAGGTTATTACTGGGGCTTTTCAGTGGATAAAAAAATATATTAAAAGGAACTCCAAACACGTGAAAGAAATAGAAGTAATGCTCTCCGTCAGTGAGATTGCGTAAATCATCATCATTCTCGGCAGCACATTGTCCTGTATAAGCAAGATTTGCGCTGCCGAGGATGTCAACAGTTTATGCGCACAGGACGATCATATTAGCGATCGTTCTGTATGCATGAAAGTGATGGCAGCCTGTCCAGCCTATTAAACAACCGCCCATCAGCTTACATGTAGATCAGCGGCTGTGATTGGCCAGTGGAAGTGCACCCTTAGTTTAGACACCATACTGTATTTTACAGTGGCTGGTTAAAGTTTTTTTTGACAGCGCTGTCTGTCATATCAGAAGTCCAGATGGCGATGACTTTACGGCCCCATACTCCCGCAGAGATGCATGCATAATCAGCAGCAGGGCTGTGGAGTCGGTAAGCCAAACCTCCGACTCCTCAATTTCCATGACACCGACTTCACCAAAATGGACTCCGACTCTACAGCCCTGACCAGCAGGTATCATGACATGTCCTGTTCATTAGAATAAGAAACATGCACAAAAATTGTTGCCCATTCACTCATCTCTGCAGGCGGGTGGGGTCACAATTTCATTTGCAGCGCTCCCTTCTGATGCAGATGTGAGCGCCGTACTTTGTGTCAAATAATTGTGTTCACGTTTGACACATCGTGGTACATTAGGCTACATTCTTTTCTGGAAAAACCACATCCCTTTCCAAGAAGGCCTGAAAGTCGTGTCTTTTCTTGCTTTTTTTTTTTTTGCCGCTAATTACGATAACATTCTGGTGCATTTAGCTTGATAAAGCAACCCGATTGCGTGCGTGTCTATGTACAGATACACTACATGGCCAAAAGCATTTGGACACCTAGAAATACCATTCATATGTGCTTGTTGAAAATTTAAAAAAAAAACTAAAAGAAGCTTGCATCATGCCTCTTTCAGTGGCAGCCAGGGGTTTGCTCAAGGCCTCCATGGCTGCCATGTTGGTGCTCCAGTGAGGCCCAAGCACAGGCTTCCTAGCAGACGGTGATATTAGCTATCTGCTGCAATGTATAGGACAAGAAATCGTGAGAGATGATTGCAGGGTCAAGTCCCGTAAATGGAATAAAAAATAACCCATAAAAATCACATCTTTATTTGTAATGGGAAAGGTGGTAGCCTTTCTCTTCCATTACAAATAAAGATATCATTATTTCTTTATTTTTTTCACCACTAAGAGTAAAAAAAAACAAATTGGTTATCATGAGAAATGATGTCGCCAGGTACTTTTTACTGTACAATGAACACCATAAAAATAAAGGTAGAATTCATCACGCTTGACTATAATTTTTTTCCCCCATTTTCCAGTACTAAAACTACATCTCATCCTGCAAAAAAGAAGCCATCGTATGACTCATTATTAGTAATGAGGCCAAACCCACTATTTACACGGGTGTCCGCAGAATTCTGCTCTATAGTGTGTAGTTGGCATTCGCCATGGTATAAGTGGTCACTAACCGCATTGTCTTCTCCCCCCAGCACACGGACATGCCAGAAGAGATGAGGGTAGAAACCATGGAACTCTGTGTTACAGCCTGTGAAAAGTTTGCCAGTAATAATGAGGTAACATTAGCGTTCATTTCCAGAATACAATACTCTTCCTATTACTGCAGTAATTTGTACAAAGTGTTAAAGGGAAATCTGTCACCAGATTTTTGCCACCCAGTATAATGTAGAGAAAGAGGCCCATATCCCAGTGATGTGTCACTTACTGGGCTGTTTGATGTGGTTTTGATAAAACCACAGTATTCTCAGCCGGAGATTATCGCTAGGGGACTTGTAAACCTGCTGCCAGGTAGTCCTCAATATTCATGAGTACTGTGTAAACCTGCCCCTACCGATGATAGGCATCTTTCTGCCTATGCACAGTGTACATAGTGTCAATCAGTGGTGTGGTCCGGTATATAGAGTACTATTCCTGGACATTACAATGCAATCACCATGATCGCCGCGGTGGACTCGGCTCAATAGATTCTCCTCGAGCATAAGCAGACATTCAGAGGGTCGTTATAATGTTCAGGAATCCTACTCTATATACCGGAAATGAAAACTGAATGTTTGTAAATGAAGAAAGTTCGAGTGTGTCTTGCTATTTTCTGTATAGCATGGGATTACACAGGACTCAGCAGAGAACTGGTAAATCTGCAGAACATAAAGCGATGATTTTATCAAAACTGCAGCAAGCAGCCCAGTAAATGACACACTACTGAAATCAGTGTCTCTGCCCCTACATCATGCTGCTTACAGATGGGGAGTAGAAAGACGAAACAGCAAAATATTAAAATAATTATAATTTTATTAACAAGATAATTAAAAACATATAAAAAGCTGTATGAACCACACCAAAACAGAGCGCGCATAACCGGACTCCTGAAAAGTCAATGTATATATACCGGATCAGGTATGTACAGAAAATTAATATCTTGAAAGAAACATATTTCTGAACTAATGAATACAATTAGCTGTGTTGCCAATCATATATGACACTTAATTATATGTGCAAATGGTTGCTACATAAAGTGCCAGTAAATAAATATCTACACGAGATGTGCAAAAAATTGCTACATAAAGTGCTGGTGATAAATACTACTTATATATATACAAAATTAATACCTAATCAATGTAACACAAGTGTACTAGTGCAATTGGTATGTCTATATAAAGTGTTAAAAATTGGGGATGCTGGATATTCTATAAAAGTATACCATGATGAAATTGAGAGTCTAGCATAGAGTGCTATGTGCATAATGCATCTCGCATAAGGTGCTGAGTATTAAGTATAAAGACTTGGTATACACGTGTGTCACTGCACGATAGCCACACTATGATTTTTGATCTAAAGTGCAGAGTGCTCAGTGCTAATATCTGGTACACAAATGTGGCAAAGTTATATCAACAGAGATCCAGCTCATTGCATGAAGTTGCCACATTTGTGTACCAGATATTAGCACTGAGCACTCTGCACTTTAGATCAAAAATCATAGTGTGGCTATCGTGCAGTGACACACGTGTATACCAAGTCTTTATACTTAATACTCAGCACCTTATGCGAGATGCATTATGCACATAGCACTCTATGCTAGACTCTCAATTTCATCATGGTATACTTTTATAGAATATCCAGCATCCCCAATTTTTAACACTTTATATAGACATACCAATTGCACTAGTACACTTGTGTTACATTGATTAGGTATTAATTTTGTATATATATAAGTAGTATTTATCACCAGCACTTTATGTAGCAATTTTTTGCACATCTCGTGTAGATATTTATTTACTGGCACTTTATGTAGCAACCATTTGCACATATAATTAAGTGTCATATATGATTGGCAACACAGCTAATTGTATTCATTAGTTCAGAAATATGTTTCTTTCAAGATATTAATTTTCTGTACATACCTGATCCGGTATATATACATTGACTTTTCAGGAGTCCGGTTATGCGCGCTCTGTTTTGGTGTGGTTCATACAGCTTTTTATATGTTTTTAATTATCTTGTTAATAAAATTATAATTATTTTAATATTTTGCTGTTTCGTCTTTCTACTCCGCATTTAGGTAGTAGTGTGTATTTATTACAGTTTTTTGACGTGTTGCAAAGAAATTTTCTTCCAAGACTGTGTTTAATATATGCTTACAGATGGGGTAGCAAAAACCTGGTAACAGATTCCTCTTAAAGGGGTTGTCCAGCCTCATGGTGGGAATCTGCAGTCAGTCTATGTGACTGCAGACTTGTGAATCCTCACATTGTACACCATGATCATGTAGTCACGTGCTGCGGCCTCTCTATGCAAGTTAATTGAGCGAGGCCGGACACAGTCTAGTTAAAATATGTCAAGCATGCAGGCCGCCGGCACCAGAGAATCCCCACAGCACGATTCACAAGTCTGCAGTCGCAGAGAGTGACTGCAGACTTGTGGCCTAAGGCCAGAAAACCCCTTTACGCTATTTTTTTGTGTTAGCACTGTTGCTTTGCAGCGCTGGGGTCCTGGGTGTAAATCCCAGTAAGGACATCATTGGCAAGGAGTTTGTATGTTCTCCCCATGTTTGTGTGGTTTCCTCCCACACTCCAATGATATACTGATAGGGAATGTAGATGTGAGCCCCAACGGGGACAGTGATAATGATGTCTGTAAAGCACTGCGGCATATGATGGCGCTATATAAGCAAAGTATAAGTAGTAAACTGATAACTGTATTTGTCACTGCCTTGTATATGCAAGTGCACTAAGGGTCCGTTTATAAGGATCAACCGGCAGCACTGAACGACCGCCAATCAGTAACCCTTTACCCGTCATTGGCAGTTTTATAGCCTTTACAGCAAACCAATGTAAATGATTGTTACCAAACGATGTTGTTATATATTGATGGCCTACCCTTAAGGTCCCGTAACTCTACAAAAAGTCATGGACCGCACATCCAAAAGCCATACATTGATTTACTGCCGCAAGGCAAACATTTACGAAACTTAACATGGTTCTTGGTTTAATATTCTGATCCGACTGTATGAAGCCCACTTATAGAGAACCTCCTGTTCAGTTCCGTAAATTTTTACCTAGCGGCATAAAATTAACATTATTTTTAAATAGTAGTAATAATTTTTATTTCTGCAGCACTTTACATTTCAGAGGGGACATGTACTGACAATAAAGACATTACAGAATAACACAACAGATACCAAAAGGAGTGAGGGCCCTGCTCCCAAGCTATGAGGCCCATGAGAATCTGTTCTGGAGCTGCGCTCCATGTTTTCTTCTTTACGGTTATGGTGTCTTGCATACTGTCCACTCCTTGTTTTGCTTATACCAGCATTCCTCCCATTTGACCCAGATTAATTATCAGGAGAGTATATGACACATCACTGGAATCGGGGGGCTGTGCCCCTACTCATGCTGCTCTCAGATGGGGTATAAAAAATTTGGTGACAGATTCCGTTTAAATATGAAGGCAGCCACAGATTGGTGATATGTGCTCTTTATATGCAGGAGGCTGCGATCTCTGAGTAGTTGGATCAGGCGCAATGCTGCGGCTCCAAAAATGTTACTGCAGTTTTCAGCTATATTATCAGAATTGCTGACAAAATTGTTCACTTATTGTTCATTTTAGTCTGTTTAATTTAATTTTTTTTTTTTTCATTTTGTTAATGAATAGTGATGAGCGAATATACTCGTTACACGAGATTACTCGAGCACGCTCGGGGGTCCTCCGAGTATTTTTTAGTGCGCGGAGATTTAGTTTTTATCACCGCAGCTCAATGATTTACATTTGTTAGCCAGCATAAGTACATGTGGGGGTTGTCTGGTTGCTAGGGAATCCTCACATGTAATCAAGCTGGCTATCAGATGTAAATCATTCAGCTGCGGCAAGAAAAACTAAATCTCCGGGCACTTTAAAAAACTCGGAGGACCCCCGAGCGTGCTCGAGAAATCTCGAATAACGAGTATATTCGCTCATCACTATTAATGAAGCAAAAACAGCAGCACATTAGCCATGCGTTGACCACTTTGAGACCCCCCAACCTCAGAAAACTCATTTGTAACCATCACTGAACTATGCAAAGACATCCACATGTAAAAAAGATTGCTATTCACTGACAGGTAGCGGAAATCTTTAAGATGAGTAATTAACAGGATTGTCCATTACTAGGATAACCCCTTCTCGTTCCTGATGTTTAGCCCATTAAAAGAAAAACACTGTATACTCCCCTCCGGTGCTGGTGTAGTTCCAACAGTGTCAGCACTCACATTACCGGGGCTCTTGTGCAGTTGTTGTCACTTGAGCCCTGCGCCCAATCAATGTCTGTGTCATGCCCCCCACTCACTTTGGCTATATTGATCATCAACAGGAAATCAGAGGTGCGGTTGCTTTCTGACTTCCTCTTGATGGTTGATTTGTCCTCTGATTGGACGCAGGGTTCACGTGACACCACTGGAATGGTTCCGGCATCGAAAGCGAGTATTGCTGTTTTTTATTTTAGCAGGGCTAAACATGAGGAATGAGAAGCCTTGCAGTGGACAACCCCTTTAAAGAAAAATATACAATTCCTTTAAATGGACATTCGCTAAGGCTTGTGATATTCTGAATTGGTTAATCTTTATTTTTTCAGAGTGCAGCAAAGATGATAAAAGAGACAATGGACAAGAAGTTTGGATCCTCGTGGCACGTAGTAATCGGGGAAGGCTTTGGTTTTGAGATCACTCATGAAGTCAAGAACCTTCTCTACATGTTTTTTGGGGGCAGCTTGGCTATTTGTGTGTGGAAGTGCTCCTGAGGGACCTTGTTCAGGTTGCCCCCTCCTTCCACGTCTTACCTTCTACTCAGGATGTGCTGCTACAAGGCCTTGCTCAGGAAAGAGTCTCCAGCCGGGCTCTCTGTTTATCTTTTGGGGTGTCTGGGAGTCACCTCTTGACCCATTGGGAATCAGAAGGGTTTGCAATAGATTTGCAGGCACCTACAGCTTGGATTGTTTTTACCTATACAAGAAGGGGTATAGATCGGCTCTTGCAATACGTTCCTCATTAGACGCTTTTCAGCAATCATTGACACCAAATGAAGACTAGGAACAGCTGTCAAACACCTTTTCCGAACCCCTGACCCTCAGAGGCTTTTGTAACCAGTAATAATGTATGCACAGGGTTTTACCGTCCAACTGGCACCGCAGCTCTGGTTTCCCAAATATATTTTATGGTCGCTCTCATTCCTCATTTTCTGGTTCCTTACAAGAACATTTCTCTTTCATTATCTATTTCCTCGACACTCTGCCCCCTTGTAATTCTCAATATCGCACATTCTGTCATGTATGAGTCACTTCTATCCTCTCCTCTTAACGAGCCGTCTTTTCCAGCCTCCCTCTGAGAATTCTTTCAACATAAATACAACGTTTCATCACATCTCGTATTTTGTTATGAATTTTTAAACGGCACATATAAAGTAGACCCGTCATCCATACATTTCTAGAGTACCAGCACCTATAGGAGGAAAGCGTCGGATCTCGGAATAGGATAATATTTGATGGCGGTCAGTTTATTTGCATTTCAGGTGTAATAGATGTGACAAACGTCGCGGTTTCAGAATTGTGTACCAGTTCCAGTAAGTATTGTCTAGGCTAGCTATTGATTTTGCAGGTAGGTGTGCAGAAATATCTTGGTTGATCCGCTGGGTTACTCTATCCGTCCTAGTTGCATTCACCTGAGTGGCATGTATACACATAAATAGATAGATATATATTTGTGCAATATATTTTCTTTTGACTTTTTTCTTTTTTTTTTTTATCAGCATATGATCATTTATGAATTTCCATCTCTCGTTTCTATCTCTCACTCCCCCTCACCTCCCGTTGTCCACTTGACGTAGACACGCATCATAGACGATCCACAAGCCATAAATAATAGATCAGGTCATTAGGATACCACAGAGAAGCCTGACAGCTACCAGTCCTTAATTCCTCTTGTTGAATGGAAGAAACGTGAAGCCCATGTTTCTCGGAAGGATTTTATACTCTGTTGGAACTTCAAGTATGCTGTTTTTTATGTTACCTCTGGTTCTAAAACTGTTTACTCTACTTGTCATTAATAAACTTCCTTGGATTTTTTACAGAAGATTTTACTTGTGCAAGCATATGTATTCATTCAAGCCCAAGGTCATGGTCTCATGTATAGGTTTTGTTTGTAGGATTTCCAAAATCATTTTTTTTAGAAAATTGAATTTTTAAAAGTTAATTCAAACTATTCTTTTAACTCTATCCTGCAGTATCCAGTTTTGTTTTGTGCGCTTTTCTTTTCCCTTTCTTCTAAAAGCCATAATGTTTTGTATGAGGGCTTGTTTTTAATATGCAGGAAAAATGTAGAAATCCAGATCCATTAAAAATCCAATGTGGAATAGCATACGCATTTCTGACACAATGTCCGTCTCTTGGGTATGCAATAATTAGGACATTGTGTCAGAAACCCGTATGCTTTTCCACATTGATTTTTTAATGGCTCTTCAATAAAGATGTTTTTAAGGACCTCTTTGCTGGATTTCTACATTTTTCCTGCATGTGAACTCTTGTTGTACTGCAAGGCTTCATCCACGCATCAGGGATCTTTACACAGTGAGGGATCTGATTTTTTTTCTTTTATTGATACTTGTTTTTAATGGTTTTGAATAAACAGTTCATTTTACCAAATAGTGCTCCTAAACACTGGAGAATATATATCAAAGAGGGGGAAATATTCAGGTCACCGTATGTTTGGCACTGGATGGGGGAGGGAATCCACGCTCGGAGCAGCCCTGGTCCTGGGTATTTCTTGAAGCAGAAAAAGAAGAAAATGTTCTCCCGCGTAGATAAGTAAAACTTCACATTTATTCCAAACTTGTTAAAATGAAGACCTCTAACGACTTGATTTTACAGGTCAGTATGATTACGGTGATGTCAAACTCATGTCATTTTCTAAAATTATTATTCATTTAATTTTTAAAAAATTACCGTAAGTTGTCATCAATTTCCGAGACTCATGACTATTTTATTTCTCTGTCAAAGGAGCTATATGAGGGCTTGATTATTTTTTTCGTGGTGAACTAGCAGTTTTAGGAATATCATTTCTGGGTACATGCAATGTTTTGCTCTATTTTTATTACTTTTTTAACTTTTTTTTAAAGTGATGTGATGACCGATAACTGCAATTCCATCATTTTGATAGATTTTTTTTTCCCCCTCCCTACATATTTACTGTGTGAATGAATATTTTTTATATTTTGATAGTATGGATTTTTCTGGATGCGGCAATACAAAATGAGCCTTTTTTATTATTATATATTTAAATATGAAAAATTGGGTGATTCAAATTTTTATATTTTTCACATTTGTCGTATTGTTAGTCCTTTTACAGAAGGACGAAGATGGCAGTCACAGAGGGCCTTAAAGCATCACTCCAGCTGTGTTGTTTATTTTATTTTACCGCTGGAGTGGTGTCACTAATATAAGTTCCCTCCAATAGTATTCCACTCACCAGCCATCGTCTTCATCTGTTATCGGCACTTCTTTAGTCTGCTTCTCTGCTGTTAACTGTCCATCCATAAGTCTCGGCTCAATGTAAGTCTAAGAAAGCTAGAACAAGGCTCCTATAGAATTACTGAGAACCACTGACCGTTATCTCTGACTTCTGGTCAGTCCGAAGTTGCAATCACAAAATGGCAGCATGGGACCAGAGCTGCGCCAGGAAGAGAAGAAGACAGGAGCCAGTGAGTATAATAGTAGGGGCAGTGAACTTAGATTAGTGCCACCACTCCAGCACTAAAATAAAAACTGGTGGAGTGGTGCATCAAGCATTTCCTTGGCTGCAGTGTTAGCCCTTCGATACTCTGTGATCATGTGGTAGTGGGCAATGAAAACCAGCAATCGTATAATTTAAATCCAGTGTGAGTGATTAACAGCAGCATTTATATACCCAAACAGCAGCGACTGGAGTTGGCTCCAGTCGCTGCTGTTACAGACATATGTTGGCTATGTGATAATATTAGGTATTTCCTAATTAAAGCAAGTCTATCTCACAATAATATGCTGCCATAAATAAAGGCAGCATATTATAAGGACCGGTTCTCTCTACTTTTAGCCCATGTGGCACAATGAAATCTTGTGTGGCTAATATCACCCAATTTGATCACAATTCTATTCAAGGATACAAGAATGTTGTCTCTGATTGCAGTTGCACACTTTTTACATAGAAGCCAGACTACCATGAAGGATTCTTCCTGCTATAATATTGTAATCATACCAGGGTCTTGATGCCTCCAGGGGCTTAAATGCACGAAGACAGAGGACAAACACTCAGATTTTACAGTTGGGCCCAATAGAATCAACTAACTCCACTGCCACTATTGACAAACAGAAGATCCAGCTCACACCTACATTTTAGCCTGGGTGTGTTATATCTTGGTAATAACCCCATTAAATGGTTATACCCAAAGTATAAAGTCCCTATCCAAAGGATAGTATCTACCGTAACTAATGTGTTATTTAAAACATAGATGTGTGAATGAAGCCATATTGGTATGTATTTTGGGGTTACTCCGGTGCCTCTTTATAATCATTTTGTTTAAGAACTTTTAACAACGAAGTGTGACTAATATACAAACCTAGGTAAAATCATTAAAATATTTTTGCAGCAATATTTCAAGAGAAATAAGTTTCACTGAATTTCATGCTTTGTTAGGACAGCCTAGGATCGGTCATGTTGACCTGAGTAACGCTTGTACTGTTTACAGACATCCCTTTTATCTGGCCACGGTTGTTTGAACACAGTATTGATGCCCCTGATGCTGGTGTCACCATGACCTGAAAAACATTTTTCAACCATTTTTAACCACTTTCACCCGTTTAAATAATTTATGTTTCTACTCTGTGGTCCATGCCAATGATTGCAAACTGTCATTTATTACTGGATATACCATAAATGTCTGAGATGGGAATACCCCCTTAACCCCTTAGTGACAGCGCCAATTTTGATCTTCATGAACAAGCCGCATTTTTTAAATCTGACCAGTGTCACGTTATGTGGTTATTACTCTGGAACATTTCTACGGATCCCACTGATTCTGAGATTGTTTTTTCGCGACATATTGTACTTTGTGATAGTGGTAAAATTTATTTGATATGACTTGCTTTTATTTGTGAAAATATCAAAAATGTGGTGATAAACTTGAACATTTTGCAATTTCAAACTTTTATTTCTTATGCCCTTAAATCAGAGAGATACAGTATGTCACACCAAATAGTTAACAAATAACATTTCCCACACGTCTACTTTACATCAGCACAATTTTTGAAACAGTTATTTTTGTTAGGAAGTTATAAGGGTTAAAAGTTGACCAGCGATTACTCATTTTTACAACGCCATTTTTTAGGGACCACATCACATTTGAGTGACTTTGGGGGGCCTATATGACAGAAAATACCCAAAAGTGACACCATTGTAAAAACTGCACCCCTCAATATGCTCAAAACCACATTCAAGAAGTTGATTAACCCTTCACAGGAGCTAAAGCAATGTGGAAAGAAAAAATGAACATTTAACTTTTTTCACAAACATTTTACTTTAGCTTCAAATTTGTTATTTTCACAAGGGTAACAGGAGAATATGGATCCTAAAATTTGTTGTGCAATGTCTCCTGAGTATGCCGATACCCCATATGTGTGGAGTCAAGTGTGGACGCCATGTTGCATTTGGAGAGCCCCTGATGTGCCTAAACCAGAGATGGGGAACCTTTTTCCAGCCCGGGGCCATTTGGAAATTTCTAGCATCATTCGGGGGGGGCCACATAAAAATGATCACCTTGAAAATTACCCCGGTATATTTAGTCAAACAATTACGGTAACTCACCCTTAATGTGACGGCTGGAGCTCCTTCTCTTCGGTGCAGCTGTGATGTTAGGTGATACTGATCATGTTGCTTCTCACAGCTGCTTTTCCAAGGGTGGCACAGAAATCGCTGTAGGGGACAGAGATCACAGGGGGCACAGATCACATGGGAGCACAAATATCACAGGGTACATAGCAAGGGGGCACAGGGGCCACATAGATCACAGGGTGCACAAAGCTGGGAGCCACAGAGATCACTGGAATGCACATAGCTGGGGGGGCACAGACATCACAGGGATGCACGTAGCTGGGGGGCACAGAGATCATAGGGGGGCATATAGCTGGAGGGCACAAATCACGGGGGCATATAGCTGGAGGGCACAGAAATCACGGGGGGCATGGAGGGGCAGAGATCACGGGCACAGAGATCACAGGGGCATATAGCGTGAGGGCACAGAAATCACAGGGGCATATAGCTACAGGGGGAACAGATCACTGCGGGCACAAATCACAGGGGGCTTATTGTTGGGGGCAAATATATATTGGGGCATAGCAAGGGGAGACAGGGGTCACATAGCTGAGCGGCTCAGATCACCTGCAGACAGGCACAGAGCTGCCAGCACAGAGATCGCTCTGGACTCCTGTCCCGGAAGAGCAGCTCCTCTTCCAGGACAGGAGAGCACTGGGCGCTAACCCCACCCACCCACCGCTAACTCCGATGACGTCATCATTCATGTGCAGGGCAGGCAGCATTCTGTAATGAACGCTGTGTACTGTGCACTTGGGAGTTAAAGGGCCAGTAGCTGGTAGGATACGGCTGCCGCCCAGGGATTGCGGACTCCGGGGACCTTCCCGTGGGCCGCATGAAAAGTCACCACGGGCCGCATGCGGCATGCAGGCCTTATGTTCCCCACCCCTGACCTAAACATTGAAAAACCACACACAAGTGACCCCATTTTGAAAACTAGCCCCCTTAGACCGGAGTCACACTACCGTAGAGTACAGACGAGTGCTATGCGAGAAAACATCACATAGCAACTTGGACCAGTGTTAATCTATGGGGCAGCTCACATCACCGTTTATTTTCTCAGGCGTATTCAGCGTGCGAGTGAAATCACAGCATACTGGGATTGTCACCGACACTCGGCCGAGACTCACCCATGCAAGTCTATGGGTGCGAGAAAAACTTGGACGCCACATGGACCATCTGTGTTACTTGCGACAAATATGCACATATTTCCCTCATTTCAGCCCATTGAGCTATTTAATTCAATGGAGAAAATCAGTGAGAAATGTAAACCCATACGCATGTCATATGGATGTCATGTGGATACATGGGTGCGAGAAAGTCGCATAATCGCATTGCAAACACATTACACATGGAAGACCATACGGAGAACACTCGTGAGATTCTCGACAGTGAGACTCGGATAGATTTTTCATATGTTTAGTGTGACTCCAGCCTTAGGGAACTTCTCTAGATGTGTATTGAGCATCTTGAACCCACAGGCGCTTTACAGAAGTTGATAATGTAGAGCTGTGAAAATAAAAGTAAACAAAAATCACATTTTACCCACAAAAATGTACTTTTAGCACCAATTTTTTTATCTTCATAAGGGTATGGTAACAGGAGAAAATGGACCAAAAAATGTGTTGAGCAATTTCTTCCGACTGCGTCGATACTCCACATGTGTAGGAAACCACTAGGCGCACGGCAGGACTTGGAAGGGAAGGAGTGACGTTTTGAAACGCAGACTTTGATGGAATGGTCTGTGGGCATCATATTGCGTTTGGAAAGCCCCCAGTGTGCCTAAATAGTGAGGGGAAAAAACACAAGTGACCCCATTTTGGAAACTATACCCCTTAATGATTTTATCCAGAGGTACAGTGAGCATTTTGGATGCACAGGTACTACACAGAATTTGATAACATTAGGTAGTCATATTTAAATTTGTCATTTTTTTTCACAAAAATGTTGTTTTATCCCCAAATTTGTAATTTTAATAGAAAAATTACTCCATAGTTTTGTTGCGCAATTTGTCCCGAAAGTGACTATACCCCATATGTGGTCAATACTTCTGCTTGGGCACATGGCAGGGCTAGGAAAGGAAAGAACACTATTTGCCTGGGATAGATTGTGAATGCTACATTTGAAGAGCCCCTGACATGTGAAAACAGCAGAAACCCTCACAAGTGACCCCATTTTGGAAACTAGACCCCTCAAGGAATTCACCTAGGGATGTATTGAGTAATTTGAACCCATAGGTGCCTCACAGAATTTTATGGCATTGACACGTGGAAATATGAGATTTTAGTGGTAAAAATGTAATTTTTGTATTTGCAAATTTGTCAGGTATACAAGGGTTAATAGGTTAAACTAGACCCTACAATTTCATGTGCAATTTCTCCCGAACGCGCCTCTGCCCCATTTGTCGTCAGAAATTACTGTTAGGCCACAAGTCATGGCTGAGAAGGAAGGAGCGCTATTTGGCTTTTGGAGAACAGATTTTGCTGTAATAGATTGTGGGCGTCATTTGCGGAGCCCCGAAGGTGCCAGAACAGCAGAAAAGCCCCAAAAGTGACCCCATTGTCGAAATGGTGCCTGTCAATTAATTCATCTACGGCTGCAATGACCATTTTTTAACATCCACGATGTCCTTTATTCTGGAGAATTGCAAATCTGCCTGTCTAGTACCTATACATTGTGCCCCCATACAAGGTAGCGCCAGCCTGTGCTTCTGGCGATACGCACCTGTAAATTAAGTGCCTTCTCTCCATTACAATAATGCCAATCATGTGGCCTCTTACTGTGGTATGGGCACAGTGGGGCTCAGAAGGAGGGGGCATTTGGATTTGGGAGCCCAGAATTCACTGGATTTTATTTGATGGGATGGGAGTAGTGTTGAGCATTCCGATACCGCAAGTATCGGGTATCGGCCGATACTTGCGGGTATCGGAATTCCGATACCGAGATCCGATACTTTTGTGGTATCGGGTATCGGTATCGAAACAACATTAATGTAATAATGTGTAAAAGAAAGAATTAAAATAAAAAATATTGCTATACTCACCTCTCCGACGCAGCCTGGACCTCACCGAGGGAACCGGCAGCGTTCTTTGCTTAAAATTCGCGCGTTTACTTCCTTCCGTGAAGTCCCGGCTTGTGATTGGTCGCGTGCCGCCCATGTGGTCGCGACGCGACCAATCACAGCAAGCCGTGACGTAATTTCAGGTCCTTCAGGATTTTAAAATTACGTTCTGGCTTGTGATTGGTCGCGTCGCGGCCACATGGGCGACGCGACCAATCACAAGCCGGGACGTCACGGGAGGCAGGACACGCGCGCATTTTAAAATGCGCGCGTGTCCTGCCTCCCGTGACGTCCCGGCTTGTGATTGGTCGCGTCGCCCATGTGGCCGCGACGCGACCAATCACAAGCCAGAACGTAATTTTAAAATCCTGAAGGACCTGAAATTACGTCACGGCTTGCTGTGATTGGTCGCGTCGCGGCCACATGGGCGACGCGACCAATCACAAGCTGGGACGTCACGGGAGGCAGGACACGCGCGCATTTTAAAATGCGCGCGTGTCCTGCCTCCCATGACGTCACGGCTTGTGATTGGTCGCGTCGCCCATGTGACCGCGACGCGACCAATCACAAGCCAGAACGTAATTTTAAAATCCTGAAGGACCTGAAATTACGTCACGGCTTGCCGTGATTGGTCGCGTCGCGGCCACATGGGCGACGCGACCAATCACAAGCCGGGACGTCACAAGAGGCAGGACACGCGCATTTTAAAATGCGCGCGTGTCCTACCTCCCATGACGTCACGGCCTGTGATTGGTCGCGTCGCCCATGTGACCGCGACGCGACCAATCACAAGCCAGAACGTAATTTTAAAATCCTGAAGGACCTGAAATTACGTCACGGCTTGCTGTGATTGGTCGCGTCGCGGCCACATGGGCGGCACGTGACCAATCACAAGCCGGGACTTCACGGAAGGAAGTAAACGCGCAAATTTTAAGCAAAGAACGCTGCCGGTTCCCTCGGTGAGGTCCAGGCTGCGTCGGAGAGGTGAGTATAGCAATATTTTTTATTTTAATTCTTTCTTTTACACATTAATATGGATCCCAGGGCCTGAAGGAGAGTTTCCTCTCCTTCAGACCCTGGGAACCATCAGGGATACCGTCCGATACTTGAGTCCCATTGACTTGTATTGGTATCGGGTATCGGTATCGGATTGGATCCGATACTTTGCCGGTATCGGCCGATACTTTCCGATACCGATACTTTCAAGTATCGGACGGTATCGCTCAACACTAGATGGGAGCCATGTCGCTTTTCCAGAGTCTGTTTCACCAGTAACGTGGGAATGTCTTATAGTACCAGTGACAGATTATGGACCTGAGTGGGGGCTGGTTCTGTGCGGGATAAATTAGGATTTTATTGGTAACATTTTGGGGCACATAATATTATTCGATCACTTTCTGAATAAGGCTGGGATCACATTCTTGTGTTCTGCACTGAGCACTTATGTTGGGGTTTCCATGTAAATCCCACAAAAATGTAATTTAGGTGAAACCCCAAAGGGAACCACCCACCATGAGGCAGATGGAGACACTTTGTATTCTGGCGTCTGCTCCTGCGGTCTTCATCTTTTTAGGCATGCACAGATCTGTGGTCGCCCACACTGTGCACTACAAGTCTTTTTAGCCAAAAATGATGGGACACAGCTGGAACACAGATCAGTCCAAAGTGACTCCATCTGACTCATAAATTAGTGTTTCCTTCGGGGTTTTGGGGAATCTACACGGAAACCCCAAAGTAAGCGATCAGCGAAGACTGCAGGATAAATGTGAGCAGAGCCTTATTCCAATTTTTGGGAGGTAGAATGAACAAATAGACAGCATTACAAGAATAGTTCTTATTTTTATTTTTGCACTGTTCACCGTGCAGTATAAGTGACGAGGCAGATTTATTCTTTGGATCGGAGCGATTACAGTGATACCAGATTTATATAGTTTTTTTAGGTTTTTGCTGCTATCACAATCAAAGGGGGTTTTTTTTATAAAAAGGGGGGGTTTTGTCGCCATATTCTGAGAGCTGTATCTTTTTTATTTTTGGGGAAGCAGAGCTGTATGCGGGCTTATTTTTTGTGCGACGAGTTGCAGATTTTTTTGGCACCATTTTGGGGCACATAATATTTTTTAATTTCAATAATTTTTATTTTCAATAACATAGCAATTGAACAACAGATTCCCTTACAAGGGAGTTCAGTAAGCTTTAAACTAAACAAAGAGGTAAAACCGTACATACATTAACTCAGTTTCAAAGATACAAATAAAACGAGACAAAGACATGGGGGGACAAAATGGAGGGAAAATGGGGAGGGAAATGAGATTCTGCTCTTTACTTCGCGGTAAGCTGCAGTATATTTACAAGACAAGATTATACTTTGTTCCGTTTTGTGAGTTCCGCCTCCCACCTCCCCGCATCCCACCCAACACAGGCTCAACCTCAGTGACATCAGAATCTCCCACTGGACAGCGGAGACTCAAATAGATATAGTCAAGGTTTGTTCAAGATTCAAGTTCGTGTTAAGATCCATCCACGGTTTCCAAATTTGGTAGAAGGCTTCCCACCCATCTTCCCTAGTCGCATGTATACGTTCATATAAGAGGATTGAATTCATTTTTGGACTGTTTGGACAGAGAGAAATGGTGTCCTCCAGTTGGTAGCTATATGCAGCTTAGCGGCCATAAGCAACTGGCTTATCAACCTGTGAAATTTATTAGAAAATCCTGGATATTTGGCTCCTAAGAGGAATGTGGTCGGGTCAGGTTGTATTGCCCCGCCATACATTTTTTCAATTATTAATCCTACTTCCCGCCACATAGTCGAGGCTATCGGACATTCCCACCAAATATGCTTCATATCTCCCACTGCGCCACATCCTCTAAAGCATTGATCTGAAATGTTGGGGTATATAGTGTGGAGTTTACTTGGTACTTGGTATGTTCTGTGCAGGACCTTAATGGATGTCTCTGCCAGAGAGGCTTGATGACTACCCCTAGAAACTGTGTCACAGCATAGCCTCCAATCTTCCAAAGTTAATTGGATACCCAGGTCTTCCTCCCACTTTTTCATGTAATGTAGTTTGTCAACTCCGTGTGTCACATTGAGAGATCTGTATAGCAGAGAGATAGTTCCCCTTCCCAGTGGGTCATCCATACACTTTTGTTCAAAGCTAGTCGCGCGAAAAGGGATTTTATGTTGTAGAAGCTGTTCCGCAAAATGGAAAACCTGATAGATACGAAAGGTTTCATTAGTGGATGGATTGTATTTATGTAGGAATTCTTGTCTAGATAAAATTATATTAAAGGGTGAGCAGAGGTGTTTTAGAGTGGTGATTCCATTAAGCTTCCACCAAGTAAAAGAACGCGGGTCAAGTCCTGGTGGGAACATGGGGTTGCAGAAGAGGGGGGTCAGCGGGGCGGACCCAGATTGGAGTTCAAATTTAAACCTTTCCTTCCTCCAAAGGATCAGGGAATGAGCTGTAAAAGGTGCTGTAATGTGTAGGCCTTTTGGTAGTTTGTGTGTGGACCACATAAGGCCAGGCAAGGAAAATGGTTGTAAGAGGGACGATTCTAGGCCAACCCATCTTGGAGCATGAGTGGCAGCACAGGCATTAGTCAATTGGGCCAACTGAGCCGACTTGTAATACAGAGTGAAGTTAGGCATGGAGAGCCCCCCCAGCTTTCTGTGTATAAACATAGTTTTTTGACGGATTCTGGGTTTTTTTCCCTGCCAAACAAATTTTGAAATCATAGAGTGAACCTCGCGCAAGGTCTCATGGGGCAACGGGATGGGGAGAGAGCGGAATAGGTACAGAAATCTAGGCAGAGAGACCATTTTGATTGCATGCAATCTGCCCAACCAGGTCAGCTTCATGGTAGACCATCTGGTTAAGTCAGCTCGGAGGTTTTTTATTAGTGGGAGATAGTTCCACTTGAATAAGGTCGACTTATGAGAGGTAAGATTGACTCCAAGATAAGTTATATAATGTTCATTTTTTGCAAATTTAAATTGGGAAATAATATTTGTTTGCATATCCTTAGTGGTGTTAAGAAATAGAGCTTCGGATTTGTCAACATTAATTTTGAGTCCTGAGATCGACTCAAATCTACGTAGGACTGAAAATAAATTTGGGAGAGTGGTAAGTGGACTGGACAGAGTCAGCAATAAATCGTCCGCAAATAAACTTGCCTTATATTGTGCGCCATGTCCCACTGGCCCAAGTATGTTCGGATTAAGCCTTATTGCCTCAGCTAGTGGTTCCATGGCCATGGCAAACAGGGCTGGAGAAAGTGGGCAGCCCTGTCTCGTCCCCCTTTGTATGTTGATAGGAGTAGGTCTAGTTGACGGGAGTTTCAGGTAAGCTGTAGGGCTGTCGTACAGTAGTTGGAGACACGAAATAAGGGTGCGAGGGATGCCGAATCTGGATAGGACTTCAAATAGATAGGACCATGAGACTGAGTCAAAAGCTTTCTCTATATCTAAAGCTAATAATAGCAGGGGTTGTTTGTGGTAGTTTGCTGAATGTACAATATTTAAATTTCTCCTAATGTTATCAGGGCCTTGTCTATTAGGTATGAACCCCACTTGGTCACGGTGAATAAGGGTAGGTAAAAATTTGTTGAGTCTAGTGGTAATGATGGATGTAAAGAGTTTGAGGTCAACATTTAATAACGATATGGGTCTATAATTCTTGGGAAGGAGATGGTCTTTCTTTGGTTTTGGGATTACCGTCACATGAGCGATATAGAATTCAGGGGGCATCTGGGTGCCATTTAGCAGAGCATTACAGTAATTTTTAATGTGTGGTGTGAGGATGTTTATAAATTTTTTGTAATATAGTGCCGTGAGGCCGTCAGGTCTGGGGGCTTTGTTTTTCTTTAGGTTTTTAATTACTGCAGAGATTTCGTCCTCCGATATTGGTGTATGAAGTTGGTCTACCACATAATATTTTTTGATCACTTTTTATTCAATTTTTTCAGACACAGAATGAACAAAAACCAGCAATTCAGTTATTGTTTTTATTTTACTTTTTTTGTGCCGTTCACCGTTCGGTAAAAGTGATAAGATTGATTTGTTCATTGGGTAGGTACGATTAGAGCGATATCAGATTTATATAGTTTTTTTTATTATTTGTTATTTTTACACACTAAAAACAAAACAATATTTTAGCAAAATGAATGTGTTTGCATCATCCTATTCTGAGAGCTGTAACTTTATTTTTTTCCCGAATGAGCCATATTAGTGCTTGTTTTTTACTAAATAGTTTGGCATTTTTATTTATATCATAGTTTTTTTTACATACGACTTTTTGATCACTTTTTATTCACTTTTTTTGTGAGTCACTATGATTAACAGCGTAATTTTTGCGTGTTTTTCATTTATTTTATGGCGTTCACCAAACGGAATAAATAACATGCCAGTTTTATAGAGCAGGTCATTCTGGACGCAGCAATACCAATTATGTGTCCTTTTTTTGTTTATTATTGTTTTGTCAGAAACGCTGCATTTTGAGTGGCGAAACAGATGTTAGTGATTTGTGTGCATATTTTTGTGAGCTGTTTTACTTTTTTTTACATATTTTATTTTACTTTTTTACACTTTCACTGGGAGACATGGACAGTATAACTTTTACTTTGAGTACTGGTCTAACACTACTGTACTTATGTACCGCAGTGCGTGAGACCAGTCAGTGTCTCACTGACACTCACTGACTCAGCCTGTGAGACCTAGCTTAGTGCTGGAACTCACTAGTCACCATAGCCATGGGTCATAACATGACCTCAGGGTACCATGGTAACAATCGGGACTCGCGATTCTCATAACGGGGGTCCAATGTTTATTAAGCGGGTCTTATGACCCCTTTATTAGAGCTTAAGTACCGGGATCAGGAAGAAGGTGTGGGTGGAGAATGAGGAGTTGTCAGGGGAGACAGGAGGGAGGAGTAAGAAGAGTCTGTGAGAAGACAGAGAGAAGGGCAGACGTGCGAGAGAGCTGAAGCTGGGGACTGGAGCTGGTAGGAGCTCACCCCAGCAGGAAAGAGCAAAGGATGGAGAGAAGCTCCTAGGAAGAAGAAGAAAGGGTCTTAGGGGCACGGGAAGTGCAGAAACCACTCGTGGGGCCCGCATCCATGCTGACCAGCATCAGGTGGAGGGACCAGGTCGCAGTAAGGGGAACCGGACCCTGATCTAGTGGAAGAACTACAGGTCTCAACTAGGAATCCGGAGGCCGTCGTGTCTGTAAGAGCGGCAGTCAATCTCACACCTACTTCACTGAAAAGGTGGACACTGAGGGTCAAGGGGACACAGAAGACGTCACCCGACAGGACCTGCGTTTACCGGTAAAACGTGAAAACTCCAACTTGCTGTGTCCTCTAAATTCCTTCCCGCGACGCCTGCCCTGCACCACCACCACCATCAACAACTTTACTACACTCCTTTAACTGTCCTGGTGCTAAGCTCTACCTGTGGGAAGCTGTACCAACTCTGCTGCGACACCATCAGCCCCGCAAACCACAGTACTAGTACGGCAGCACAATCGCGCGGTCTCACTGAGCACGCAGCGATCGCGTGCGGGTGTCAGCTGTATGTGACAGCTGACACCCCACAGAAATGCCCACGATCGGCGCTAGTGCCGATCGTGGGCATTTAAACCCTCTGATGCCGCTGTCAGTAGTGACAGCGACATAGAGAGGCATCGCGCAGGGACGGGGGCTCCCTGCGCTCTCCCACCGAAACAACACGATGCGATCGCGTTGTTCCGGTGGTCTCCATGGAGTCCCCGGATCCAAAATGGCCGCAGGGCTCCTTCCGGGTCCTGAAGTGAGGTGGCTTCCCGATGCCTGCTGAGAACAGGCGCTGGAAAGCCTGCACTGCCTGTCAGATCGCTGATCTGACACAGTGCTATGCAAAGTGTCAGATCAGCGATCTGATGTAATATAGTAATGTCCTAACTTGGGACAATGTTATAAAGTAAAAAAAAAAAATCCCCAAATAAAGAAAAAATTAAATAAATATTTTCCAATAAAAGCCATTTATTTATGTAACTAAAAAAAAAAACAATAAAAGTACACATATTTGGTATCGAACCGTAATGACCAGCTCTATAAAACTATTCCACTAGTTAACCCCTTCAGTGAACACCGAAAAAAAAAAAAAAAGAGGCAAAAAACAATGCTTTATCATCATACTGCCGAACAAAAAGTGCAATAAAATGTGATAAAAAAGATGGATATAAATAAACATGGTACCGCTGAAAACGTCATTTCGTCCTACAAAAAAAAAGCCGCCATACAGCATCATCAGCAGAAAAAAAAGTCATAGCTCTCAGAATAAAGCGATGCAAAAACAATTATTTTTTTTAATATAAAATAGTTTTATTGTGTAAAAGCGCCAAAACATTAAAAAATGATATAAATGAGTTATCGCTGTAATCGTACTGACCCGAAGAATAAAGATGCTTTATCAATTTTACCACACGCGGACCGGTATAAACGCCCCCTCTAAAAGAAATTCAGGAATTGCTGGTTTTTGGTCATTCTGCCTCCCAAAAATCGGAATAAAAAGCGATCAAAAAATGTCATGTACCCAAAAATGGTACCAATAAAAACATCAACTCGTCCTGCAAAAAACAAGACCTCACATGACTCTGTGGGCCAAAATATGGATAAATTATAGCTCTCAAAATGTGATGATGCAAAAACTACTTTTTGCAATAAAAAGCGTCTCTTAGCGTGTGGCAGCTGCCAAACATAAAAACCCGCTATAAAAAACGCTATAAACAGTAAATCAAACCCCCCTTTATCACCCCCTTAGTTAGGGAAAAATAATCAAATTAAAAAAATGTATTTATTTCCATTTTTTAGTTAGGGACAGGGTTGGGGCTAAGGTTAGGGTTGGGGCTAACGTTAGGGTTGGGGTTTGGATTATGTTTACGGTTGGGGTTAGGGTTGGGATTAGGGTTAGGGGTGTGTCAGGGTTAGGGGTGTGGTTAGGGTTATGGTTAGGGTTGAGATTAGGGCTGGGATTAGGATTAGGGTTAGGGGTGTGTTGGGGGGTTAGGGGTGTGGTCAGGGTTATGGTTAGGGTTGGGATTAGGGGTGTGTTCGGGTTAGGGGTGTGATTAGGGTATGGTTGGGATTAGGCTTAAGGGTGCATTGGGGTTAGGGATGGAGTTAGAATTGGGGGGTTTCCACTGTTTAGGCACATCAGGGGCTCTCCAAATGAGACATGGCGTCCGATCTCAATTCCAGCCAATTCTGCGTTGAAAAAGTAAAATGGTGCTCCTTCCCTTCTGAGCTCTGCTGTGCGCCCAAACAGTGGTTCCCTCACATATGGGGTATCAGCGTACTCAGGACAAATTGGACAACAACTTTTGCAGTATAGTTTCTCCTGTTACCCTTGTGAAAATTAAAATTTGGGGGCTAAAATATCATTTTCATGGAAAAAAAAAATTTTTTATTTTCACAGCTCTGAGTTATAAACTTTGGCAAAACACTTGGGGATTCAAACTTCTCACAACACATCTAGATGAGTTCCTTGGGGGGGTCTAGTTTCCAATATGGGGTCACTTTTGGGGGGTTTCTATTGTTTAGGTACATCAGGGGCTCTGCAAACGCAACATAACGCCCGCAGACCATTCCATCAAAGTCTGCATTCCAATACAGCGCTCCTTCCCTTCCGAGCTCTGCCATGCACCCAAACGGTGGTTTCCCCCACATAAGGGGTATCAGCGTACTCAGGACAAATTGCACAACAACTTTTGTGGTCCAATTTCTCCTGTTACCCTTGGGAAAATAAAAAATTGCAGGCTGAAAGATAATTTTGTGGAAAAAAAAATGATTTTTAATTTTCATAGCTCTACATCAGGGGCGGATTATCAGAGGGTCAATATGGGCGGTAGCCCAGGGCCCAGTGGTGTGGGGGGGCCCTGGGCTACCGCACAGACTGACCACCCGCCTCTGATAATCCGCCTGAGTGTGAGAATGCCCGCCGGCATTTATGTGCCACCGGACCCGGTGGGCAGAGAGAGGGGGCCCGCATCGGGCCCCTTCTCATCTGCTCACCGGTTCCCTTCCGGCGCTGCGGCGGTTTCCTATGGACGTGCGGGCGCGCGCCGGAAGTCGGCCGCAGTGCACACGTCGCCGGCGTCTGACGTCGGCCGCAGCGCACACGTCGCCGGCGTCTGACGTCATTGTCAGTCGCCGGCGAGTGTGCGCTGCTGGAGGGAGCTCAGCGCCGGGAACGCTGGTCAGGTGAGGAGACTGTTTTTTGTTTTTTTTTGTTTTGTTTTATTGATATGCTAACGGACGGTGGACACACTGGGGGCAATGCTGGAGGACACACTGGGACAGATTGCTGGAGACACTGGGGCAGATTGCCGGAGACACTGGAGCAGATTGCCGAAGACACTGGGGCAGATTGCTGGAGACACTGGGGGCAATGCTGGAGACACTGGGGGCAATGCTGGAGACACTGGGGGCAATGCTGGAGACACTGGGGGCAATGCTGGAGACAGTGGGGCAGATTGCTGGAGACAGTGGGGCAGATTGCTGGAGGACACACTGGGGCAGATTGCTGGAGACAGTGGGGCAGATTGCTGGAGACAGTGGGGCAGATTGCTGGAGACAGTGGGGCAATGCTGGAGGACACACTGGGGCAGATTGCTGGAGACAGTGGGGCAGATTGCTGGAGACAGTGGGGCAATGCTGGAGGACACACTGGGGCAGATTGCTGGAGACACTGGGGCAGATTGCTGGAGACAGTGGGGCAATGCTGGAGGACACACTGGGGCAGATTGCTGGAGACAGTGGGGCAGATTGCTGGAGACAGTGGGGCAGATTGCTGGAGACAGTGGGGCAATGCTGGAGGACACACTGGGGCAGATTGCTGGAGACACTGGGGGCAATGCTGGAGACACTGGGGGCAATGCTGGAGACACTGGGGGCAATGCTGGAGACACTGGGGGCAATGCTGGAGACACTGGGGCAGATTGCTGGAGACAGTGGGGCAGATTGCTGGAGGACACACTGGGGCAGATTGCTGGAGACAGTGGGGCAGATTGCTGGAGACAGTGGGGCAATGCTGGAGGACACACTGGGGCAGATTGCTGGAGACACTGGGGGCAATGCTGGAGACACTGGGGGCAATGCTGGAGACAGTGGGGCAGATTGCTGGAGACAGTGGGGCAGATTGCTGGAGACAGTGGGGCAGATTGCTGGAGGACACACTGGGGCAGATTGCTGGAGACAGTGGGGCAGATTGCTGGAGACAGTGGGGCAGATTGCTGGAGACAGTGGGGCAATGCTGGAGGACACACTGGGGCAGATTGCTGGAGACAGTGGGGCAGATTGCTGGAGACAGTGGGGCAATGCTGGAGGACACACTGGGGCAGATTGCTGGAGACACTGGGGCAGATTGCTGGAGACAGTGGGGCAATGCTGGAGGACACACTGGGGCAGATTGCTGGAGACAGTGGGGCAGATTGCTGGAGACAGTGGGGCAGATTGCTGGAGACAGTGGGGCAATGCTGGAGGACACACTGGGGCAGATTGCTGGAGACACTGGGGGCAATGCTGGAGACACTGGGGGCAATGCTGGAGACACTGGGGGCAATGCTGGAGACACTGGGGCAGATTGCTGGAGACAGTGGGGCAGATTGCTGGAGACAGTGGGGCAGATTGCTGGAGGAGACAGTGGGGCAGATTGCTGGAGACAGTGGGGCAGATTGCTGGAGGACACACTGGGGCAGATTGCTGGAGACAGTGGGGCAGATTGCTGGAGACAGTGGGGCAGATTGCTGGAGATAGTGGGGCAATGCTGGAGGACACACTGGGGCAGATTGCTGGAGACAGTGGGGCAGATTGCTGGAGACAGTGGGGCAGATTGCTGGAGACAGTGGGGCAGATTGCTGGAGACAGTGGGGCAATGCTGGAGGACACACTGGGGCAGATTGCTGGAGACACTGGGGCAGATTGCTGGAGACAGTGGGGCAATGCTGGAGGACACACTGGGGCAGATTGCTGGAGACAGTGGGGCAGATTGCTGGAGACAGTGGGGCAGATTGCTGGAGACAGTGGGGCAGATTGCTGGAGACAGTGGGGCAATGCTGGAGGACACACTGGGGCAGATTGCTGGAGACACGGGCAGATTGCTGGAGACAGTGGGGCAGATTGCTGGAGACACTGGGGGCAATGCTGGAGACACTGGGGGCAATGCTGGAGACACTGGGGGCAATGCTGGAGACACTGGGGGCAATGCTGGAGACACTGGGGCAGATTGCTGGACACAAGGGGGAAAATTGCTGGAGACAGTGGGGCAGATTGCTGGAGACACTGGGGCAGATTGCTGGAGACAGTGGGGCAGATTGCTGGAGGACACTGGGGCAGATTGCTGGAGACAGTGGGGCAGATTGCTGGAGACAGTGGGGCAATGCTGGAGGACACACTGGGGCAGATTGCTGGAGACACTGGGGCAGATTGCTGGAGACACTGGGGCAGATTGCTGGAGACAGTGGGGCAATGCTGGAGGACACACTGGGGCAGATTGCTGGAGACACTGGGGCAGATTGCTGGAGACAGTGGGGCAATGCTGGAGGACACACTGGGGCAGATTGCTGGAGACAGTGGGGCAGATTGCTGGAGACAGTGGGGCAATGCTGGAGGACACACTGGGGCAGATTGCTGGAGACAGTGGGGCAATGCTGGAGGACACACTGGGGCAGATTGCTGGAGACACTGGGGCAGATTGCTGGAGACACGGGCAGATTGCTGAAGACACTGGGGCAGATTGCTGGAGACACTGGGGGCAATGCTGGAGACACTGGGGGCAATGCTGGAGACACTGGGGGCAATGCTGGAGACACTGGGGGCAATGCTGGAGACACTGGGGCAGATTGCTGGACACAAGGGGGAAAATTGCTGGAGACAGTGGGGCAGATTGCTGGAGACAGTGGGGCAGATTGCTGGAGACAGTGGGGCAGATTGCTGGAGACACTGGGGGTAATATGCTGGACACACTGGGGCAGATTGCTGGACACACTGTCTGGGGGCAATGCTGGACACACTGGGGGCAATATGCTGGAGTCAGACACTGGGGCAGATTGCTGGAGACACTGTCTGGGGGAAATTATGGACATACTGGGGCAGATTGCTGGACATACTGGGGCAATATACTGGACACACTGGGGGTAATATGCTGGACACACTAGGGGTAATATGCTGGACACACTGGGGGCAGGACTGGAGGCATGAGCAGAATGTAGACACGGGCATGATTGGAGACACGGGGCAGAATGAAAGACATGGGGCACGATTGGATCATGGGGCAGGATGGATACGATGGAGACAGATGGGGCAGGATGGGGAGATCATATGGGGTAGAATGGATACTCATGAGGGCAGGATGCGAGAACATATGGCTGGAGCCAGGAATGAGACACACGGGGCCAGGGAGTGGGAATATTATTACCATAGGGGCTAATTAAGGGATATTATTACTGCAGTGATGTATTTATTCTATTTTTTGAGTATACTGTTTTAAATGGGGGGACGGTCCTGTTACTGTGCAGAGTGACACTATATCGCCTTTTTTTCTCCATGTGGTGTAATGTAGAAGTTGTGAAAAATTAAGTAATGTGTTCTGCAAGCAGAGCCCGAGATAACTGTGTTATTTCCTGCAGAGACGAGTCCTTGCTGGAAGAAATGATGACGGTCTGTGCTGGATGAAAGATGAAGGACTTCACCTAGAGACGTCACTGGTGAGTCAGTGTTACCTATACACTGACACTATACACTGTATACTATATACAGAGGTCCTGTGTACAATGTCACCAGTGATCTCTGTATTACCTATACATTATATACAGAGCTCCTGTGTACAATGTCACCAGTGATCTCTGTATTACCTCTACACAGACACTGCATACTAAGTACAGATCTCCTGTGAATACTGGCACTTATGGTGATAGTATTGTGGGTTTTTTTTATTTTTTATTACTGATCAGTATTGTAGTATTCAGTCACTATGTGGTGGTAATATGTGGTCTGGAAATGGTGTTGTGGTATTTGTCCCTTGAATGTGCTATTTGGTCACCAAGTGGTGGTAATATGTGGTCTTGACATGGTGCGGTGGTATTTGTTCCTTGTATGTGATATTATTCGATCACTGTGGTTGTAATTTGTGGTCTGGTCACGGCGCGATGGTATTTGTTCCTTGTATGTGATATTATTGGTCAAAATATACCTAAATTGTATTGCAGATTTTAACAAATATTTAATAGGTTACAGTAGAGTAGGACCCGGCCATTTTTCTGGAATAATCTGGTTCGGGTGTCACATGACCCCCGTCACATGACCCCCGTCACATGACCGGGGGGGGGGGGGGGCACAGCGTCTGAACATCCCGGGGCCCTGGCTACCCTTAATCCACCCCTGCTCTACATTATAAACTTTAGTGAAACAATTGGGGGTTCAAAGTGCTCACCACACATCTAGATAAGTTCCTTAGGGGGTCTACTTTCCAAAATGGTGTCACTTGTGGGGTTTCCACTATTTAGGCACATCAGGGGCTCTCCAAACGCGACATGGTGTCCGATCTCAATTCCAGCCAATTTTGCATTCAAAAGTCAAACGGTGCTTTTTCCCTTCCGAGCTCTGCCATGTGCCCAAAGAGTGGTTTACCCCCACATATGGGGTATCAGCATACTCAGGACAAATTGCACAACAACTTTTGTTGGGTCCAATTTCTCCTGTTACCCTTGTTACCCTTGTGAAAATAAAAAAAAATTGGTTCCAAAGTAATTTTTTTTGCGAAAAAAGTGAAATGTTAATTTTTTCCTTCCACATTGCTTTAGTTCTCCTGAAGCACCTGAAGGGTTATTAAACTTCTTGAATGTGGTTTTGCCCACCTTGAGGGGTGCAGTTTTTAGAATGGTGTCACTTTTGTTATATTGACCCCCCAAAACTCACTTCAAATGCGAGGTGGTCCCCTAAAAAAAAAAAGGTTTTGTAAATATTGTTGGAAAACTGAGAAATCGCTGGACAACTTTTCACCCTTATAACATCCTAACAAAAAAAGTTTCCAAAATTGTGCTGATGTAAAGTAGATATGTGGGAAATGTTATTTATTAACTATTTTGTGTGACACCACCCTCTGAATAAGTACCAAACTGTCCCTGTCACTAAGGGGTTAAGGCAAAACTGCTCCAGCTGCTTCAAATAAGATGGTTTCCTCTGGAGAACAGCAAGTCTGACTGCAAATTCTCGATTAGATTAAGTCCTGGGCTTTGACTAGGCCACTCCAAAACATTTACACATTTCCCATTAAACCACTTGAGTGTTGCTTTAGCAGTATGCTTTGGGTCATTGTCTTGTTGGAAGGCGAACCTCCGTCCAGTCTCAAATCACTGACAGACTGAAACAGGTTTTGCTCAAGAATATCCCTGTATTTTGCACCATCCACTATTAAATCAGCCATCAAGTGAGGGAAAGATGCGGGCTCAGAGCCAGAGCCCGCATCAAAGGCAGGGACTCGGTCGATGATATAAATATACCTCACGGGCCGTGAAGGTGTTAAGGTTATGGACCCACTGAGAGTTTTGGCGTGACTTGGCAGTGGACTTCATACAGTCTGATCAGCATGTTAACTAGGAACCTTGTATTTTGTACATTTTTGCTTAGCAGCAGTAGATTAGTGTATAGGTTTTGGATGTGTGCTCCATGTGCTTTTCTACAACTTTGTTGTACTGAATTCGCTGCCTTCACACATGGCAGTTTTATTATTTATTATTAGTATTATTATTATTATTATTTTAGCAGCTTCTGATGGGGCATAGTATACATTGTTACCTGTTAGATTCTTTATCCAATTGCAAACCTACAGAGAAACTGTACAATCCCATAGAAGTCTCCGGGTGCTGCATTACGGCTTTGTACAGCCTGCGTTGTATTACAATAGTGTGTATGCGCCATTTTTCGAAGGTATAATGGTACAGAAGCCTCATACAGATATTCTTGTTTTATTTACCGTATGTGTTATATCCATTGTTTTCATGGCTACAGCACGTACCCATTATAATCTATGGTGCTATTCACATGTCCGTGTTTTTATAGAGACGTCTGTTTTTTTTCCAGCAGCACGGATGACAAGGGTCAGTGCATGTATATACAAAAAAGGTTGCACTCTATCGTGCCAAAGCATGTCTAATATGAAATACATGAAATATGAATAGCAAAATGGCTTTTGAACCAAGTGTGATAGGTGTAATTAAAAACCACATGGTGATGGGAGCAGTAAGCTAACATAGAAATGACAGAAAAACGACTGGCACATCCAAACTAGTGTGAATAGGTGCATACCAGGGCAGCTACCTCCATACACCTATCACACTTGATTCCGGCCAACCCATATAGGCTTTGCTGACAGAGGTTTCCACATTCACCCAGGCATACAGACATTGGCCTTCGGTAAGTGTTCACATTTGGACAGGGAGGTCAGGGACCCATCAGTTTTATGAGACCACCTTGACGATGGTTGATAGGCTCACACTATTTGATTAAATCAAATTCTGTACAAAGCGTCTCTTAAATATTTTCCTAATGTTCAAAAGCCATTTTGCTCTTCATATTTCATGTATTTCCTATTCGACATGCTTTGGCACGATAGAGTGCAACCTTTTTTGTATATTTGTGTATGGAGGTAGCTGCTCCTGGTATGCACCTATTCACACTAGTTTGGATGTGCCAGTTGTTTTTCTGTCATTTCAAGGGTCAGTGCATGGCTGTGGGTCCATGAAAAACATGGACATATTAGATAAGCTATTATATTATTAGAATAAATGGAGAGACATTTAGGATGAAAATCAATATTAGTTTTGGACTACCCATTGTCACTGAGAGGACTAGTAAATGTGCTGCCATGTGATCCTCCATATTCATGACCTCTGTCTATTTCTACCCTCCACCACTGATTGATTAGCAGCTTGCTGCCTATGCACAGTGTAGACAGAAATCTGTCAATCAGTGATGTGTGTGGGGTTATACAGAGCACGTTGTTCAGAAAACAGGTAGGCCTGTACAGGACTGTTCCAGCCATAAGGTGACATACGCATCTTGGCTCAGGTGGCGGTCTGTGGCTGACTGCAAAATGCCCCTGGTCCCCTGTCAGACTGAGACACTGTGCGCCGGCAAGCAGACAGTGGACAATCGCAACCTCCCAGACAGGGGCGTGACATTTGCTGATCTGAGGCGGAGGGGGTATTTTCAGATGGATACAGAATTCACAACCAATTGAAAAGTATGTAGAGAACAGAGTCACTGACTCCCTTCCCCACACTGCCACACTACTGGCCTACTGAAGGCCAACAGCGAGCAGGTGATGTTAGGTGTCCCGTCACAGGCGGCGCACTGATGTCACTGCATTGTGCCAGGTGATGAAGAAGGAGCTGCTCATCAATGGAGTGAGGATAGGTAAGTGGAATATTTTTTATTTTTTTTATTGCCATGTAAAGAGTACCGCCGACTGGGACGTTATAGCTGTATGATAGACTACTGTGATATACCGTACCTTAATTTTGGAGATAAACAAAAAGCTGTTCTATGCAGGCAGGACAATAGTTTCATCTGACCAACACTTGGGTTTTGCATGTTTGACCTCCTGCTTTGCATGTACACCTTACCAGGATGCGCCTTCTAGGAACTGCTGGGTGCACCCTGATTGGTCACATACGCTGGACCTCCGGCTGAGCATGCACCTTGTTGTAGCCGCCAGCTGGAGAGGAGTGCAATGGTTGTGGCTCCATCACTTGCCTGCTAGCCTGCTAATTGTGAATCTTGTAATGTTATATCACTTAAGCTGGTGGCTGAGGATTATTATTGTAAAACTATTAAATGCAAAACATGCCAAGATTAGTGTCTGAAAATGGAGGACAGGAGGCTTATTATAAGCTACAGACCATTAGTGTAATAAGCCCCTGCCTACCGCCTCCCAGATTGTAACCAAGATGTGCAGTAAATACGGTAATCATCCATCATCACATGCTCTTAGTCCCACCCAGACGGTAACCCTGGCTTGAGCCGCACATAATAATCTCATAATAAACCACTTATTTTTATAAGATTATTAAATGCAGCCGAGCTCAGGGCAGCGGTACTGTGTAGGAGGCACATGATGATGGATGATTATTTACTGCACATCATGGTTACTGTGTTACTTTGCACAAAGACAGTCAACCCCCCAGTAAATAATAATAAATCAGTCTTTTACAGGGGTTTTCCAGCTAAAATAAATCTGCAGTCACTCTGACTTATGAATCCCCCCAGCACGCACACTGTGCACTGCGGAGAGTCTCCGGTTTCTGGCCCAGGAGTGGAGGGTACGTATGAGTTATACACATTCCCGGCCAATGAGCGTGGCCTCGCTCTCCATACACTTGCATAGAGCAAGGGCTTGCCCTCTAGTCGGCCATGTCTCTAGACGAGGCATGGCCTTGCACAATACAAGTGTATGGAAGCGAAGCTGCACTGACTGGCCAGGAGTGTCTATTATGCATACATACCCACCGGTCCCGGGTCTGAATCTGGCAAATCCCGCAGTGTACAGTGCGTGTGCTTGGGGGATTCATAAGTCTGCAGTCACACAGAGTGAGACTTATCAATTTGGACAGGACAACCCATTTAACTATTCTAGTCTATGGCAGGTCTACACTAGCTGATTTGAAGTGTAAATCTACCACAGATTGGCAACATGCGGTCCTTTAAAGCGAACCTGTCACCCCCAAAATCGATGGTGAGGTAAGCTCACCATCATCAGGGGCTTATCTACAGCATTCTGTAATGCTGTAGATAAGCCGCCGATGTTACCTGAAAGAGGAGAAAAAGACGTTAGATTATACTCACCCAGGGGCGGTCCCGGTGCGGTCAGGTCAAATGGGTGTCTCCGGTCCGCTCCGGCGCCTCCCATCTTCATTCCATGACGTCCTCTTCGGGTCTTTACGCCGCGGCTCCGGCGCAGGCGTACTTTGTCTTCCCTGTTCAGGGCAGAGCAAAGTACTGCAGTGCGCAGGCGCCGGTAAGGTCAGAGAGGCCGGGCGTCTGCGCACTACAGTACTTTGCTCTGCCCTCAACAGGGCAGACAAAGTACGCCTGCGCCAAAGCCACGGCATGAAGACCAGATGAGTACGTCATGGAATGAAGATAGGAGGCGCCGGAGCGGACCTGAGACACCCATTTGACCGGACCGCAGCGGGACCGCCCCTGGGTGAGTATATTATAACCTCTTTTTCTCCTCTTTCAGGTAACATCGGGCGCTTATTTACAGAATGCTGTAGATAAGCCCCTGATGACGGTGAGCTTACCTCATCATCGATTTTGGGGGTGACAGGTTCCCTTTAATATCCTGGTTACACAGACTGCCCACATGCCATATACACATAGAAGATCAGTAATAGATCGTTCTGTGCACATAAACTGTCATTGTTCTTGGCAGCATATGCCCTGTTTACAAGGACAACCGGACTTTTTAAGCCAGACAAAAAATCATTCACCTGATGAACAAGTGTTTTGCTCATTCATCAGATGGTTGGCCGCCTATTTACAATGCATATTATATATATAATCGTGCATTGTACATCCACCACAAGAGCATGTGAGAAGGAATATTGCACATCCTCATTGCTAATGTCTATGATAATAAATGGTGAAAGAGAGAATGGTAATGGCGATTTGTGTTTGATGGATGATAGCTGCAAATTAATTTGTGTTTTTAGACATGCACAGAAGTGCAGTTGACCTTGCTTTTGTGCATCTCTAAAAAGACAGAGTCTGGAGTAACTTTGCCTGTCTTAGTATAGTGAATGGTCTTGTCGATGGTTCTATCAGCACTTTCTAAATCATATTTTTCACAGTTTTAAATGGAAACCCTGACATAAGTGCTCAGTGTAGAGCACAGGATAAATGGTAATCAAGCCTTAATAGCAATAAAAAAAAAAATATTTACTACATAATGGTCCCAATATTATCTTCAACTTATGTCACAGAAAACAAGTCCCCACTTATGCCATCATCTGTCAATGAAAAATGGGGAGTTACCACATGATAGGCAGCTCAAATGCTCTGGAAAAGTAACATAGCTCTACCCCCAGACAAATGTGCTCCCAAATCTAAATGTCATCCCCCTTTCTGAGTTTTGATGTGTGAACAAACTGCAACCCCATGTATGACATTGCCGAATTAAGAAGATACCGCTTAACAATTTATGGAGTGAGTGTCTCCAGAAGTCCAAGCTGTGCACTACAATGTATTGGTCACTAAACTATCATATTTACAAATTACTCTCTGCAACATTCAGAAAATACCTTTTATATTCAAAATAGTCACTACAACCCTAGATTCATTCCCACATTGGTATAATTTCAAAAATGGGGTCATATGTGAAGACTTTCTGCTGTTCTAGTATCTTAGGGCTTCTTGCTAATGGAGTCTGCAAACTGTTACAGCAAAATTTGCGCTCCAAAAGTTAATCAAAATAGTGCTCCTTCCCTTATTTTGCCATATTCAGGAGATATTGTCCTAAGGAGTGTAGCTTAATAAAGCCTCATTTTTGGTGGTGACTGCGTCTGGGTGTCCACCTCCGGTAGGCGTATATGCTCAAAAATGATGCACGGCGGAACACACATTCACTCTGCCGGCACCATTATAGTCTACGGCCCTGTCAGCGTATATGTATGGATGCAAATTTGCAGGGAGTTTGGACGTAAGCCCCAAAAGGGCCACAGTACAGGTGCCTAAACACAATGTGAAATCACCCTAGGATAACGCTACCTGTTCTGTACAGATCACTTTTCAGTAGGCATCTCATTATCATCACAATCAGGATTACAATGTCAGCAACTCCTACATGTAGATAGGATCATTCACAACAGATGACCTATATAGAAATCACAGATCAAGTCTAGAACACACTCCCTTTTCAGTCAATTTCTGTTAAAGGGGCTTTCCACTTTAAGAAAATTAGTCTTTAAGCACTTTTATATGAACATAACAAAGCTGCTATTCACCCACCCCAAATCCAGCACCAATTCTCCACTGCAGAGGTAGCACTACTTTGCCAGCGCACATCACTGCGGCAGCTAATCACTGAGCTCTTTGGCTTGAGCCACCAAGCTGAGTGATTAGCTGCAGCGGTGATGCAAAATAGCGTAAAGTCACAGTTGCAGCCAAAACACTGAAAACCACTAAGTGCTGACAATGATCCATGTGACTTGTCTAAATGCTGTTACCAGAAGCTCAAGCAAGATGGCTACCACCACAGTCATGTATTTTAAAACATATATATATATATATATATATATATATATATATATATATATATATATATTAGAAATTAATATAGGAGATCATGAACTTTAATATTTTAATATCTAACCTTTTAATTAACCAATTCCTATTTGTATTTTATTTTTTGGAGGAGACAGGGACTAATGTGAATGATGATACTCTGTGTGCAGCACTTTGGACTATGTTGATATTTTATAAACGACTGAAAATGAATAAAATCCATTCTATGCAATGTCTTACAAGCCTAAACTAAAGATTTACACCAATAACTTGTCCATGCTGTATTTTATATCCAGCAAGTCAACTGATGTTTTACTGATACTTTCTCTTTATATTAAATGTTGCAGATAAATAATATTGTTTGAAATGTTATTTTGTCAATTTAGACAGTGGACACGCGAGTTGGTCTAGTTGTCTAACCGTCCATTTGTTAGTAGGTGCGTTCAGCAAGTTAGTTTCCAGAGGGTATTGCCAAACTTCTTGCAAGTAAAATATTGGCTGGAGCTCCATTTACTGATTAAACCTTGCTATCTCGAAGTCTGATCTCTATTGACAAAGCGCTCAAACAACTCGCCAACTAAATGTTGTCCTCTTTCTGACCACATCAGGAGTCATCGCTGGTTGCAGTCTCTGAATCAGAAATTATGACCGGATAAAACTGATCTAAATGGCTTTTACTGTGTGAAATCTATATTAATTTTCTACCCAAAGCTCTAAAGATTTAATATCAAGGTTTTCATTTCCCTCATTGAAATCAAAATGTTTTGGCGTCTTCGATTTTCAGCTCATAGGAGGTTCAAGTTTGTGGTCCTGTCACTTCTCTTCCTTACTTTTTTAATGCATTTTGCTCTGGATATTTTTTCTTTTTCTACTACAGTTTCATGCTCTTGTCCATCTCAAAACCACCCCAAAGCTAGGATACACCTGGCGAGGAAATCTCCTCTTGTAAGAGCTTTGCAAGATTTTAGTGGCAGTAATGGGTCCTCGGTGGATGGAAGTCAGACCTTGAAGGTTTCAGAAGCAAGACCGAAAATTGTGAACGGTTCACGGAAAACATATCAAGGATCAAAACTAGCTTCTCTCTTCCAACATCCTCTCTATAATTCCCTGATGCCTGTAATCAAGGAAGAAGACAAGCTTTTCAGAGTTAATGCTGAGGAACGATTTACCCTGAAAGGCAGTGGGAGTGATGAATGGTGAGTAACTTTTATCAAGTAAGTGAATTATTTTATGTAGAAAGACCATCGTAAAATGTCCTATTAGGGAATTCTAAGCTATGGTAAGAGGACAACTACATAGAGTGTCTCAGTGTATAGGCCCACATATTGATTGCAAAGAGTCTGTTGATTTCGGTGTGACCATTGTTGCCAGGTTTTCCCCATATACAGCCAATTGTTAGGGACTAAAGGGAGTCCATCACCCACAAAATGCATTTTAAATGGGCTATACAGTGTTGTAGGGGACTGAGCCCCTATAAAAACCATACTAGCACTGTACCTGTTACTGGTACAGTGTCTGAAAAAATACATTTTAATTCATATGCAAATTAGGAGTCTTCAGTACACCACTGGGGGGCCAAGAATTTGGAGCAGTTATGCCACCTCATTTACATATTTGGGCCCTTTGCCCACTCATTTTCCAGAGTGAGCATGTTGCCAGCGTGTGTGAGACCACACATGTATGAGGTGGTTGTGCGCATTCCCCACCCTGTCTCTGACGCCGCTCGCTGCACTTTTGGGTGTATTAGTGCATCAAGCGGTGTCTGAAGAATGGAGACAGGGAGGAAAATGCGCACAGCCACACACGCCAGCTGCATTTACACAGTGTTCGCTCTGGGAAGCGAGTACTGACAATCAGAAGCAGGGGAAGAACCTCAATATGCAAATGAGGAGTCGTAACCGTGCACCAAATTCTTGGCCACACCAAGGGTGCACCATAGCCTCCTAATTTGCATAGGAATTAAAAGTTATTTTCTCCGGCCCAGTAACAGGTACAGTGCTAATATTGTTATTATAGAGGCTAAGTCTGCTGCAACACTGTATAGCCCGTTTAAAATGCATTTTGGGGTGACGGACACCCTTTAACCCTCCATATGGCACATCTCTGGCACTCCCCAGTTCAGGCACAGGTTAGAAACTATAATATTTAATTATCTCATTTTCTGGGCTCTAAAAATAAACAGTGACCTTCATAGGGATGTATTAAAAGAGTACACAAAATCAGATGCAAAAAGTACATTTAATAACCATAAACATAATAAAACAAAAAGTACCCAAATTTAACAACTACCACCAAAACCCTCTTATTTGTAAGAAAACCCTATTTCTTTTTATGAAATATCCACAAACCTTGCATTATTCATTCAGAAATAAAAATAAACAATTGTTATGAAAAAAAACAAAGAAAGTACAAACCTTCAAAAGTGAGGTGGAATGAGCCTGAGAGGCCATGGAGGTCACACCTGCTCTCCACAAGGATGGTGGTAAAACTGAATGGGGGGTTTCAAGCAACACCTAAACATAGGAAGGTACTGGGAGGGATGGGATCCCCTGCCACCTTGGAGAGGATAGGGAAACAAAGATGTGTGAGCATCCTGTGATCAGTTTATCATGAAGGAGTCCTTCTAAAAAGAGCTGAATCTTTAAAACTCCTTACTTACATTGAGCATACTATACTGGCACATCAAATTTCATCTGCCTGTGTATGGAACGGGCTCAGGAGTTGAGTCCACATCATA
Organism: Ranitomeya variabilis; assembly: GCF_051348905.1. Lineage (NCBI taxonomy): Eukaryota > Metazoa > Chordata > Amphibia > Anura > Dendrobatidae > Ranitomeya > Ranitomeya variabilis. The sequence continues at coordinate 158,406,393 of NC_135239.1, read as the reverse complement.
TTCGGTAGATGCGGGCTTTGTTGCACAACCAGTATCCAGCGATCAGAGGTAAGCTCCAGTCACTGCTGTTAACCCAATAAACGCCCCTTCAATCTATGACAGCGGCACCTAAGACATTCTGGCAAAGGGGACACATGATAACAAGTGCCCATAAACCACAAAACCTCACACATTTGCTGGGTGCTGATGGGTTGTTGAAATCCCGTATGGCTGTTTTATCATTGCTCATGAGATGCCCAGCAACAGGCCAGGCTTCATAGGAGACCATGATTTTAGCTACAGTGCCTTGCGAAAGTATTCGGCTCCCTGGAACTTTTCAACCTTTTCCCACATATCATGCTTCAAACATAAAGATACCAAATGTAAATTTTTGGTGAAGAATCAACAACAAGTGGAACACAATTGTGAAGTTGAATGAAATTAATTGGTTATTTTAAATTTTGGTGGAAATTCAAAAACTGAAAAGTGGGGCGTGCAATATTATTCGGCCCCTTTAACTTAATACTGTGTTGCACCACCTTTTGCTGCGATTACAGCTGCAAGTCGCTTGGGGTATGTCTCTATCAGTTTTGTACATCGAGAGACTGAAATTATTGCCCATTCTTCCTTGGCAAACAGCTCAAGCTCAGAGAGGTTTGATGGAGATCGTTTGTGAACAGCAGTTTTCAGCTCTTTCCACAGATTCTCGATTGGATTGAGGTCTGGACTTTGACTTGGCCATTCTAACACCTGGATACATTTATTTGTGAACTATTCTATTGTAGATTTTGCTTTATGTTTGGGATCATTGTCTTGTTGGAAGACAAATCTCCGTCCCAGTCTCAGATCTTCTGCAGACTCCAACAGGTTTTCTTCAAGAATGGTCCTGTATTAGGCTCCATCCATCTTCCTGTCCTGAAGAAAAGCAGGCCCAAACCATGATGCTGCCACGACCATGTTTGACAGTGGGGATGGTGTGTTCAGGGTGATGAGCTGTGTTGCCTTTACGCCAAACATATCATTTAGCATTGTTGCCAAAAAGTTCGATTTTGGTTTCATCTGAACAGAGCATCTTCTGCCACATATTTGATGTGTCTCCCAGGTGGCTTGTTGCAAACTTTAAACAACACTTTTTATGGATATCTTTGAGAAATAGCTTTCTTCTTGCCACTCTTCCATAAAGGCCAGATTTGTGCAGTGTACGACTGATTGTTGTCCTATGGACAGACTGTCCCACCTCAGCTGTAGATCTCTGCAGTTCATCCAGAGTGATCATGGGCCTCTTGGCTGCATCTCTGATCAGTCTTCTCCTTGTTTGAGATGAAAGTTTAGAGGGACGGCCGGGTCTTGGTAGGTTTGCAGCGGTATAATACTCCTTCCATTTCAATATGATCGCTTGCACAGTGCTCCTTGGGATGTTTAAAGTTTTGGAAATCATTTTGTATCCAAATCCGGCTTTAAACTTCTCCACAACAGTATCATGGACCTGCCTGTTGTGTTCCTTGGTCTTCATGATCCTCTCTGTGCTTCAAACAGATCCCTGAGACTATCACAGAGCAGGTGCATTTATACGGAGACTTGATTACACACAGGTGGATTATATTTATCATCATTAGGCATTTAGTACAACATTGGATCATTCAGAGATCCACAATGAACTTCTGGAGTGAGTTTGCTGCACTGAAAGTAAAGGGGCAGAATAATATTGCACGCCCCACTTTTCAGTTTTTGAATTTCCCCATAAATTTAAAATAACCAATAAATTTTGTTCAGCTTCACAATTGTGTTCCACTTGTTGCTGATTCTTCACCAAAAATTGACGTTTGGTATCTTTATGTTTGAAGCATGATACAGTATGTGGCAGAAGGTTGAAAAGTTCCAGGGAGCCAAATACTTTCGCAAGGCACTGTATATACTGTGTACAGTGGTATTGCAGTATATAGAACAAGCAATTAGGCTCTTGTAGGCTCAAGTCCCCGAATGGGAATAAAAAATAAACTAAATAAAAAATATAAAAATTCAAAACACCCCCACCCTTTCACCATTTAAATATAAAAAATATAATCATAAACACATTTGGTAAAGTAGTGTTCTTAAAAGTCCTATCTATCACAATATAAAATGAATCTTCAAAGGGAAAAATAATTAAACAACAAAATTATATTTTATTAGTTGCCATAACTCCACTGAGAATGCAATAAGAAGCAACCAAAATGGTACAAAAACAAAAGTCATCGCTCTCCTCAGAGGACAAGCACCCCTACATCTGCATCAATGGAAACATTAAGGATCTCAGAAAATAAAAAAAACTATGAAAATGAAAACTGCCCAGTAATAAAGTTTAATATTTTTCCATTAGATTGGCCATCGATGTTTGATTGATGGGAATACAAACACTGAAACCCATCAGAAAAATTAAGGGGCACAGCGGCTGCATATTATAAGAATAGGCCATTATTTGTAAGTTGCCGAAAACAAATGAAAAACAAATCTGGATAGGATATAATATAATAGATGTGTCCAACATTTTATATTCCCCTAGCGCCTAACAGTCCGATATTTGAGAACCATTAAACAATGCTGCTGCCATCTTCATTACATATGCACAACATTGGATGAATTCTGTGTATACAATTATCTCTCAGTATTAAAAAATGTTTTTGAAACTTTACTTTTTTTTAATTTTACTCCATAGACTTGGGAATAGCAAACTGAGTTTTCCTCACCCACTGCTGCTAGATTACTGCTTTCCCTGTTCTGCCCCCATTTTTGTTGATAGGCTGCAGCAGTGACATTACAACAACGTATCATGACTGCTGCAGCAAATTATTGGGTCCAGCAGTGTTGATAACATAGTGTGTACTATCTTATTAACACACTGGGCTGCTGAGCCAAGTGATTGGCTGCAGTGGTCACGTGCTGTAGTGGTGACATCACTGATTCCGCCTTTTTGTCAGTGGTGCAGAGTAGCGGTATAGAGCAGTTGATGGGTGATTAAAGCTCAGTGTGATACATTTAAACAAATATATATAAAAAAATTACAGTTAAACCCCTTTTAATTCTACATTCCCACACTTATTATTTGTTGCGTTTTTGATGTTGTAGTTTTTCTTCACCTATTAGCTAAATTACGTTTTTGAGTGCAGTTTTTTTACATGCATTTTTATCACTTTTTTATGCTGCATTTTTTGCCTTTTTTTGGTATGTCATGTTTTAAGTAAGCTGCTTTGTTTTGGATACAGACTGTAACGCAGCTTTAATAAAACTTTATCTATATTCATGTGGGGATTACAGGTGTGTTTAGTGCATTTCCGTTGCACGTGGATTTTTTTCATCTCATTCAAGTCATTGGGAAAAATCGTCAAATGAAACATACATTGGCTTCATGAAAAACTGACACTTTTGCGGATTTCAAAATCGTACTGCAGGTCAATTTACGCTGTGTAAAAAAAGCACGGTGAGCAAGAGATTCCTGATAATCCCACACATTTTACTGAAACTGTTTCATTATTTTTGCATAGCAAAAATTTATAGTGTCAAAAACTCACTAAAAACTTATTGTGGGAACTTAACCTGCTGGTTCTTCAAAGGGGGTGTTGGGTCATTTTTTTTAGTCCAACTTGTTACAAATTTGGCTAAAAATGTACAGAATTTTTCAGTTGCTTCTTTGTACCCTGTGTGGACTAATCAATAGATACTTGTATTAGTCATATTTCATTTGGTATGTTGGATCTAGGTATCTGAGTTATTGATTCCTGCTTAGAAATGCCACTGTAATTACCGTAGTCATTAATTTAATACTTTATTCAAATACGGTCAAGTCAATTATTAAGAGACCCATCAGCATGCAAAATTGGTGCAATCTAGGTGTGTGTACATAGCCTCTAATTTACTGTATATAAGATCCACCATTTTATGACAGTGCATTAAATAAATCATTTTTGCCATGGTTTTAAACCCTTTGGATGCATCTTTGGCTAACTGCACATTGTGTTTGCGTGCGTTATCAGGTGTGGACGCTCAGCCTAGTCATCCAGCCACTACAGGGACCCAGTGAAAAATGCTGTATATATATGTTTCCTTCCACTTTGTACAGGAAGCCAGAGTCTGCAGTGTGTTCCTACTTAGTAAAAATAATGAAATGGTATGGAGATGCATACTTGCCAGAACGAGGCAAAAAACACAATTATTGTAGCCAAGTGCCTATCTTGCACCTAGCCTAAAAACAACTGCAAAATGTAGCTATACAAGATATATTATATGCGTGTGTATATATATATGTATGTGTATAAATATATATATATATATATATATATATATATATATATATATATATATATATATATATACTGAGATAAATGGAACACTAATAGAATTTTCTATTCTATAAAAATTCTATGTGAATACTTTTATGACAAAAATATTCTCAGAGTGATACCTTTTTAGCTAACCAGAAGGTATCACTCCAAGAATACTTTTGTCATTTTGAGGCATAAAGTTTTTACAGTGATTTTTCTGGCTAACACAGGACCACAATATAATTTGTTATTGTACATCTCTGTAAAAATTCTGCAGTGTTTGTATTCACGCTTTGGTGTTCAGTAGCTGTTGATCTGTCCCAGTGCATTTTTTGGACTGAGATGTGTCTTCTAGAGAGCAGCATTCTCTGGATATACAGTGGGTACGGAAAGTATTCAGACCCCTTTAAAATTTCCACTCTTTGTTTCATTGCAGCCATTTGGTAAATTGAAAAAGTTCATTTTTTTCTCATTAATGTACACTTTGCACCCCATCTTGACTGGAAAAAAACCCCAGAAATGTAGAAATTTTTGCAAATGGATTAAAAAAAGAAAAACTGAAATATCATATGGTCATAAGTATTCAGACCCTTTGCTCAGACACTCATATTTATGTCACATGCTGTCCATTTCCTTGTGATCCTCTTTGAGATGGTACTACTCCTTCATTGGAGTCCAGCTGTGTTTAACTAAAATGATAGGTCTTGATTTGGAAAGGCAAACACCTGTCTATATAAGATATCAGAGCTCACAGTGCATGTCAGACCAAATGAGAATCATGAGGTCAAAGGAACTGGCCAAAGAGCTCAGAGACAGAATTGTGGTAAGCACAGATCTGGCCAAGGTTACAAAAGAATTTCTGCAGTACTCAAGGTTCCTAAGAGCACATAGGCCTCCATAATCCTTAAATGGAAGAAGTTTGAGACCACCAGAAGTCTTCCTAGACCTGGCTGTCCAGCCAAATTGAGCAATAGTGGGAGAAGAGCCTTGGTGAGAGACGTAAAGAAGAACCCCAAGATCACTGTGGCTGAGCTCCAGAGATGCAGTAGGGAGATGAGAGAAAGTCCCACAAAGTCAACTATCACTGCAGCCCTTCACCAGTCGGGCCTTTATGGCAGAGTGGCCCGACGGAAGCCTCTCCTCAGTGCAAGACATATGAAAGCCCGCATAGAGTTTGCCAAAAAACACATGAAGGACTCCCAGACTATGAGAAATAAAATTTTCTGGTCTGATGAGACAAAGATAGACCTTTTGGAGATAATTCTAAGTGATATGTGTGGAGAAAACCAGGCACTGCTCATCACCTGTCCAATACAATCATCAGCATCATGCTATGGGGGTGTTTTTCAGCTGCAGGGACAAGACGACTGGTTGCCATTGAAGGAAACATGAATGCGGCCAAGTACAGGGATATCCTGGATGAAAACCTCTTCCAGAGAGCTCTGGACCTCAGACTTGGCCGAAGGTTCACCTTCCAACAAGACAGTGATTCTCAGCACACAGCTAAAATAACAAAGGAGTGGCTTCAGAACAACTCTGTGACCATTCTTGACTGGCCCAGCCAGAGCCCTGACCTAAACCAAATGAGCATCTCTAGAGAGATCTGAAAATGGCTGTCCACCAACATTCACCATCCAACCTGACGGAACTGGAGAGGATCTGCAAGGAAGATGGCAGAGGATCCCCAAGTCCAGGTGTGAAAAACTTGTTGCATCATTCCCAAGAAGACTCATGGCTGTACTAGCTCAAAAGGGTGCTTCTACTCAATACTGAGCATAGGGTCTGAATATTTCAGTTTTTCTTTTTTTTAATAAATTTGCAAAAATGTCTACATTTCTGTTTTTTTTCAGTCACGATGGGGTGCAGAGGGTATAATAATGAGAAAAAAATGAACATTTTTGAATTTTCCAAATGGCTGCAATGAAACAAAGAATGAAAAATTTAAAGGGTCTGAATACTTTCCGTACCCACTGTGTATAATATATATATATGTGTATGTATATATATATATATATATATATATATATATATATATATATATATATATATATATATATATATATATATATATATCTTAGAATGCATAATTACATATACAGTGCCTACAAGTAGTATTCAACCCCCTGCAGATTTAGCAGGTTTACACATTTGGAATTAACTTGGCATTGTGACATTTGGACTGTAGATCAGCCTGGAAGTGTGAAATGCACGGCAGCGAAAAAGAATGTTATTTCTTTGTTTATTTTTTTTTTAAATTGGGAAAAGTTTTTTTCAGAGGGTCATTTATTATTCCACCCCTCAACCCACCATAATTCTGTTTGGTTCCCCTAAAGTATTAAGAAGTAGTTCAGGCACAAAGAACAATGAGCTTCACATGTTTGGATTAATTATCTCTTTTTCCAGCCTTTTCTGACTATTTAAGACCCTCCCCAAACTTGTGAACAGCACTCAAACATGGTCAACATGGGAAAGACAAAGGAGCATTCCAAGGCCATCAGAGACAAGATCGTGGAGGGTCACAAGGCTGGCAAGGGGTACAAAACCCTTTCCAAGGAGTTGGGCCTACCTGTCTCCACTGTTGGGAGCATCATCCGGAAGTGGAAGGCTTATGGAACTACTGTTAGCCTTCCACGGCCTGGACAGCCTTTGAAAGTTTCCTCCCGTGCCGAGGCCAGGCTTGTCCGAAGAGTCAAGGCTAACCCAAGGACAAGGAAGGAGCTCTGGGAAGATCTCATGGCAGTGGGGACATTGGTTTCAGTCAATACCATAAGTAACGTACTCCACCGCAATGGTCTCTGTTCCAGACGAGCCCGTAAGGTACCTTTACTTTCAAAGCGTCATGTCAAGGCTCGTCTACAGTTTGCTCATGATCACTTGGAGGACTCTGAGACTGACTGGTTCAAGGTTCTCTGGTCTGATGAGACCAAGATCGAGATCTTTGGTGCCAACCACACACGTGACGTTTGGAGACTGGATGGCACTGCATATGACCCCAAGAATACCATCCCTACAGTCAAGCATGGTGGTGGCAGCATCATGCTGTGGGGCTGTTTCTCAGCCAAGGGGCCTGGCCATCTGGTCCGCATCCATGAGAAGATGGATAGCACGGCCTACCTGGAGATTTTGGCCAAGAACCTCCGCTCCTCCATCAAGGATCTTAAGATGGGTCGTCATTTCATCTTCCAACAAGACAACGACCCAAAGCACACAGCCAAGAAAACCAAGGCCTGGTTCAAGAGGCAAAAAATCAAGGTGTTGCAGTGGCCTAGTCAGTCTCCTGACCTTAACCCAATTGAAAACTTGTGGAAGGAGCTCAAGATTAAAGTCCACGTGAGACACCCAAAGAACCTAGATAACTTGGAGAAGATCTGCATGGAGGAGTGGGCCAAGATAACTCCAGAGACCTGTGCCGGCCTGATCAGGTCTTATAAAAGACGATTATTAGCTGTAATTGCAAACAAAGGTTATTCCACAAAACATTAAACCTAGGGGTTGAATAATAATTGACCCACACTTTTATGTTTAAAATTTTAAAAATTTAACTGAGCAACAAAACTTTTTGGTTTGTAAGATTTATGCATCTGTTAATAAATCCTGCTCTTGTTTGAAGTTTGAAGGCTCTAACTTATTTGCATCTAATTAAACCTGCTAAATCTGCAGGGGGTTGAATACTACTTGTAGGCACTGTATATCATAAAATACATAAATAAAATATGTATTACAATTTATTCACAGTGATTGTAAAAAATTCCATGGGGAAGATCAACAACTTCTGAACACCAAGGCAAATGTGAAAGACTTTGAATATACTTACACATTGCAGATTGTTTTGAGAAGTTTCTGGTAATCTTCTATTTATTTTAATGGATTAGCAGAATTGAATTGGCATGCTTAAGAAACAAACCCATTTAAACAAAAGGAATTTCAGTGGTGGAAATTGATGAGTCATATCTTGCAGGGCCGGCGTCAGCACCCGGCGTACCCGGGCAAGTGCCGGGGCCCTGGCAAGACGGGGGGGCCCATTGACGGTATGACACTGAGGCTCCTGGGGGGCCCCCACAGCCAGACTACATCCCCTGTCCCCTGTAATACACAGTACAACTCCCAGGACTCGGAGCACATCCCCAGCAGCAGGCGGCACAGAGCTCTGGGAGTTTCGCAGCTGCTGGAGAGCCATGACGCGTCGCCGTTGATTAGCAGTCTCACCATGGATACGCAAAGTGACATCCGGTCTGTGTCGTCACTTCTGGGTGAGAGCGAGGACGAGCTCGTTATCCTAAGAGCTCAGAGCGGTCCGTCCGGCCCTGGGAATCCTCATCGTCCAGCGGCGCGCGGGGTCCGACCGTCCAGTGCCCAGAGCATGAGCCGCGCGTCGCCAAGCAGAAAGACGTGCAGCACCTGTGGGTGTCCATGACGGTGAAAGTGAAGCAGTCTTCCTTCCTGGAGCAAAGGCAGACCTACAGTATGGCATCTGAGTGAGTGATGCTGGGACTTGTAGACTACTGTCTGTATATACTACACTACATGGCTTTGTTATATACTAGGTGGGCTGTGCTATATAGTACGTGGGCTGTGCGTGCTATATACTACGTGGGCTCTGTTATATACTACGTGGGCTGTGCTATATAGTACATGGGCTGTGCTATATAGTACGTGGACTGTGCTATATACTACGTGGGCTGTTACATACTGTGTGGGCTGTGCTATTTACTACGTGGACTGTGCTATATAGTACATGGGCTGTGCTATATACTATGTGGACTGTGCTATATAGTACGTGGGCTGTGCTATATACTACGTGGCTGTGCTAAATACTATGTGGCTGTGCTATATACTACCTAGGCTGCTATATACTACGTGGCAGGCTGTGCTATATACTGAGTGGCTGTGCTATATACTATGTGGGCTGTGTTATATACTATGTGGGCTGTTATATACTACGTGGGCTGTGCTATATACTACTTGGACTGTTATATACTACGTGGGCTATTGATCTGGCATTGTACTACACCTATATTTCTCTGCTGTATCTGTGCATCATGAATCGTGGTTTGTGTTAAAGAGTATGGCCCACTGACACTTTTTCGCCCGGGGCCCTCAAAAACCTGGAGCCAGCCCTGATATCTTGTACTTTATGCATGTTTTTGCTGTGAATTTGGTCCCTAAATATGAATGCGTCTATACTAAAAACAAATGTAATGGTGAATGTATTTTTTTAGGATCAGTGCTGGAATGGAGTTTGCACTTCCCACAGGAGAAACAGCTGCTGACACTTATCCTTCATGGTTGAAATTCCACATAGGAATCAATCGCTATGAATTATACCCCAGACAGGACCCTTTGGTTCCCATCTTGCTTAAAGAAATTTCTACGCAGCGTATTCTTAATTCAGGTAAAAATTCCTTCAAAATTCTTTATTGCAAAATGCAAAACTATATTGGTTTAGGTTTGGCTACTTACATCACAATTTGATAAAATGCAGGAATCAGATATTGTGTAAAAAGACGATAAATGTTTACCACTGAGGCAGTTAATGTGGCTGCTTTAACGTCCCATATGGGGAGGAGGACAGGTTCTCCTCTAAGGCCATGTGCACACGTTCAGTATTTTTCGCGTTTTTTTCGCTATAAAAACGTGATAAAAACGCGAAAAAAATGCTTACATATGCCTCCCATTATTTTCAGTGTATTCCGCATATCTTGTGCAAATGTTGCATTTTTGTCCGCGAAATAATCGCATCGCGGAAAAAAAAGCAACATGTTCATTAAATTTGCGGAATTGCGGGGATTCCGCACAACTAGGAATGCATTGATCTGCTTACTTTCCTCATGTGGCTATGCCCACCATGCGGGAAGTAAGCAGATCATGTGCGGTTGGTACCCAGGGTGGAGGAGAGGAGATTCTCCTCCACGGACTGGGCACCATATAATTGGTAAAAAAAAAAAGAATTAAAATAAAAAATAGTCATATACTCACCTTCGATGGCCCCCGCAGTCTTCCCGCCTCTCAGGTGCACGCTGCCGCTTCGGTTCCTATAGCTGGTGTGTGTGAAGGACCTGCGATGACGTCGCGGTCACGTCGCAGTCACGTGACCGCGACGTCATCAAAGGTCCTGCACACACCATCTATAGGAACGGACGCCGCTGAGGAGATCGGCTGTCTGCAGAAGGTGAGTATAACCAATTTTTAAATTTTTTTTATTATTTTTAACATTCTATCTTTTACTATTGATGCTGCATAGGCTGCATCTATAGTAAAAAGTTGGTCACACTTGTCAAACACTATGTTTGACAAGTGTGACCAACCTGTCAATCAGTTTTACTGAAAACTTTAGCATTCTGCAAGCTACTTACGCTTGCAAAATGCTAAAAAAAACGCAAAAAAAAACGGGAAAAAAAACACAAAAAGAAACATGCGGATTTCTTGCAGAAAATTTCCGGTTTTCTTCAGGAAATTTCTGCAAGAAATCCTGACGTGTGCACATACCCTTAGGCCCCTTTCACACATCAGTTTTTTGCCGTCAGTCACAATCCGTTGGCTCGACGGATCGACGGATCCATCACAGATTGTAACAAACTGATGCGACGGATCCATTTTTTGGACAGATCCGACTAGCAGATCTGGCTAATTGGATCGGAACATGCTCAGCTAAAAAAAAACAAATCCGTCGCTGGATTCCGTCACTTGACGGATCCGGCACCATAGGCTTCCATTCTAGCAAACGCCAGTCGGCGATGGATCCATCGCTGTCCGTTTTTTCAACATACACAAAAAATGTTAGGCACCTTTCACACATCAGTTTTTTGCTATCAGTCGCAATCTGTCAAATTTTGAAAAAAACGGATCCAGCGACTGATGCCGCCGGATCCGTTTTTTTCTCATAGACTTGTATTAGCGATGGATTGCAACAGATGGCCTCACATTTCATCCGTCAATAGTCAGATTCATCAAAAATTGTTTGTCCGGCAGCCGGAGACAATGGACAAAGTAATGTTTTTTTGTCTCCGTCAAAAAAACGGACAGCGACGGATCCATCGCCATCCGTCGTTTGCTAGAATGGAAGCCTATGCTCCAATTTATTTAGCCAGCCCCCCAGTCGGATCTGTCTCATCAGTTTTTCACAATGTGCGATGGATCCGTCAATCCGTCGAGCCAATGGATTGTGACTGACGGCAAAAAGCTGATGTGTGAAAAGGGCCTTACTTTGTCCGTTGTCTCCGGCCACCGGACAAACCAATTTTGATGGATCCGGCGAATGACGGATGAAGTGTGAGGCCATCCGTCGCAATCCGTCGATAATACGTCTAATAAGTCTATGAGAAAAAAATGGAGTCAACGGCATCAGTCACCGGATCCGTTTTTTTCAAAATTCGACAGATTGCTACTGATGGCAAAAAACTGATGTGTGGAAGGGACCTTATGGTGCAATAGCTGAACAGAACTGTCACTCTTCCCTTCTTCTGCAAAACGAGCAACAAACAGACTTCCACCAACAGTGGTGTAACTAGAGTCCCATGGGCCCCGATGCAAAATTTCAACCTTAGTCCCACCACCATGTAGGTCAGATACAGGGGGGTGGGAAAGTATTTAGTCAGCCACCAATTGTGCAAGTTCTCCCACTTGAAAAGATGAGAGAGGCCTGTAATTAACATCATAGGTAGACCACAACTATGAGAGTCAAAATGAGAAAACAAATCTAGAAAATCTCCCTGTCTGATTTGGCAAGATTTATTTTGCACATTAGGTGGAAAATAAGTAATTGATCATTAACAAAAGTTCATCTCAATATTTTGTTACATATCCTTGTTTGGTAATGACAGAAATCAAACGTTTTCTGTAAGTCTTCCCAAGGTTGGCACACACTCTTGGTGGTATGGTGGCCCATTCCTCCGTGCAGATCTCCTCTAGAGCAGTGATGTTTTGGGCCTGTCACTGGGCAACACGGACTTTCAACTCCCTCCAAAGGTTTTCTATGGGGTTGAGATCTGGAGACTGGCTAGGCCACTTCAGGACCTTCAAATGCTTCTTACGAAGCCACTCCTTCGTTGCCCTGGCGGTGTACTTGGGATCATTATCATGCTGAAAGACCCATCCACGTTTCATCTTCAATGCCCTTGCTGATGGAAGGAGGTTTGCACTCAAAATCTAACAATACATGGCCCCATTCATTCTTTTATGTACACAGATCAGTCGTCCTGGTCCCTTTGCAGAGAAACAGCCCCAAAGCATGATGTTGCCACCCCCATTCTTCACAGTAGGTATGGTGGTCTTTGGATGCAACTCAGCATTCTGTCTCCTCCAAACACGACGAGTTTTACTTCTACCAAACAGTTCTACTTTGGTTTCATCAGACCATATGACATTCTCCCAATACTCTACTGGATAATCCAAATGCTCTCTAGCAAACTTCATACCGGCCCGGACATGTACTGGCTTAAGCAGGGGGACACTTCTGGCACTGCAGGATCTGAGTCCCGGGCGTCGTTGTGTGTTACTGATGGTAGCCTTTGTTACGGTGGTCCCAGCTCTATGCAGGTCATTCGCTAGGTCTATCCATGTGATTCTGGGATTTTTGCTCACTGTTCTTGTGATCAATTTGACCCCAAGGGGTGAGATCTTGCATGGAACCCCAGATCGAGGGAGATAATCAGTGGTCTTGTATGTCTTCCATTTTCTTATTATTGCTCCCACAGTTGATTTCATCACACCAAGCTGCTTGCCTGTTGCAGATTCAGTCTTCCCAGGCTGGTGCAGGGCTACAATTTTGTTTCTCTTTGGTCTTCACCATAGTGGAGTTTGGAGTGTGACTGTTTGAGGGTGTGCACAGGTGTCTTTTATACTGATAACAAGTTCAGACAGGTGCCATTACTACAGGTAATGAGTGGAGGACAGAGGAGCCTCTTAAAGAAGAAGTTACAGGTCTGTGAGAGCCAGAAATCTTGTTTTTTTTTAGGTGACCAAATACTTATTTTCCACCATAATTTGCAAAATAAATCTTGCCAAATCAGATAAGGTGATTTTCTGGATTTGTTTTCTCATTTTGACTCTCATAGTTGTGGTCTACCTATGATGTCAATTACAGGCCTCTCTCATTTTAAGTGGGAGAACTTGCACAATTGGTGGCTGACTTAATACTTTTTCCCCACTGTATATGGACCCTTGTATATTGGCCTTTGTAGCATTCTAGATCCTAAAATACATACGTGTTCACCATCCATGTAATAATGTCACCATCCAGGCACCTTCCTGTAATAATGTCCCCAGTCCTGGCCCCTTCTTGTGATAATGCCCCCTGTTCTGGTGCCTTTCTTTAATAATGTCCACCATCGTGTTATAATGTCCCTCATCTTAGGCCCCTTCCTGGTATAATGCCTCCCATCCTGTGCTCATTTCTATTGTAATGTCTCCTGTCCTGTTCCTGTTATAATGTCCACCTTCCCGGTAGTATGTCCCCCATCATGGACCCCTTCGTGGTATCATTTACTCTATCCTGAGCTCCTTCCAGTAATAATGTCCCACATCCTGGGCCCTTTCCTGGAATAATGTCCCCCATCCTCTCCCCTTCCTGTAACAATGTCCCCCATCCTGGTATAATGTTCCCCATCATGGGCTCCTTCCTGGTATAATGTTCCCATCCTATAACCATGTCCCCATTCTTGGCCCCTTGCTGGTATAATGTCTCCTATCCTGTGCCCCTTCCTGGGCCACTTACTTATATAATGACCCCCATACTGGTATAATGAACCCCATATTGGGTTGTTCCTGGTCTAATGTCCTCCATCCTGATATAATGATCCCTATCCTACACCTCGTTTTTGTGTAATTTCCTCCATATTTAGCCCTTTCATGGTATAATGTGCCTAGTTCTGGGCCTCTTCCTTGTATAATGTCCCCCTTCCTATTATGATTTCCCCCATTATGGGACCCTTCCTGATGCAATGTCCCCCATGCTGAGCCCCTTCCAGTAATAATGTCCCATGACCTGGGCCCCTTCCTGATATAATGTTCTCCATCCTAGCCCCTTCCTGTAACACTGTCCCCCATCCTGGGCCCCATGCTACAATAATGTTTCACATGCTATAACAACATCCACCAACCTGGGCCACTTCTTGGTATAATAACCCCCATCCTGGTATAATTACCTCAACCTGGGCCCCATCTTTGTGTAATTTCCTCCATCCTTGGACTCTTCCTGGTATAATGACACCCATCATGGGCCCCATCCTGGTATAATGTCCATTCTGAACACACGCTTTACCAACACATTTAAAAAAAATAAATGATTCCTCTTGCCTTTGTCCACTCCCACGACATGTGGCGTCCTCTTCTATAGCCTACAGCTGATTTTGGTGTTCCAACCACGAGCAGCGCATAACATGTGTGATATTATGTCGCAAGATATATGCAGCCTATCAGCGCTGGCTTCACTCTACTCTCCTATGGATGTAGTTGACATCTTGAGGAATTAAGAGCTGTGACTGCTCTCTCACTTCTTCAGAATGTCTTGATTTGTCTGAAGAAGAGGAGAGTGAAGCCAGTGCTTATAGGCTGCAGTGATTACTAGTGATTAGCGAATATACTCGTTACTTGAGATTTCCCGATCATGCTCGGGGGTCCTCCGAGTATTTTTTGTGGGTGTGGCTAGGGGTGTGTTGGGGTTAGGTTTGTGGTTAGGGTTATGGTTAGGGTTGGGATTAGGCTACGTTCACATTTGCGCCTTTGGGCGCAGCGTCGCCGACTAAACGCATGCAAAACTCAGGTTTTTTTTACGCATGCGTTCACCGCATGCGTCGGAAAATGCTGCGTTTTTTTGCAAAAAACTTGCGTTTTTGCAAAAAAACGCAGCGTTTTCTGACGCATGCGTTGGCCTAAAGTGATGTCATTCTTTACACAATTGCACAAAATAAAGCCCCAATTAGTGTCTAGACACTAGATAAAGACCACCAATGGCTAGAAGAGGGTGGGTGTAATGGAATTTGTGTATATATACCCTGGCAGAGATGAATTCCTCACATTTTGCTGTGGTGCATCATGATGGAGCGTCCCATGGAGAGTATCTACATGAATATGGAGTTGGATTTTGCCTTGGCTAATGCTTATACTATTGCCTATTACGAGCAAAGGAAAAGAGAAAAACGGAGGAGTCTTCGGCGCTTTTGGCTACACCCTATAGTTGAAGTCCGGGAGAGCCGTGGAGCCTACCATTGTTTGTTTGGCGAGCTAAATGACAATCTGGAAAAATATTTTGAATATACCAGGATGTCTCAAGACAGCTTCCGCTATCTGCTGTGTCTTGTGGAAGGAGCCATTACCAGGCAGGACACACAACCCCGGAGATCAATTTCTGCAGAGGAACGGCTGCTGGTGACTCTACGGTACGTAATTTAGCTATTTGAACGACTGTCATATGTTCTGCCATTTTTTTTTTTTGTTATTGTTTGGTAAATTTATTTTTTTTAATTAAAATGTACTTTAATTAAATTTCTTTATTTTTCTGCTTGGCAGTTTCCTGGCTACCGGAGAGACCTTAAGATCCCTGCATTTCCAATTTAGGATTGGAGTCTCCACACTTTCTGGAATTGTTGCCGACACATGCCGCGCTTTGTGGGACAATCTCCGGGATGAATTTTTACCAACCCCAACAACTGAATTATGGGAAGCCAACGCCCCAAAATTTGATCAACTGTGTTCTTTCCCTAACTGTATTGGAGCTGTAGATGGGAAGCACATTAGGATTACAAAGCCTGCAAGAACTGGATCTCTGTTCTTTAATTATAAAAAATACTTTTCCACCGTGCTCATGGCAATTACATAGTTACATAGTTACATAGTTACATAGTTAGTAAGGCCGAAAAAAGACATTTGTCCATCCAGTTCAGCCTATATTCCATCATAATAAATCCCCAGATCTACGTCCTTCTACAGAACCTAATAATTGTATGATACAATATTGTTCTGCTCCAGGAAGACATCCAGGCCTCTCTTGAACCCCTCAACTGAGTTCGCCATCACCACCTCCTCAGGCAAGCAATTCCAGATTCTCACTGCCCTAACAGTAAAGAATCCTCTTCTATTCTGGTGGAAAATCCTTCTCTCCTCCAGACGCAAAGAATGCCCCCTTGTGCCCGTCACCTTCCTTGGTATAAACAGATCCTCAGCGAGATATTTGTATTGTCCCCTTATATACTGATACATGGTTATTAGATCGCCCCTCAGTCGTCTTTTTTCTAGACTAAATAATCCTAATTTTGCTAATCTATCTGGGTATTGTAGTTCTCCCATCCCCTTTATTAATTTTGTTGCCCTCCTTTGTACTCTCTCTAGTTCCATTATATCCTTCCTGAGCACCGGTGCCCAAAACTGGACACAGTACTCCATGTGCGGTCTAACTAGGGATTTGTACAGAGGCAGTATAATGCTCTCATCATGTGTATCCAGACCTCTTTTAATGCACCCCATGATCCTGTTTGCCTTGGCAGCTGCTGCCTGGCACTGGCTGCTCCAGGTAAGTTTATCATTAACTAGGATCCCCAAGTCCTTCTCCATGTCAGATTTACCCAGTGGTTTCCCATTCAGTGTGTAATGGTGACATTGATTCCTTCTTCCCATGTGTATAACCTTACATTTATCATTGTTAAACCTCATCTGCCACCTTTCAGCCCAAGTTTCCAACTTATCCAGATCCATCTGTAGCAGAATACTATCTTCTCTTGTATTAACTGCTTTACATAGTTTTGTATCATCTGCAAATATCAATATTTTACTGTGTAAACCTTCTACCAGATCATTAATGAATATGTTGAAGAGAACAGGTCCCAATACCGACCCCTGTGGTACCCCACTGGTCACAGCGACCCAGTTAGAGACTATACCATTTATAACCACCCTCTGCTTTCTATCACTAAGCCAGTTACTAACCCATTTACACACATTTTCCCCCAGACCAAGCATTCTCATTTTGTGTACCAACCTCTTGTGCGGCACGGTATCAAATGCTTTGGAAAAATCGAGAAATACCACGTCCAATGACTCACCGTGGTCCAGCCTATAGCTTACCTCTTCATAAAAACTGATTAGATTGGTTTGACAGGAGCGATTTCTCATAAACCCATGCTGATATGGAGTTAAACAGTTATTCTCATTGAGATAATCCAGAATAACATCCTTCAGAAACCCTTCAAATATTTTACCAACAGTAGAGGTTAGACTTACTGGCCTATAATTTCCAGGTTCACTTTTAGAGCCCTTTTTGAATATTGGCACCACATTTGCTATGCGCCAGTCCTGCAGAACAGACCCCGTCGCTATAGAGTCCCTAAAAATAAGAAATAATGGTTTATCTATTACATTACTTAGTTCTCTTAGTACTCGTGGGTGTATGCCATCCGGACCCGGAGATTTATCTATTTTAATCTTATTTAGCCGGTTTCGCACCTCTTCTTGGGTTAGATTGGTGACCCTTAATATAGGGTTTTCATTGTTTCTTGGGATTTCACCTAGCATTTCATTTTCCACCGTGAATACCGTGGAGAAGAAGGTGTTTAATATGTTAGCTTTTTCCTCGTCATCTACAACCATTCTTTCCTCACTATTTTTTAAGGGGCCTACATTTTCAGTTTTTATTCTTTTACTATTGATATAGTTGAAGAACAGTTTGGGATTAGTTTTACTCTCCTTAGCAATGTGCTTCTCTGTTTCCTTTTTGGCAGCTTTAGTTAGTTTTTTAGATAAAGTATTTTTCTCCCTATAGTTTTTTAGAGCTTCAATGGTGCCATCCTGCATTAGTAGTGCAAATGCTTTCTTTTTACTGTTAATTGCCTGTCTTACTTCTTTGTTTAGCCACATTGGGTTTTTCCTATTTCTAGTCCTTTTATTCCCACAAGGTATAAACCGCTTACAGTGCCTATTTAGGATGTTCTTAAACATTTTCCATTTTTTATCTGTATTCTTATTTCTGAGGATATTGTCCCAGTCTACCAGATTAAGGACATCTCTAAGCTGGTCAAACCTTGCCTTCCTAAAGTTCAGTGTTTTTGTGACTCTCCGACAAGTCCCCCTAGTGAAAGACAGTTGAAACTGTACAATATTGTGGTCGCTATTTCCTAGATGCCCGACCACCTGCAGATTTGTTATTCTGTCAGGTCTATTAGATAGTATTAGGTCTAAAAGTGCTGCTCCTCTGGTTGGATTCTGCACCAATTGTGAAAGATAATTTTTCTTGGTTATTAGCAGAAACCTGTTGCCTTTATGGGTTTCACAGGTTTCTGTTTCCCAGTTAATATCCGGGTAGTTAAAGTCCCCCATAACCAGGACCTCATTATGGGTTGCAGCTTCATCTATCTGCTTTAGAAGTAGACTTTCCATGATTTCTGTTATATTTGGGGGTTTGTAACAGACCCCCAATGAGAATTTTGTTACCATTTTTCCCTCCATGAATTTCGACCCATATGGACTCGACATCCTCATTCCCTTCGCTAATATCCTCCCTTAAAGTGGACTTTAGACAAGACTTTACCTGCAATTGCAGGTGCGGACTGCAGGTTTCTCGCCGTGGACATTGGAGCGTTTGGCCGTACAAATGACTCGCGGACATTTAAAGAGTCTGATATGGGCCAAAGGTTATATGGGAACAATTTTAATTTCCCCCAGCCACGACCTCTTCCCAACACCAAAGGCCCGGCAATGCCATTTGTTGTGGTTGGGGATGAGGCATTTCAAATGTGTGCCAACCTACTGAAACCCTACTCCAGTCGGGGCTTGGACCACACCAAAAGTATTTTCAATTATAGACTGTCCAGGGCCAGAAGAACTGTGGAGTGCGCCTTTGGCATCCTGGTCTCCAAATGGCGTATTTTAGGATCCGCCATTAATCTGAAAATTGAGACAGTGGATAAGGTGGTGAAGGCTTGTGTGGTTCTCCACAATTGTATTATGGCCAAAGAGAGACTGAACGTGGAACTAGATGAACCCATACCAAACCCATTGCCCGATTACCAACATCATCCTCTGAGGACAACTGTTGAAATTGGGCAGATGAGGGATCGATTTGCTTCCTATTTTGTTTCTAATGTTGGCCGTGTGTCATGGCAAGATGCAATGGTGTAGTGTCTATGTTTTACAGTTATACTTTATTCTGCTTTTAATTGAAAAATAAATTTATTGTGCTTATAATAAAAGAATATAATGACAATAAAAGATTTCAACACTATTGTGTCCATGAAATGTAACCAGTTTAAAGGTGCCTAATGTAATGTTCTTTCAAATTTGTCATCTACCTTGATTTTCAACTGTTGTGTGTTTTGAATAAACTTACTTTATTGTGCCTTAACTTATCAAAACCTGCTCCCCTTTTTTTTTTCAAATGTTGTTGTTAATAAAAAAATGTTTACACTTTTCCAATGTCCATTTTCCTACCAACTGGTCTAAAAGTGTGTACCGCCAAAAATGTACTTAGGTGATCACCAGCTCCCAAATATACTCAGGTGATCCCCAGCTCCCAAATAGACTCAGCCAAACCACCCCACTTATGTTCACATGGCCGTGTGTTCTATAGTTGAGCGAACATGATCTGCTCCCTCCTTGGCAAACTGTAAAGCTTCCCGACTAGTTGCATATGGAACCCGGCTTCATGGAGCGCGCTGGCTGATCAGCATTTTTCACCCGCCGCAGCTGCATGTGCATGTGCATGGCAAGGCCAACAAATAGGCTTGGGTTGTGCATGTGTTGTGCCTGTCACACAGCCTTGGAACATGCGGCTGCGGTGCCCGAAAAATGCAGATCATCAGCCGCACACCAGGAAGCCGGGTCCATATGCAAGTAGTCGGCAAGTGTTATAGCTTGCCAAGGAGGGAGCCGATCTTGTTCGCTCCACTCTAGCGAGTAAAAACTATTGAAGTCAGGATGCTGAAATACGTCCTGATTCAAATAGTGTCGACACTTGGCCACGTGACCATTGCAACCACCTCACCTGAGCCATGACCTTATTGTATCTGTAAAAACTATAAGATGTTATAATCCTCTTTGTGTTTGTAAACACCTCATAGAACAATGAGAGACACCAAAAAAAAGGTGAATAAAAAATTGATAAAATAGTGTCTGACATTGCATATATATGAGGTGTACAAAACACAAGATTTGTGTACACGGCGCACGGTGTGACTTGCCGGAAACTAATTTTGAACAATACAAACAAATAGAGTTTGAAATATAACAGCTTTATTTGGGGACACAAAAAAAAAGGGGGGAAAGATAATTAAGGGGTATCAACTTGGGCAATCAGGGGTGACTGATAGCTACCCGCTTGGGAGTGGGTAGAGGAAGAGGTTGAACCATAGTCCAGAAGGCTGGACGGTAATTCCGACCACCCTGTGTGCGAGGGAGAGGATATTGCCACCTCTGTAGGTGAGGGAGGAGGCAACACCAGTCTGCTTGAGTTTCTTGACTGGCTCTGGCTGCTCCTGCTCCGACTTGAGCCCAGCCGAGACCTTGGTGTGTGTGTTGGAGCAGCCAGAGACGCAGCAGCTGTCCGTGTTGTTTTCTTCCTTTTATTACTTTCTCCCTCTGCGCGTTCCTCTGCTTGACGTGTTCTGGAGGTTGAGGTCCTAGCAGGAGCAGGACTTGTCGGCTGTGTGTGATGGTGTCGGTGGCGGCGTCCCTCGGCACCCGGACCTCTGTAGAGTGGCTGTGCAGCAGGAGTCGGAGTCATGCTAGCCAGCGATGGTACTACGGGCATTGTAGTCACTGACTGCATGATCCGAGCCTGCTGCAGAGCACTCACGTAGGCGTTGTTGCAGGCCTGCATCACCGAAATCTGGAGTTCTGGTGTAAGATGTTCCACCATGCCCTTAGCAAAGGCACTAAAAAAATGTTTCGCCGGCCTCATCAGCTCGGATTCCATTGTTTCAAGGCGCCGGTCGATAGTGGACAGAGCAGTGTCCATCCTATCTCCCAGCGCCTTGAAACAATTTTGAAAAACCGTGCCCAAATGAAAATATTCAGGCATTAGCGGCCTGTCCGAGGCCCGCTGACGCTGGCGGGAATACCCAAAAGAAGTTGCGACAGAGGCTTCGGCCAGAGGAACACCAGATGGACCGGCTGCCGGTTCTCCAGAAAGTGGTGCAAGCCTGCTCTCGCTGTGGGATGGCTGTGATGGGTCCGATGGTGATTCATGAAGGACCGCTCCAGATGGCCAAACAGGTTCGAGGGTGCTGCTGTGTGTTCTGTGAAAAGATAAGGGAAACATTAGTATTCAAAAAATAACATTTCACATACGCCAACTCCTGTGTAATATAATAAAGTTAACATTACATCACACACTATAAAATAATTGAACATATAATTGTAAGGGTCACTTCCGTCTGTCAGTCTGTCTGTCCTTAACTCATCATTCGCTGATTGTTCTCGCCAGCTGCCTGTCATGGCTGACGCGACCAATCAGCGACGGGCACAGTCCAGAATAAAATGAGCGCTCCTCCCCGCAGTCAATGCCTGTCGCCCGCATACTCACCACTATCATCGCTATAAACACACGGCCAGCTTAACGCAAACCGTTGTCGCCGCAAAACCTTGGTGTCA
Source organism: Ranitomeya variabilis (assembly GCF_051348905.1). Lineage (NCBI taxonomy): Eukaryota > Metazoa > Chordata > Amphibia > Anura > Dendrobatidae > Ranitomeya > Ranitomeya variabilis. The sequence goes on along the minus strand of NC_135239.1, from coordinate 158,384,542 downwards.
CCAACTATTTACTATTGACGCTGCCTATGCCGCATCAATATTAAACAATTTAAAGTTACAAATTTGATTAAAAAAATATACCCTGCTATACTTGCCCTCCGTTGGCGTTTGCGACGACCGCCATATTTTACGCTGATCGCAGGACCTGCCATGACGTCACGGTGATGTGACCAAGACGTAATCACAGGTCCTGCGATCAGACCAACCCTGGCTGGGACCGGAACCTGTCGTGGACTACAAGGACTCTGTCACGCCCTACAGACGGGTCTATCGGGTGGACCCTCTGGACCGCAAATACAGCGGTTGCTGATACCAGGAAGGGAGAGCCAGACCAAGAAAGCAGGTTAAAAGCTTTATTGTAAAGTAATACAAATACTAGGGGAGACTCCCCAAAGGAGGGCCACAGGACCACAACACCAGGGTGCCTCTACGGAGTCCAAGGCTTGGAGTGACCCCTATACAGGGATTTCCCCTTGACCACCAATAAAGGGTCCGATGAAGCAGACACCTGTGTTAAACTGACCTAGGAGGCTGGGGAGAAATGAACTGAAAAGACAGGGCAGAACGTGGAACTAGGAAGCAGGCTGAAGACTGCAGGGAACCGTCCAGGATCCAGGACACAGGATGCCGAGAAGGCCAGACTCGATCCTAGGGGAAAAAGGAACATAGAGTAAGGCAGGCAAACTGGATTGGTAAGCATAGCAGGACAAGACCTGGAGCAGCAACTTCAGGATAATAGAAGTTGCCCAGGCGGAGTCCAGGAGTGACTGAGATCCTTTTATCCCTCCAGCCTGCAGGTGATAGGCCGGGAGGAGGGGCAGTGAGTAGGAACGGGCTGGCCGTTTAAGAAGCCAGAGAGCTGGCCTGCCCGCCCCCTATGCACTCCCTAGGAGAGGGAGAGGAACGAGGAAGTGCAGCAGACATGGGAGCAAGGACCCGGGCAGCATGTCTGCAGGGATGGGCCCCGGAGCGCCGGCGGATGACCGGAGCGTGACCCTGCTGGCTCAGGACAGAACCGGAGGAGGTAAGGACAGGCGGGGAAGAGAAAGTAGGTGCCCCGGACCGCGAGGTGGTGACAGTACCCCCCCCCCTCCAGGCCCCCCCGGGCGGCGACTGGCAAGGAACCGACGTAGGAGACGAGGAGCATGGATGTTGCCCTCCGGTTCCCAGGACCTCTCCTCAGGACCAAACCCCTTCCAGTCGACTAGGTACCATGTGGCACGCCCTCTCTTCTTCACGTCCAGAATGGCACTGACCTCATACTCGTCATTGGCCGATATAGGAGGAGGACGCTCTCCCGGATCCTGGGAGAAGCGGTTGAGGATCACAGGCTTGAGGAGGGAACGGTGGAAAGAATTATGTATTCGCAGAGAAGGAGGCAGTCGTAGCTGATAGCACACATCGTTGAGTCTCCGGGACACCTCGAACGGTCCGATGTACCGAGGTCCGAGCTTGAAGGAGGGCACCTTAAGGCGGACGTACTTGGCTGATAACCATACCTTGTCACCTGGTTGAAACATCTGGGCATCAAGTCTTCTCTTGTCGGCATGGTCCTTCATACGCTGGGATGCTTTCTCAAGAGCTACACGAGTCTTGTTCCAGATGTCGGCGAAGTCACGAGCCACGGCCTCTGCTGCAGGATTGGTAGTAGCGATGTCCAAGGGGGTCGGGATCCTCGGGTGCTGCCCATATACAATAAAGAATGGAGTGTTACGTGAAGACTCACCAACATGATTATTGTACGAGAACTCCGCCCAAGGCAGTAGGGACGTCCAGTTGTCGTGGTGTGCGTTGACAAAGTGCCGTAGATAACCTGCCAACACCTGGTTTACCCGTTCCACCTGTCCGTTAGTCTGTGGATGATAAGCCGAAGAGAAGTCCAAGGTAATATCGAGTTTCCTGCAGAGAGACCGCCAGAATCGGGACACGAATTGAACTCCCCTATCGGAAACAATGTTGGAGGGTAACCCATGCAACCGGAGGATATGTAGAACAAACAACTCGGCCAGCTTGGGTGCCGAAGGAAGACCAGGCAGAGAAACGAAGTGGCCCATCTTGGAAAATCTGTCCACCACGACCCAGATGACAGTATTCCCGGAGGATGCAGGAAGATCCGTGATGAAGTCCATCGCAATGTGTTGCCATGGTTTTGATGGTACAGGCAAGGGCAAGAGTTGACCGGCGGGAAGCCGTTTGGGGGTCTTGTTGCAGGCACAGGAAGAACAGGCAGAGACGTAGTCTGTCACCTCTTGACGCATCCCAGGCCACCAGTAGTACCGGCCGATCAACTGTAGGGTCTTAGTCAGACCCGCGTGCCCAGCTAGTAAGGAGGAATGTCCCCAGCGGAGGATGCGTTCTCGATTAGGTTCAGGCACCAGCGTCTTCCCTGGGGGTACCTGCGACAGTCGGAGCGGTGCGACCATGATCACCTTGGATGGATCGATGATGGGACGAGGTTCCTCCTCATGATCGTCGGTAAGAAAAGAGCGGGAGAGGGCGTCAGCCTTGACATTCTTATCTGCGGGACGAAAATGAAGACGGTAATCAAACCGAGCAAAGAATAAAGACCAACGGGCCTGGCGAGGATTGAGCCTCTGGGCAGATTGGAGATAGGCCAAGTTCTTGTGGTCAGTGTAGATCACCACCGGGTGCACTGCTCCCTCTAGGAGGTAACGCCACTCCTCCAAGGCCATTTTGATGGCAAGCAACTCACGGTCACCAATGGAGTAATTCCGCTCACAGGGGGAAAAGGCCTTCGAAAAGAAGCCGCAAGAGACCTTACGTCCGGAGGCGGCTCTCTGCGTGAGGACGGCCCCGGCACCTGTGGAGGATGCGTCCACCTCCAGAAAGAACTGCTTCTCAGCGACGGGCCTGTGCAGGGCAGGTGCGGAGGAGAAGGCCCGTTTGAGTGCCTGGAAGGAGCACTCAGCCTCTGGAGCCCATCCATTAGCAGGTGTTCCCTTGCGTGTGAGTGCAGTGAGGGGCTTGACCAGATCCGAGAAGTGCGGGATAAACTGCCGGTAGTAGTTGGCGAATCCCAAGAAGCGCTGGATGGCTTTGATCCCGACCGGCCGAGGCCAGTTCATGATGGCCGACACTTTATCAGGATCCATCTCCAGCCCAGAGTCAGAGACGATGTATCCAAGGAACAGCAGAGAAGACCGCTCGAAGAGGCATTTCTCATACTTGGCGTACAAGCGGTTCTCCCGTAAACGAAGGAGAACTCGTCGGACGTCTCTTCTGTGTGTGGGTAGGTCTGGGGAGAAAACCAATATGTCATCTAGGTATACCACAACACATACGTACAGCAAGTCACGGAAGACGTCGTTCACGAACTCCTGGAAAACGGCTGGTGCATTGCACAGTCCGAAGGGCATCACCCGGTATTCAAAGTGACCATCACGGGTGTTGAAGGCGGTTTTCCACTCGTCACCGGCCCGGATGCGGACAAGGTTGTAAGCCCCTCGCAGGTCCAGCTTGGTGAACAATCGGGCTCCCCGGAGCCGATCGAAGAGTTCAGGAATAAGAGGCAGAGGGTATTTATTCTTTACCGTGATGGCGTTTAATCCACGGTAGTCAATGCAAGGACGCAAAGATCCGTCCTTCTTTTTCACGTAGAAGAACCCGGCTCCGACAGGGGATGTGGACCTCTGGATGAATCCCCGGGCCAAGCTGTCTGTGACGTATTCAGACATCGCCTGAGTCTCAGCAGGGGACAGTGGGTAGATTCGTCCTGTAGGAAAAGAGGCACCTGGAACCAAATCGATGGGACAATCATAAGGCCTGTGCAGGGGCAAGACCTCTGCTTCTCGTTTATCGAAGACGTCCGCATATGCCCAGTAGGCCTCCGGAAGTCCAGGCAAGGACGTAGGTGAGGGAGGCAAACGGATAGGCCGGACGGACAGCAGGCAATGGCTATGGCAGGCCGAACCCCAACGCTGGATCTCCCCACTTCGCCAGTCTATGACTGGCTCATGCATACGCAGCCATGGCAGACCGAGCAAGAAAGGTGGGGAGAGAGTGGGTAGCACGAGAAAGGCAATCCTCTCTGTATGGAGAGCTCCGATCTGAATCTCCACCTCACTGGTAATGCCCTCAACGGAGTCTTGTAGGGGTCTCCCATCAACGGAGGTGATGGTGCGGGGATGCTGCAGGGGGTGTATAGGGATGCCGAGGCGGAGAGCCATGTCTCGCTGAATAAAGTTACCTGCAGATCCCGAGTCCAAATACGCCAACTCTGAGAACCGCCTGTCACCAATTTTCACCTGTATGGAAACAGTTAATGGTAGAGAGGTATCACTCTCACCTAGGATGGCCTCTCTTACCTGTCCTAGGTGGAGGAGTTTTCCGGTCTTCTGGGACATTGCCGGCGGAAGTGGTTGGAGCCACCACAATAGAGACACAACCTCCGGGCGACTCTCTCCTCACGCTCCCGGGGACTCAGCCGGAGACGATCCACCTCCATGGGTTCGGGTGCTTCGGCAGACGAGGCGTTACCTGGTAACAGGGGCCTCTGAAAAGAGGGAGCCAATCGAGGTGGTCTTCTCTCCTGGGCTCTCTCCTTGGTGCGTTCTTGTAGGCGGCGGTCCATCCGGACGGCAAGGGAGATGTATTCGTCCAGGGTATCGGGGAGGTCTCGTACGGCAAGCTCGTCCTTCAGGCGACTGGATAACCCTCTCCGGAAGACACCGATCAGGGGCTCGTCAGACCAGCGAAGCTCCGAAGCCAAAGTGCGAAACTGTATGGCGTATTGGCCAACCGAGAGAGTACCTTGCTGTAAGCTGAACAACTCCTCCGTGGCCGAAGCCACTCGACCTGGCTCATCAAAGATCTTCCGGAAGGTGTCCAAGAAGGACCACAGATCAGATACAATGGGGTCCTCTCTCTCCAGTAGTGGGTTGAACCAGACCAAGGCCTCGCCCTCCAGGTGTGATGCCAGAAAGGCCACTTTCGCCACATCCGTAGGGTATTGATGAGGGAGAAGCCTGAAATGCAGCTGACATTGGTTGATGAAACCCCTGCACATTTTTGGATTCCCAGAGTACCTGGTGGGTTTGCAGAGACGAGGGGAAGAGAAGACGCCTCCTACGGCAACGGGATCCAACACGGGTGCAGTAACCGGGGCAGGAGGAGACCGCTGTAGATTCGAGAGCCGCTCGTCCACAGACGTCATGTACTCCAGCATCTGGGTCTGTATCCGTCCTTGTTGATCCAGCTCTTGATGTAGATCTGCAAGATGAGAGGAGTAAGATGCATCCACCCCCTGAGGGGAACCTAGACGGGCCTCAAGGGTCCGCATGAACACAACAACCTGTTCCTGGCTCTGGCGGAGACTAGCAAGCTCCCTCTGAGCATCGAACCTGGCATCAGCGGGGTCCATGGCCTGGGCAAAATCTGTCACGCCCTACAGACGGGTCTATCGGGTGGACCCTCTGGACCGCAAATACAGCGGTTGCTGATACCAGGAAGGGAGAGCCAGACCAAGAAAGCAGGTTAAAAGCTTTATTGTAAAGTAATACAAATACTAGGGGAGACTCCCCAAAGGAGGGCCACAGGACCACAACACCAGGGTGCCTCTACGGAGTCCAAGGCTTGGAGTGACCCCTATACAGGGATTTCCCCTTGACCACCAATAGAGGGTCCGATGAAGCAGACACCTGTGTTAAACCGACCTAGGAGGCTGGGGAGAAATGAACTGAAAAGACAGGGCAGAACGTGGAACTAGGAAGCAGGCTGAAGACTGCAGGGAACCGTCCAGGATCCAGGACACAGGATGCCGAGAAGGCCAGACTCGATCCTAGGGGAAAAAGGAACACAGAGTAAGGCAGGCAAACTGGATTGGTAAGCATAGCAGGACAAGACCTGGAGCAGCAACTTCAGGATAATAGAAGTTGCCCAGGCGGAGTCCAGGAGTGACTGAGATCCTTTTATCCCTCCAGCCTGCAGGTGATAGGCCGGGAGGAGGGGCAGTGAGTAGGAACGGGCTGTGTTGTGAATTTGGATTCTGGGCTCCCCCGGTGGCCGCTTGTGGAATTGGACTTGTCATCCTCTTTCCTGTTTCACCTGATTCCATCAGTAGTGGGTGTCGCTATTTAAGCTCATTTCTCTGGTGGTTTCTTGCCGGTCAACAATGTTATCTGATGCCTCTCAGTGCTTGTTCCTGCTTCTAGACTACTACTAGATAAGTTGGACTTTTGTCCATGTTTTGTTTTGCCTATTTGTTCCAGTTCACAGCTGAAGTTTTGTTACTGTGTCTGGAAAGCTCTCGTTGATCAGGGATTGCTACTCTGGCGTTATGAGTTAATGCCAGAGTTTAAGGTAGTCTCTGGATGGTGTTTTGTTAGTGTTTTTCTGCTGACCATGAAAGTATACTATCTGTCTTCTGCTATCTAGTAAGCGGACCTCAAATTTGCTAAGACTATTTTCCTGCTGCGTTTGTTGTTTCATCTGAACTCACCGTCATTATATGTGGGGGGCTACTGTCTTCTTTGGAATATTTCTCTAGAGGTGAGCCAGGTCTTATATTTCCCTCTGCTAGCTATTTAGGTCTTAGGCCAGAGCTGGGCATCTAGCGATAAATAGGAAATGCTACCTGGCTATTTCTAGTTGCGCGGCAGGCTTAGTTCATGGTCAGTATAGTTCCATCTTCCGAGAGCTTGTCCCTCTATAGGCTTGCTATGATCTCTGCCTGCAGAGATCATGACAGCTGATTATCTTACTGATTGTACTTTGATGATAACCTACTTTAAAGCTGGTAACAAACATTAGAAAGCTTGTTCAGGTCATGTTTTTCCTCAACGCATCCGTTAACATGCAAACTTGTCCAGAAAACGCAGGTTATGGACAATTTGAAGTTGTCCCAGGAGAAGACTCAGCGTTTTGCCAACCGTCATCGTCGTGTTGGTTCTCGGCTTTGTGTTGGAGATTTAGTGTGGTTGTCTTCTCGTTTTGTCCCTATGAGGGTCTCTTCTCCTAAGTTTAAACCTCGGTTCATCGGCCCATAAAGTGTTAAAGACCCAGGTTGAGAAAGGAGAGTTATAAGAAGTCTGCTGAAATTTTTTTTTTTTTTTCCTCCAGTCTGCCTTGCTGCAGTCTTTTCTCTCTCTCTCCTCCTAATCTCTGTATGCTCTGTGTGCACCTGACAATAATGGATCTCCAGAGTGTAACTGCGGGTTTGAATAATCTCATCACGAAAGTACAAAATTTACAAGATTTTGTGGTACATGCTCCGGTATCTGAGCCGAGAATTCCTTTGCCGGAGTTCTTCACAGGGAATAGAGCTAGCTTCCAGAATTTCCGAAATAATTGTAAGCTTTATTTGTCCCTGAAGTCTCGTTCAGCTGGAGACCCTGCTCAGCAGGTTAGGATTGTGATTTCCTTGCTCAGGGGTGACCCTCAAGATTGGGCCTTCTCATTGCCAGCAGGGGATCCTGCGTTACGCGATGTGGATGCGTTTTTTCTGGCCTTGGGCTTGCTTTATGAGGAACCTCATTTGGAACTTCAGGCAGAAAAAACTTTGATGGCACTATCTCAGGGGCAAGACGAAGCTGAAGTTTTCTGCCAAAAATTCCGTAAATGGTCTGTGCTTACTCAGTGGAATGAGTGCGCCTTGGCGGCAACTTTCAGAGAAGGTCTCTCTGATGCCGTTAAGGATGTTATGGTGGGGTTCCCTTTGCCTGCAGGTCTGAATGAGTCCATGACAATGGCTATTCAGATTGATAGGCGTCTGCGGGAGCGCAAACCGGTGCACCATCTGGCGGTGTCTATGGAAAAGACGCCAGAAAGTATGCAGTGTGATAGAATTCTGTCCAGGAGCGAGCGACAGAATTTTAGACGGAAGAATGGATTGTGTTTCTATTGTGGGGATTCTACTCATGTTATATCAGCATGCTCTAGGCGTACAAAGAAGCTTGATAAGTCTGTTTCCATTAGCACCATTCAGTCTAAGTTTATTTTGTCTGTAACCCTGATTTGCTCTTTGTCATCCATTGCCACGGACGCCTATGTTGACTCTGGCGCCGCTCTGAGTCTTATGGATTGGTCCTTTGCCAATCGTTGTGGTTTTGATTTAGAGCCTTTGGAGACTCTTATTCCTCTGAAGGGGATTGACTCCACCCCATTGGCTAATAATAAACCACAATACTGGACACAAGTAACCATGCGTATCAATCCGGATCACCAGGAGATTATTCGTTTCCTGGTGCTGTATAATTTACATGACGATTTGGTACTGGGATTGCCATGGTTGCAGTCTCACAACCCAGTCTTGGACTGGAGAGCAATGTCTGTGTTGAGCTGGGGATGTAAGGGTATTCATGGGGACGTACCTTTGGTTTCTATTTCGTGCCTTCCATAGGGCTCATCCTGGTCGCCCTGGTGGATCTGGTGAGGGTTCGGTGCCCCCTCCTTGAGGGGGGGGTACTGTTGTGAATTTGGATTCTGGGCTCCCCCGGTGGCCGCTTGTGGAATTGGACTTGTCATCCTCTTTCCTGTTTCACCTGATTCCATCAGTAGTGGGTGTCGCTATTTAAGCTCATTTCTCTGGTGGTTTCTTGCCGGTCAACAATGTTATCTGATGCCTCTCAGTGCTTGTTCCTGCTTCTAGACTACTACTAGATAAGTTGGACTTTTGTCCATGTTTTGTTTTGCCTATTTGTTCCAGTTCACAGCTGAAGTTTTGTTACTGTGTCTGGAAAGCTCTCGTTGATCAGGGATTGCTACTCTGGCGTTATGAGTTAATGCCAGAGTTTAAGGTAGTCTCTGGATGGTGTTTTGTTAGTGTTTTTCTGCTGACCATGAAAGTATACTATCTGTCTTCTGCTATCTAGTAAGCGGACCTCAAATTTGCTAAGACTATTTTCCTGCTGCGTTTGTTGTTTCATCTGAACTCACCGTCATTATATGTGGGGGGCTACTGTCTTCTTTGGAATATTTCTCTAGAGGTGAGCCAGGTCTTATATTTCCCTCTGCTAGCTATTTAGGTCTTAGGCCAGAGCTGGGCATCTAGCGATAAATAGGAAATGCTACCTGGCTATTTCTAGTTGCGCGGCAGGCTTAGTTCATGGTCAGTATAGTTCCATCTTCCGAGAGCTTGTCCCTCTATAGGCTTGCTATGATCTCTGCCTGCAGAGATCATGACAGGGCTGGCCGTTTAAGAAGCCAGAGAGCTGGCCTGCCCGCCCCCTATGCACTCCCTAGGAGAGGGAGAGGAACGAGGAAGTGCAGCAGACATGGGAGCAAGGACCCGGGCAGCATGTCTGCAGGGATGGGCCCCGGAGCGCCGGCGGATGACCGGAGCGTGACCCTGCTGGCTCAGGACAGAACCGGAGGAGGTAAGGACAGGCGGGGAAGAGAAAGTAGGTGCCCCGGACCACGAGGTGGTGACAGACTCACGCGGTAAATTATTTTATATTTTTAAAAAACTGTGACAAAGCTGGATGGGCAATATACCATGCCACTCGGAAAAATTTTTCGTGGCTGGCCAATATACTATGTGGCTCTGCGCTGTATACTACATCACTTGAAAAAATGTCATGTGTGGCTTGGCAATATTCAACGTGACTCTGCTTTATACTACGACACTGGGCAATATACTAGTTGGCTGCCCAATATACTACGTGGCTGGGCAATATACTATGTGGCTGGGCAATATACTACGTGGACATGCATATTGTGCAATACCCGATGCGTTGCACTAGGTACACCAATAATTAAATACTTACGATCGGCGGCCAAGGACCGGTCTCAGGAACTGGAGCAACCTTGTGTACTTGTAGGTTGACGACCTTGCCACAGCAACACCACTTCGAGCCTGTTCCTCCTCCTTCCGCAGGCCCCGATTGAAACGGTCCTTCATGGAACGCCATCTTGTCTTCAATTTTTGGACTGTGAATGGAAACAACAAAAAGGTTAGAGATTGTACATTTCCAAATGATAACACAACCGTGTGCGATGCAACAAAGTTGAAGGAGTTGATCACATCACACACGGTTGTGTTATCCTGGCCGGATGGGTCTGAGCGGAGTTTCAGAAATACTTACCAAATTTTGATTTGTCCGATGCGGAAGCGCTCTCAAAGCCATCCCACAGCGATTTTGCCACCTCAGCCCACATCCGCCTCAACATCACCTGGTCCGCGTGCCGGGGGTCACGGCTGTCCCACAATGGGCCACGCTCCTGTATACTGGCGACGAGTAGATCAATGTTTATACTCTCATCGCGGTCCCGTTGTGAAACCTAGAATAATATAAAAATATTAATGTTTTCAAGCTTAATAAAAATTGCCAACAACCACCACCACCACCCACCACCCCCCGAAAAAAAAAAATTAATAAAAATAAAAAAACATTCCTTTTGTTTGGAAAAATACTTACTCGCCGTGTTGCCACCACAGCTTGGCCCCGAGGTCGCTGCTCCTGCTAGGTAGCTTCCTCCTCACTTGAAGAAGCCTGTTAAAAATGTGTAAAAAAAAAATTAGTGCCAAGTCTACAAATGACACCGAATAGTAAGCAACTGTAGATAATTTACTCACTGAACTCCCCTGCGCCTTGTGGCTTGATGAGTCTGTCGCCATGGTTTTACCAAGATAATTCTGCAAGGAAACATTGAAAAAATTATTACATTAAAAGCACAAAACACAGCCACATACAAGAAAATAGCAAAAATACCATGCATAACATTACTACCACAACGGACAGTTCACTCATAGGACAATGCCAACTGAACAAGCGCTGATCAAACCACACCGCCATACATTGAAATAAAAATCAATGGCAGAGACGACACAATGCAGAGTATAGCAAAAGCAGAATAACGTTCCAGAAAAGATAAAAAAACAATTAATCAACAACAGCCCCCTATGTACAAATAAAAAAAAGACACATATACCTTTTTTTGCAAAAAAAAAAAAAAATTTAAAAAGGGCCAAGAAAAGGCAAACAAGTATAAACCGCCATACTTTACAATTAAAAACAACAAGACATGAGCCAAAACAACACCATATGGTGTGGTGTAGTGACCCCTGTGGCAGCTAGGGGGCACTGTGTGTGCTCCTTGGGATATGCATTGAGGCATATCTGTTGTGATAGTGGTAGTAAAACAGTGACTGGCAGTGTTGTGAATGGCCGATATGTGTCGCAGAGGGAGTTTGCGTGGTAAGTCTGATGCAATGTTGTTGTTCTGGGACCTGTAGTCCCTCAAGAGTGTGTATATCTATGGTGTAGTTGTAAGGGAGACTTATTAGGCTAGTTGTGTGAGATGGGCGGGACAAACAAGCCACACAAACGCACTCCCATCTAGGGGAGTGGTTGGTAGCATATAATGTGACTGAGGTTTGGTCACATGGGCTCTGAGTGTGGATCTGAATGGTCTGTGCTGGAAGGTCCTAGAGAGAGCCCCATGTGTTGGGTGTGGCGGCTCCCTGGAGAGCACATGGCAGGGGCTCTGACCTCGCACAGACCAGGCTGTGGAACGGATGGAGATCCGTGTTGTACTGACCGGGGTCAGAGTGAAAGAATGTCTGAAGGATGCCTCTAGTGAAGAGCGGTATCCGAGAACCTGTGCGGCAATGGCAGGTAATGAATGGAGATTCGTGTTGTACTGACCAGGGTCAGAGAAAAGGAAAGATAGAGTGTGAACGTCTGAAGGATGCCTCTGGTGAAGAGAGGTATCCGAGAACCTGTGTGGCACCCACAGGTAACGGATGGAGATCCGTGTGATATGCTAACCGGGGTTAGAAGAGAGAGACATTGTGTCTGGGGCACCTCTGAGGCCAAGAGGTGTCCAGGAACCCGTGAAGGTTGCCAACGGGTAACGGTCTGAAAACCGTGTGTAATGCTGACCGGGGTCAGAGACGAACTGTGGTAAAGTTGAATATGTCCAGATACTGTTCAAGCTGTTACTAACTTCCTGTGGATGTGGTTTATGTTGTGCGAAATAAACCTAAGAAACTGTGTTTTTGATAGAAAACCGTGCCCGAGTGAGTTAATCCCGTGCCAAGCGAGTGTCCCCCAAGACACGTAGTAGGCGCTATGCTACAATGGTTACATATAACCACAGAAATACATCAGAAACAGATAAAGGATAAAAGCCATTCTATATAAAAAAAAATAATAATAATGGCACAGCTGCTGGAAATTATAGAACAACCCAATAACAATTAAATAAACCACCATAAATTGTAATTTGAAAAAAAATAAAAAATAACACACTGGATAAAGAAAAAAAAAAGGGCAAAAAAAACCCCAATACATTATAAACAGCCATACTTTACAATAAAAAAACAAACAAGGCCTGATACAAAAATACGCCATACGGTTACATATAACGCCAGAAATACATCAGAAGCAGATAAAAAAAAAAAAAAAATTCTATAAAAAAAGAAAAATACAATGGCATAGCCGCATGACATTCCAGAACAACTCAATAAAAATTAAATAAAACACCATAAATGTAAACAAAACAAAAAAAAAGGCACACAGGAAAAAAAAAAGAGTGCAAAGAAAAGGCAATCCAGTATAAACCGCCATACTTTACAATAAAAAACAGCAAGACATGAGCCGAGAAAACGCCATAAGGTTACCCCCAGAAATAGAAACCAGAATTAAAACCACATAAACAAGAAATTAAACAAGAAAATCCTATTTAAAAACACAGTGGAAAAACCGCATGACATATACAGAACAACCCAAAATAAATTAAAACCAATCCAAAAACAAACAAGGCCGGAGACAAGAAAACGCCATCATATAACGCCAGAAATACATCAGAACCAGATTTAAAAACACAAATTTTCAAAAAAGATTCACAGTGGCATAGCCGTACTAAAGTACAGACCAAACATTAAATTAAACCTGCACAAATTGCATTAAAAATTCAAAAATAAAACACACATAAAGAAGAAAAATGCACTGAGAAATTATATACTTACAGCTTTTGAAAGCAGATCAGAGATGTTGTCTCGTGTTCTTTCCTGCAGGCAATTGAAAGACAATGCCAATCCCCTTTTTTTTAGATATATAGGTTGTTTTGTCACTGTCTAGACACCATCTAGACACTTGTCTTGTTTTTTAATTAAAGGACGCATGCGTCGCACAACGCGCTGCGACGCAAGCACTTGCGCCTTCTGCGTTGTCAATAGACTTGAATGGGGGTTTTGGCGCATAGACGACGCAAGCGCGACGCATGCGTTTTTTGAAAAATTTATGACGCCGAAAAACTGCAACATGTAGCGTCTGCCGCGCCCTGCCAGGTGCGCCGAAACGACGCATGCATCGCAAAACGCACGAAAACGCATAACAACACATGTCCATGCGCCCCTAATGTTAAAGATAGGGGCGCATGACGCATGCGTCGCTATGCGTCGACGACGCTGTGCCCAAAGGCGCAAATGTGAACGTAGCCTTAGGGGTGTGTTGGGGTTAGGGTTATGGATAGGGTTGGTATTAGGGTTAGGGTTGTTTTGGTGTTAGGGTTGGAGTTATAATTGGGGAGGTTCCACTGTTTAGGTACATCATGGGGTCTCCAAACGCGACATGGCATCACCATTGATTTCAGCCAATTTTGCTTTCAAAAAGTCAAACGGTGCTCCCTCCCTTCTGAGCCCTGCCATGCACCCAAACAGTGGCTCCACATATGGGGTATCGGCGTACTTACGAGAAATTGCAACAAATTTTGTGGACCACCTTCTCCTGATACCCTTGTGAAAATAAAACAAAAATGGTTCCAAAGTAAATTTTTTTGTGGAAAAAAAAGAAAAATGTTAATTTTTTTCCTTCCACATTGCTTTGGGCTCTTGTGAAGCACCTGAAGGGTTAATACACTTCTTGAATGTGGTGGGTTGGGCACCTTGAGGTGTGCAGTTTTTAGAATGGTGTCACTTTTGGGTATTTTCTGTTATATTGGGCCCCCAAACTCACTTCAAGTGTGAGATGGTCCCTAAAAAAAATGGTTTTGTAAATTTTGTTGGAAAAATGAGAAATCGCTGGTCAACTTTTAACTTTTATAACTTCCTAACAAAAAAATTGTTTCCAAAATTGTGCTGATGTAAAGTAGATATGTGGGAATTGTTATTTATTAAGTATTTTGTGTGACTCCACTCTCTGATTTAAGGGCATAAAATTTCAAAGTTTGAAAATTGCAAAATTTTCACCATATTTCCGTTTTTTTTTCATAAATAAATGCAAGTTATATCGATGAAATTTTACCACTATCATGAAGTACAATATGTCATGAAAAAACTCTCTCAGAATCAGTGGGATCCGTTAAACTGATCCAGAGTCATAACCACATAAAGTGACAGTGGTCAGATTAGTAAAAATTGACTTGGTCATTAAGTAGCAAATTGGCTCTGTCACTAAGGGGTTAAAAAAATTCCATCATATTCCGAGACCCGTGCGTCTCCATTTTTTGTGATCTGGGGCTGGGTGAGGGCTTATTTTTTGCGTGCTGAGCTGACGCTTTTAACCCCTTTCTGACATTAGATGTACTATCCCATCGAGGTGGTATGGGCCCCTTTGACCACCGAAGGGATAGTACGTCTAAACGCGATCAGCCGCGCTCACGGGGGGAGCGCGGCCGATCGCGGCTGGTTGTCAGCTGACTATCGCAGCTGACATCCGGCACTATGTGCCAGGAGCGGTCACGGACCGCTCCTGGCACATTAATCCCCGGAACACTGCGATCAAACATGATCGCAGCATTCCGGCAGCATAGGGAAGCATCGCGCAGGTAGGGCGCTCCCTGCGTGCTTCCCTGAGACCCTCGGAGCAACGCGATGTGATCGCGTTGCTCCGAGGGTATCCTACCTCTTCCTCCCTGCAGGCCCCGGATCCAAAATGGCCATGGGGCTCCTTCCGTGTCCTGCAGGTGGCTTGCAAGCACCTGCAGTGCCTGCGAGATCGCTGATCTGACACAGTGCATTGCAAAGTGTCAGATCAGCGATCTGACCCTATACTGTGATGTTCCCCCCTGGGGCAATGTTATAAAGTAAAAAAATATATATTTAGGCTAGTTTCACATTAGCGTTTAAATCCACAGCGTTTAAAACGCATCCGCAAGTGGTGGAAAAAACGCATATAAACGCGTACAAACGCGGCGTTTTTTAGATGCATGCGTTGTCGCATGCGGTTAAAAAAACGCCGCTTTTGTAAGCGTTTATATGCGTTTTTTTCTGCGTTTGTGTTTTTGGTGTGCACGATGAGAAATTTCACAAGAGAAAAATCAAGATAACCAGACACCGCCAATGGGACTACAGAGGGCGTGTACTATGGGATCTCTATATATAGACCCTAAGGCTACTGAAATGTTAACAGTTTGCTACTGTATCCTGTGTCATGATGGATGTTCGCATGGAGAGCTTTTATTTCAACCTGGATTTCAGCTTCAAGCTGTTTCTTGCCTGTGCTTTTGCTTGGGAGCAAGACAGAAATCGCGAAAGATGGAGAAGGAGACAACATAGGCATTTTTGGAGGCACCCCATTATCGAACTACGTGAGAGCCGTGGAGCCTATCACACGCTCTATGCCGAGCTTAATGCCAACCCGGAGAAATTCCAGGAATACACCAGGATGTCGCAAAACTCGTTCCGGGATTTGCTTTCTCGTGTCCAAGGAGCCATACGGCGACAGGACACCCAGCTCCGTAGAGCGATTCCACCGGAGGAACGTCTGCTGGTTACATTAAGGTACGTTCAAAATCTAAACCAATGACAGTCCAAATTTAGTGTTTTCTGACATGTATTTATTGGCTATTTTCCTTTCTTTCTTTAGCGTAACAACACCATAAAAAGAATAGATTGTAATGTTTTTTGTGTTTGTTTTTCTTCCAGATTTCTGGCAACCGGAGAGAGTTTATCATCCCTCCACTTCCAATACCGGCTTGGAATATCCACCCTGTCCGGAATAGTTGTGGACACCTGCCGGGCTTTGTGGAATGTACTCCGGGATGAGTTTATACCCCTACCCACCTTGGACATGTGGCTTGAAATTGCGGAAAAATTCTGGAGTGTGTGTGATTTCCCCAACTGTTTAGGAGCGGTGGATGGAAAGCACATTCGCATTATCAAACCAGCCAGAACAGGATCGGAGTACTTCAATTACAAAAAATATTTTTCTGTTGTGCTCATGGCAATAGCCGATGCGAACTGTCGCTTCATCGCCGTGGACATTGGAGCTTTTGGCCGTGGCAACGATTCCCAGACTTTCAAGAACTCGGATATGGGACGCCGTGTGTATGGCAAAAATTTCAATTTTCCCCCGCCACAACCTCTCCCCAACACTCAAGGTCCACCGATGCCATTTGTTATGGTTGGGGATGAGGCCTTTCAGATGTGTGAAAACCTACTGAAGCCCTATTCCAGTCGGGACTTGTACCACACTAGAAGGATCTTTAACTACAGACTGAGCAGGGCCCGAAGAACAGTAGAGTGTACCTTTGGCATTCTAGTCACTAAATGGCGCATTCTTGCATCAGCCATTAATCTAAAAGTGGAAACAGTCAACGAGGTGGTCAAAGCCTGTGTGGTTTTGCACAATTATATAATGGTTAAGGAGCAACCCAACATTGAACTGGATGAACCAGTTGCACACCCACTGCCCGATTTCCAGCATCAACTGCTGCGGTCAACTGCAGCCGTTGGTCACATGCGGGACCAATTTGCTGCCTTTTTTGATTCAGATATTGGACGTGTCTCATGGCAGGACAATGTTGTGTAAATGTCCTGTTGTAATTACATCTGTACCAGTAATTTTCTACAATGATAATAATATTTCTCATTAATAAACTTTAGTTTTGGTTGTGTTGACCGTGTCTCCTATCTTTTTCCTCTCCAAACCAAGGCTGTCCTAAACTTCCAATATTTGATCTGTATTTAATATCAGTTTTTGTAATCCAAAACCAGGAGTGGGTGATAAAGGCAGAGGTGCTAGTTATTATGTTAATATCATAATTTACCTCTAATTGTTCCACTCCTTGTTTTGGCTTACAAATACTGATATAAAACACTGGCCACATACTGCTAGTAATGGCAGCCATGTTGCTTTATTGGTAAGCTTTTTGACGTCATTGCGTCATGATTCTCTTCTCCTGTATCCATTGGACACAAACTGAAGAGACAATGACTGTCACACTAAAGAGATCTACTGTATACTCATCAAGTCAGGTGTCAGAAATAATGAATTCATGATAAACATATACAGGCTCATGAATTCACTATTTCTGACACCTGTGCAGGTGAGCATAGATATGCAGTGTGTGATCACCATTGTCCCTCAATTTGTGTGTAATAGATTATGTATAAAGAAGAGAAAATGGTGGTTATACAAGGCAGTTCTCTACTCAACAGGTCAGGTGTCCTAACTAATGAGTTTTTTCACACCTGACCTGTTCAGTAGAGGTCTGCACTGTATTTCCACCATTTTCTCTTCAGACTGCCACACTAGGCACAGACAAAAAGAGATTATGGAGATACATGTAATATTTTCTGGCCCACCTCATATCTGTATACTAAAGACACACAAAGCTGCAGTCTTTTTATTTTTAACTACTGGAGATATGATGTGGCCCAAAAAGTAAGTGTGTGGCGAAGTTTCTTGGCGCACGGTGCGTGTTGCCGGCGGCGGAAGACACAATAAACCAAGCATAATTGTGGCAAATCGAACTTTTTTTATTTTGTAAACAACTAATAAATGTATTTACTGCGCCGGCTTGGGGTAGAGTGATGTAAATGGGGGGTGTGAAGTACTGAAACCTGGCTAACCGTGGACAACGCAGAGGTGGCAGGAGATGGGGCAGTGAAACTAGAAGGGTCTGGAAGTTCGGGGATGGGGTTTGACACATGAGAGGCTTGAGACGCACTGGAAGGGTGAGACAAACCTGACATTACAGACACATTGGGAGGTGAAGGGGGAGGAATACTAAGAGTCCTCTGTTTTGTTTTTCTGTGTTTTTTGGGGGGTTTGCCTGTTTGTGGGAGGTCTTGGTGGGCTCATATGGCATGGCGTGGTGGCGGGTGACCTGTTAGGGTCCGGCTGCACTGTGTCAGAGTCCATAGTGCTCGTAGATCGTGCAGCCATGCCAGAGTCCACAGTGCTCGTAGATCGTACAGCCATGCCAGAGTCCATAGTGCTCGTAGAGCGTGCAGCCATGCCAGAGTCCATAGCGCTTGTAGAGCGGAAGGCAGTGCCAGAGTCCATAGCGCTTGTAGAGCGGAAGGCCATGCCAGGGTCCTGCTGCATCGTGGTGGTGGCGGTACGGAAGCCCATGCCAGGGTCCTGCTGCATCGTGGAGGTGGCGGTACGGAATGCCATGCCAGGGTCCTGCTGCATCGTGCTGGTGGCGGTACGGAAGGCCATGCCAGGGTCCTGCTGCATCGTGGAGGTGGTGGTATGGAAGGCCATGCCAGGGTCCTGCTGCATCGTGGAGGTGGCGGTACGGAAGGCCATGCCAGGGTCCTGCTGCATCGTGGTGTCAGTGGAGGAGGTCCAAGCAGGAGCAGCGGATGTCATGGTGGTGGCGGTGGGATGTCCAACTGCACTCGGCATGGTGGTGGTGCTGTAGTGGTGTCCGGCTGTGGAAGGAATTGAGGTGGCCGTGCAGTGGGATGCAGCAGAGGTCGGCATTGAGGACAATCGTGACAGTGAAGGCACAGGTGGATATGCCGCCACTGTCTGCTGGAAATACCGACTCTGCTGCATAGCCTGCACGTAAGCAGCATTGCAGGCCTGCATGACACTCAGCTGCAGATCAGGAGTAAGGTGTTCCGACATGCCCTGCTCAATTTGATAAAAAAAATGATGTGCTGGCCTCTGGAGGTCGGCTTTCACTTGATCAAGGCTTTTGCTGACCTCCTGGATACGTGCATTCAAGAGGTTATGTGAAACATCCATTCGGTCACCCAAAGCCTTGATTGCGTCGTGTAAAACCGAGCTCAAGTGCAAAAACTCGGGCATGAGTGACCTGTCCAAAGCCCTCTGTCGCTGCCGGGAGGAGCCCAAAAAAAAGGGGGCAGTGGAAGAGGACTGCGAAAGGGGAAGACCTGATGGACCAGCTCCCTGGTCTCCAGTTAGTGTGGAAGGCCCACTTGCTGCCGCGCTGCTTGATGGCTGGGACGGGTCCGTGGCTGTCGGATGAAGGACCGCTCCAGAACCTGGGCCAACAGTAGTGCTGTATGTGCTGTGAAAAAAGGAAAAAGAAAATTACTATCAAAAATCTACCAGACGCAAAATCTGTGGAATGTAAAAATACAGATTATGGCAATACAATACAACCTAATGCACGTGATAAATACTTACGTTCTCTGGGCAAGGACCGGTCTTAAAAATGACAGTACTCGATGGTATTTGTAGCGTCTGATCCTTGCTCCTGAACCACTGGGAACACGGCTCTCTTGACGCAGGTCCTTCTTGAAGCAGTCCTTCATCGAACGCCAACGTGTTTTGACTTTGGATACTGTTAAAAAAAAATTGTCGTCAGAAAAAGTACTTTTGTCCATGCTCACACAACTGTGTGTGATGAGAGAAACTCCAGGGAGTTTCTTTCATCACACACAGTCGAGTGAGCACGGCCAAGGTCTCTGCTACTTCACACTGCAGTGCAATACTTACCAAATGCAGTTCGGACCCGTGTCGAGGCATTGTCCCAGCCATCCCACATTGCTTGGGCCACCTCATTCCATAACCGCCGGATCGTGATGTTGTTCGAGTGCAGTGGATCCCGGGTGTCCCACAACGGGACTCGCTCCTTAACCAGGATGATAAAGTTTGCTCAATTAACATAAGGAAAAGAAAGAGAAAAGATGCTGAGAAATGGCATGAATAGGAAAGTCAACATACAAAAGGATTCCAGAAGAAAAAAGTAAAGAAATACGAGTGGAAATAAAGGAAGATTCAAGAATATTACACTGAGGACAGTCAGCCTTGTATACGTACCCGCTGTCGTCTTGCCACCGGACCTTGACTCCGCTGCTCCTGCCCTGTCTCTGCCGCAGTAGAAGAGCTCCACTTCCGACTGTCCTGGCCGAAACTCCTCACCAGATGAAGAATCCGAAGAAGACATTCTGATGCATGTAGAAAGAAAGAAATGGCAGAAATTAGGACATGTAGAGACAGAAAATAGAAAATGAAGGCATTGGCTAGGATATACTCACATTGTTCAGGGTCTTGTTTTTCTCCAAGATGTAGCCTGTCTGTGTCTCATCTGCTTCAGAGTCTGGTGAGAAGTGACCTGCAACTGTCCACACCCTCCCTTTATCACCTTGATGGTGGGGGGTGGCTTATCAGTGTCTAGACATGTTTTTCTCAATTGAAACGCATGCGTTCAAAAACGCATCAAAACGCATGTGCTTAAAAACGCATGCGTTTACATTGACAGCAATGCGTTTTGTTGCAATCCTTGCGCAATCGAACGCATGCGTTTCCTGGCGGCAAATAGACACCTCTAGAAATTACTACATGTTGCATTTCCGCGCCAAGCCGCAAACGACAAGACGACGCATGCGTCGTCAAACGTGGCAAAACGCGAACAAAAAAAAACGCATGCGTTTTTAATGTTAAATATAGGAAAACACGACGCATGCGTTTATATGCGGTACAAACGCTGCGGCCACAAACGCAAATGTGAAACCAGAACATATGTAAAAAAAAAATATCCAAAATAAGGAAAAAATAAAATATTGTTCCAATATATACATTTCTAAAAATAATAGAAAAAAAACAATAAAAGTACACATATTTAGTATCACCGCGTCCGTAACGACCAGACCTATAAAACTGCCCCACCAGTTAACACCGTAAAAAAAAAAAAACGAGGCAAAAAATAACGCTTTATTATCATACCGCCGAACCAAAAGTGGAATAACGCGTGATCAAAAAGACGCATATAAATAACCATGGTACCGCTAAAAATGTCATCTTGTCCCGCAAAAACCGAGCCACCATACAGCATCATCAGCGGAAAAATAAAAAAGTTATAGTCCTCAGAATAAAGCAATGCAAAAATAATTATTTTTTCTATAAAATAGTTTTTATCGTATAAAAGCGGCAAAACATTGAAAAATGATATAAATGAGGTATCGCTGTAATCGTACTGACCCGAAGAATAAAATTGCTTTATCAATTTTACCAAACATGGAACGGTATAAACGCCCCCCCCGAAAAAAAAAAAAAAAGAAATTCATGAATAGCTGTTTTTTGGTCATTCTGCCTCACAAAAATCGGAATAAAAAGCTATCAAAAATTGTCACGTGCTAGAAAATGGTACCAATAAAAATGTCAACTCATCCTGCAAAAAACAAGACCTCACCTGACTCTGTGGACCAAAATATGGAAAAATTATAGCTCTCAAAATGTGGAGATGCAAAAACCATTTTAATAATAATTTTTGTGGAAAAAAAAGATTTTTTATTTTCACAGCTCTGCGTTATAAACTGTAGTGAAAGACTTGGGGGTTCAAAGTTCTCACAACACATCTAGATAAGTTCCTTAGGGGGTCTTCTTTCCAAAATGGTGTCAATTGTGGGGGGTTTCAATGTTTAGGCACATCAGGGGCTCTCCAAACACGACATGGTGTCCTTTCTCAATTCCATTCAATTTTGCATTGAAAAGTCAAACGGCGTACTCAGGACAAATTGTACAACATCTTTTAGGGTCCAATTTCTCCTGTTACCCTTGGTAAAATAAAACAAATTGGAGCTGAACTAAATTTTTTGTGAAAAAAAGTTAAATGTTAATTTTATTTTTTTTTAAACATTCCAAAAATTCTTGTGAAACACCTGAAGGGTTAATAAACTTTTTGAGTGTGGTTTTGAGCACCTTGAGATGTGCAATTTTTAGAATGGTGTCACACTTGGGTATTTTCTATCATATAGACCCCTCAAAGTGACTTCAAATGTGATGTGGTCCCTAAGAAAAAATGGTGTTGTAAAAATGAGAAATTGCTGGTCAACTTTTAACCCTTATAACTCGCTAACAAAAAAAATTTTGGTTCCAAAATTGTGCTGATGTAAAGTAGACATGTGGGAAATGTTACTTATTAGGTATTTTGTGTGACATATCTCTGTGATTTAAGGGCATAAAAATTCAAAGTTGGAAAATTGCAAAATTTTCAAAATTTTCGCCAAATTTCCATTTTTTTTACAAATAAACGCAGGTAATATCAAAGAAATTTTACCACTATCATGAAGTACAATATGTCACGAGAAAACAAGGTCAGAATCATCAGGATCCGTTGAAGCTTTGAAGTTATAACCTGATAAAGGGACAGTGGTCAGAATTGTAAAAATTGGCCCGGTTATTAATGTGCAAACCACCCTTGGGGGTAAAGGGGTTAATGGTGTGGATACGATCTTTTGATTGCCCATTATTGCACTTTAATGCAATGTTGTGGCGACCAAAAAAATGTAATTCTGGCGTTTTGACTTTTTTTGGCTACACCATTTACCGATCGGATTAATTCTTTTTATAGCTTGATAGATCGGGCGATTCTGAACGCAGAATGTGTATATTTTATTTTTTTTAAATTGTTTTATTTTGAATGAGGTGAATGGGGGGTGATTTCAACTTTTACATTTTTTTATATTTTTTAAAACTTTTTTTTTACTTTTTGCATGCTTCAATATTTTCCATGGGAGACAAGAATCTGCATTTGTCCAATTGCCTCTTCTACACACAGGTGATGATCAGTTCGCCTGTGTGTAGCAGAAATGCTCACTTGCTATGAGCTCTGACCACCGGCGTGCACTCATAGCAATCTGGCTATGACAACCATAGAGGTCTGCTGGAGACCTCTGGTTGTCATGCCGACCCATCAATGACCCGAAATCATGTGACAGGGTCACCGATGGGCGGGATTAGTGACGCGCTTCTGGTGCAATCACATTGAATGTCGCTGTCAGAGATTGACAGCGGCATTTAATGGGCTAACAGCCGCGGGTGGATCGCGATTCCACCCATGGCTGTTTGGGTCACTTGTCAGCTGTTCAAAACAGCTGACATGTGCTGGCAAAGATGTGGGCTTAGCGCCGGAGCCCACATCAAAGGGAGGGACACGACATGCGCAGTACATGTACCGGGCATGTTGTGAAGGAGTTAAGGTTAACTCACAACTGTTTTATCAACATAACCATAAACATATTTTGCTTTCCCTACTGCTACATTTTATATTGGGGTGACACTGGTTAGTAACTTTTAGGCTGTGCGCACACGTTCAGGATTTTTCTCATTTTTTCAGCAGTTCTCCGCTATAAAAATGCGATAAAACTGCTAAAAAATGCTTACATTAAGCATCCTATTATTAGAATGCTTTCCGCATTTTTTGTTCACATGCTGCGTTATTTTCCAGAGCGGAAACGCATTTCGGAAAAAAATGCAGCATGTTCATTAATTTTGCAGAATCACGGGGATTCCGCACACATAGGAATGCATTGATCTGCTTACTTTCTGCATGGGGCTATGCCCACCATGTGCAAAGTAAGCGGATCATGTGCGGATGGTACCCAGGGTAGAGGAGAGGAGACTCTCCTCCACAGACTGGGCACCATATCCCTGTTAAAAAAAAAACAAAAAACAAACCTAAAATAAAAAATAGGGATATACTTACCTTCTGATGGCCCCCGGAGTCCTCCCTCCTCTCAGCGGTGCACGCGGCGGCTTCCGTTCCCTGGGATGCATTGCACGAAGGACCTGGGATGACGTCGCGGTCACGCGACCGTGACGTCACAAAGGTCCTTCGCGCAAAGCATCCCTGGGAACGGAAAGCTGCCGCGTGCACCGCTGAGGAGATCGGGGGCCGTTGGAAGGTGAGAATAACCTTTTTTTCTTTTTTTTTTAACATTAGATCTTTTTACTATTGATGCTGCATAGGCAGCATCAATAGTAAAATGTTGGTCACACTTGTCAAACACTATGTTTGACAAGTGTGACCAGCCTGTCAATCAGTTTTCTAAGCGATGCTACAGATCGCTTGGAAAACGCTAGCATTCTGGAACCTAATTACGCTTGCAAAACACTAGTGTTTAGCGGGAACACGCATGCCAATTCCGTATGCGTATTTCCTGCGGCAGGGAGTTCCGGAATTGCCGTGGAAATTTCCACGGCAATTCCGGACGTGTGCACATAGCCTAAAGATACAAAAATGTTATTTTCATCTCAATGAATCTTAAAAAATACAGCAACTTTACAAACCGTCTTTCTTTACATTTGCCCTTTTTGTTGTCTGCGTATGTTTTTTGAAAATACCGGTCTACACTGAGTTTGCTGGTAGTCTGTTACCATCAAGACAAGTAGTTATGTATAAAAGCAGTGCAAAAAAAAATGCTACAATATTTTTTCATAAAGATTTATGAAGCTAAACACTCCAGCATCCTGCAACAAAAAAATTATTTTACATGACTTACTCCATCGTTTTTACAGTGTCTTGCAAAAGTATTCACCCCCTTGCCATTTTTTGTGTTTTGCTACCTGGAATTTCACTGTTTTTTGAGGGTCTGCGTCAGTTCATGTAAATAATATGCCTACACCTGTGAACATGTGTTTTTTTTATTGCGCAGCAAACAACAGATAAGACAAAATAACTGAAAACTTTTTGTGCATAACTATACACCTCCCTAAACTAAAATCAGTAATTTGTAGAGCCTCTATTTGCAGTTATTACAGCTGCAAGTTGCTTTAGATAAGTCTCCATAAGCTTTCCACATTTTACCACTGGGATTTTTGCCCTTTCCTCCCTGCAAAACTGCTCCAGCTCCATCAAATTAGATGGATTCCTCTGGTGAACAGCATTATTAAAGTCTGACCACAGATTCTCAATTGGATCAATGTGTGGGCATTGACAAGGCCACTCCAAAACATTTACATATTTCCCCTTAAACAAATTAAGTGTGCAGTATGCTTTGGGTCATTGTCTTGTTGGAAGGTGAACCCCAGTCTCAAATCACTGACAGACTAAAACAGAATGTCAGGATCACACTCAGTCGGAGCAGCCTTTGGAAGTGGGGAATCACCAGAAATAATACACAAGACACGTCTTGTATAGTGTATCACTGGGAAGTCTCTGAAGCACGCCTGCCTTCAAGGTGCTATCCCTTCTTTATATAGTTGTATCGGTAGGTTCAGTGGTTATACAAGTTTTGCATGTTTAAACAAAGAGACAAAACAGGAAAGAAAGAAAAAACAGTTTCGTGGGCGGCAGTTTCACAACAAACAGTACAAAGGCAATTCCACAGACAAGAAAAACAGGATTTCATACTATAGCTAAAATGTCCTTGAATGGACAGGTCAATATTTATCACAAATTCTTTTTTGTGGTTCATTGAGGTAACCATTTTTGTTCTGCTCTTCACAATCCCCCCTTTGACATATTCCATTCAAAACCTTGTCATATAGACGATCATTTTAGTCATTCTTTTTGTGATATTACAAAAAAAAAAAACAACTTTATATTCTCGCATCCATTACACAACATTTATTTGTGCATACCGAGATACCCTTGAGTACAACCTTGAATAATACATATATAATTACAATAACCATAACTGTATGTATTAGGCTTTGCATAATCCCGGTAACCCACCCACCGATCCCCCTGAACCAATTGGCCGGGTTAAGAAAAGAAAAGGTATCTGACCACCAGCTATCCTTATTTTGGTCATTGTCTTTGTCATACTGATCCCTGAGTCGTTGTACGTCTTCTAATTTAAATCTCATACTCATAGTACTATTCGGGTCTATATAATGACAGCAGGTGGGTCCGATGATTTGACACATACCCCCTTGTGAGGCAGTTAGGTAATCCAATACCAGGGTATGTTGGTTAGTGACTATTATAAGCTGATTCTGTACAGCTATACTAGTATTTAATATGTCCAATATATCCCAAATCTGGTCATCTAGATAATCCGTGGCTCTAACTAATTTATCCCACATCTGTGTTAACATAGGATAAATAAAAAATGGTACTAGCAATTTTGTTGGGAATTCCCATTTGTACTATATGTGGCCTCCCCGAGGGACGTGGTGAGTTGCCTATTTTTCCTGTAAGATTGCCCTGCCACCAAGGAAATTCTACCCATCCCACAACTGGTATGGCGATTGTAGTATTCCATAGTCTAGTATTGCCAGGTTGGTTGTTGGCCAGGTTGTCTGAACAATTAGGCCAAGCGAATATTTCTTCAGCTGACACGGGAACTGCTAGAAAAGGTATACTTGTGGCTGATACTGGTGAATGGGTACAGATCCAACAATCTGCCAGGGGTTGCGTATTATTTAACAAGTCATGCACTAATTTTCTATGATGTTGTACGAATCTATTGTTCAAAGGGGCTAGAGAATTCAGTCTTTCCCATGCCTCCGTTGAGGTTAACATTATTAACATCAATATCATGAGTCTTATACTGCTTTTTTGCAATGGCTTGCATGTATCCATGATGCCTTTCCTTCAAGCTTGACTGCTGTCGGAGTTGTTAACAGGACTTGGAAAGGTCCGTCAAACCTCGGTTCCAGAGTCTTTCTGGTGTGTCTTTTCACGTAGACTTGATCACCAGGTTCCAACTTGTGGCCTCCTTTGAGATTTTCTGGATCTGGAAGGGAAGCAAAAACTTGCGAATGCACTTTAGTTAAACGTTTTTGTAATTCTTGTACATAAGCAGTTAAAGTCTCAGTATTCAACATCAGTTGTTGTGGAAAATAACAACCCAAATTTGCTGCTCTACCAAAAAGAATCTCATGTGGTGACAGCTTAGCCTTCCCCCTTGGGGCGTTTCGGATGGAATACAGGGCAAGTGGTAGACACTCGGTCCAAGGCTTTCCTGTTTCTGATATGGCCTTCTGGATTTTTAATTTTATTGTTCCATTTAATCTTTCCACTTTACCTGAACTCTGTGGGTGATACGGAGTGTGAAACTGGTTTTCTACTCCCAACATTTTCATAACATTCTGGAATATTTCCCCAGTAAAATGGGTACCCCTATCTGACTCGATCACCTCAGGCATGCCGTAACGGGGTATCAGTTCATGTGCTATTTTAATGGCAGTAGTTTTTGCTGAGGCTTTACGAACTGGATAAGCCTCTGGCCACCCTGAGAACATGTCCACACACACAAGCACATATTTGTATCCATTGTACCTAGGAAGTTGGATGTAGTCGATCTGGAGTCTTTGAAAGGGATACAGTGGTCTTACATGATGCTTGGTTGGGGTTTTAATTGTCTGACCTGGATTGTGTGCCAGGCATATAGCGCATGCAGCACACATGTTCCGAGCAAAATTACCAAAGCCTGGAGCCAACCACCTTTCTTTTACCTTGAGCGTCATACCATTTGCCGACACATGCGTGGGTAGGTGGAGGTCACTTGCCACTGCGGGGTACCAGGCTCTGGGTAAACACAACAAAGTTCCTTTTTTCCATAATCCTTGCTGATCTTCTGCCCCTTTTTTCTGCCACTGCCCTCGTTCTTCGTCGTCTACCTGTTTCTGAGCTTCCTTCAATCTCTCCTCATCATCTTCAGAGCTATCTAGTGTGTGGGCATGATGTAAGGGTTTACGTGCTGCCTGTTTTGCTGCCTTGTCGGCTTTATCGTTACCCCTGGCTTCCTCGGTGTCGAGTCTCACATGTGCAGCTACCTTTATCACCGCTATTTCTTTAGTTTCTTGTGCTGCCTCCAGAATCTGTCTAATGAGGGAGGCATGTTTAACAGGTTGGCCTGAAGCAGTCATATAACCTCTGGCTCTCCATATTACGCCAAAATCGAAAATAATGCCATGTGCATATCTAGAATCAGTGTATATGTTTGCTGTCTGATCTTTGGCTATTTTTAGAGCTTCAACCAATGTCGTAAGTTCTGCTTCTTGTGCAGACTGATTAGCAGGGAGAGGTTCTGCTTTCAGCACTTCATGCTGAGTTACTACCGCATAACCTGTATGAAATTGTCCATTCATATCTGCATATCTACTGCCATCTATGAAAAGTTCAAATGTAGCATTACAGAGTGGCTTGTCACGTACATTACATAAGCCCTGAGTCTCTTGTTCCATTAATTGTACACAATCATGCATTGACTTTGATGGGTCAAAGGAGTTGGAGAGTGCAGTTTCCTCAGTATGGATGGTACCCCCCTCAGACTCTAAAGGGAGCAAAGACGCGAGATTAAGAGTCTGAATCCTGGCAAAGGAAATGTTGGGCGGCAGTGTACCTGTAGATTTGCTAATAGCTCCTGGAAGAGTCCAGGAGTCATTTTCATTCTACATAATTCTTCTCCATCTGCCCAAACTCCTGCGTGAGTCTGCATAATTTGCTGTATATATTGTGCAAATCTAACTGGACACTGGGTGGGATCTGGTGCGTTATGCAAGAGAGACATGCCTTCAGCGGGGGACCAAGGGAAATATTGTCGAGTTTGGTGGTATCTAGTTCCCATTACTCCGTCAGCACCAGGTTCCCTAAAGGGTCTTGGTACTACCCTAACAGGAGCAAGTACAGCGCCATGTCTAGATGTACCACAGGCTAGGCAATAATTTCTCCAGTCTGGATTTTGTTGTCCACAGTGCGGACATACCCATCCTCCTGGTCCGGCTAAACTTTGAGGTGGTGTTTGGAGAAAAGATGGGGCATGTGGGTTAAGGTATGGGGGTGGGGTATTTTTAGATTCCACATTTTGTTTTTCTCCACAGCCTGCGGGTCTAATACACCACTTTTTACTCTGTTGATTATATGTCCATCCCTCATTTTCTGCTACCCTAGAGACATCAATCAATGCTTGGATCTGATCTATCCATTTCTTGTCTCTGATTATGCCTTTTTTTCTTTCCTGAATTCCTTCCCATAGTTTTCTACTAAAAGCTTCTGCCCTAGTAACTCCAAACTTACTAAAAATCTTTCTCAGCCCCTTAGTGGCATCTTTACCACTTCTCTCCTTTATGATAGTATAGATATCTAATTCTTCTGGTTCCGACTTTGTTTGCTTATTCCCCATTTTCTTATCCTGAGCTTTCTTGCCCTAGGTGGCGTTTGGGTATGAGAATACCTCGTTACCTTCTTCCTAAGGAGCTAGGATGTCTTTTCTTGCCCTAGGTGGCGTTTGGGTATGAGAATACCTCGTTACCTTCTTCCTAAGGAGCTAGGATGTTTAAACTGTGTTGATGTAAGAAAATCCTGATTCCTACACCTATAGCAAACAACACAAATGCAACCAGACAGAAAAAGAAAAAGAACATACAACGTATCTTGTCCCAGGCTAATTTATCTGTCCTGGGCTCATACTATCATACACAACGTATTCTTGTCCCAGGCTAATTTATCTGTCCTGGGCTCATACTATCATACACTTATCCGTCACCAGGTTTTTGTCAAAGACAGGATCAGAGATTGAACATAGGCGCGGAGGTCTCCCCGAAAGGACGCAACCACGTTGCCCAGTGGGACAGTCACTTCTTCTGTTTCAACACCCTGGGCGGCTTATAGGGCTATTCCCAACTTCCACACACCTTTTATTCACATTCACTCTCATTCAATGCCGTACTCCGTGAGGTGGTCAATTCCTAAATAGTTCAAGAACCCGAGCTATAGGTATCCTCCTCTACTAGAACTACCCGCTAAAGAACACGACACAGAAAATCTTACGGACAGTGCAGGGCAGATATAAGAGATCTAACAGTGTCTCTTACCTGGCCAGGTTTTTGTTCATCTGCCGTCCATTATCCCAGATTCTCTTTTCGTTCGTATTCTGCCGGTGTTCTTGAAGGAATACACAGACCTCGGGTCCCTGTTCAGACGCCAGGAAATGTCAGGATCACACTCAGTCGGAGCAGCCTTTGGAAGTGGGGAATCACCAGAAATAATACACAAGACACGTCTTGTATAGTGTATCACTGGGAAGTCTCTGAAGCACGCCTGCCTTCAAGGTGCTATCCCTTCTTTATATAGTTGTATCGGTAGGTTCAGTGGTTATACAAGTTTTGCATGTTTAAACAAAGAGACAAAACAGGAAAGAAAGAAAAAACAGTTTCGTGGGCGGCAGTTTCACAACAAACAGTACAAAGGCAATTCCACAGACAAGAAAAACAGGATTTCATACTATAGCTAAAATGTCCTTGAATGGACAGGTCAATATTTATCACAAATTCTTTTTTGTGGTTCATTGAGGTAACCATTTTTGTTCTGCTCTTCACAAGGTTTTGCTCAAGAATATCCCTGTATTTTGCACCATCCATCTTCCCCTTAAATCGGACCATTTTCTCTGTCACTGCTTCCAAAATAACATCCCCACTGCATGATGCTGCCACCACCATTTTTTACTGTGGGGATGTTGTTCTTGGGGTGATGAACTGTGTTGGGTTGGCACCAGACATAGCGTTTACCAGAGCACCTTCTTCTATACTTTTGGGGAGTCTCTCATATGTATTTTGGCAAACTCAAAATAAACCGCACAATTTTTTTCATGTAAACAATGGCATTTTTTTCTGCCCACTATTTCATAAAGGCCACCTCTTTGGAGTGCACGGCTTATTCTGGTCTCCATAGTCTCTGCTTGGGAACTCTGCAGCTCCTTCAGGGTTACCTTTGGTCTCTGTGCAGCCTCTCTGATTAATGCCCTCCTTGCCCGGGTTAAGAGTTTTGTTGGGTGTTCCTCTCTTGGCAGGTATGTTGTGGTACCATGTTCTTTCCATCTGATAATGGACTTGATGGTGCTCTGGTGGATCATTAGAGATATGTAGGTCTTTTTATAACCCAACCATAACTTGTACTTCTCAACATCTTTGTCCCTGACTTGTTTGGAGATCTCCTTGGTCTTCATGGTGTTGTTTGGAGATCTCCTTGGTCTTCATGGTGTTTGGTTAGTGGTGTCTCTTGTTGGTGTTGCAGCTTCTGTGGCCTTTCAGAAAAGGTGAAGTGTATATACTGACCGGTATGTGATCCTTAGATTGTACACAGGAGGACTTCCTGTCACTAAGCATGGGATTTATTAAGGTAACTGCTTGCACCAGAAAGTTTTAGGTGCTTCATAGCAAAAGGGGTGAATACAAATGCACATGCCAAGTTTTAATTATTTGATCTAATAAATTAAATTTTTGCCTGTATTTTCTCACTTTACTTCACCAAGTTAGACTATTTAGCGCTGATGCATCACACACAAATCAATTACAAAAATATTTAAACACAGGTTGTAATGTAACAAAATAGTTAAGAGGAGTGAATACTTTCTCAAAGCACTGTATATAACCGTCATACTGGCTACCTCTATGGTACATATTTGGCTGACATTCTATATGGATATGCTTTGCATTTATATATTCATGTATATTATGCCTATATTCGCTTTAGCTGTATTATAATTTTATAGTTTTATTTTATTTATTCTAATAACAAATGTAAACATGGATCCCAATTTATATAGCACATTATGGGGAAAACTTTACAAACCCAAACTGTATGAGTAGTTGCATAGACTGATATCTTTATTTGGGATCTTCTATAAAATGGATATAAAATACACTTATGTAAGAACAATAAATAATCTTTCCAAGCTTATATGATTATTATTGCTGTTTTTTGTAGTTCAGAAACCAGGAGGAACACAGCTTAAGCTTCTGATGACTTTCCCAAATTACGGGAATGCTCTGTTCAAACCCATGAAGTGAGTATTAATCAAAGAGACATCTTAGTAATTTGATGATTATTATGAAGATTTTTTATTAAGAGCCGTCCTATATTTACACTGACATGTAAAGAAGCCCAAAAGAGAAGTTTTTGAAATCCACAAGATCCATCTTAAGTTCCTCTCCTTATTTCTGTCAGTTGCACCAGCAAAGTTTCTAAAAGTTTGCATAGCAGCTATTTCTGCCTTCAGTACGGTTTTACAAGCACTACATATTTAATTTAATATTTTTTTAACTTTAATTTTGCAGACAGGATCGTGATCAAGAGACTCCCCCAGATTTCTTTTACTTCTCAGATTTTGAGAGGCACAATGCGGAAATAGCAGCATTCCATTTGGACAGGTAAACATCAGACCAGATAAATAGGATATAATACTATGATGTAAAGTGACTTAATTACAGCAGAAGCAGCTTAGTACTCGGCGACGCTGGATTAATGCAAAGAGCGAGATCTCGCTCACAGCAAAAGCAGACATGGAGGGTGGCGGGATGCAACGCTTCATACCGGGGTCCCAAAAGTTGGAAATTCGGGTTTTACTTTGGTAGAAAATAGGGTTCTTTTGGATGGTGGCAGTGGGGATTTGGAGCACTTTTGACACTAACTTATATTTAATAAAACCACAAATCTAGGGCTGCCCCCTTTTTATTGAATAAAAATGGCAGCCCCATTTTGGTGATAGGTTCTGTTTAACTATGTAACATAGTTGCCAGTGGAGTACCGCTATTAGCGGCAGACCAAGTAGCCGCTATGGGACATAAGGGTCGGGGTCGGGGGATCCTGTGCCAGCGCCCCGCACTGCCTCCCCCACCGGCCTTCATACTTTCAACTTTATCTGCTTCCTGGGGCCGTCATCTCCCTTCTCCATCACACTCCCTGTGCATCTGAAGTGTCGGCACCAAGGGCACAATGCCGTCACTACAACGCGCCTGCTGTGCTGACATGTGCAGAGCTTCAGACCACAGGCAGGATGCCTTGAAATGGGTATTGTAGTGTGTGGGAACATTAAGGGGCTTCAATAGGAGCAAAATTACTTTTGGAAGGGCTGCAAAGTTTTGAGACATGTTCTTCTGTGACCACGCAGAATTTATTTTTGGGGCGGCAGGGGTGAAGAGCAGCCCATTAGGACATCTGCTATGGGGTCCCATAATTTCTATGTATGAACATGATTGTTCTTGAGAATTTTTGTCATAGGAATTTATAGGCCATTCAATATAGGTAGGAACCAAAAAAAACAAATCCGTATACATTCTTATCCATGTATTTACTGTGACTATAACACAAGAAATAGTTGTTTTTTTCTATATTGGCCTGGATACCTGTTATATAGCTGATCTTTTACATTAAAGGATCCTGGATTTCCGCCGAATTCCACCTGTTGTTGGACGCTTAATAAATATCACGAAGGAAGTCAGAGACATCACCACTGACAAGAAGCTTTTCAAAACCTTTTACATTTCTCCAGGTAGGTTTGAAATGAACAAACATCGATATGTGAATATGTCGTACTGGCAGTTGTTGAATCTCCTTTACTTTGGGTTTCTATTTACTATGAAAAGTTTCCTATGAAAATTCAGAGAATCATGGGGACTGGAATGTGTAATGGTAAAGAGGGTGCGTTACCGTTTCAGAAAAACTAAGTCTTTGTGTATATAAACATAATATGAAAGATTAAACTTTCTGTATAACTTCTCACAATATTCAGGATTTCTACGTTCTGTCATACAATATAATACTCTATCTTATTCTGCTTAAGTCATCTAGTAACACCCCAAGTACATACTATCACATTGCCAGAACAGGTCTATATCTACCAAACAATGCAGATTCCTATTGACTAAGTGTAAGCAGCGATCTTAAATGGAACTTGACAGCAAATTAATGTTTTCATTATTAACCCCTTAATTACCAGAGGTATTTTTGCTTTTGCATTTTAGTCTTTTGCTCCCCTTCTTCCCAAAGCCATTACTTTTTTTAATTTTTCCGTCAATATGGCCATGTGAGGGCTTGTTTTTTGCAGGACGAGTTGTACTTTTGAAAGACACCACTGGTTTTAACATATCGTGTACTGGAAAACGGGAACAAAAATCCAAGTGCGGTGAAATTGCAAAAAAAGTGCAATC
This sequence comes from Ranitomeya variabilis, assembly GCF_051348905.1. NCBI lineage: Eukaryota > Metazoa > Chordata > Amphibia > Anura > Dendrobatidae > Ranitomeya > Ranitomeya variabilis. The sequence goes on along the minus strand of NC_135239.1, from coordinate 158,350,778 downwards.
CCACAGTTGTTGTTTTTTTTTTACCATGTTCACTAAATGCTAAAACTGACCTGCCATTATGATTCTTCAGGTCATTACGAGTTCATAGACACCAAACATGTCTAGAAAAAATTAAGTTTGTTAAAAAAAAATTGCGCCATTTTCCAATACCTGTAGCGTCTCAATTTTTTGTGATCTGGGGTTGAGTGAGGGCTTATTTTTTGCGTACCGAGCTGACGGTTTTAATGATATCATTTTGGTGCAGATAACTATATTTTGATCGCCTGTTATTGCTTTTTAATGCAATGTTGTGGCAACCAAAAAAAACGTAATTCTGGCATTTTGACTTTTTTCTCATTACGCCATTTAACCCCTTCACCCCCAAGGGTGGTTTGCACGTTAATGACCGGGCCAATTTTTACAATTCTGACCACTGTCCCTTTATGAGGTTATAACTCTGGAACGCTTCAACGGATCTTGGCGATTCTGACATTGTTTTCTCGTGACATATCGTACTTCATGATAGTGGTAAAATTTCTTCGATGTAAGTTGCGTTTATTTGTGAAAAAAACGAATATTTGGCGAAAATTTTGAAAATTTTGCAATTTTCCAACTTTTAATTTTTATGCCCTTAAATCACAGACATATGTCACGCAAAATACTTAATAAGTAACATTTACCACATGTCTACTTTACATCAGCACAATTTTGGAACCAAAATTTTTTTTTGTGACGGAGTTATAAGGGTTAAAAGTTGACCAGCAATTTCTCATTTTTACAACACCATTTTTTTTTAGGGACCACATCTCATTTGAAGTCATTTTGAGGGGTCTATATGATAGAAAATACCCAAGTGTGACACCATTCTAAAAACTGCACCCCTCAAGGTACTCAAAACCACTTTCAAGAAGTTTATTAACCCTTCAGGTGTTTCACAGGAATTTTTGGAATGTTTAAATAAAAATGAACATTTAACTTTTTTTCACACAAAATGTATTTCAGATCCAATTTGTTTTATTTTACCAAGGGTAACAGGACAAATTGTACAACAAATGTTGTGGTCTATTTTCTCCTGAGTATGCTGATACCCCATATGTGGGGGTAATCCACTGTTTGGGCGCATGGCAGAGCTCGGAAGGAAAGGAGCGCCATTTGACTTTTCAATGCAAAATTGACTGGAATTGAGATGGGACGCCATGTTGCATTTGGAGAGCCCCTGATGTGCCTAAACATTGAAACCCCCCACAAGTGACACCATTTTGGAAAGTAGACCCCCTAAGGAACTTATCTAGATGTGTGGTGAGCACTTTGACCCAACAAGTGCTTCACAGAAGTTTATAATGCAGAGCGGTAAAAATAAAAAATCATATTTTTTCACAAAAATGATCTTTTCGCCCCCAATTTTTTATTTTCCCAAGGGTAAGAGAAGAAATTGGACCCCAAAAATTGTTGTGCAATTTGTCCTGAGTACGCTGATACCCCATATGTGGGTGTAAACCATTGTTTGGGCGCAGGGCAGAGCTCGGAAGGGAAGGAGCGCCATTTGACTTTTCAATGCAAAATTGACAGGAATTGAGATGGGACGCCATGTTGCATTTGGAGAGCCCCTGATGTGCCTAAACATTGAAACCCCCCACAAGTGACACCATTTTGGAAAGTAGACCCCCTAAGGAACTTATCTAGATGTGTGGTGAGCACTTTGACCCAACAAGTGCTTCACAGAAGTTTATAATGCAGAGCCGTAAAAATAAAAAATCATATTTTTTCACAAAAATGATCTTTTCGCCCCCATTTTTTTATTTCCCCAAGGGTAAGAGAAGAAATTAGAGCACAAAAGTTGTTGTGCAATTTGTCCTGAGTACGACGATACCCCATATGTGGGGGTAAACCACTGTTTGGGCGCATAGCAGAGCTCGGAAGGGAAGGAGCGCTATTTTACTTTTCAATGCAAAATTGACTGGAATTAAGATGGGATGCCATGTTGCGTTTGCAGAGCCCCTGATGTGCCTAAACATTAAAAACCCCCACAAGTGACACCATTTTGGAAAGTAGACCCCCTAAGGAACTTATCTAGATGTGTTTTGAGAGCTTTGAACCCCCAAGTGTTTCACTACAGTTTATAACGCAGAGCCGTGAAAATAAATTCTTTTTCTTTTTCACAAAAATGATTTTTTAGCCCCCAGTTTTGTATTTTCACAAGGGTAGCAGGATAAATTGGACCCCAAAATTTGTTGTCCAATTTGTCCTGAGTATGCTGATACCCGATATGTGGGGGGGAACCACTGTTTGGGCGCATGACAGAGCTCGGAAGGGAAGGAGCGCCATTTGGAATGCAGACTTAAATGGATTGGTCTGCAGGCGTCACGTTGCATTTGCAGAGCCCCTGATGTACCCAAACAGTACAAACCCCCCACAAGTGACCCCATATTGGAAACTAGACCCCCCAAGGAACTTATCTAGATGTGTTGTGAGAACTTTGAACCCCCAAGTGTTTCACTACAGTTTATAACGCAGAGCCGTGAAAATAAATTCTTTTTTTTTTTTTCACAAAAATGATTTTTTAGCCCCCAGTTTTGTATTTTCACAAGGGTAACAGGATGAATTGGACCCCAAAATTTGTTGTCCAATTTGTCCTGAGTATGCTGATACCCGATATGTGGGGGGGGAACCACTGTTTGGGCGCATGACAGAGCTCGGAAGAGAAGGAGCGCCATTTGGAATGCAGACTTAAATGGATTGGTCTGCAGGCGTCACGTTGCATTTGCAGAGCCCCTGATGTACCCAAACAGTACAAACCCCCCACAAGTGACCCCATATTGGAAACTAGACCCCCCAAGGAACTTATCTAGATGTGTTGTGAGAACTTTGAACCCCCAAGTGTTTCACTACAGTTTATAACGCAGAGCCGTGAAAATAAATTCTTTTTTTTTTTTCACAAAAATGATTTTTTAGCCCCCAGTTTTGTATTTTCACAAGGGTAACAGGATAAATTGGACCCCAAAATTTGTTGTCCAATTTGTCCTGAGTATGCTGATACCCGATATGTGGGGAAGAACCACTGTTTGGGCGCATGACAGAGCTCGGAAGGGAAGGAGCGCCATTTGGAATGCAGACTTAAATGGATTGGTCTGCAGGCGTCACGTTGCATTTGCAGAGCCCCTGATGTACCCAAACAGTACAAACCCCCCACACGTGACCCCATATTGGAAACTAGACCCCCCCAAGGAACTTATCTAGATGTGTTGTGAGAACTTTGAACCCCCAAGTGTTTCACTACAGTTTATAACGCAGAGCCGTGAAAATAAAAATTCTTTTTTTTTTTCACAAAAATGATTTTTTTAGCCCCCAGTTTTGTATTTTCACAAGGGTATCAGGATAAATTGGACCCAAAAAGTTGTTGTCTAATTTGTCCTGAGTATGCTGATACCCCATATGTGGGGGGGAACCACTGTTTGGGCGCATGACAGAGCTCGGAAGGGAAGGAGCGCCATTTGGAATGCAGACTTAAATGGATTGGTCTGCAGGCGTCACGTTGCATTTGCAGAGCCCCTGATGTACGCAAACAGTACAAACCCCCCACAAGTGACCCCATATCGGAAATTAGACCCCCCAAGGAACTTATCTAGATGTGTTGTGAGAACTTTGAACCCCCAAGTGTTTCACTACAGTTTACAACGCAGAGCCGTGAAAATAAAAAATCCTTTTTTTCCCACAAAACTTATTTTTTGGCCCCCAGTTTTGTATTTTCCCAACGGTAGCAGGAGAAATTGGACCCCAAAAGATGATGTCCAATTTGTCCTGAGTACGCTGATACCCCATATGTTGGGGTAAACCCCTGTTTGGGCACACGGGAGAGCTCGGAAGGGAAGGAGCACTGTTTTCCTTTTTCAACGCAGAATTGGCTGGAATTCAGATCGGATGCCATATCCCGTTTGGAAAGCCCCTGATGTGCCCGAACAGTGGAAACCCCCCAATTATAACTGAAACCCTAATCCAAACACACCCCTTACCCTAATCCCAACATTAACCCTAACCACTCCTCTAACCCAGACACACCCAACCCTATTCCCAACCGTAAATGTAATCCAAACCCTAACCCTATCTTTAGCCCCAACCCTAACTGTAGCCCCAACCCTAGCCCTAACCCTAGCAATAACCCTAGCCCTAACTCTAGTCCTAACTCTAGCCCTAACCCTAACCCTAATGGGAAAATGGAAATAAATACATTTTTTAATTTTTTTATTTTTCCCTAACTAAGGGGGTGATGAAGGGGGGTTTGATTTACTTTTATAGCGGGTTTTTTAGCGGATGTTTATGATTGGCAGCCGTCACACACTGAAAGACGCTTTTCATTGCAAAAAATATTTTTTGCGTTACCACATTTTGAGAGCTGTAATTTTTCCATATTTGAGTCCACAGAGTCATGTGAGATCTTGTTTTTTGCGGGATGCGTTGACGTTTTTATTGGTAACATTTTCGGACACGTGACATTTTTTGATCGCTTTTTATTCCGATTTTTGTGAGGCAGAGTGATCAAAAACCAGCTATTCATGAATTTCTTTTTGGGGAGGCGTTTATACCGTTCCGCGTTTGGTAAAATTGATAAAGCAGTTTTATTCGTCGGGTCAGTACGATTACAGCGATATCTCATTTATATCATTTTTTTAATGTTTTGGCGCTTTTATACGATAAAAACTATTTTATAGAAAAAATAATTATTTTGGTATCGCTTTATTCTCAGGACTATAACTTTTTTATTTTTTTGCTGATGATGCTGTATGGCGGCTCGTTTTTTGCGGGACAAGATGACGTTTTCAGCGGTAACATGGTTATTTATATCCGTCTTTTTGATCGCGTGTTATTCCACTTTTTGTTCGGCGGTATGATAATAAAGCGTTGTTTTTTGCATCGTTTTTTTTTTTTTTTTTCTTACGGTTTTTACTGAAGGGGTTAACTAGTGGGCCAGTTTTATAGGTCGGGTCGTTATGGACGCGGCGATACTAAATATGTGTACTTTTATTGTTTTTTTTATTTTATTTAGATAAAGAAATGTATTTATGGGAATAATATTTTTTATTTTTTTTCATTATTTTGGAATATTTTTTTTTTTTTTTTTTTACACATTTGGAAAATTTTTTTTTAACTTTTTTACTTTGCCCCAGGGGGGGACAATACAGATCGGTGATCTGTCAGTTTGCATAGCACTCTGACAGATCACCGATCTGCGAGAAGTGCAGGCTGCTTCACAGTGCCTGCTCTGAGCAGGCTTCTGTGAAGCCACCTCCCTCCCTGCAGGACCCGGATCCGCGGCCATCTTGGATCCGGGTCTGGAGCAGGCAGGGAGGGAGGTAAGACCCTCGCAGCAACGCGATCACATCGCGTTGCTGCGGGGGGCTCAGGGAAGCCCGCAGGGAGCCCCCTCCCTGCGCGATGCTTCCCTGCACCGCCGGCACATCGCGATCATGTTTGATCGCGGTGTGCCGGGGGTTAATGTGCCGGGGGCGGTCCGTGACCGCTCCTGGCACATAGTGCCGGATGTCAGCTGCGATATGCAGCTGACACCCGGCCGCGATCGGCCGCGCTCCCCCCGTGAGCGCGGCCGATCGCGTATGACGTACTATTCCGTCCTTGGGAAGTAGGGCCCACCCCACATGGACGGAATAGTACGTCTAATGACAGAAAGGGGTTAATGATTGGGTTAATTCTTTTTTTATATTGATAGATCGGGCGATTCTTAACACGGCGATACCAAATATGTGTATATTTGATTTTTTGATTGTTTTATTTTGAATGGGGCAAAAGAGGGGTGATTTGAACTTTCATTTTATTAATTTTTTAAAAATATTTTTTTCATTTTTTTTTTTACTTTTTGCATGCTTCAATAGTCTCCCTAGCTGACTAGAAGCTGCAGTACTTTGATCGGCTCTGCTACATACAGGCGACTATCAAATCGCCTGTGTGTAGCAGAAATGCTCACTTGCTATGAGTACCGACCACCGGGCAGCGCTCATAGCAATCTAGCCATGACAACCATAGAGGTCTGCTGGAGACCTCTGGTTGTCATGCCGACCCATCGGTGACCCGCAATCATGTGACGGGGTCACCGATAGGCAGGTTTAGTAACGGGCTTCCAGTAAGCATGAGTAAAATGCCGCTGTCAAGAGATTGACAGTGGCATTTAATTAGTTAAAGGGAACCTGTCACCCCCAAAATGGCTGGTGAGGTAAGCTCACCGGCATCAGGGGCTTATCTACAGCATTCTGTAATGCTTTAGATAAGCCCCCGATGTTACCTGAAAGAGGAGAAAAAGACATTAGATTATACTCACCCAGGGGCGGTCCCGGTGCGGTCTGGTCAAATGGGTGTCTCCGGTCAGCTCCGGCGCCTCCCATCTTCATTCCATGACGTCCTCTTCGGGTCTTTACGCCGCGGCTCCGGCGCAGGCGTACTTTGTCTGCCCTGTTCAGGGCAGAGCAAAGTACTGCAGTGCGCAGGCGCCGGACCTCTCTGACCTTTCCGCCCCCACCTCCCCGCACTTCCCCGCACCTCACAATGGGGCAGCGGATGCGCTGGAAAAATGCATCTGCTGCCCCCGTTGTGCGGCGGAGACAACGCTAGCGTCGGGAACCTCGGCCCGACGCTAGTGTGAAAGTAGCCTTAGGAGTCACAGTGAAATTCTACAACTGTACTGGACACCTCTTTAAAGGTAACTTGTCACCTCAAGAAACACTATTTCTCTGCAGATATAGGATTGATCTGCAGGTAACTAGTGTTTAAAGTCTGGTTAGCTGGCTTTCCAGAAAAGCATTGGCTACAGGGAGAAAATGAAGTTTTAATCTCCCTGCTGCCACTCACTTCCAGTCACAGGGTTGATGCAAGGAGACGTTACAGTCGCCACCAACTACAAGGTGTGCGTGCTGTAATAACGTCCCAGCACTTGTGACATCTTCCAAGGAGCCCAACCTCAGGCTGGGTTTCATAGAACGACCAAATAGCAACCCATCAACAACCTGCATCTGCATCACAGGAGGCTGATGGGAGCTGGTGAGTGCATGCCAAGGCCATCGTGTTTTCTAAATGCCGCTGTCAATGATTAACAAGGGCATTAAAAATACTTAAAACAGCCGCAATCAAAGCGAGCTCTGACCACTGCTGTTACAGGAAGATGCCAGCTATGTATCACATCTGATATCTGCCCGATATGGAGCTGGCTCAGCTCCTGAACCTGTGCCATACAAGCACATCACTAAGGGCTCTTTTCCACTTGCGAGATAAACGTCCGTGTCTCGCATGTGAAAACCAAGCTCTGGCGCCGGCACTTGGGAGCGGAGCGTGCGGCTCCATGTGTTGCTATGCAGCCGCACTCTCCGCTCTGGAGTGCCAGTGCCAGAGCTTGGTTTTCACATGCGAGACACGGACGTTTATCTCGCAAGTGGAAAAGAGCCCTAAGGTGACATAGGTATATCAGGGTTTGCAAAGGGATTACTTTCACTTGTCTGTTCCAAAACGTGGAAAGACAAATGGAATTCACTAACGTATGTGAAGGAGCCTGCTAGATTTTATAAATGTGCCCAAACATATGAATGTTTTTACACACCACAATGCACTATTACATACACATATCTTACAAAAATGTATATAATTCCAGATTCACAGACATACTGTATACGCAGAGATGCGCACACACACACACACACACACACACACACACACACACACACACACACACACACACACACACACACACACACACACACACACACACGTCAATATATGAATACTTCATCTGAACCACCATCAGTACTTTGTACATCAATTGCAATGTCAGGACAGATCCATATACATGTGTATCTCATGAACCTATAACTCCCACTATGTCCTTAATAATGCTATCAGTCATCATCAGACTGTGGACCATAGAAGAATCACAGCATTGATGAAAAGCAGGAAGGATCAGAAATAAACAACTACATCCAAGTACCACACGGTTATGAGTATTAATATTTCCATATAGATGTGCACACGGCTATAAATATTGTTGTTGTTTTTTCTTAATTGCTGAGGAACGAAACATCACAGTAACATTCAAAGAAAAGATGATCCACAATGTTGTTTCATTTCCATTGTTTTGTCAAAATAGCAGAGAGGTCCTCTATAAATGCTGCACTTTGGGAGTAACAATGGAGGATGAACCACCAGTTCTGAATACAGTAGTCACCAACCACGCTTTCTAATTCCAAGAAGTTTTGAGCCTTGTGTGGGGGGTCTGTTCTACTGTGCCACTTTGGACCTTTCTCCATCAGGAAGAAGTTTACGACATTACCACAAGTACAATCACATTTCTGAACTCGACAGTACGCACTGTTTTATATGACCAAACCTGCACTTTCTTGTATCAAACATTGTTATGAAGGCACCGAAAAAATGTTTCCATGGATACTTTCTGACATCTATACTAACCTGAGTGTTTTCATTTAAATGCAGATTTTCAATATTTCCAGATATAGGGCAAAGAGCGGAATCTCTGCGGTTTATGCTGAAAATCATTCTTCAATACGTTCCTTTGTTGCTTCATTGTTTGCAAATGCCAAGTGGTTTCATCGCAGATGAGTCTCCACATGACTCACACAAAGGCAAGCAACCGCTTACAGCTGTATGATTAATGTCAGTCCCGACACCTAGAATACGTATGTCCCTGCACAAACCTGCTTCATCTAAGCTCATTCTATGGCATCAGCCCTGTCCTTGCCCCTTTTTTAGAAATTCGGTGTAGATTTTCTAAACAAAAATGGAAAGAGTGAAGAAAAAAAAGAAAACTTGCTAACTGGTCATGAACGATATAGATTAAACTGATTCATCACATGTGATGCAACTGGATAGGAAATTAAGGCTGTGTATAAGGCTGGGGTCACACTTGCGAGTGCAATGTGATAAACTCGAACAAGTCTCTCGCATCAATACCCTGCACTGCCGCCGGCACTTGGGACGGGAGCATGTGGCTACATAGAAATACATACAGCTGCATGCTCCGGTCCAGAGTGCCAGCGGCAGTGCCAGGTATTGATGCGAGAGACTTGTGCGAGTTTCTCGCATTGCACTCGCAAGTGTGCCCCCGGCCTAAGTCACAATATTTGATGCCCTCTTCTTCGCCTAGAAGAGACCTTGAAGGGAGCAGAACTGCACCTCTGCCCCTCTGAACTGCACCCTGCACCTGGGGCAAAGATTAAGTTTTCCATGACTCTGTCCTTCTCAAATTTAACAACTTCACTACGCCTGTCGTACATGTACAGCGCAAGTCGGAAGCAGGTCTATGGGGCGGGCTCATGCAGCGAGCCCGCCTCATACCAGGCAGGTGATGTGTATTTGCCGCTAACAATCACGAGAGGAGCATTGCTCCGCCCATGATTGTTAACCTGTTAAATGCCGCTGTCAATCTCTGATAGTGGCATTTAACACGAGCTAACATGTGTGCGCTTCATTTTCTCAACCCATCGGCGCTTGTGTTGTGATCACAGGTCACCGCTGGGTTGTTGTGACAGCCTGGAGTAAGCTGATGACCCCTGTATCTGTCATTACAGAGCTCCTTTGAAACTTCTGTGCATCCACGAATATTTTTATGTGAGACCCCAGTAGTGTGGTATATATTAATACCTTGTACATATTTATTGACTAGCACAGATGACATTAACGCTGTCCTGGGATTGTTGATGTTGAGCATTGGGCGCCTAGTCGACTATTTATGGTGCCAACCTCTTTGGTTATGTGGCATCCCAGGGTACTGGTCATCACAGTGGAATTGCTCTCCTCCCTGGGAGACCGATGCTAAGTTCGGAGGCAAGAAAGGATAACTGCAACCAGGTACCTCAAACATGCAACACATTCACACTCCAGGCCATCAGAAGGAGTTTTTGATTCTATTTACTAGGTGAATAACCCATAAATATATAACTGGTAGTCTGTAGGGAAAGTTAGTTAGTTTCAGACATCCGTCTGAGGAGGACAGAGGGTCAACGGAGCTGTGCATGCCCCCAGAACTGCAGCTCCCAGAAAGAGACATTTTGAAAGCAGAATTGATTGCAGCGAGCGTGCAGGAGAGGAAGCACAGGAGGGGATACCAGAAGGGGACCAGCCCCGAGCAGGCTGCCTCTTTATGAGGCGCAGAAACATTGGTAGCCGGAACACCGCGTTTGTGAGGACCTCCACACCTTACATCAGAGACCGGCAGGACAGCTAATTGCACGTTACCTGTCCGCACCCACACCCAGGAGGCACGGTGACACCCCGCAGAGCCAGATCATCTAAGAGATCCTATAAACAGGCTCAAGTCACCAGTCATATGGGATTTGTCCTATCCTATCCAGGGACAGAGAGAGATAACATCTGTGAGGACCTTATGTGAAGCTTAGCAGTAAGGGACTACACCACTACAGCACAAAGGAAGGCTTTTATTCTCCACCTGGATAAGGGGACTCTGGACTTGCCTCCAAACCGGCTGGACCCTACCTGCCCTGTGGTCTGGTGCCCTGGATTGTGGCTGCTGAAACCAACAGTAAACAAGGTAAAGAGACTGCAATCCTGTGTCCTCGTTCTTCTCTGCACCTCTCACCATACCACCATCTACACACCAGGAGCCCTGGGGATATACTTCACCTGTGGGAAGGTATACCATCTAGCTGCCATAACATCACCCCAGCGGACCCCTTAAAGCAGAGTCGGTCACCCTGGCCAAATACCACAGGTGGCGTCACGAATATAAACTTTATCCTTTTAAAGACCTTTCCCTTTTACATGGGCGCCCAGGGCCACGGACCGGGTCACAGCCACCAAGACATTCCCCTGTGAACCGCAGGACCCGGTACCGAGTACCCCACGGCCCTGGCGGGCGACTCATCTTGGCGTCACGAACAGGATGGACTGACCCAGCAAGTCGGGTCATGTGCGCCTAAAAGACTGTGCCAGAACTGTATCTGAACCGTGTTTTATTGTGAGACTGTGAATTGCCACCAAAACCGCCGCCATTACAGCGCCACGAGGAGCGCCGGAGAAGAAGGGCGTGCCATAATGGGAGACCACCAAAGTGGTGCGAACAGTGATGAATGCCCCCTACGAATGCTATTACACGATGTCCACTTCCTGATTTGCAATGGCGGGAAGAAGGAGCCCCGCCCCGCCCCCAAGAGATGGAGGAGCAGCGTGCGTGTGTGGCCGCAGATCCAGAAGGGATGACGACCAGCCGGTACCCAAAAGACGGCAAAGTGACCGGGGACCATCCCAAGCCACCGGAGGACCCAAACTCACCGCTGCTGGAGGATCCGGGCTTCCTGGAACAGCAGGTGGAGGCGTTGAGCCACCAGCTCCTGGATACCGAGCTGACAGCGGTGAAGAAATGGAAGTCAGTCCTGTGCAGGAAGATGGCTCTGGAAGAGTCGCAGTCCGTGCAGCAGCCGACTCCAGCAGCCTCATCAGCGGAGCAGACCGGCATCGGTGGAACCACATCAGACACAGGTGCAGAAAGCGACCCTGCCCCGGTGACCGATCCCGCTCAAGCGACCTATCTTCCCTGTTGTGAATTCTGCTCTTGGGTTCCCTCCGGTGGTTGTTGATAGTAATGCAGTTGTCCCTGGGTTGCAATCCTGGGCAGGTGTTCCTGCTGATTGCAGCTCTGACTGGGATATTTAGGTGTGCAGGATTCATTAGTCCTTGCCAGTTGTCCATTGTTCTTGGAGGTTTTGCATCTCTGTCTGGTTCCTCCTGTCCTGCTGTCAAATCAGCAAAGATAAGTGTCTGGTTTTTGTTTCTACAACACATATGGTGTGTGCTTTACAATTCAGTGCTATTCATGGTTTTTTCTTGTCCAGCTTAGACTGGGTTTGGATATTCCAGTCAAGTTGGATTCTCAGGAGAAGCAGATATACATTCCATGTCTTTAGTTAGATGGTGGAATTTTTGTATTATCTGCTGTGGATATTTTTAGGGTTTTAATACTGACCGCTTAGTATTCTGTCCTATCCTTTTCTATTTAGCTAGCGTGGCCTCTTTTGCTAAATCCTGATTTCTGCCTGCGTGTGTCTTTTCCTCTAATACTCACAGTCAATATTTGTGGGGGGCTGCCTATCCTTTGGGGTTCTGCTCTGAGGCAAGATAGAATTCCCATTTCCATCTATAGGGGTATTTAGTCCTCCGGCTGTGTCGAGGTGTCTAGGATGTGTTAGGTACACCCCACGGCTACTTCTAGTTGCGGTGTCAGTTTAGGGTTTGCGGTCAGTACAGGTTCCACCTACTCCTGAGAAAGTCCCATGCGGCTCCAAGGTCACCAGATCATAACACTTCCCCCAGTTACTGACTGTGCATCAGCGACAGCTACTGCCCCAGATGAAGGCCCGGTTCCAGCGACTAGTACCACCACCGACCAGATGCTGACAGGCCCGCTCCCAACACCCATAGGTACACCACTGGAGGTGAGCCCCGAGGGGGTGGTTTTCCAGTGGGACAATCCGAGAGCAGAACCAATTGGGTCCCCTGGGGAGGAACAACCGGAGGAGTCCCATATTGAAGCCCTCACCTGGGAGGAGTATAACAGATGTGTGGTGCTAAAATGGAAGGAGGAAAAAGGGAACGAGGCCCAACGTAAAGCGCAGGCCCATAAAACCAATCGATGTAACAAAAACCCATTGAAAAAGGGTGTGGTAGTGGCCTTCCACCCAAAAAGAGGTTGGGGTTTCATTAAGGAACCGGGACTGCTGGCGGAGGTCTATGTCACCAGCCGTGACGTGAAATCTCATCTCCGGGAGAGACATCCTGATCGGGATCTGTGCCGAGGGGATCATGTGACCTACACTCGTCACTGCAGAGTAAAAGGCTGGTACGCCATGATCATTAGGAGATGCGTATCCACAGCAGTACCAGCTAGCGCCAAAGAAACTACCACTGCTACTACCTCAGCCACACAGCCAACAACCCCTCATGCCAGCACTACTACCACCCACTGTGTGCATAATCACCACCACTGAGACAACTGCCATGGCAACTGCACTAGCTGACATATGTACTCCAGCCATGCAAACTTTGATAGCAGCCCATGACTTGACTATACGAGAGGCAAACCCATGACGTTGAACTGGCATCAGATGAGGATCCAGATACAAATCTTTCCAGGGCAGCAAGTGTTCGATACCGACTGGTTCCTTGGCAACTGCTATAATAGAACAACGGAAATCTGAAAATGGCTGTACATAGGTAATTTAACTCTTTTGCTACAAGTTCCCAAAATGACTGTTACCGTTACAAGTTCAACAAAGCCGACCAGGGTTTCTTCTTAAAGGGGTTCCCTGTTTAAAGGGATCCTATGTTTTGCACAAGTTGCCTTCTTGATTAAAGAACTGCGAATCATGAACTGAGCATGATCAAAACTTTGCTTGTAAATAGTTTGCACCTTCTTAACTTCTGCTTCTAACATTGTTGTGAGAACTGCTTTGTTTTCCAGAGACCTGAAGAAAAACCCGTTTGACACGGCAGAATTCCAGGTCTGGATACACGCCTTGTAGCCCGGCAAAGCCAAAGTTGGGGGTTAATGACGGGATCCCTCGCATCGTTGCTGCTGTTTTAGAGTTAATGATTGACTTAAATATTAATTGCACTATCTCATTGAAAGACTTGAATACTGTTTGAGCCCTTAAAGGGAATGTTTACTTGTTGCACCGTGCTGTTCTGTTCCCATGTACTATACACTTGTATTGCTCCTGGGTCACTATGACCCGGTTTATTAAATCTTGATTTTAGATACTCTAGTTCAATTATTTTTATACCTTTTGCTTACTAGACTGTATGGGAACATGTTTGGAAATTTTAAAAAAACAGAAAAATTAAATTGAAATCTTTATTTTTTTTTATTAAAAAAAACTTAGTAATAAGCAAAACGAAAAATAGCAAACTACACATATGTGGTAAAAAAAACCAAACCAAAACAAGCAAATCAATCATTTTGTGAAAAAAAAAAATTAAAGATAATAAATGCTTCAATTTGAACCTATTTACATGGTAATATAAATTTATTTATTCTTGCGTGAAGAACAATAAACATGGGCTCTGCATAAGAATTTTTTGCATCCAGAACATGTAATACTTGTTTTATTATCACAAGAATAAGGGCATTAGCTGCACCTTTTTCTTTTTATTCTGGAAGCACCGCTGGTAGAGGCCATGGGGGTAGAAGTGCTTGTGGAGGCCATGGTTTCACTTTCCTGAGCATGTTGCTGGATGCTCTGTACAAGGCCTGCTGCTCCTTCTATACTGAAAACAAGGAGATAAGCCAGGAAGACAGACTTACTTAGCCAAAAAAATCATTTGCAGGCCTTTAGAGCTCAGCTTTACAAAATAAGGCCCTCTTAGTCTACGTTCACATTTGCGGTCTGCGCCGCAGCGTCGGGCGCCGCAGCGTCGCCGCATGCGTCATGCGCCCCTATATTTAACATGGGGGCGCATGGACATGCGTTGCACTTGCGTTTTGCGACGCATGCGTCACTGCAGCGCACGCGTCCGGGCACAGAGGACGCAGCAAGTTGCATTTTTGCTGCGTCCAAAATCAACCAAAAAAAGGACGCATGCGTCGCAAAACGCAGCGTTTTGCATGCGTTTTGCTGCGTTTTTGTCTGCGTTGTGCGTTGCGTCGCCGACGCTGCGGCGCACAACGCAAATGTGAACGTAGCCTTATACAGCGCGTCCTGCGCAGTCCATTCTGCGCAGAATATACATGTGTAATGTACACCTAGTGATCTCTCTGGATGTGCTCTACATTTTAGTATAGACTGTGCACCAAAGATAATCAATATAAAGCCATTTTTATGATGCGCAGATCTCAATGCATACACCCGGCAGAGCGCGTGTATGACCCCATTGAAATAATAAAAAAATAAAAATAAAATTGAGAAGAAGATATAGTGAACCCGTGGGGGTTAGTCGAAAGTTTTGCACTTGAAGAAGAGTAAAGATAAAATGCTTGATTTGCACTTTGAAGCTTTAAGATAGTATACCTGTAGCGGGTAATAACTAGTGTTGAGCATTCCGATACTGCAAGTATCGGGTATCGGCCGATACTTGCTGTATCGGAATTCCAATACCGAGATCCGATATTTTTGTGGTATCGGGTATCGGTATCGAAACAACATTAATGTAAAAATGTGTAAAAGAAAGAATTAAAATAAAAAATATTGCTATACTCACCTCTCCGACGCAGCCTGCACCTTACCGAGGGAAGCGGCAGCGTTCTTTGTTTAAAATTCGCGCTTTTCTTTCCTTTACTGAAGTCCCGGCTTGTGATTGGTCGCGTGCCGACCATGTGGCCGGGACGCAACCAATCACAGCAAGCCGTGACGTAATTTCAGGTCCTTCAGGATTTTAAAATTACGTTCCGGCGTTGTGATTGGTTGCGTCGCAGTCACATGGGCAACGCAACCAATCACAGCAAGCCGTGACGTAATTTCAGGTCCTTAAGGATTTTAAAATTACGTCCCGGCTTTGTGATTGGTTGCGTCGCAGTCACATGGGAGACGCAACCAATCACAAGCCGTGACGTCACGGGAGGCTGGACACGCGCGCATTTTAAAATGGGCGCGTGTCCAGCCTCCCGTGACGTCCCAGCTTGTGATTGGTTGCGGCGCGGTCAACCAATCACAAGCCGGGAGGCTGGACATGCGCGTATTTTAAAAAGCGCGCGTGTCCAGCCTCCAGTGACGTCCCGGCTTATGATTGGTCACGGCGCCATGTTGCCGGGACGCGGACCAATCACAGCAAGCCGTGACGAAATTACGTCACGGCTTGCTGTGATTGGTCCGCGTCCCGGCAACATGGCCGCCATTAACCAATCACAAGCCGTGACGTCACGGGAGGCTGGACATGCGCGTATTTTAAAAAGCGCGCGTGTCCAGCCTCCCGTGACGTCACGGCTTGTGATTGGTTAATGGCGGCCATGTTGCCGGGGCGCGGACCTATCACAGCAAGCCGTGACGTAATTTCGTCACGGCTTGCTGTGATTGGTCCGCGTCCCGGCAACATGGCCGCCCTGACCAATCACAAGCCGGGACTTCACGTAACCAAGTAAAAGCGCGAATTTTAAACAAACAACGCTGCCGGTTCCCTCGCTGAGGTCCAGGCTGCGTCGGACAGGTGAGTATAGCAATATTTTTTATTTTAATTCTTTATTTTACACATTTATATGGATCCCAGGGTCTGAAGGAGAGTTTCCTCTCCTTCAGACCCTGGGAACCATCAGGGATACCGTCCGATACATGAGTCCCATTGACTTGTATTGGTATCGGGTATCGGTATCGGATTGGATCCGATACTTTGCCGGTATCGGCCGATACTTTCCGATACCGATACTTTCAAGTATCGGACGGTATCGCTCAACACTAGTAATAACACTTCATCGTTAGTTAATTGTTATATTGTTTCCTATTCCCAAAAGTATGCATACCATCTACCATAATATATTTTTGCAACATTCAAGTGTCCTTACCTCCCATAAAGGGAAGCACCAGTTTGCATTAATTTGTTCACTTATTTTATAGTATTTTAAAAATTGTATGTCTTCTTGGCATTAACATGTATTGTTGTTCTTCTTTTCCCAGTCCAGGAGTAATGGATTTAACGGGGTGGGGGGGAGTGTGGCGCCCCAGGGTCCTGGTCATCACAGTGGCATTGCTCTCCTCCCGTGGAGACCGATGCTAAGATTGGAGGCAAGAAAGGATAACTGCAACCAGGTACCACAAACATGCAACACATTCACACTCCAGGCCACCAGGAGGAGCTTTTGATCCTATTTACTAGGTGACTCCCCATATACAGTTAGGTCCATATATATTTGGACAGAGACAACATTTTTCTTATTTTGGTTATAGACATTACCACAATGGATTTTAAACAAAACAATTCAGATGCAGTTGAAGTTCAGACTTTCAGCTTTCATTTGAGGGTATCCACATTAAAATTGGATGAAGGGTTTAGGAGTTTCAGCTCCTTAACATGTGCCACCCTGTTTTTAAAGGGACCAAAAGTAATTGGACAATTGACTCCAAGGCTATTTCATGGACAGGTGTGGGTAATCCCTTCGTTATGTCATTCTCAATTAAGCATATAAAAGGCCTGGAGTTGATTTGAGGTGAGGTGCTTGCATTTGGAAGGTTTTGCTGTGAAGTAAACATGCGGTCAAAGGAGCTCTCCATGCAGGTGAAACAAGCCATCCTTAAGCTGTGAAAATAGAAAAAACCCATCCGAGAAATTGCTACAATATTAGGAGTGGCAAAATATACAGTTTGGTACATCCTGAGAAAGAAAGAAAGCACTGGTGAACTCATCAATGCAAAAAGACCTGGGCGCCCACGGAAGACAACAGTGGTGGATGATCGCAGAATAATCTCCATGGTGAAGAGAAACCCCTTCACAACAGCCAACCAAGTGACCAACACTCTCCAGGAGGTTGGCGTATCAATATCCAAATCTACCATAAAGAGAAGACTGCATGAAAGTAAATACAGAGGGTTCACTGCACGGTGCAAGCCACTCATAAGCATCAAGAATAAAAAGGCTAGACTGGACTTTGCTAAAAAACATCTAAAAAAGCCAGCACAGTTCTGGAAGAACATTTTTTGGACAGATGAAACCAAGATCAACCTCTACCAGAATGATGGAAAGAGAAAAGTATGGCGAAGGCGTGGTACAGCTCATGATCCAAAGCATATCACATCATCTGTAAAACACGGCGGAGGCAGTGTGATGGCTTGGGCATGCATGGCTGCCAGTGGTACTGGGTCACTAGTGTTTATTGATGATGTGACACAGGACAAAAGCAGCCGAATGAATTCTGAGGTATTCAGAGACATACTGTGTGCTCAGATCCAGCCAAATGCAGCCAAACTGATTGGTCGTCGTTTCATACTACAGATGGACAATGACCCAAAACATAAAGCCAAAGAAACCCAGGAGTTTATTAAAGCAAAGAAGTGGAATATTCCTGAATGGCCAAGTCAGTCACCTGATCTCAACCCAATTGAGCATGCATTTCACTTGTTAAAGACTAAACTTCAGACAGAAAGGCCCACAAACAAACAGCAACTGAAAACCACTGCAGTGAAGGCCTGGCAGAGCATCAAAAAGGAGGAAACACAGAGTCTGGTGATGTCCATGAGTTCAAGACTTCAGGCAGTCATTGCCAACAAAGGGTTTTCAACCAAGCACTAAAAATAAACATTTTATTTAAAATTATTGAATCTGTCCAATTACTTTTGGTCCCTTTAAAAACAGGGTGGCACATGTTAAGAAGCTGAAACTTCTAAACCCTTCATCCAATTTTAATGTGGATACCCTTAAATGAAAGCTGAAAGTCTGAACTTCAACTGCATCTGAATTGTTTTGTTTAAAATTCATTGTGGTAATGTCTATAACCAAAATAAGAAAAATGTTGTCTCTGTCCAAATATATATGGACCTAACTGTATATATACTAGCTATTGAACCCGTTCTACGCCCGGGTGGCGAACATTTATATTGGTATATGGCCCCCATCCTGATATGTGCTGCTCTCATCTTGCTCTCCCATCCTGTCATGTGCTGCTCCATCCTGCGCCCCCATCCTGTCATGTGCTGCTCCATCCTGCATCCCCATCCTGTCATGTGCTGCTCCATCCTGCATCCCCATCCTGTCATGTGCTCCCATCCTGCGCCCCCATCCTGTCATGTGCTGCTCCATCCTGCATCCCCATCCTGTCATGTGCTCCCATCCTGCGCCCCCATCCTGTCATATGCTGCTCCATCCTACACCCCCATCCTGTCATGTGTGTGCCCCCATCCTGTCATGTGCTGCTCCCATCCTGCGCCCCATCCTGTCATGTGCTCCCATCCTGCACCCCCATCCTGTCATGTGCTGCTCCCATCGTGCGCAGTCATTCTGTCATGTGCTGCTCGCATCCTGTGCCCCCATTCTGTCATGTGCTGCTCCCATCCTGTGCCCCCATTCTGTTGTAATGTGCTGCACCCATTCTGCCTGTTCCTGTTTCCATTCTGCCATATGTTGCTCCCATCTTTCTCTCTCCGGCTCTACTGCCCGAGTGCGGCTGTGCTGAGTGCGGGCGGCCGTGCTGAGTGCGGGCGGCCGTGCTGAGTGCGGGCGGCCGTGCTGAGTGCGGGCGGCCGTGCTGAGTGCGGGCGGCCGTGCTGAGTGCGGGCGGCCGTGCTGAGTGCGGGCGGCCGTGCTGAGTGCGGGCGGCCGTGCTGAGTGCGGGCGGCCGTGCTGAGTGCGGGCGGCCGTGCTGAGTGTGGGCGGCCGTGCTGAGTGGGGGCGGCCGTGCTGAGTGCGGGCGGCCGTGCTGAGTGCGGGCGGCCGTGCTGAGTGCGGGCGGCCGTGCTGAGTGCGGGCGGCCGTGCTGAGTGCGGGCGGCCGTGCTGAGTGCGGGCGGCCGTGCTGAGTGCGGGCGGCCGTGCTGAGTGCGGGCGGCCGTGCTGAGTGCGGGCGGCCGTGCTGAGTGCGGGCGGCCGTGCTGAGTGCGGGCGGCCGTGCTGAGTGCGGGCGGCCGTGCTGAGTGCGGGCGGCCGTGCTGAGTGCGGGCGGCTGTGCTGAGTGCGGGCGGCTGTGCGTGGCGGTGGTGAGTGCGGGCGGCTGTGCGCGGCTGTGCTGAGTGAGTGCGGGCGGCTGTGCTGAGTGAGTGCGGGCGGCTGTGCTGAGTGCGGGCGGCTGTGCTGAGTGCAGGCGGCTGTGCTGAGTGCGGGCGGCTGTGCTGAGTGCGGGCGGCTGTGCGTGGCTGTGGTGAGTGCGGGCGGCTGTGCGTGGCTGTGGTGAGTGCGGGCGGCTGTGCGTGGCGGTGGTGAGTGCGGGCGGCTGTGCGTGGCGGTGGTGAGTGCGGGCGGCTGTGCTGAGTGCGGGCGACTGTGCTGAGTGCGGGCGGCTGTGCTGAGTGCGGGCGGCTGTGCGTGGCGGTGGTGAGTGCGGGTGGCTGTGCGTGGCTGTGCTGAGTGCGGGCAGCTGTGCTGAGTGCGGGCGGTTGTGCTGAGTGCGGGCGGCTGTGCGTGGCTGTGGTGAGTGCGGGCGGCTGTGCGTGGCGGTGGTGAGTGGGGCGGCTGTGCGTGGCGGTGGTGAGTGCGGGCGGCTGTGCGTGGCTGTGGTGAGTGCGGGCGGCTGTGCGTGGCTGTGGTGAGTGCGGGCGGCTGTGCGTGGCTGTGGTGAGTGCGGGCGGCTGTGCGTGGCGGTGGTGAGTGCGGGCGGCTGTGCGGGCGGCTGTGCTGAGTGCGGGCGGCTGTGCTGAGTGCGGGCGGCTGTGCTGAGTGCGGGCGGCTGTGCGTGGCGGTGGTGAGTGCGGGTGGCTGTGCGTGGCTGTGCTGAGTGCGGGCAGCTGTGCTGAGTGCGGGCGGTTGTGCTGAGTGCGGGCGGCTGTGCGTGGCTGTGGTGAGTGCGGGCGGCTGTGCGTGGCGGTGGTGAGTGCGGGCGGCTGTGCGTGGCGGTGGTGAGTGCGGGCGGCTGTGCGTGGCTGTGGTGAGTGCGGGCGGCTGTGCGTGGCGGTGGTGAGTGCGGGCGGCTGTGCGTGGCGGTGGTGAGTGCGGGCGGCTGTGCGTGGCGGTGGTGAGTGCGGGCGGCTGTGCGTGGCGGTGGTGAGTACGTGCGGCTGTGCGTGGCGGTGGTGAGTGCGGGCGGCTGTGCGTGGCTGTGGTGACTGCGGGCGGCTGTGCGTGGCAGTGGTGAGTGCGGGCGGCTGTGCGTGGCGGTGGTGAGTGCGGGTGGCTGTGCGTGGTGGTGCTGAGAGTGCGGGCGGCTGTGCTGGGGGCCTGAGCAGGCGGGGACACCGGCGCGCTGTGGGGGTCAGGTGCCGGAGTCGCCGCTAGCTCAGGCCCCCGGCACTTGCTATATTTACCTGTCCCCCGTTCCACCGCTCTGTCTTCCGGGTCCTCTGGCTGTGACTGTTCAGTCAGAGGGCGGCGCGCATTAAGCACGTCATCGCGCCCTCTGAACTGAATGTCACAGGCGTCCGCGCTTTCCGGCGCCATTTTCTTGAAGACACGCAGTGTGTCTTCAAGAAAATGGCGCCGGAAAGCGCGGACTGCGCAGGTGCCGATTCCGGGAGCAGGGGGACATTCACGGCCCGGAATTGCGTCGGTGGAACACGACAGGTAAGTATTGCATACTCACCCTCCTGGCTCGTCCCTGCTTCTCCGTTGGAGATCGCGGTGTGCGTTCAGCGTTTACGCATACCGCGATCTCCTGGGAGCGTCACTCTGTGGGGTCCAGACTGCGACGGCGCTTGCGCTTGCGCAGTCTATAAAGGCTTCGGACAGAGTGACGCTCCCAGCGTTATATTATAGATAACTGGCAGTCGGTAGGGAAAGTTAGTTTGTTCCAGACATCCGTCTGAGGAGGACAGAGGATCAACAGAGCTATGCATGCCTCCAGAGCTGCAGCTCCCAGAAGTAGACAAGCAGGAGAGGAAGCACAGAAGAGGATACCAGAAGGGGACCAGCCCCGAGCAGGCTGCCTCTTTATGAGGCGAAGAAACACCGGTAGCCGGAACACCGAGTTTGTGAGTACCTCCACGCCTCACATCAGAGACCAGCAGGACAGCTAATTGCACATTACCTGTCCACACCCACACCCAGGAGGCACGGTGACACCCCGCAGAGCCGGATCATCTAAGAGATCCTATAAACAGGCTCAAGTCACCAGTCATACGGGTTTTGTCCTATCCTATCCAGGGGACAAAGAGAGAGATAACATCTGTGAGGACCTTATGTGAAGCTTAGCAGTAAGGGACTACACCACTACAGCGCAAAGGAAGGCTTTTATTCTCCACCTGGATAAGGGGACTCTGGACTTGCCTCCGAACCGGCCGGACCCTACCTGCCCTGTGGTCTGGTGCCCTGGACTGTGGCTGCTGAAACCAACAGTAAACAAGGTAAAGAGAATGCAATCCTGTGTCCTCATTCTTCTCTGCACCTCTCACCATACCACCATCTACACACCCGGAGCCCTGGTGATATACTTCACCTGTGGGAAGGTATACCATCTAGCTGCCATAACATCACCCCAGCGGACCCCTTAAAGCAGCGTCGGTCACCCTGACCGAATACCACAGGTGGGGTCACGAACATAAGCTTTATCCCTTTAAAGACCTTTCCCTTTTACATGGGTGCCCAGGGCCACGGACCCGGGTCACAGCTACCGTGACATTCCCCTGTGAACCACAGGACCGGGTACCGAGTACCCCACGGCCCTGGCGGGCGAGTCAGTTTCGTAGGCTAAAAGCTTTGTAGGGTCAATTAGGGTCTGTTAGCCATTTAACTGGTTTTCCCTGTATGCAGCCTTAATGTCCAATATCTGACAGAATTATGTATATCAATAAAGCTTTTAAACAGTCATCATTAAAAGTTATTTTTTTAGGGGATTTTCTTCTTTTTAGGTATTTACTGTGGCCTGTGGTCAAAGGAGATTGTGATTTCTGCTATGTGCAGCGATGCTGTGGCATCGCTGTGTATAGCTCAAGCGATCAGACCATCACAGCTTCAAGTTCCCCAAGTAGACTAAGAAGGGCAATGAAAAGTAAAAAAAAAATGAAGAAAATTAAAAAATATAAAAATTCAAATCACCTTCCTTTTTCCCGACTGAAAATAAAGATAACAAAAAACACACAAGTGGTATCGCCCTGTTCAGAAATTCTTTTAAAATCTAAAAACAATTATCCCGATCGGTAGAAAGTGAAAACAAAACAAATTCAAGAAAGTCAGAATTACGTTTTTTGGTTGCTGCAATTCCACAAAAAATGCTGTAATAAGTAATCAAAGAGTCACATCTATCTCAAAATGGTACCAATAAAAACAACATCTCACCCTGCAAAAAATAGGCCATCAAACAGCTCCATCAGCTAAAAAATGAAAATGTTATGGGTCTCTGAAAATGGAGGCACAACCCCCCAATTTTTTTTTGCAAACTTCAGATTTTTTTTTAACACTAAAATAATCGGAAAAACTGGACATGCATGGGATCGACGTAATCATATTGATGAGGACAATCATATTGCAAGGTGATTTTTACCACCGTAAATACAGTTCCCCCAAAAAATGTTAGAATTGTGTTTTCTGTGTAAATCCACTATGGATTTTACCTGTGCAAATCTGCAGCCTAAAATCCACAGTAATTCTTATGCATGTGATTGTCTGAATTAATGAATGATCTGAGTTCTTTGAAGGGCTTTCCTTTTTGCTTTGCTCAGCTATTTCATAAATCAGTAGATCCCACAGAATTCCTAAATGAGGGCAGAATGTATTAAGAAGCATATACAGTGCCTTTCGAAAGTATTCGGCCCCCTGGAACTTTTCAACCTTTTCCCACATATCATGCTGCAAACATAAAGATGCCAAACAAAATTTATTGGTTATTTTACATTTTTGTGGAAATTCAAAAACTGAAAAGTGGGGCGTACAATATTATTCGCCCCCTTAATACTTAATACTTTGTTGCGACACCTTTTGCTGCGATTACAGCTGCAAGTCGCTTGGGGGATGTCTCTATCAGTTTTGTACATCGAGAGACTGAAATTCTTGCCCATTCTTCCTTGGCAAACAGCTCGAGCTCAGTGAGGTTTGATGAAGATCGTTTGTGAACAGCAGTTTTCAGCTCTTTCCACAGATTCTCAATTGGATTGAAGTCTGGACTTTGACTTGGCCATTCTAACACCTGGATATGTTTATTTGTGAACCATTCCATTGTAGATTTTGCTTTATGTTTGGGATCATTGTCTTGTTGGAAGACAAATCTCCGTCCCAGTCTCAGGTCTTTTGCAGACTCCAACAGGTTTTCTTCAAGAATGGTCCTGTATTTGGCTCCATCCATCTTCCCATCAATTTTAACCATCTTCCCTGTCCCTGCTGAAGAAAAGCAGACCCAAACCATGATGTTGCCACCACCATGTTTGACAGTGGGGATGGTGTGTTCAGGGTGATGAACTGTGTTGCCTTTATGCCAAACATATCGTTTGGCATTGTTGCCAAAAAGTTCGATTTTGGTTTCATCTGACCAGAGCACCTTCTTCCACATGTTTGGTGTGTCTCCAAGGTGGCTTGTTGCAAACTTTAAACAACACTTTTTATGGATATCTTTGAGAAATGGCTTTCTTCTTGCCACTCTTCCATAAAGGCCAGATTTGTGCAGTGTACGACTGATTGTTGTCCTATGGACAGACTGTCCCACCTCAGCTATAGAGCTCTGCAGTTCATCCAGAGTGATCATGGGCCCCTTGGCTGCATCTCTGGTCAGTCTTCTCCTTGTTTGAGATGAAAGTTTAGAGGAACGGCCGGGTCCTGGTAGATTTGCAGTGGTATGATACTCCTTCCATTTCAATATGATCGCTTGCACAGTGCTCCTTGAGATGTTTAAAGTTTTGGAAATCATTTTGTATCCAAATCGAGCTTTAAACTTGTCCACAACAGTATCACGGACCTGCCTGTTGTGTTCCTTGGTCTTCATGATGCTCGCTGTGCTTCAAACAGAACCCTGAGACTATCACAGAGCAGGTACATTTATACGGAGACTTGATTACACACAAGTGGATTATATTTATCATCATTAGGCATTTAGGACAACATTGGATCATTCAGAGATCCACAATGAACTTCTGGAGTGAAAGTAAAGGGGCCGAATAATATTGCACGCCCCACTTTTCAGTTTTTGAATTTCCACAAAAATTTAAAATAACCAATAAATCGCGTTCAGCTTCACAATAGTGTTCCACTTGTTGTTGATTCTTCACCAGAAATTTATATTTGTATCTTTATGTTTGAAGCATGATATGTGAGAAAAGGTTGAAAAGTTCCAGGGGGACAAATACTTTCGCAAGGCAATGTATACACTTATTAAGGTTCTTATATAGGGACTGATGTATGTACTCATATTGGCCTCGATTCATGATTAGCTTGTTTTTTTAAGTCATTTTCTTATTTTGTTTTGTGATATTAGTTGCAGGTTTTGGCATCAAATTCTTAAAAATGATGCATGTGATTCATGAATTTGGGGCAAGGAGAAAAATTGTCTTTTTTTCCTTTCTCAAACTCTTTTTGCTATTTTTTAGCTCCATAAGTTAGAAATTCTGCAAAATGGAGCAAATATTGCTCAAAAATACTGGTATACTCAAAAATACACCAGAGAGGGAGTGAAGAGGGGTGGCACCAAATCTTTCAACTTTAAGAAAGTCGCAATACATAAATCAGATTAAAACATCTGGAATGGCCAAACTCCTCCTAGAAAGCGGAAAAACAAAACAAAAAGAAACAAGCAAGCACATGTAAAATAGAAAAAAATAAGACACAAATACAATAATTGATTGGGTTGAAACAAAAAAAAGACACAAAACACACAATACCACACAAAAAAGGTGCAAAAGCAATGATTAATCGTGGCCATTGTGTCTTGATGAAACGTGGCCATAATGTTGTGTGACTTTGTGCCAAGCTGTCTCACTACATGAATGACAAAAACAGAGTTGATGCATGGAGCTCACAATCTCTGTGCACACAGAGGTGTGTAAGAACGTTCTCCAAATAGTAATTAAATTTTTGCCGTCTCAGAACAGGAGTAACTAGAACAGAGTTGCTGAATGGAGGTTCATGATTTCTATGCACACAGTAGTGTCTAGAACAACTTCTTCTGTACAGCAACTTCATTTCAGCTCACTCACTACAGGAATTACTGGAATCATGTTGGATGTATGGAGGCTCAAAATCTCTGCATATACTGTCTCCACACAGTAACTCCATCCCAGCTGACTGTTCAGATACGGATGAATTGGAGATGCTGCACAGAGGATAACGGTAGTCACTGGCCAGTTAACCATCTATTGTTAGGTATTGAACAATTATGTAGGTAGGGTTTTTTTTACTACATGTAGCAATAATTTTGGAATCTTGTATTCCATTTGCAAATGTATTTCTTTTTTTTTGCAATTACCTAATTGTTTTTTATACAATAGCGTGACCTGACAAGTTGTACTTTTGAATGACACGAAAGAGCAATTCCACAGTTTTTTTTGTTTGTTTATTTTTTTTACCATGTTCACTAAATGATAAAACTGATCTGCTAATATGATTCCCCAGGTCATTACAAGTTCATAGTCGCCAAACATGTCTAGGTTCTTTTTTATTTAAGAGGTAAAAAAAATTCCAAAATTTGGTTAAATAAAAATAATGGCACCATTTTCCGAGACCTGTAGTGTCTCCATTTTTTGTGATCTGGGGCTGGGTGAGGGCTTATTTTTTTGCACGCAGAGATGACGTTTTTATTGATACCATTTTGGTGTAGATACGATCTTTTGATCGCCCATAATTCTGACTTTTGAATTTTTTTCTTGCTACTCCATTTAGAGATCTGGTTAATTCTTTTTTTTTTATATTGATAAATTGGGTGATTCTGAATGCTGCGATACCAAATATTTGCGTATTTGATATTTTTTATTGTTTTCTTTGGAATGGGGCTAAAGGGGGTGATTTGAACTTTTTTATTTTTTAAATAGTTTTAAAAACTTTTTTTTACTATTTGCATGCTTCAATAGTCTCCATGGGAGATTAGAAGCTTCACTACTTCTATCGCCTCTGATACACACAGGAAATGATCAGATTGCCTGTTTGTAGCAGAAATATTTACTTGCTATGAGCGCCGACCACAGTGCGGCGCTCATAGCAATCCAGCAATGATAACCATAGATGTGTGCTTTAGACCTCTGGTTGTTATGTCGACCCATCGATGACCCGCGATCATGTGACGGGGTCACCAATGGGTTGGATTAGCAAGGTGCTTCCGGTAAGCATGAGTTAAATGCCGCTGTCAGAAATTGACAGCGGCATTAAACTAGTTAACAGCGGCGGGTGGATAGTGATTCCACCAGAGATTGTTGCGGGCACATGTCAGCTGTATAGATTAGCCATCATATGCCCAAAAAGATGCGGGCTCAGCGCTGGAGCTCGCACCAAATAAGGGAAGTCCGACATCAGCATAATCTAGGCCCAATGTTGGAAAGGGGTTAATGTCTGTTCTACCTTTGTGGGTGTGTAGTCAATGGTATGTAGGGTGACAGGGTCACTGGCGCCATATCTGAGGGGAGATATGTGTCCCAAAGGTTATTATTCTGCGTGATGTGAAAGCCATAAGTTTTCCTCCAGCATAGTATGTACTGAGAGTAATCAGTCATCTCCAGGGTCTGGCTTTGATGGTGAGTAGGTCAGAGATGGGCGGGACGCCTACTCACATATCTCCACCTCAAGGGTGTGGTTGGGGGGAGATAAATGTGCAGCCAGTGTTTTCTTTTGTGTCTGTGTTGTTTTGGAGGCAGGAAGCCCATCATCTTTTCCTGATATCAGCACAGTTCTGGTTTTCTGTATCTTCTGATCACATTTCAGATGATGGATCACACAGCGTCTTTTGTGTGAACCAAAAGTTGATTTTCTCAATGCAATCCTATGGGACTCACATAGAGGATCTCCTACTCAACTCTCCGATTTACAATCCACACAATAGATGCTGTGTGAGACAGCTAGTCTGAAGAGCTGTCACGTGGAGAAGAAGAGAATAGAAACATTGCTGATACTACAATAAGGAAAGGTTAGAAAAAAAAGGAACTAAGTAACTTCAAATTTACCATTCTGCCACATGCTGTAGAATATCTCTCCTGTAGCCTCTTACCACATACAGTCCTATGTAAATAAAGTTACCCTCCTTCAGACCCCACCTGCATACAGTCCCATGTAAAGTGACATCAACCACTCCCTTCAGCCGCCTTCATGTTCCAATAAAAGAACTCTCCTTTATGTACAGCCCCTTCCTGCAGTACACCACCCCTCACAGGTGCAGCTTTATTATAGACAGGACTGGTGAGGAGCAAGGAAGGATCGCTGGCTGCTACAGCAGAAATGATGACTGCTGCAGCCACTGCACACTGAGCACTTCCAGCAGTTAAATAAAGCAGCTGATTGCTGTTAACAGAGGCACTCTGTATGTCAGTCAGCTGTCGCAGTAAGCTTTAATTGCAAATAAACTGTCTCCACAGTGCACCATCTTTCTGCCCTACCAACTTCACCCGGGGCACATGCCCCTCCAGCCCTTCCCACTAGTTAAGCCCCGGC
Organism: Ranitomeya variabilis; assembly: GCF_051348905.1. Lineage (NCBI taxonomy): Eukaryota > Metazoa > Chordata > Amphibia > Anura > Dendrobatidae > Ranitomeya > Ranitomeya variabilis. The sequence continues at coordinate 158,322,660 of NC_135239.1, read as the reverse complement.
CAGTGGCATAGTGATGGTTACAAACCCCTGAGCAAGACCAATATTTCTCCCCCTAACCCATAGACATTTTGCAATCTGTGAGTCACTTTCACCAGTGCAAAGCTGAATCCCAAATATCCCCCAAGCACATGTATTACGGTATATTTTACAAAAATAACTACTCCATAGAGTGCCTTGAAAAGTATTCATACCCCATGAAATTTCCCCTTTTTTTCTCGTTACACTCACAAACGTAAATGCATTTTATTGGGATTTTACGTAATATACCAACACAAAGTAGCAAGTATTTGTAAAGTGAAAAGGTAGTGATTCATGACTGTCTAATTATTTTAAACATGAAAATTGTGACATACACTTGTATTCAGCCTCCCCTGAGTCAATAGCAGCAAGATGATTCCACCACCATGTTTCACGGTGGGGATGGTGTTTTCAGGGTGATGTGCAGTGTTCGTTTTCTACCGCATGAAGTGTTTTACAGTTAGCCAAAACAGTTCCACTTTGGTCTCATGTGACCAGAGCACATTCTTCCACATGCTAGCTGTATCACCTACATGGGTTTTTGCAAACTGTAAACGGGACTTCTTATGACTTGCTTTTAAAAATGGCATTCTTCTTGCCACTCTTCCATAAAGATCAGGTTTGTGAAGTATATGACTAATAGTTGTCCTGTGTACAGATCGTCTCAGCTGAGCTGTGGATCTCTGCAGCTCGTCCAGACTAACCATGGGTCTCTTGACTGCTTCTCTAATTGGTGCTCTACTTGCTTGGAATTTCAGTTTAGGTGTACAGTGATGTCTTGGTATGTTTGCAGTTGCACCATATTCCTTCCATTTTTGGATGATGAATGGAACAGTGCTCTGTGAGATGTTCAGACCTTCAGCTATATTTTTATAGCCTAACTCTGCATTACTCTTCTCCACAACTTTACCCCTGACCTGTCTGGTCTGATCTAACATGTCAGAGGAGAAAGAAATGGTGATCCCAGCCCCCCCCCCCCCCCCCCACTGTACTTCAGTACCGGACCCATCATTCCCGGCCCACCTCCTCCTGTTCACGAAGCAAAATGGCAGTGCACCTGCCAAGATCTGCCAGCACCCGGCAACCGCAGGGATTATTCCTATTAGTTCCTGACCTTGACATAATGCAGCACTTGGGCTGTGCCTCACTGTGCACCCCCATAACCACACATTCCCCCATGTCATCCCCCTAGTCAGATTCTTTTTTAATATTATTTTATAATTTTTTATTCTTTTATTCGTTGCTGTTAGTATTAGATTTAGGGTTTTATCAAAAGTTACAACAAAAAAAAATCGATGACAATATGATGACATATTCAATATGACGATCTAATGTTACCAAATTCTGTGTAGTATCTGTGGATTCAAAATGCTCACTACATCACTGAATAGAACCATTGAGGGGTGTAGTTTCCAAAATGCGGTCACTTGTGGGGGGTTTCTGCTCTTTAGGAACCTTAGGGGCCGTGCAAATGTGACATGGCATCCACAATCTCATTCAGCCAAATTTTTGTTTCAAAATTCAAATATTGTTCCTTCCTTTCCGAGCTCTGCCGTTTGTCCAAACAGAACTTTTTGCCTACATATGGGGTATTGCTGCACTTTAAAGAAAGTGCGTAATAAACTGTGGGGTCCACTTTGTGGTATTACCTCTTGCAAAAGTGAAAAAAAAATTGGGGCTAAAGCAACATTTTAGAGGTAAAATTTAATTAATTTTTTTTTTCATTTCACTTTACATTAATTCCTGTGTAGCACCTGAAGGGTTAAAAAAATTATTGACAACAGTTTTGAAGTATTTGAGGTGTGCGTTTTTTAATATGGTATCACTTTTGGGCCGTTTACAATATGTAGGCCCCTCAATGTCCATTTAGTCAGGGGGACGACGAAGGAAATCCTCCGAAACGTACGTCGGGGTGCACAGGCATGGGACTCAGCAGACGCTTCAGGTACAATTTTCGTATATATATATATATATCGCTATAATACTTCCATCACCATTATTGCATTGTATATGTATTTTGTGAAGTACACCTTATCTAATATATCCCTTTTTGGCATATCTTATATATATATATATATATATATATATATATATACCGTATATATATATATGTATATATATATATATATATATATATATATATATATACACTCACCGGCCACTTTATTAGGTACACCTGTCCAACTTCTTGTTAACACTTAATTTCTAATCAGCCAATCACATGGCGGCAACTCAGTGCATTTAGGCATGTAGACATGGTCAAGACAATCTCCTGCAGTTCAAACCGAGCATCAGTATGGGGAAGAAAGGTGATTTGAGTGCCTTTGAACGTGGCATGGTTGTTGGTGCCAGAAGGGCTGGTCTGAGTATTTCAGAAACTGCTGATCTACTGGGATTTTCACGCACAACCATCTCTAGGGTTTACAGAGAATGGTCCGAAAAAGAAAAAAAATCCAGTGAGCGGCAGTTCTGTGGGCGGAAATGCCTTGTTGATGCCAGAGGTCAGAGGAGAATGGGCAGACTGGTTCGAGCTGATAGAAAGGCAACAGTGACTCAAATCGCCACCCGTTACAACCAAGGTAGGCCTAAGAGCATCTCTGAACGCACAGTGCGTCGAACTTTGAGGCAGATGGGCTACAGCAGCAGAAGACCACACCGGGTACCACTCCTTTCAGCTAAGAACAGGAAACTGAGGCTACAATTTGTACAAGCTCATCGAAATTGGACAGTAGAAGATTGGAAAAACGTTGCTTGGTCTGATGAGTCTCGATTTCTGCTGCGACATTCGGATGGTAGGGTCAGAATTTGGCATAAACAACATGAAAGCATGGATCCATCCTGCCTTGTATGGAGCATCTTTGGGATGTGCAGCCGACAAATCTGCGGCAACTGTGTGATGCCATCATGTCAATATGGACCAAAATCTCTGAGGAATGCTTCCAGCACCTTGTTGAATCTATGCCACGAAGAATTGAGGCAGTTCTGAAGGCAAAAGGGGTCCAACCCGTTACTAGCATGGTGTACCTAATAAAGTGGCCCGTGAGTGTGTATATATATATATATATATATATATATATATATATATATATATATTGATGAGATAAAAGCCTATCATCATTGCACAACCTTTATTTTATTCAGCATGCCTCTCTGGTATATTATACCACTATGATATAATTTTTGCACTTCAGGTCCATTTAATTTTCCATATATGTCTCGGTCAGCAGTTGATCTTGGCTGATGTTTGTTTACACTTAAGCACTATGTTGCACTTTATTTGACAAATGTATTATTGTATGTTGTTTTATATGCACATTATTCACTTTAATTAATATTTTGCTATTTTGCACAGTGAGGTGCATGGCTGTATAACTTAGCAATATAGCTATTTTATATTGGTTGCTGCTAATGATTATAACCATATGATTCATGGTTTTTTTCGTAGTCCTGTCCTTGCGCACTTTTGTAATTTTATTCTTAATATTGTGTAACCCTCTGCCACATCTATTTAATAAAGGCATATTTTTAATCCTATCTTGCCTGTACGCTTTTTGGTGGCATTCATGTTCTGTATTTGCTTTGGCTAAACCCCTAAATCTGAATAGGTCTCTAAAGAAACAGGTTAACTAAATTTGTTGAAAAAATTAGAAATTGCTGCTAAACCTTTAGCTCCTCTAACATCTTAAGAAAATAAAATGATGTTTGAAAAATGATGCAAATGTAAAGTACACATAAGGAAATTATATTAGTTAATTATTTTCTACAGCATGACTGACTGGTTTAAGAATAAAAAAAACTTTAAAATTTTGATTTTTTTTCTTAAAAGTTTTCACCCAAATTCTGATATTTTCACAAATAAACACAAGTCATATCAAACAAATTTTACCACTATTATGAAGTACAATATGTCACTAAAAAACAACCTTGAATCAGTGGGATCTGTGAAAAGTTCCAGAGCTATAACCTCATAAAGTGACAGTGGTCAGAATTGTAAAATTTGGCCTGGTCACTAAGGGTTTAACATTCCTTCTTTGTGCACAGTATATCTCTTGCGCACCTATTGTGAAGCACGTGGATGGAACGTAATCAATCTCCTATATAGACTCACTATTTTATGTGACCTGCACATGCGCTAATGGTGGAACCCATTATGAAACGGACGGCCATGTCCGGGTTTTGTACTAATGATCCGTGCATGCGCCTATGATAGAACACACATTGAAGCATACGCCGTTTTTATCCTTATCTGGTATCAGTATAGCTGATGTGTCTATTCCATGTGTAACTTTCCTTTGTGCACTAACATATAACATATGTGGCCATCTGGTTCATACTCTATGCTGGTGTCTTTATAGGCTTACTTAATTTTATCAAGAACATATGAATTGATATACCATAGTATTTGCTCGGTGGTTATTTTTATATCGTTTGCTTTTTATTGGTAGCAATTAGATTTTATTGGTGACAATTTTTCTATCTCTCCTTTTACATTTCCCTGGGTTAATATTATTTTATATATGCTATTCAGGTGGTAATAAGATTCCATTTATAAAAGGGCCTATCAGGGCTCACTAGGGCCAGCCATCAGTGGGCGGGGGTGCCACTTGCAAATTCAGGGTGCCAACCTCTGCAGTCAGGAAGAGCATTTTTTAGGGAGTCTATATATAGATAGATAGATAGATAGATAGATAGATTCTAATGATTATTTTTTTAATTATATCAATAAAATAGAGTTTTAATAGTACAATTTTTCGGTGAATCCTAAAAGCAATGCATACTGCTGGCTGTCCTGGATCATATGATAATGGACGCAGAGAGAGCACAATTTCCCACTCCCATGTCCTAGTGCCCAGGACAAATGCCTTGTTGCACCCCCACTCTATGCCACCCAAAAAATATACAAAACTTAAATGATCTGATACTTGTGTCATGGTATCAGATACCAGAGGACATCTTCAGGGCTCTTATAGAGTTCATGCCTCAGTGGATCATAGCAAATGGATTCACACAAAATCAAGTCTGGTGATTTAAATATAGTTGAATATTTGTCCATGAAGATAAAGAGAATCTGTCAGCAGATTTTTGCTATCTAATCTGAGGACAGCATACGATAGGGGTTAAAACACTGAATTCAGCGATGTGTCACATGTGCTGTTTACTTACAATTAAGGTTTTATTACGTGGACATTATCATTGCTAGGACTAGCTGCCTCATGCCAAGTTGTCCGACCCCACCCGCTTCTGTGATAAGCAGCTCACTGTCAACAGACAGTGTACACAGAGAACCTGGTGCGGTCGGGGGACGCTTTGTCAGCTCTGCTTGTGTCAGAACGGCTGCACCCACTAAACTAAGTGATACATTGCTGGAATCAGGGTCTCTGCTGCTCTCAAACGAGGTAGAAAAAACCTGGTAATGGATTCCCTTTAAGGATCTCCTAATTTAATGTGTTGTCAAGTCATAGTATGTTTGCACCAAACAGTAATTCATGCCTCTTACATTTCTTCCCAGCCAACAATGTTTGCTTCTATGGCGAGTGCTCTTACTACTGCTCTACAGAGCATGCCCTGTGTGGTAAGCCGGACATTCTAGAGGGATCTCTTGCGGCTTTCTTGCCAGATTCTGCATTGGCCAAAAGGAAATCCTGGCGTAGCCCTTGGAGGCGCTCATACCACAAAAGTAAAAAGGCAGAGTAAGTAACATAATATTGATTTCTTCCTCTGTTCTGGCATTGTTACATGGCTAGGCTGAGCGGAGTATGAATTCCTGACCCAACTCGCCAGGTTCACACATTGCTTGTTAGCAGCGTTAATTCATTTATTTTCTGGTTTCCCTTTATATCAGAATATATATTTTTTAAATTAGCCAATAAGAAACAGTAAAAGATTATATCAGCTACTGTACATACAATCTACATTTCACCATTAGTAGGACGAAAAATATGAAACTTGTAAAAAAAAAAAAAAGCATTTGAGTAACTTTAGTATTTTTCCATCTAGTATTGCTTTTGCTCGCTCAGCTGATGTTATGATTGATACCATTTTGGGTACATAATGTTTTGATATCCTGGTGATCACAATATACTGTTATGTCATGTGATCAGCAGCAACGCTCATAGTTCTCTCAGACGGAACAGTTTATCTGAGGGAAGAATGAAGGCTGCAGACAATCAGTTGCCATTGACTGACTGCAGCACTCACATGGCATAATGTTACATGATGAAAGGAATGGCAGTTTTGAAATTGCAGCAATGGCACAGATTCGCAGGAAAGTATATGTTTTTCTATATTTCGTGAGGCACTTAAGCAGTTAACTAGTGGACGACCCCTTTAACCAAATATTGCTTCCTCACTAGAGCCTCAACCACAGAGAACACACAGGTAATACTAGACACTGGTGACTCATATTGAAAGGGTTTACTGCCACCTGCTGGCTGATAATGAACTTGTATAGAACTAATGAGTAATACAGTGTATAGAGTGGAACACCATAGCGCCATCATACTGTTTAGTGGCCGCTCCTGGGTACTGCAGATCAACTTCTATTCCCACTGACTTGATATTGAGCACCTACCTTAAGGATAGGTAATCAATATCCTGGTAGTGGAAAACTCCTTTTCTACAGTGATCTTGTTATAGGTAGAGAGGAGTCTGCCTTTTTATTGGTTATGTATAGTAACATTTACATTTTCAGATGTTCTAAGGAGTGCAGAGCTCATATAAGTTGGTAGGGGCTGACATCATCTCTTATCTGATGGTATTTTATTGTATTTTTTTAATATAGCTGGGAGACGAACCCCAATTATTGTGAAACGGTAAAAGAGACACCGCCATACAACGAGGGAACACGACTTCTAGACCTAATAGATCTTTCAATATTGGACTTTTTCATGGGTATGATACATTTTAAGAATATTTATTGTTCATCAAACTTTTCCATCATCTGTTTAATATTCTAATATGTTTAATATTAGAAACACAGGCAGGAGACACTGAGGAGTTCAGCTTTTGGTGTTAGGAGGATTTCGAGAAAATGTTTTCTTTTTAGCAGTATGCATGAGACCAGGGCCCAAATTTGGCAGTTTGTGAATGTCTCATTCCTGAATTCTGTTAGATATGGTTGTTCATATTGTTACAGGGTACACAGTAGAATTTTTTTTTTTGTAAATTAAAACCATGAATCTGCTTATTTCTTTTCCTCACTTGTATTGTGCCATTAATTCCACAGCATTTTACAAACATCATCATCACTGTGCCCATTGGGGCTCACACCCTAAATTCCTATCAGTATGTCTTTGTAGTGTAAGGCTACTTTCACACTTCCGTCAGTACGGGGCCGTCGCAAACCGTCGGCCCGAAGTACCGACGGACGTTGTGCTAAATTTAGCACAACGTGGGCAGCGGATGCGGTTTTACAACGCATCCGCTGCCCATTGTGATGAGCGGGGAGGAGGGGGCGGAGTTCCGACCACGCATGCGCGGTCAAAAATGGCGGACACGTTGCACAAAAAAAGTTACATTGAACTTTTTTTGTGCGTCACGTCCGCCAAAACACGACGGATCCGTTGCATGACGGATGCGAAGTGTGCCCATCCGTCGCGATCCATCGCTAATACAAGTCTATGGGCAAAAAACGCATCCTGCAAGCACATTTGCATGATTCGTTTTTTGCCCATAACGACAGATTGTGACGGAGGAAAAAAGACGGAAGTGTGAAAGTAGCCTAAGAGGAAACTGGGGGAAACCCACGCAAGCATGAGAGAACATATAAATTCCTTGCATATGTTGTCCTTGGTGGGATTTGAACCCAGGGCCCCAGCACTGCAAAGCTACAATGCTAACCTCTGAGCCACCGTGTGTTATCACCCTTCTCACTATTGATGGGTTAAAAATTCCCCTTTGCACTTCTATTTTGCCACCTACCATACTTTTCTAGTTCTATCTGTCATGCCTTGGTATTCCATCTGGCAGTCCTGTGGCCTTCTGTCAGTGTCTCTGTCCACTGAGTCACAGCAGTTTCTGTTGCTGTCAGGGGGCTGATGACTTTTTGCCTTTGTCCATTGTTATCAGACAGCAGGTATTTTTCATTTCTTATCTAGCTTGTCCTATCACACAGCAGGTGCTTCTATTTAAACCTACCCCCTGCTGGTCTTCTCTGCTGGTGGTAGTCTTTAGTGGATTCTGCTTGATGTTCTAGTCCTACTCCTGAGTATTTAGAGCAGTGAGATAAGTTTACTGCTGGGGTTTCTTTCTTATGCTGCACTTTCTCTCGATTTTTTAGGAGGTTTGTAATGCACTCGACGGCCTTTTAGGAAGCCAGGTTCGAGTTGTCTTATCTAGTTTCACCTTCAGGGTTTATCCGGGTTGAGCTGAAGCTCCTAGGGCCTGCGTTACTGAATACTATAGTCTGTACAGGAACCGGTTGGGTTTGTGCAGTTTTTTTCTTAGTTAGTGTAACAAATGGAAGTGGAGGCACAGATGGTGAAGTTCACATTTGTTTTTTATTGATATTTTTGTGGAACCTCGGAACCACGGTCCGGGGAGCTCCGAAGGGGGCATGACTACGTGAGCCCCAGGCACCCGTGGTAAGTCCCCTCGAACGAGTCGGAATGGAATACCTGGGGGATACGGGTGCTACCTCCAGTTAGACCCCGGACACGTAGCAGCTGTACCAGCGGGACAGACGGACAAGCAGGGTTAACAGATGTCGTGGAGCTGACCGGTGGGTTCCGAGTGTACGGGAAGGAGCTGGTACTGGCATTGTCCAGAGGAACGGATGGCTGAATGGCGGGACGTGACGGAACTGGTGTAGACAGAACGGACGTCGTCTAGGATAGCCGGATAACAGGTAGCTGATAGTCTGCGGAGACAAACAGTGTAAGCAGAGCACTGGCAGAACACTTCAGAAGCTAAAGCACACACTAGCCAAAACCGGAAGCAAGCAACAGAGGATACTTGTTGCTCTGGCACCCTCCCTATGGCGGAGGGGCTAGAAATAGTAATTACTAACACGCCATTGGTCAGAAGTACTTTTTGAAAAATGCGTGCGACCTAAACACTCTACCTGAGAACCTGCTGGCCGCGCGCCAGGAAGCAGGCAGAAGAGAGGAAGCAGGGCCTGCAGCAGGACGGCGTGAGGCCGGTACAGAGTGGGAGTCCCGTCGGGGACCCAGCGAAGGTACGGGACCAGGTGTAACAGATTCTTTATCCCCGTGTTTTCTACCATGTGTGCATAACACTATGGCTGTGTTTAAAAAATGTGTACAGAAGTATAATGTACATCACAAATTCTTCATATTTTCTTGCCAAATGTGCCTGTACAAAAGAAAGTATATGTATTACATACATATACAGTTTATATAGCTGTACAATTTAAATAATAGGAATGAGGAGGTGGGATTCCAATCCAACACAATCATCCAAGTAATAAAAAACCTTATTAGGAAACCATTAAAAATATTTAAAAGCAACACCTCTGTGTGGGGGCGCACAGTAGATGTGCTGGAGCCACCTGTGTTTTACAGTCGACGCTCCACTATATCGGGGATAACGGTTAAGTTATTTGCATATAGATGTAGGGTGGGCCCCTAGGGTCAATTTCCCCTGTGGGCCCCAGACACTCCAGTCCAACCCAGACTGAACTAATAGTTGAATTATAATCATGGTACCAACTGTGCATAGTTTTCTTGAATATACCTAACCTTTGGTAACTCTGCAAAAGAAAAAGTCTTGTGACCGTTGTGTCCGTTCTACCAGGCCTCGTCTACTTATAATAATAAAAAAATAACAGGAATAGATATTGTATGCCTACATATGCAACCTATTTTGTATATCGCTATATATTTTTTTTAATGTTTAGCTGGGTACATCTAAGATTGGCCAAAAACTTTGAACAGAGCCTGATATCTACACTTCTGGTAGACGACTAAACCCAGTTCAACATACGCAACAGCTGAGTTTTAGAAAATGTATATGGGACTGTCCATAATAAAAATGATTCAATATAAAAAAAACTGAAAAATTCGAATGATAATATTAACTAGCTTGGTACCCGTATCCCCTCCGATCTTTTAAAACTGTTTTCTCTTTAAATTTTTTGTCATTTCTGTCCAATTCCCAGAGTCGAAGAGAATAAATATTCTTAAAATGACGTTACTACCCAGATTATTATATCTCCTGCAAACCATTCCGGTATATATACCCTCCTCCTTCTGGATCAAACATAGCACAGTTTCAGTCGATTTGTCTAGGCAAACAACCTCCCGAGGAATTGGAATGGCATTCTTGTGCATCCAAAAGATGCTGAAGGGGTTGGTCTCTCTGACTGCTGTCGATATCTAGCATCCTCTCATGCAAGGATTCTTGACTTGTTACGTTGCTCCAAGTCTAAATTATGGGTCTGTATCGCACAGGATACCTGTTCCGTATCATGTTCCACTCTGTCCTTGACTTGGCTCTCCTTAACGCGTAATAAAGTTTCTATGTCCTATAGTGTAAAACAAACACTCAAAACAATATACATTCCAAGTGTGAGGGGCATCCTAATCGATCCAAGTGAACCGATGTTGCCAATAACTGACAATCCTGAGTTTCCTCCAGGAGCTTCTACAAACTTTTATCTGGGCAGCTCAAGGAACATTCCTTTGCATCTTTTTCAAGTGGCTCCAATAGGGACTCTCATGCCTCTTTCTGCAATTTTAAGGGGCCAGGCCCCTGAGGTATGCCACACCTTTGAATATACTCAACTTCGACACTTCTGCAGCTGCTTATCAGTCGACAAGCATGCAAGCTTCACACGTCCCTTGTACCCTTTTGAAGAAATTTGTGTGCCTCATCTGGTTCTGCACACACTATTTCAGTTATTTATAAATTACTAATGGATTCAGATTTGGGGACATTCCCATCTTTTTGCAGGGCATGGGAGACTGAACTTTAACAAACATTTATGTGACAGCAATAACGCTTCCATCTTTCTATAAAAGAGTTTCTAGGTGGCATTGAGTCCTTTCTGCCCTACATAAATGGTTCCCAGAAGTTTCTGATCAATGCTGGCATTGTGAGACTCATGAGGGGACAGTGTTGCACATATGGTTGTCCTGCCCGGTTTTAAGGGCTTTCTGGGGGAAGGTCATGAAGGCCACACAGGAGATGACAGGTGTGACAGTTCATAAAACCCCAGAAGCAGTTATTTTATGTTTCCTATGTCCAAAGTGTTTATAAAAATCATTGCTAAGACATCTACTTCAAGCTTCGAAAGCATCCCTCGTCACTGGAAGAAAATAGAGCCACCTTCTATAGAAGAGTGGTTTGCAGAGATGGCAATCTCACACCTTATAGAATCTCTGATAGCCAAACGCAGGACCAAATCATTGCAGTTGCTTCCAAGTGGTTTAATTGGGAATCCATTCTTCTCCAACTTATCGGAGTATTGCATGATGACTTTTGGAATGCTTTCTTCTTATACTTTACCCAATAATGCATCTCTGACTTTTGGTTTGGTCGGTCTTTCTCCTCACATAGTATGATGCAGGTTGATTATTGATCTGAAAAGTTATCTTGATCTCCTTGGTCTACCTTGACCTTTTTTCCCCACTCTTTTCTATCTTTGAATTTGTATTTATACTTATAAATATAGCGCCAAATGAACGAGTGTTATGATATGCACACCCTTCATATATCTTAATTTGAGATTTCATAAATTACCTGTTTTATGGTTTTGTATTTTCTAATCTCTTGATTGTGGATTATTATTTGTTTATGATCTTCCAAATATTAAAACCAATAAAAATTTTGAATCAGAAAAAAATTGAAAATTGTATTAAAAAATAAGAAAATATTACAACATTTCTCTATATAGAATGTATTTAGGATTGTATGTATTGTATAATGTTTTGTTTATTTCAAAAGGAAACCAAGATCGCCATCACTATGAGACATTTGAAAAATTTGGAAACAACACTTTCCTCTTGCATCTGGACAATGGGAGAGGGTAAGATGAGAAAACTGGAACCTAAACTCCTAGGGTGTAAAATGAACAAGGTATAATATCTCAAGAATTTGGCCTATTATTAGAAGCAGGAGAAGGCAATTCTCACCTAAGGTAGATAGGGATGCAACTTTCAAGGATGCAAAAAATAAACTCTTCATCTATGCTTTTATCTAGCTGCCACAAGAGCTAATAACACATGATTGGCTGAGGAGCCAAGTTTTGGACCCTCCGCAATCTGACATTGATGACCTACACTGATGATGGGTCATCAACATTGGATGTCCAATTTTTCAGACTTATTGTGTTACCTTAAATTCACATTTTCAATTGTGTTCTTCATAGTTTACCATCAATTTTGAAAGATTACATCCATTCTAGGGTAATTGTGTATTTTTGTTATTTATAGCATTTACTTTTATTTTTATGGTCTGTCTCTCAAATGTAAAAATAAGAAACCACTGGAGGACTTCACATTACAGTATATCCCATTGATTGCAAACATCAGATTAATTTAATCCTCAAGTTTTGTATTTATAGCATTTACTTTTATTTTTATGGTCTGTCTCTCAAATGTAAAAATAAGAAACCACTGGAGGACTTCACATTACAGTATATCCCATTGATTGCAAACATCAGATTAATTTAATCCTCAAGTTATCTGCTAATCCTAAAGTTTCACTTATTTTTGCCACTCACAAACGTGATATTGGATCAATTTCCTCATTTAAAAAATGACAAAGTGTAATTTTTTTTCTAATTTCTTTTTTTTGGTTAATGATAATTCCTCCTGTGCTTTCCCTATAGTGATAATGTTCCCCCAGTGTGCCTCTGTATAATAATGATCCCCACCATAACAATTGTGACTTCTTATAATAATGAACCCCAGTGCCTCTTTATTATAATAACGCCCTAAGCAGGGGCATACATAGAAATCATGGGGCTCCAGATCAAACGTCCTATCAAGGCACATAGGCACAATCACAGACATACCGTACCTCCAAACTTTTAAAGACTGGGATAGGGACATCTATTGCGGCACTTAGTTATTTTGTCCCTGCTGATGCCCCATATTGTGTCACCCACTAAAATATTCCTTCCATAGCCCCCATAGAGTATGATGCCCCTAAAAAATGCCCCCCCCCCCCCCGACATCCCCTGTGTGGACTAGCCTCCAATACACTACCAGCCTATAAGATGCCTCCAGCCTGCCAAATTAGCTGGTGGATCAGTGAGACGATGCTTTCTGTTTTGCCATTGGTACCCACACTGTTAACACTGTTGTGATCAATGCGGATTACTTAGTTGCTGCTGCGGATTACTTAGTTGCTGCTACCTGAACTGCAGAGGTTGGCACCCTAAAATTACATAATGCCGTACTCGCTCATTGTAGGCGAAGTCCTATTATACCCTAATAAGGCACATAAAGGCTAAAAAAGGCAAAATAGCAATAAATAAATTCTTATCCTATTGATAATGCTATGGGAATAACCAACAGGACAGCATACAGTATACAATCATAGACAGAATATACCTCTATAATATAAAAAAGCGGTACATGTTTATAAAACCAAGTTACCACCTCAACACGCTTCCCGCAGGTGCTCCGTGTGGAATAAATTGGATTTTTAAATTTGGGTCATGAATTAAGAAGAAAAAAGCAGTATAAACATTGCTTGTTCATGCAAAAACTGCGTGCAGTCAGCCACAAACAGTTTTTGATTGTGTCAATACTATGTGACAACTGCACTATCTGATCTTATCCTGTAGGTCTGGACATCGCGGTTTGTACTCGGAAATCTGTCTAGAAGTGAGAAACAGTCAATTGTGGTCCATGCTATAGAATTAGAAGTAATGAGAGGATGTCTATTTTCTTTTAGATTTGGGCGTCACTCATATGATGACCTCTCTATTCTCGCCCCTCTTCAGCAGTGCTGCAGGTTAGTCGTACTGAAACTTACTATAGACATTACATGCCACTTCCTGCTGTGAATTGGTAAGGGATCTGTTGCAGATTTTTCCCATTGAGTTGAATGGGGAAGGCTAAATTGTTTAAAATAATGCTGAATCATGAGAACACAATGATGGTATCATAGGTGCACACTGAATGTCCTAAAACAAGTAGCGAGTCCACAGATAAAAGAGTAATTAAGGATTGTATATGCACAATATACAAGTAAATGCAAGAATCAGCTGTAAAAGCCTCACAAATTCATACATTCAGTATATATGTAGTAGAAAAATAATAATAATGTTATTTATATATATTGTGAGGGGTTGACTCACTCAGCTGCTTCTGTGACACCCCAGGTTCCTGGTTGTCACAGTGGCATTGCTTTCCTCATGGGGAGAGTGATGTCACGCTTGGAAGCGAGGAAGGATCTTCTTTATCAGGTAAACACAAGCATGCAACATGTTCACACTCCAGGCCAGAAGGGGGAGCTCTGATCCAGCTTGTGGGTGGTTCCCCTATATATATTCTGGTCTGGAGGGAAAGTGAGAGGGTTTCTGTCAGAGAGACAGAGGAGAAGGGAGTAGAGGGGCCGTGCAGCCACGAGAAGTGCTGCAGCTCCTAAAAAGAGAGAAAGAGAAAGCCGAACGGATTGTAGAGAGCGTGTAGAAGTGAAGCACAGGAGAGTGAGAACTGGGGAGAATAGCTGCAACTGGGCTACCTCCCTACAGAGCGGAGACACCGATAGCTGGAAGACTCACGGCTCACGGACTCAAGACTCCACGGCTCACAGCAGAAACCGGCAGGACAGCTGGATTACAAGTCACCTCTCCGCCCTGACACCTGGAGACACAGTGGCGCATAGAGCCTGGGTTGTGACAGAGACTCTGTAAAAAGGCTTGAGCCACCTGTCATATGGGTTAGTGTCCTACCTACAAGGAGGACAGAGAGAACACGTGAGGACCTTGTGAGAAGCCTAGGGCAGCAAGGAACAACACCACAGCGCTAGAGGGAAGACTTCTAACTCCACCTGGTAAGGGCGACTCCCAACTCGCTTCCAAGCCAGCCGGACCCTACCTGTACCTGTGATCTGGTGCCCTGGACTGTGGCTGCCTGAATTAACCAGTAAACCAGGTAAAGAAACTTGTAGGGATTCACTCGCTCAGGTGCATAGGAGGAAACAGGAGGCACATTCTCTTCAGCGTTCATGTAGGTTTATTCACTCCATAAACCATTTAAGTCAGCAAAATAAAGGTAAACAGTCTTACATCAGACGGATAAGTCCTCAGTGTCCATAGTAGAGCTCCGCTCTCCCTCAGACCTGTAGGCATACAGGCTGTGCCATGTCCAGCACGTAGGCTCTCCAGCCTAAATATGGTCTCTGTGTGCTTCCAGGACGTCTGTTCCCACTTGGAACCGTCCAACACACAGGCCACTCTGCAGTGTCCAGCCAAGACACATGGAAGTGTGTCCACTCTGACAGACTTCCAAACACTCACACACATGTGCCAAACACACCTTCATTATGTAGCCTGAAACCACACCCAGGTACCTGTCACATGATTAGACATGTGGTTGTGACCTCACCACAGGTCCTGCAACAAACATAGACAGGCATGGTTATGCCCCTTACCCAGGGGTGAGGAATATGGGTAGCCAGACCCTCCCATCTCTCATAGCTACCCATAACCCGGACCCAAATATACTACACAATTCCTTATTACTTTATGAACATTACAGAAAACACTCCGGGTCACATCACAGCGACAAGCCTTCTCTGTGATACATACCTCCCGTCGATTAGACACCCTTTAGCCATGCTACATACCTCCCCCTCTGCCTAAAGCCGTGGGGCTTGGCACTTGTCCTTAACCGACTAGAGACCCCTCTCAGTCGTCCCTGACAGTCAAACCGTCTGTCTAAGTCAGGGCCTGTTATTGAACCCTTGTCACCTCGTCTGCTACAGAATCTCCTGCTGAGGTCACTTAACCCTGAGCTAACTGAGGCACCACTGCTTCTGTTTCATCAGGCCACCTTCTCCCATGGTCTTTATTGCCTGAAGAGCAGTTCTTCCCTGTATCTCTATATCCTCTGTTAGCTTGGGGACTTCAAATTTTTAGAGAACCTCTTCGTCTCTCTATACCGCAAGTTGAAGGTGGTGGCAATCTGTTTGCCAATTCCCGCAGCTCTATATTGACCTGCTCCCTCTCACGTCTTAGCTGCTCAACTTCTATTAGGTAACTCATGCGATACCCCAGGAGCATCCGGATATTTTCAAGACTCTCCATGGATCCGACAACAAGGAACGGAACCATCTTATCTTCACCCACGACCTGGGCCTCATCATCACCCAGAACTCTCAGTCTCTTCACACCGGACCTATTCACAATCTCCTGCATCACTCGGCCAAGCCTCCCGATGACTTTTCCCACCAAATTTCTGGGTACCAGAATGATGTCTTCCACCAAGCCAAGCCGATTTTGAGCTTCTCTCGCTAGCTCCAGACGTCGAGCGGCTTCCTCATTCTTCAACGTGATCATTTGTTTTGTGCGGAGGCATTGTAGATGCATCTCTCTCAGGACAGCCACCCGCTTCACTGTGACTTCTCTAGACGAAAGTATGACCAGTTGATGAGTCTCAGGCGCCCAGTGCACACTACACGCCTCTACTGCCTTTCTAAATGCCTCATGCACACCTTCACCGGTACAGGCTTCTTGCACCTCTTCAGGTACATCAATCACGGTCTTGAAGAGCGGGGTCTCACTCTCTTCATAGACAGATGGCTCCCTTTTTGCCTCTGACCTTTCCACCAAGACGTCTGTCACGACCGGGTGACTCTCTGTTCCGCTTTTAGCACGAACTCTTCCTCAGTCTTTTCTTCCGCTTGAGCCTTCGCCAAGATGGGCATTGGCAACTCCTCTGCCAGGCAGCGACGTTCCTCCTCTCTCTGGAGAAGCTCCTGCTGATGCTTTTCTTGAGCCATTCTGAGCACATCCATATCTTTCAATATGGCCCTATTCATGGCCTGACACGCTGATAGGTGACCTCTGAGTTCAACGACCTCCTTCTCTAGGTCACCCATTTTGTGCTCAATTGCTTGCCTCAGGACCCTTTCTTGTTCAACAGTTTCTTTAAGCAGCTCTATGTTATGGTCCTGCTCTCTTTTGGCCAGCACATGTAGATTTTCAGAAGGGCTCTCTTGCCCACCCAGACTCTGCCTCTTCAGAGTTCCAGCTGTTTCTGCATCCAGCTCTATGGTCTCTCCTGGGCTCTGTCTGTTTACTCTTAGGTACCTCTTGACTTTTAGTAACTTCAGAGATCTCCATCTCTTCAGCATCAGGTACTTCATCATACTGAGCCACTTCACTCTTTCCAGGCAATGTAGATGTGGGTCTACTACAGGTCTGTTCTAACCCCAGCCCGTCACTAACTATCTCAGTGTTAGGGTTTGTCAGAGATAAAGTGACCTCCTCATCAAGGACAGTAACCTGATCTGTACCTGACCCTGTCTCTTCCTCATCATCTCTCTTCTCAGAGAGTGTAACCTGTCCCGCCTTTTTGTGTCCCCCGCGACGAGATGAAGATTTGTGATTTTTACTGGGCTCCTCCTTACTGCACTCTTTTCCCTTTGCACTCGAGTCACAGTCTGGATAGGAGTCACCCCCTCTCACTCTGTCATCCTGGAACAGCAAGTCCCCACTTAAACAGGTGTCAGACCCACACTTTCTTCCAGACACCCGTAACTCTGGACTACTGACATTAGGTGGCGCTACTTTCTCTTTACACATCACACCACTCGGAATCACTAC
The DNA here is from genome assembly GCF_051348905.1 of Ranitomeya variabilis. Classification (NCBI taxonomy): domain Eukaryota; kingdom Metazoa; phylum Chordata; class Amphibia; order Anura; family Dendrobatidae; genus Ranitomeya; species Ranitomeya variabilis. Next base: position 158,304,899 of record NC_135239.1, on the reverse strand, counting down.
AGCCGCCTGTTGTGCTGAGGCTCCCTTAGGGTCACCCAGACTCCGTTCTGAGCAATCAGACACTCTCCTTTCCTCCCACAAGTCCCAAAACCTTTCAAAGTCCTGGCCTATTACAACAGGGAATGGCAAGTCTGGGACTACAGGTACATCATGGCTGGCAATAACAGTGGGCGTCTCAATGATTACCCTGGACACCGGATAATCCCTAGCGACCCCATGAACGCAGTGGGCTTCCATCTTCCTTCCGGGAATCAGATAGACAGGGAGTGTGGCGCTCACCAGCGTCACCAGGCTCCCTGAGTCCAGAAGTCCAGTCACGCACACTCCATTGACTTCTACAGAACAGCTCTGTGTCATTTTGTCAGATGAAAAGTCAGTACAACATTCTGAACATGCACTGTTCAAACACTGAACCCGGCAACAGTCCATCAGCGCATTCGCCGCCGCCCCTTTTTTGGACTCCACCCCCTTTTGGGTTACCTCCCCCTTGTGGACCATTTTTTCCTTTAGGGCCACCACCCCTTTTAGGGACTCCACCCCCTTCCAGGCTACTACCACCCCCTTTTGAGATGCAGCCCCTTTTTGGCCAACCATAATTATTTGGGGTCACTGCTCCGTTTTGGGACTCCACCCCACTTTTAGGGACACCACCCCACTCTGGGGTACACCCTGTGGACTTTCCACAGTACTCTCAGGCCCCAGTTCGCCCAGCACACAAATGTGACTCTGGCCCTTTAAGAGACCGCACACATTAAACCAGCAATGTCTCTTTTTCTTTTTTTTTCTCTCTCTCTTTGCTGCAACTGCAGCTACACTTTACAAGGCTCTGCACTGCCAACTTCGTGGACCCGCCGATCCACAGCAAGCCGCTTGTCACCTTCGTGGACCCGCCGATCCACAGCAAGCCACTTGTCACCTTCGTGACCCCACCGAGCCACAGCAAGCTGACCACAGAAGGAAAAAAAAAGAGAAATACCTGGACTCGCCGGTCCACAGCAAGCACCTGCACACGTGCTTTATAGAAAAAAAAAACAGTCTTTCACTGACCCCAGTCAGTACAGCACACAGACTTCGGTCTGTTTCACACCCGGCTTTACAGCCCAAACACAGTTTTCCGCTGACCCTGGTCAGTATCACATGGTTTCCAGACCGTTACCTGTTGGTGGCGGCCACACAGGTTCCCAGATCCCTCTTCTCCTCAGAGGTATCCACAAGCTACAGTTCTCACTGACCCCGATCAGTTTTTACTCATGGTTTTTCAAGACCGTCCAATCTTCTGGCTCAGACCAGCCAGCGCTGCAAGACGTGCTCCTTGGATCAATGCCCGCATCCGAAACACCAATTGTAGGGATTCACTCGCTCAGGTGCATAGGAGGAAACAGGAGGCACATTCTCTTCAGCGTTCATGTAGGTTTATTCACTCCATAAACCATTTAAGTCAGCAAAATAAAGGTAAACAGTCTTACATCAGACGGATAAGTCCTCAGTGTCCATAGTAGAGCTCCGCTCTCCCTCAGACCTGTAGGCATACAGGCTGTGCCATGTCCAGCACGTAGGCTCTCCAGCCTAAATATGGTCTCTGTGTGCTTCCAGGATGTCTGTCCCCACTTGGAACCATCCAACACACAGGCCACTCTGCAGTGTCCAGCCAAGACACATGGAAGTGTGTCCACTCTGACAGACTTCCAAACACTCACACACATGTGCCAAACACACCTTCACTATGTAGCCTGAAACCACACCCAGGTACCTGTCACATGATTAGACATGTGGTTGTGACCTCACCACAGGTCCTGCAACAAACATAGACAGGCATGGTTATGCCCCTTACCCAGGGGTGAGGAATATGGGTAGCCAGACCCTCCCATCTCTCATAGCTACCCGTAACCCGGACCCAAATATACTACACAATTCCTTATTACTTTATGAGCATTACAGAAAACACTCCGGGTCACATCACAGCGACAAGCCTTCTCTGTGATACATACCTCCCGTCGATTAGACACCCTTTAGCCATGCTACAGACTGCAACCTGTGTCCTCTGTTTCTTGCTATACCACCCACCATCTTCATCTATACACTGGGAGCCCTGGGGACCCAGCTTCACCTGTGGGAAGACATCACTGCTGCCACAACATCTCCCCAGAGGACCCCTTTAACCCCTTTACCCCCAAGGGTGGTTTGCACGTTAATGACCGGGCCAATTTTTACAATTCTGACCACTGTCCTTTTATGAGGTTAAAACTCTGGAACGCTTCAACGGATCCTGATGATTCTGACATTGTTTCCTCGTGACATATTGTACTTCATGATAGTGGTAAAATTTATTTGATATTACCTGTGTTTATTTGTGAAAAAAAAAGAAATTTGGCAAAAATTTTGACAAATTCACAATTTTCCAACTTTTAATTTTTATGCCCTTAAATCACAGAGATATAACACACAAAATACTTAATACGTAACATTTCCCACATGTCTACCTTACATCAGCACAATTTTGGAACCAAAATGTTTTTTTTTTTTTTTAGGGAGTTATAAGGGTTAAAATTTGACCAGCAATTTCTCATTTTTCCAACACCATTTTTTTAGGGACCACATTTGAAGTCACTTTGAGGGGTCTATATGATAGAAAATAACCAAGTGTGACACCTTTCTAAAAACTGCACCACTCAAGGTGCTTAAAACCACATTCAAGAAGTTTATTAACCCTTCAGGTGTTTCACAGGAATTTTTGGAATGTTTTAAATAAAAATGAACATTTAACTTTTTGTCACAAAACATTTACTTCAGCTCCAATTTGTTTTATTTTATCAAGGGTAACAGGAGAAATTGTACCCCAAAAGTTGTTGTACAATTTGTCCTGAGTATGCTGATACCCCATATGTTGGGGTAAACCCCTGTTTGGGCGCACGGGAGAGCTCAGAAGGGAAGGAGCATTGTATTACTTTTTCAAAGCAGAATTGGCTGGAATTGAGATTGGATGACATGTAGCGTTTGGAGAGCCCCTGATGTGCCTAAACAGTGGAAACCCCCCAATTCTAACTGAAATCCTAACCCAAACACACGCCTAACCCTAATCCCAACCTTAACCCTAACCACACCCCTAACCAACACGCCCCTAACCCTAATCCCAACCATACACCTAACCTCAACACACCCCTAACCCTAATCCCAACCCTAACCACACCCCTAACTCCAACACACCAATAAACCTTATCCCAACCACAACCCTAACTACACCCCTAACCCTGACACACCCTAACCCTAATCCCAACCGTAAATGTAATCCAAACCCTAACCCTAACTTTAGCCTCATCCCTAACTTTAGCCCCAACCCTAACCTTAACTTTAGCCCCAAAACCTAACCCTAACCCTAACTTTAGCCCCAATCATAACCCTAACCCTAATGGGAAAATGGAAATAAATACATTTTTTTATTTTATTATTTTTCCCTAACTAAGGGGGTGATGAAAGGGGTTTGATTTACTATTTATAGCAGGTTTTATAGCGGATTTTTATGATTGGCAGTTGTCACACACTAAAAGAGGCTTTTTATTGCAAAAAATTGTTTTTGCGTCTCCACATTTTGAGAGCTATAATTTTTCCATATTTTGGTCCACAGAGTCCTGTGAGGTCCTGTTTTTTGTAGGACAAGTTGACGTTTTTATTGGTACCATTTTCGGGTCCGTGACATTTTTTGATCGCTTTTTATTCTGATTTTTGTGAGGCAGAATGACCAAAAACCAGCAATTCATGAATTTCTTTTTTTTTTTTTGGGGGGGGGGGGGGGGTGTTTATACCGTTCCACGTTTGGTAAAATTGATAAATCAGTTTTATATTTCGGGTCAGTACGATTACAGCGATACCTCATTTATATCATTTTTTTATGTTTTTGCGCTTTTATAAGATAAAAAAACTATTTTATATAAAAAATAATTATTTTTGCATCGCTTTATTCTGAGGACTATAACTTTTTTATTTTTTCGCTGATGATGCTGTATGGTGGCTCGTTTTTTGCGAGACAAGATGACATTTTCAGCAGTACCATTTCTTTATATCCGACGTTTTGATCGCGCGTTATTCCACATTTTGTTCGGCGGTATGATAATAAAGCTTTTTTTGTCTCGGTTTTTTTTTTTACAGTGAAGGGGTTAACTAGTGGGACCGTTTTTTAGGATGGGTCGTTACGGGTGCGGCGATACTAAATGTGTGTACTTTTATTGTTTTTTTTATTTAGATAAAGAAATGTATTTATTGGAACAATATTTTTTTTCTTTATATAGGATTTTTTTTTTTTACACATGTAAATTTTTTTTTTTTACTTTGTCCCAGTGTGGGACATCACTGTATAGTGTCAGATCGCTGATCTGACACTTTGCAGTGCACTGTGTCAGATTAGCGATTTGACAAGCACTGCAGGAGGCTTGCTGGCGCCTGCTCTGAGCAGGCACTTGCAAGCCGCCTCCCTGCAGGATCCAGAAGGAGCCCCGCGGCCATTTTGGATCTGGGGCCTGCAGTGCAGTGCCACCTGTGGTACTCGGTCAGGGTGACCGTCACTGCTTAAGGGTCCGGAGTGGTGTCGGTCATCAGGGCAGAGTCGTTCTTCATACCTGCTTCAGATGTGGTCCCTCCGGGGCCGGCCTGCTCCTTCTCTGCTGGGGTCTGGAACGCTGGCTGCAGGGCCTTGTGCTGCGGCGTTGTCATCTCTGTTTGCAGCATCTCGCTTTCCGGCAGGGCCTTGCTTTCTGGCTTCGGAGCGCTGGAACCTCTTTCTTTCTCCGGACCAGACGAGGCTGCCGACAGACGTCTGGTGAGGCTCCCGATGAAGGTCTTCTTCCACCCGGCCTCAGTGCTCAGCTGCGTCCGCAGGAGTTGGTCGCTGAGCTCTTCCACGCCGGCCTGCAGGAAGTCTGGGCCAACGGGTAATGCCTGGCTGCGGTGTCTCTCCAGGTGGCTGGGGGAGTCCTCTGCTCTGACCCCATGCTCTGGTTCCGGGCGGCTGGCCATGGCGTCCTCCACGTGGCTGACTCCTTCCTGGTCTTTTTCCCACTCTCTTCTTCTGGGGCGGTTCCGTTTTCTTGTCTCCGCCCGCCATTGAGGATCAGGAGGCGGATCTCGGCTGCTGACGGACACGTCCTCAAGGTACAAAGGTATTTAGACTGGGCAGCCATTATTCTTCGCGCTTCTCAGTTCGTTCACCCCCACAACTCCACGCCCTTCTTCTCCTGCGCTCCTCGTGGTGCTGTAATGGCGGCAGTTTTGGTGGGAATTTGGGCGGCAAATGGCAATACACAGTCTTTAAGCAAATCACAGTTCAAATACAGTTCTGGCACAGCTCTTAGGCGCACATGACCCGATTTTCAGGCTTAAGTAGATCCTGTTTGTGACGACAAAAAGATGAATCGCCCCCATGTTAGGGCAATGGGGTACTCGGCACCGGGTCCTTCGTTTCGGGGGATGTCACGGTGGCCCGACCCGGTCCGTGGCCCTTTGAGGGACATCCAATAAGGAAAAGAGTTTTTATGGTTTTTGGAAAGGTCTTTAAAGGGGAAATGTTCGTGACGCCACCTGTGGTACTCGGTCAGGGTGACTGACGCTGCTTAAGGGTCCGCTGGGGTGATGTTATGGCAGCAAGATGGTATACCTTCCCACAGGTGAAGTGTGTCCCCAGGGCTTCCCAGAGTGTGGGTGATGGATGGCGGATGGTGTAAGGTGCAGTGAATAATGAGGACACAAGGTTGCAGTCTCTTTACCTTTTACTGAAGACTTCAGCATCCACAGTCCAGGGTACAGATCACAGGGTAGGCAGAGTCCAGCCGGTCTGAAGGCAAATCCAGAGTCCCCTTATCCAGGTGGAAATCAGTAGCCTTCCTCTAGCGCCTGTGTGTTGTAGTACCTCCCTGCTGAGCTTCTCGGTAAGGTCCTCACAACTGTTGTGGATGTTCTAGATGTTACTTCTCTCTCTGTCCCCCAGATGGTATGGATAGGACAAACCCGTATGACTGATGGCCTGAGGCTTTTTACAGGGACCCTAGAGACGCCCCGGCCCCCACAAGTTGCCACCGTGTCTCCTAGTTATTAAGGTCAGGCAGCCAACTTGGAATTGACTGTCCTGCCGGTCTCTGGAGCAAGGCTTGGAGACGGTTGCTCCCTCGGTGTTCCGGCCACCGGCTACGCGCCTCAGAAGGAGGCAGCCTATTACAGGGCAGAACTCCTTCTGGTGTTATCTCCTTGTGCTATGACTTTGTTTCTCACCCTCTACAATACAATTCTCTTTGTGTCCTTTCTTAGGATGCTGCCGCACGTGGGGCAGGCGCAGCTCCATGTCTTTCTGTCCCGCTAGACCTCCAACAGGATCCCACCCCTGTCAGAGGCCCTCTGTCTGCAGCTCCGATGTTCCTCCTTTCCCCTGTCTGCCTGACAGGTGTTGCCTGGGCAAAGCCCAGTCAGCTTCTCTCTAACTTTCTATCCAGCCCACCAGTTTTACCCTTCTGTGAGGAGTGCCCTAGTAGATAGGAGCAAGGCTCCCCCTGGTGGACTTGAGTGTGAAGTGTGGTGTGTGGTTTGTGATACCTGGTAGGAAGATCTCCTTTATTGCCATCAGACGTGATATCACTCCCCCTGGTGGAAGAATGACATCACTGCAACGACCAGGACTCTGGGGCGCTGCACAGTCATCAAAGCAAAAGGTGGCTACTTTGAAGAACCTAAAATATAAGACATAATTTCAGTTGTTTCTCACTTTTTTGTTAAGTATATAATTCCACATGTGTTAATTCATAGTTTTGATGCCTTCAGTGTGAATGTACAATTTTCATAGTCATGAAAATACAGAAAAATCTTTTAATGAGAAGGTGTGTCTAAACTTTTGGTCTGTACTGTAGGTTAGTAGAGGGAGGAAAGAAGAGAAATTCAGTTTCAGATAGAGGGAGAACATGATGTTAAAGACAGCAGACAGACATTCCCAGGTATTTTGTATCAAGATCTGTATGATGCAGGAGAAGATGTATATAATTGGGTGTAATGAGCATAGATATGGTACTGGAAACCAAATCTGCTAATGGTTTGTCCAATAGGGACAGTTTATAGAGTGAAGATGAGGGAGCCTAGGTGTGAACCTTGAAGAATCTCGATAGAAAGAGAAAGAGGAGAGGAAGAAAAGTCAGTAAATGATACAGTGAAGGAGCGGTCAGAGAGATAGGAGGAGAACCAAGAGAGAACGGTGCTCTTGAGCTTGATAGAGCAGGGCATAGTGAGGAGAACCTGGTGATCCACAGTGTCAAATGTTGCAGAAAGATCCAGGAGAATCAGAAGGGAGTAGTGACCATTCGATTTAGTTGATAGTATACTGTTAGAGACTTTAGTAAGAGCAGTTTCAGTAGAGTGTAAAAAAGTGGAAACTGGATTTTAAAGGATCAAGAAAAGAGTTATCTGAGAGATAGCAGATTAGACGGGAGTGGACAATGTGTTCTGGAAGATTAGAAATTAACAAAAGATTAAAGACAGGTCTGTAGCTTACTGGGCAGTTCTGGTTGAGGGATTTTTTTTAGTAAAGGGGTTATGATGGGATGTTTGAATGAGGAGGGAAAGGTATCTGAAAAACAGAGAGAAGTTATATTTTAGCTAGATGGAGAGAGACAGCCGGGGAGAGAGACTGGAGGAGATGTGAGGGAATAAGGTCACTGGTGCAGGTTGCAGGGCGAGAAAAAGCGAGGAGCTTGGAAGCTTCTTCCATAACAGTTTCAAAGATGGAAAGCGAAGTTTGAGGTGCAGCATGAGAGGGGATTCAATCTGTGAGGGGTTTGGACTGAAATGTCTTCAAGGATATGGTTGACTTGTATCTTTAAAATAAGTGGCCAGATCGTCAACGCTGAGGTTAGTGATGGAGGGCCTGTCCTTTAAGGCTCCGGAAGAAGTGGAAAATTTTGAAGAGTCATTTTGGATTGTTGGATAGTGATGTAATGAGGATGGTTAAGTACGCTTGCTTGGCAAGATGGAGAAAAGAGTTATAAGTTTTGAAAATGAACTTATAGTGAAGTCTTCTTCTGAAAGTGATTTTCTCCACTAACGCTCGGCACACCCTGAGGGTCTTGATGGCAGATAGATTTCTGAATGTGTGGTAAGTGAGGGTGTCCTGAATGGGGTGACAGTTCTTGACAGAGAAAGAAAGAAGGTTGTGGTCAGAGAGGTAGGCCAGATATTAATATATAGGGAAGTATCTACTAAGATTTAGGCCAAATTTAACTCCAACAAGAACTCAAACAAAAAAGGAACAATATGCTTCTGTTCCTCATAGATCCAGTGTTGATGCTTCTGTGAGGAGGTCCACTGGAGCATAAGGGATGGATCTTTAAGGAAAAAGAGGTAAATATGGGTTACACTAGTGTCCAAAGTCAGATCTTTTTCATACCTGCTTTAAGGATTTTCCAAAATAATCTTCTGTTTGTAGTGTTAAAATTGTTTTGGAGCCACCATTCACTAAAGAGACAATACTTTCCTCAGTATCACCTCTACATTTTTGGAATAATAGTTATATTTTTTTAAATTTGGGGGTTGATTGACTTGTAATATTAATGCAATTAAATTTTGTCTTTCTAGGATTAAGAAGTCTACACAGCAACGACTTGAGCTGCTCTATACAGAACCATATCGTTTGAGTGATGTCATGCGGGAATCTCTTTCCATGGACCCTCTCGCCCCCATTCTATCAGAGCCACATCTTTTAGCCCTTGATCGTAGACTTGGCATTATTCTCCATGTTGTGAGAGAGTGTTTTAAAAACCAGGGCAAACATCGAGTGGCCTATGATGATCTGGCAATGCTCTACAAGAAAAGAAAATTATAAATATGACATTATTTTTAAAATACTACTGAAATAACAAAAAATAGCTTAACTCCTTAGTGATGGACCCAATATTGGCCTTCCGTACAGACCCCCATTTTTCAATTCTGACCTGTGTCACTTTATGTGGCAATAACTCCTATCCCAGTGATTCTGATATATGTATTTTATATTAGTGGTAATTTTTGGACAATATATTTTGTGTTTATTTATGAAATTATCTGAAATTTTATGAAAATCTAAAAAAATAGCAATTTTAAAACATTTAGTTTTAACATCCTTAAACCAGATAGCTATACGTCTCAAGAAAGTGAATAAATAACATTTGCCATATGTATACTTTGTCAGAATCTATTTACCATATATACTCGTGTATAAGCTGAGTTTTTCAGCACTTTTTTTGTGCTGAAAATGCCCCCCTCGGCTTATACATGAGTCACGGTCCCAGAAAGCGGGAGGGGGAGCGGCGGAGCAGCGGGTCACAGAGGCCGGAGCTGGCGGCTGTGGCTAAAGCCTATGCTGCTGCTGTAATAGCGCACAGTGCCAGCCGCAGCCGCCAGCTTCCAGCACTCATCATACTCACTTGCCGGCGCGCCCTCGGTGCTGGCACTACATCTCGTTCCGGCCGCCGGTGTCTGCAGCTCTTCCAGCCGAGCGATCACCTGGCATTGCTCATTAAGGTAATGAATATGCACGCCTCCAATAGGCGTGGCATGCATATTCATTACCTTAATGATCGGGGCCAGGTGATCGCTCAGCAGGAAGAGCTGCTGGAAGCCGGAACAAGATGCAGTGCCACCGAGGGAGCGCAGGCAGGTAAATAAGTTTTTTTTTTAACAGGAATCATACATAGGGATAAGGGGATAAGGAGCTATGCACACCAGGACAGAGACTGGGGAGCCATGCACACCAGGACAGGGACTGGAGAGCCATGCACACCGGGACAGGGACTGGGGAGCCATGCACACTGGGACAGGAACTGGGGAGCCATGCATACAATGACAGGGATGGGGGAGCCATGCATACCAGGACAGGGACTGGGGAGACATGCATACTAGGACAGGGACTGGGGAGCCATGCACACAATGACAGGGACTAGGGTAGCCATGCATACCACGATAGGGATGAGGGGACAATGCATTCCCAGCTTATACTCGAGTCGATAAGCTTACCCAGTTTTCCGTGGCAAAAGTAGGTTCTTTGGTTTATACTCGGGTCAGCTTATACTCGAGTATATACAGTGCATTATATTTTTACTATTTTTTTTTACTTAGACCCACTTTTGGGCTTGACCATTTTGTACTATGATTGCTGGTTTAATGCACGGCAATACTGACACAGTGCCTTGTGAAAGTATTCGGCCCCCTGGAACTTTTCAACCTTTTCCCACATATTATGCTTCAAACAAAGACATCAAATGTACATTTTTGGTGAAGAATCAACAACAAGTGGAACACAATTGTAAAGTTGAACGAAATTTATTGGTTATTTAAAATTTTTGTGAAAATTCAAAAACTGAAAAGTGGGGCGTGCAATATTATTCGGCCTCTTTACTTTCAGTGCAGCAAACTCACTCCAGAAGTTCATTGTGGATCTCTGAATGATCCAATGTTGTCCTAAATGCCTAATGATGATAAATATAATCCACCTGTGTGTAATCAAGTCTCCGTATAAATGCACCTGCTCTGTGATAGTGCAGTGCCCCAGAGTCCTGGTCGTTGCAGTACTGTTGCTCCGCCACTATGGGGGGCTATGGTACGTCTGATGGCACTGAAGGGATTCATCTGACCAGGTATCACATACACCAATACATTTCACATTCTGGCCTCCAGGGGGAGCTAAGGGTTCTATTCATTAGGCCACTCCTCACAATCTGGTAAAACTGGGGGTTAGGCAGGAAGTTAGAGAGAAAGCTGACTGGGTTGGAACCAGGCAACACCTTGTGGCAGAGGGTGTTGTGGGGGAAGATTCGGTAGGGTCCCTGTCAGGGGTGGGATCCTGACAGAGGCCTGGCTACTAGAAAGAACGTTACGGGACCGTGCCTGCACGACATTGCGGCGGTGCCCCAAGAAAGGATAAGAAGCGAGATCTATTGTGCTGAGTGAGAAACGAGATCAAAGCAAGAAGGAGAAATTCCAGTAGGAGTCGTGCTGTAAGACCGAGGCAACATCCTACTGAGGCGCAATTTACCGGTGGCCGGAACGCCGAGGAAGTATAGGACTCCAAGTCATACTTCAAACCAACGGCAGGACAGTCAGTCACAGGCGGGCTGTCTCACAAACATCACCTAAGAAGACATAGGGGGCACACTAGGAGAGGGGCGACTCTAGGGTCCCGGAAGAGCTCCGAGCCTACCCGACATACGGGTGCGTCCTAACCAGACCATCAGGGAGGGACGGAGGAGAAGAACATCATCCGAACGAGTTGTGAGGGAACACGAGAAACAGACACAACAGTTGTGGGGTACTATCCCGTAAGCCCAGCAGGGGAGGACCACAACACACCAGCGCTAGCAGGTAGACACTGATTTCCACCTGCAAAGGGAATTCTGGAGGTGCCATCGGACCGGCCAGACTTGCGCAGCCTGGTTAACCATATTCTGGATTGAGGACTTTGAGATCTTCAGTAAAGAGGTAAAGAGACTGCACCCCTGTGTCCTTGTGATTGATTGCGTCCTGCACCACACACCGAACTGTCACATCTATTACTGTACGCCCCTCAGCAGGGTCACGGACCGGGCCTAGCCATCGTGACAACCCCAGAGCAGAGACTCGGAGGCCCGGTACCGGGTACCCCTCGGCCCTGCGGCAGTGGGGGCGCTACAACTTGGCGTCACGAACAGGATCTACTTAAGCCTGAAGAATCAGGTCATGTGTGCCTTGGAACTGTGATTTACTGTGTCTGGACTGTACTTTATTGCAAAGACTGTGTTATTACCATTTGCCGCCAAAACCGCCGCCATTGCAGCGCTGAGGAGAGCGCAGGAGAAGAAGAAGGGCATGGAGTGGGCGTAGACAAGCTGGAGAGCGCGAAAGACAATGGCCGCCCAGTCTAAATATTTCTGTGTCCTGAGGACGTGCCCGTCAGCAGCCGAGGTCCGCCTCCTTATCCTGTTTGTAGGGTGGAGACCATGGAGACGGGGCCGCCCACGAAAGAGACCGCGGGAAGAGGACACTGGAGAGGAAGTAAAGATGGCGACGCCAGGAGCACCACGTGGGAATGACCCGACCCCGCATGAGGCTGCACGACCTGACACAGCCCTGGATACGCCACCGTTGCGGGAACTGACCCTTGCGGAGCTACCGATGGGCCGACCCCCCAGGCCTCCGTCTGAGGAATGTGTGGCTGCAGCCGAGGCCCGGCAGATGGCCTGCCGCTTGGAAGCCGATGCCCGTGTGGTCGCTCGGCTGGGCCAACCTACGGAGGTCCGCCTGTCTCCGGTGTCCCCCGCTTCTTTCATCCCGACCGCGGCGGAGAGTGAGCTGCAGGCACAGGGCCTGAAGATCCTGCCGGAGGCAGAGCACCTGCAGCGCCTGATGACAGCGTGGCGGAACAGACCCCAACCGGCAGCCCAGGTCGATCTGAGGAGCGTTGAGGAGGTTCCACCGTCGCACTGGGGTGTGGTGATATCCTTTAACTCCCGGAAAGGAAGAGGAGTTATCCAGGAGATCGGGGAGCCACTACAGGTCCGTGTCGACTGGGAGGAAGTGGAGCCCTGTGGAGGAATGTTCGCTTGCGACCTGGAGCCTGGCGATGCAGTGACCTATACCCGGTTGGGTAAAAGAAGTTATTTATAGTATGTTATTTATAATATTTAACCATGTTTGTAACGTTCAAGTGTCCTCACCTCCCATAAAGGGAAGCGCTGTTAAAAAGTTTACTTGTACTTGCATTTTCAAAATTGTATGTCTTTTTGCTAACCTGTATTGTTGTTTTCTTCCCAGTCCAGGAGTACTGGATTTAACCGGGGGGGAGTGCAGCGCCCCAGAGTCCTGGTCGTTGCAGTACTGTTGCTCCGCCACTATGGGGGGCTATGGTACGTCTGATGGCACTGAAGGGATTCATCTGACCAGGTATCACATACACCAATACATTTCACATTCTGGCCTCCAGGGGGAGCTAAGGGTTCTATTCATTAGGCCACTCCTCACAATCTGGTAAAACTGGGGGTTAGGCAGGAAGTTAGAGAGAAAGCTGACTAGGTTGGAACCAGGCAACACCTTGTGGCAGAGAGTGTTGTGGGGGAAGATTCGGTAGGGTCCCTGTCAGGGGTGGGATCCTGACAGAGGCCTGGCTACTAGAAAGAACGTTACGGGACCGTGCCTGCACGACATTGCGGCGGTGCCCCAAGAAAGGATAAGAAGTGAGATCTATTGTGCTGAGTGAGAAACGAGATCAAAGCAAGAAGGAGAAATTCCAGTAGGAGTCGTGCTGTAAGACCGAGGCAACATCCTACTGAATCCAAGAAAAAGTAGCCACCCAAAGAATCCGCACACCACCAATAAATAGTGAAAAAAAAACATCCTACTGAGGCGCAATTTACCGGTGGCCGGAACGCCGAGGAAGTATAGGACTCCAAGTCATACTTCAAACCAACGGCAGGACAGTTAGTCACAGGCGGGTTGTCTCACAAACATCACCTAAGAAGACATAGGGGGCACACTAGGAGAGGGGCGACTCTAGGGTCCCGGAAGAGCTCCGAGCCTACCCGTCATACGGGTGCGTCCTAACCAGACCATCAGGGAGGGACGGAGGAGAAGAACATCATCCGAACGAGTTGTGAGGGAACACGAGAAACAGACACAACAGTTGTGGGGTACTATCCTGTAAGCCTAGCAGGGGAGGACCACAACACACCAGCGCTAGCAGGTAGACACTGATTTCCACCTGCAAAGGGAATTCTGGAGGTGCCATCGGACCGGCCGGACTTGCGCAGCCTGGTTAACCGTATTCTGGATTGAGGACTTTGAGATCTTCAGTAAAGAGGTAAAGAGACTGCACCCCTGTGTCCTTGTGATTGATTGCGTCCTGCACCACACACCGAACTGTCACATCTACTACTGTACGCCCCTCAGCAGGGTCACGGACCGGGCCTAGCCACCGTGACAACCCCAGAGCAGAGACTCGGAGGCCCGGTACCGGGTACCCCTCGGCCCTGCGGCAGTGGGGGCGCTACAATAGTCTCAGGGTTCTGTTTGAACCACAGAGAGCATTATGAAGACCAAGGAACACAACAGGCAGGTCCGTGATACTGTTATGGAGAAGTTTAAAGTCAGATTTGGATACAAAATTATTTCCAAAACATTAAATATCCCAAGGAGCACTGTGTAAGCGATCATATTGAAATGGAAGGAGTATCATACCACTGCAAATCTACCAAGACCCGGCCATTCCTCTAAACTTTCATCTCAAACAAGGAGAGGACTGATCAGAGATGCAGCCAAGAAGCCCATGATCACTCTGGATGAACTGCAGAGATCTACAGCTGAGGTGGGACAGTCTGTCCATAGGACAACAATCAGTCGTACACTGCACAAATCTGGTCTTTATGGAAGAGTGGCAAGAAGAAAGCCATTTCTCAAAGATATACATAAAAAGTGTTGTTTAAAGTTTGCAACAAGCCACCTGGGAGACACACCAAACGTGTGGAAGAAGGTGCTCTGGTCAGATGAAACCAAAATCGAACTTTTTGGCAACAATGCCAAACTATATGTTTGGCGTAAAGGCAACACAGCTCATCACCCTGAACACACCATCCAGACTGTCAAACATGGTGGTGGCAGCATCATGGTTTTGGCCTGCTTTTCTTCAGCAGGGACCGGGAAGCTGGTTAAAATTGATGGGAAGATGGATGGAGCCAAATACAGGACTATTCTAGAAGAAAACCTCTTGGAGTCTGCAAAAGACCTGAGACTGGGACGGAGATTTGTCTTCCAACAAGACAATGATGCCAAACATAAAGCAAAATCTACAATGGAACGGTTCACAAATTAATGTATTGAAGTGTTAGAATGGCCAAGTCAGAGTCCAGACCTCAATCCAATCGAGAATCTGTGGAAAGAGCTGAAAACTGCTGTTCACAAACGATCTCCATCAAGCTGTTTGCCAAGGAAGAATGGGCAAGAATTTCAGTCTCTCGATGTACAAAACTGATAGAGACATACCCCAAGAGATTTGCAGCTGTAATCGCAGCAAAAGGTGGTGCAACAAAGTATTAAGTTAAAGGGGCCGAATAATATTGCACACCCCACTTTTCAGTTTTTGAATTTCCCCAAAAATTTAAAATAACCAATAAATTTCGTTCAACTTCACAATTGTGTTCCACTTGTTGTTGATTCTTCACCAAAAATTTACATTTGGTATCTTTATGTTTGAAGCATGATATGTGTGAAAAGGTTGAAAAGTTCCCGGGGGCCGAATACTTTTGCAAGGCACTGTATATTGCAGTGCAGCCCCCGGCACATAGTGCCGGATGTCAGCTGCGATAGGCAGCTGACACCCGGCCGCGATCGGCCGCGCTCCCCCCATGAGCGCGGCTGATCGCGCTGGACATACTATTCCATCCTTGGGAAGTAGGGCCCACCCCACATGGACGGAATAGTACGTCCAATGGCAGAAAGGGGTTAAAGGGAATCTGTCACCCCAAAAATCGTATATGAGCTGCGGCCAACCGCATCAGGGGATTATCTACAGCATTCTGTAATGCTGTAGATAAGCCCCCAATGTAACCTGAAAGGTAAGAAAAACAGGTTATATTATACCACGACGCCCATCGGACCGGACTGCAGCAGGACCGCCCCTGGGTGAGTATAATCTAACGTGTTTTTCTTATATTTCAGGATACATCGGGGGCTTATCTACAGCATTATAGAATGCTTATATTTAAAAAAAAATTTTTTCAGAAGATCGAGGGTCGTCAGTTGGATTGAGAGTACAAAAATGATATTAAAACCCCATGTGTATTTATTTAATTAAAATACTTTATTCATACGGTGTGTGTTTATTTAACCCTTTATTACTATAGGATTAATAATGGATAGCTGTCTTATTGACATCTCTCCATTATTAACCTGGCTTAATGTCACCTTACATTAGCAAGGTGACATTACCCCCTTATTACCCCATAGCCCTCCGCTACTCGGGAGTGGGAAGAGAGTGGCTAAGTCCCAGAATAGGCGCATCTTACAAATGCGCCTTTTCTGGGGTGGCTGGGGGCAGATGTTTTTAGCCGGGGGGGGGGGGGGCAATAACCATGGTCCCTCTCTAGGCTATTAATATCTGCCCTCAGAGGCTTTCCCACTCTGGAGGAGAAAATTGCGCGGGAGCCCACGCCAGTTTTTTCCATGATTTAACCCTTTATTTTAACACCTAGAGCTCCCAAATTTTGTACACAGACACTTCTAACATTATTAGTGAGGAATATGTAAAAATATAAGGGATATGAAATATTTTACTGTATGTAAACGTTGTCTCATATCCTGTCGGGTTTGATAAGGAGATAGCAAAAGCCGGCAATTGATTTACCGTATTTTCTGCTATATAGCCCTGTATTAAATATATACTGTATATATATATATATATATATATATATATATATATACAGTTAGGTCCATATATATTTGGACAGAGTCAACATTTTTCTAATTTTGGTTATAGACATTACCACAATGAATTTTAAACAAAACAATTCAGATGCAGTTGAAGTTCAGACTTTCAGCTTTCATTTGAAGGTATCCACATTAAAATTGGATGAAAGGTTTAGGAGTTTCAGCTCCTTAACATGTGCCACCCTGTTTTTAAAGGGACCAAAAGTAATTGGACAGATTCAATAATTTTAAATAAAATGTTCATTTTTAGTACTTGGTTGAAAACCCTTTGTTGGCAATGACTGCCTGAAGTCTTGAACTCATGGACATCACCAGACGCTGTGTTTTCTCCTTTTTGATGCTCTGCCAGGCCTTCACTGCAGTGGTTTGCAGTTGCTGTTTGTTTGCGGGCCTTTCTGTCTGAAGTTTAGTCTTTCACAAGTGAAATGCATGCTCAATTGGGTTGAGATCAGGTGACTGACTTGGCCATTCAAGAATATTCCACTTCTTTGCTTTAATAAACTCCTAGGTTGCTTTGGCTTTATGTTTTGGGTCATTGTCCATCTGTAGTATGAAACGACGACCAATCAGTTTTGCTGCATTTGGCTGGATCTGAGCACACAGTACGGCTCTTAATACCTCAGAATTCATTTGGCTGCTTCTGTCCTATGTCACATCATCAATAAACACTAATGACCCAGTGCCACTGGCAGCCATGCATGCCCAAGCCATCACACTGCCTCCACCATGTTTTACAGATGATGTGGTATGCTTTGGATCATGACCTGTACCATGCCTTCGCCATACTTTTCTCTTTCCATCATTCTGGTAGAGGTTGATCTTGGTTTCATCTGTCCAAAGAATGTTCTTCTAGAACTGTGCTGGCTTTTTTAGATTTTTTTAGCAAAGTCCAGTCTAGCCTTTTTCTTCTTGATGCTTATGAGTGGCTTGCACCGTGCAGTGAACCCTCTGTATTTACTTTCATGCAGTCTTCTCTTTATGGTAGATTTGGATATTGATACGTCTACCTCCTGGAGAGTGTTGTTCACTTGGTTGGCTGTTGTGAAGGGGTTTCTCTTCACCATGGAGATTATTCTGTGATCATCCACCACTGTTGTCTTCCGTGGGCGCCCAGGTCTTTTTGCATTGATGAGTTCACAAGTGCTTTCTTTCTTTCTCAGGATGTACCAAACTGTAGATTTTGCCACTCCTAATATTGTAGCAATTTCTCAGATGGTTTTTTTCTGTTTTCGCAGCTTAAGGATGGCTTGTTTCACCTGCATGGAGAGCTCCTTTGACCGCATGTTTACTTCACAGCAAAACCTTCCAAATGCAAGCACCACACCTCAAATCAACTCCAGGCCTTTTATCTGCTTAATTGAGAATGACATAACGAAGGGATTGCCCACAACCGTCCATGAAATAGCCTTGGAGTCAATTGTCCAATTACTTTTGGTCCCTTTAAAAACAGGGTGGCACATGTTAAGGAGCTGAAACTCCTAAACCCTTCATCCAATTTTAATGTGGATACCCTCAAATGAAAGCTGAAAGTCTAAACTTCAACTGCATCTGAATTGTTTTGTTTAAAATTCATTGTGGTAATGTCTATAACCAAAATTAGAAAAATTTTGTCTCTGTCCAAATATATATGGACCTAACTGTATATATATATATATATATATATATATATATATACTGTATATATACTAGATGGTGGCCCGATTCTAATGCATCGGGTGTTCTAGAATATGTATGTATGTATGTATGTCTGTATGTATATAGAACAGGTCACGTAGTATATAGCAGCCACACAGTATATAACACAGCCACATAGTATATAACACAGCCACGTAGTATATAACATAGGCCACGCAGTATATAACACAGCCCACGCAGTATATAACACGGCCCACGCAGTATATAAAATGGCCCACGCAGTATATAACATAGGGCACGCAGTATATAATACAGGCCATGCAGTATATAATACAGGACACGCAGTATTTAATACAGGCCACGCAGTATATAACATAGGCCACGCAGTATATAACAGTGGCCACGCAGTATATAACAGCCCACGTAGTATATAACACTGCCCACTTAGTATATAGCAGCCACGCAGTATATAACATAGCGCACGTAATATGTAGCACAGCCCACGCAGTATTTAACACAGCCCACGTAGTATATAACACTGCCCACGTAATATATAGCAGCCACGCAGTATATAACACAGCCCACGTAGTATATAGCAGTGTGGGCACCATATCCGTTAAAAAAAAATTTAAATAAAAAATAGTTATATATTCACCCTCCGGTGTCCAGCGAAGCGAGACCGCTAAGTCTTGTGGGTAATTTCGCAATGCATCTCTGGGAACGGAGGCTGGCGGCAGCCGCGCGCACATCGGTGGACGACGGAAGGTGAGAATAGCAGGTTTTTTGTTTTTTTATTATTTTTAACATTAGATTTTTTTTTTACTATTGATGCTGCATAGGCAGCATCAATAGTAAAAAGTTGGTCACACAGGGTTAATAGCGTTAACGGAGTGCGTTACACAGCGGCATAACGCGGTCCGTTAACGCTGCCATTAACCCTGTGTGAGCGCTGACTGGAGGGGAGTATGGAGCGGGCGCCGGGCACTGACTGGACGGAAGTAGGGAGGGACTAATTCTCGGCCGGACTGTGCCCGTCACTGATTGGTCGCGGCCTAGTGGCCGTGACCAGTCAGTGACGCGGGATTTCCGTGACAAATAGATGGAAGTGCCCCTTAGACAATTATATACTGTATATATATATATATATATATATATATATATATATATATATATATATATATATATATATATATATATATATATATATATATATACACTCACCGGCCACTTTATTAGGTACACCATGCTAGTAACGGATTGGACTCCCTTTTGCCTTCAGAACTGCCTCAATTCTTTGTGGCATAGATTCAACAAGGTGCTGGAAGCATTCCTCAGAGATTTTGGTCCATATTGACATGATGGCATCACACAGTTGCCGCAGATTTGTCGGCTGCACATCCCAAAGATGCTCCATACAAGGCAGGATGGATCCATGCTTTCATGTTGTTTACGCCAAATTCTGACCCTACAATCCGAATGTCGCAGCAGAAATCGAGACTCATCAGACCAAGCAACGTTTTTCCAATCTTCTACTGTCCAATTTCGATGAGCTTGTACAAATTGTAGCCTCAGTTTCCTGTTCTTAGCTGAAAGGAGTGGTACCCGGTGTGGTCTTCTGCTGCTGTAGCCCATCTGCCTCAAAGTTCGACGCACTGTGCGTTCAGAGATGCTCTTAGGCCTACCTTGGTTGTAACGGGTGGCGATTTGAGTCACTGTTGCCTTTCTATCAGCTCGAACCAGTCTGCCCTGGTTGCCCGGCTTGTCATTGTTTATAACTTGGCCTTCATCACACCCTTTAGGTGGTTTTACCGGGCTGCCCACACATACATTGGGTTTCTCATACCTTTTGTATTGCGCTGTCCTGCCTCCAGGTAATTCACAAAAACTTTTGTATTGGGGATCTTAATGCCATTTTACATTATTAGCACCCGCGCTTGGGAATGCCATAACCTTATGGAGTGTGTGCCATATATATGGTGTTGCCCTTATACAGGGTGGGCGGACATATATTGCTGGAGCTCTCCCTGCTCTTCTCGCTTCATTACTGTTTATTCACTATGTCACATTTTCATTATAGGTGTTCACTCTGCACTCGTGTCCCTAGTGCCACAGTCAGACACCCTGCAGCACTGCCCTCACAGTATCCTTCTGGGCATCAGCTCAATTTGTGTTGAATCTCAGCATCTAGGGTATACAACTGCTTGTTTTCCTTATCCACGATCACAGCTTCTTATAGCCTAGCCTAGGAATTCTACGACTCACGGATCACCAGTCTGGATTATCCCTGACCGTCACGGTTGTCACTGGTTATTTATTATTTATTTTTTGTTCATCATGTACTGATCTTGTTTGTATATCCATTATAATTTGACCTGTTCTCTTCTTGTGTATAAATTTGTCAACTAATTGTATATCAGATGCCATTTACAACTTTGTAATTGTTGTTTGCATATTTTTTCAGCTTTATGAGAGATGTTTCTGATGAAGGTCTTATGACCGAAAACATTTAGACACTCTCGAACTGGTCGCACAAATAAACAAAACTCTTACGTTTTTTGCAAATGAATCTCTGAGTGCCAAGTGCTTTATTGTCTATATACGGGTTGGATACCCTACTTGTGCACCACCCAGGAACCTTGAGTGCCGTGAACTCTTGACATATCTGGATACTTCCTTACACGGGCACCCTGGACGATGTCTAATGAGACTTTTTCCTTCAATGCAACGGAAGTGGCGGAAATTCTTTCTAAAGTTACTGCCCCTAGTGATTTTCTTCAGATTCCCACCCAGGAACTCAAGAATCGAGATCTGGAACGTGAGTCCAGAAGAGCTATTAATTTGGAGCTCCATATCATTACATTGGCTGAATACCTTCGGGTCCAACGGATCCCGAGAGGCCTACGGGTTTCTTTACAACCTACATTTTTTAGGGAAGACAAGGACTATTGCACAAAATTTGAACATATCTTAAACAAATGTTCGGCAGATCTGATGACGTTAACCCTCTCCTACCTGCAGAAAAATCTAGACACAGTGAATGCCCAGATAAATGCAATCGAAAACCAATTATCCAGTACCCTACCTCAGGAGGAGTTTCAAGAACTCAAATCAAAGAATCAAGACATGCTGCGAACACACAGGTCGGAACTGGAGAAAAAGAAAAGATCAAAATTTCTGAGGGATACAGAAGACTATTTACAAAACCGCGTATATCAGTGGCGAGATACTCGGCATTTCACCAGACGACACAGCTCCCTCAGCTCTTCTGGTTCCACCGAGAGCAGACCCGGCACCTCAAATACTTCTACCTCCCATTCTTTTTTAGGACACGGCCGCAGCCGCCAGAAAGGAAGACGAGGCGGGGGGGCCAATGTCGCAGGGGAGTCCAGAAGCCAGATGTCAACACGCTCTCAGGTAAGGACCTCCCACTGGTGATTAATATCTCCTCCAAGAACCTGGATCCACATCAACTATCCCTACTTCAAAAGGGCCTATCTTTTTGCCCTATGTACAAATTCAACTCTTTTGAATTGAACATGGACCTACAGAGATTTTTCCGGAATCTCCGGCTACGGGTCCATTTTTCTGATAAACCACCTACATTGGCTTCATCATCCCAGGGAAGTACCCCTCTCCTTGAACTCCGGGGGCTGGGACTACGGACTTCCAGCTCCTTTATGCCTCCACGTGATAATCCACCAGTGGAGACTTTTGTTTCCTTAGTAGAAAAAGACATTCATGTGTTTACTCGGGGGGTTGAACAAGGGCATTTTCACTGTCATACCAATCTGTCACAGTCCGAGAAATTGTCTCTGGACCAATTATCAGCAGATAATTCACTTGTAATTAAACCAGCAGATAAGGGGGGTGCCACCGTGATTATGGATAAATCTGACTACCTGGAGGAAGTATTTAGGCAACTAAATGATACTTCAGTATATAAAAAAATAGCACAGAATCCATTAAACCAACTAGTCCAAAAAATTAAACCTATTGTAGAGTACCATCTCCAGGCGGGTACAATTGACACTAAAATAAGGGACTTCCTCATCAAGACAGACCCTATCACGCCCATATTCTATATTTTGCCGAAAATCCACAAGAGATTGGTAAAACCCCCAGGACGACCAATTGTGGCACTAACGGACTCCGTATTATCACCTCTGGCCATTGTATTGGAAAAAATCATAACCCCATTGGTCAAAACCACTCGATCTTTCCTACTCGACACTAACGATTTCATCAAAGTCATCAGGTCCCTGGGCCCCCTCTCCCCCACCTGTCTATTGATCACGTGGGATGTTAATAGCCTTTATACATCTATCATCCATGAAAAAGGTTTGGCAGCCACAGATAGACTCTTGAGCGAGGCTGGGGTAGACATGAAAATTCGACATCTCTGTGCTGACCTTCTGGAATTGGTACTTAAAGAGAACTACTTTATGTTCCAAGATTCCTTCTACATCCAGCAACAAGGCACAGCAATGGGCTCTAACGTAGCGCCCCCATATGCTGTTGCATATATGGCAGCCTTTGAGAACGATTTTGTCTATGGTCATCCCCTGTTCTTAGCTCATTGCACCATTTGGCGGAGGTATATTGATGATATTTTTTGCATCTGGGATGGGCCCGTGGAGTCACTTGTAGCCTTTGATAATCACCTTAACAACATCTGGCCCGAACTCAAATTTTCTATACAGCATGATACAAACAAAATCAGTTTCTTGGACACCTTGATTTTTCGAGAGAGGGGGGGGGACGCTCGGCATAGACCTATTCACCAAGCCCACAGATAGGAATGGCCTGTTACATTTCAGCAGTTGTCACCCCCCATCCATAAAAAACTCTATTCCTAAATCACAGTTCCAGAGGGTTGACAGGATTGTCTCCGATAGGGATACTAAACAAGCAAGATTAACTGAAATGGAAAATAAATTTTCGGCCAGGGGTTATCCACAGGGGGTCCTCACAAAGGCCAAACTTGACATGACATCCAGGAAATCTACTGAGGGGGGTAAAAGAATTCCCTTTGTCACCACCTTTCATCCGTTCTCAGGTCTGGTACAATCCACCATCAGGAGGCACTGGGGCATACTTATGAAAAGCTACCCACATATCCCTGAATTTAAGGTACCTTTCATGCCCTGCTTTAGACGGGCCAGAAACCTTAAAGATAGATTAGTCAAAGCAGATGTGGGTTCAGGCACGATGCTTTCAAGACAGTCCTTTTTGCAGACCCAAAGACGAGGCACTTTTCCCTGCCTCAACTGCCTCCAGTGCAGTAATGTACAAAAGGGCCCCTCAGTATTTCATCCTCACACAGGCAGAGCCATACCAATCAAAGGCTTTTACACATGTGAGTCTTCATTTGTAGTGTACTTGATCAAATGCCCATGTGGTCTGGCCTATGTGGGAGAGACCACTCAAACAGTCCGGGACAGGGTGTCCCAGCACAAGTCCACCATTCGTTGTAAAAAAAACCACCTTCCCCTCCCGTCCCATTTTCTTGAGAAGAATCACAATATCTCTCAACTTAGGTTTCAGGTCTTAGAACAAATAGACCCCCTAAGGAGAGGCCAGAATCGCACTAAAATACTCAAAAGGAGGGAGGCCTTCTGGATTTTCACACTTCAGACCCTGGAACCCAAGGGGTTAAATAGAGACTATGATAGCTCAGCCTTTCTACAATAATGTTATCCTTGTCTATTGGAGCTCCTAGATATTTTATTGTTTTATTGCTGTTGTCGTTTTGCATTAGTGTTCAAGCATGTAACCTAACACTATTTTCTTTTACTGTCTTTTAGAATCGTTAAAATATGTCACGCACTGGGCACTGGTGACACCACGTATGGTAGAGTATACATGTGTTGTGTTTCTTTTTCCTTTTTTATCCAAGGGTCACCACACACACACACACATACTGTGTAATCACCCTCTTAATGCCTAATTTATTGCTTCAGTCTTAACTATAGAATACCCCTTTAAATCTTATACCATCAGCGATACTGCCAGCATTATAGATTATTCTACTTTTCAGCGCTCCCCCATGATTACACAGCGCTTATTTACTACACTTCGTTTCCCTGATTCATTCCACGCAGGTGCAGGGCCCCCAATACAGCGCTCTGTCCCTGCTTGCGGCAGTTCCTCACTCTGCGCAGGCGCGGCCCTGATTACCGCGATCAGATGTTCTATGACAGGGCGGGTCACATGACCCACTCTCAGGGCGCTCTTATACCCGGAAGTACCGCTGACACACAGCGGCTTCTGGCTACACCGGCCCCTCAGTACCTCGGCTCCCCGGACCCGGATTATTCGGTAAATATACAGAATTCATTTACTGGTAGCTCTCCCCGCTCTGCACGATCTTTAGGGATATTTATCCCACTGTGCATTTATCTTATCTTTTTAGCGCCATCTCCTGCAGCGGCCTTTTTGCCCTCCCAAGAGCGCTCTACCTCCCTCACAACCTTCAGAACCTCCGAGGTAATTATGAGATTTATGTATATCACTACTCAGAGAACACTTTCTCTGGTTGCCCTGGTTGCCCGGCTTGTCATTGTTTATAACTTGGCCTTCATCACACCCTTTAGGTGGTTTTACCGGGCTGCCACACATACATTGGGTTTCTCATACCTTTTGTATTGCGCTGTCCTGCCTCCAGGTAATTCACAAAAACTTTTGTATTGGGGATCTTAATGCCATTTTACATTATTAGCACCCGCGCTTGGGAATGCCATAACCTTATGGAGTGTGTGCCATATATATGGTGTTGCCCTTATACAGGGTGGGCGGACATATATTGCTGGAGCTCTCCCTGCTCTTCTCGCTTCATTACTGTTTATTCACTATGTCACATTTTCATTATAGGTGTTCACTCTGCACTCGTGTCCCTAGTGCCACAGTCAGACACCCTGCAGCACTGCCCTCACAGTATCCTTCTGGGCATCAGCTCAATTTGTGTTGAATCTCAGCATCTAGGGTATACAACTGCTTGTTTTCCTTATCCACGATCACAGCTTCTTATAGCCTAGCCTAGGAATTCTACGACTCACGGATCACCAGTCTGGATTATCCCTGACCGTCACGGTTGTCACTGGTTATTTATTATTTATTTTTTGTTCATCATGTACTGATCTTGTTTGTATATCCATTATAATTTGACCTGTTCTCTTCTTGTGTATAAATTTGTCAACTAATTGTATATCAGATGCCATTTACAACTTTGTAATTGTTGTTTGCATATTTTTTCAGCTTTATGAGAGATGTTTCTGATGAAGGTCTTATGACCGAAAACGTTTAGACACTCTCGAACTGGTCGCACAAATAAACAAAACTCTTACGTTTTTTGCAAATGAATCTCTGAGTGCCAAGTGCTTTATTGTCTATATACGGGTTGGATACCCTACTTGTGCACCACCCAGGAACCTTGAGTGCCGTGAACTCTTGACATATCTGATCAGAGGCGTAGCTAGGGTTTTGGTTTCGTTTTGGGAAGGGGCCAAACTGCTGAGTGGGCCCCTTACAACTGGGTGACGCACCCTAATAGCCTCAGCAGATGACCGCGCTGTTGCTGAAAATCTCTATACAAAGACCAACATTGATATTACCGCCATATGGTCAGTGGTTGATACCAGTCCTATAGAACATATAAGTGATTACAGTACAGCAGGGGTGGGGTACCGCAGGCCCCCAGGCCATCTACGTCCCTTGATGACCTTTTATCAGGCCCCTGAGCAGATTCTCAGGGACCACATTCTTTGGCAAGGAGCTGTATTTTGATTGCCACAGGCTCAATTTCTTCTTGCTCTGTTAGCACACACACGCAGTGTTCACTACAGAAAACTGAAGGGCATGCAATGAAAGATTACGTCCTGACACCAGTGCCAGAGTCAGGATGCACTTTGTGGGTGGAGTTTGTACGGCCCCCGAAGGATGTTATAAATATCCAAATGGCCCTTGGTAGAAAAACAGATTTCCCACCCCTGCTATAGAGTCTACCTATGGAGGATGCATTATACTATAGAATCTGCCTATGGGGAAGTGCATTAGACTATAGAGTCTGCCTATGGGGGGGCGTTATTAAATGTAAAATGGGCACTTATTGTTATAGGGGAACTCAGGTTACTGTGACTGTGAAAGGTGCACACACAGGGCATTATTACAGTCATATGAAAAAGTTTGGGCACCCCTATTAATCTTAAGCTTAATGTTTTATAAAAATTGTTTTTTTTTGCAACAGCTATTTCAGTTTCATATATCTAATAACTGTTGGACACAGTAATGTTTCTGCCTTGAAATGAGGTTTATTGTACTAACAGAAAATGTGCAATCTGCATTCAAACAAAATTTGACAGGTGCATAAGTATGGGCACCCTTATCATTTTCTTGTTTTAAATATTCCTACCTACTTTTTACTGACTTACTAAAGCACTTTTTTTGGTTTTGTAACCTCATTGAGAAGAAGAATGGTGAGATCAGTCAAGGACAATCCTCAGACCATCTCCAGAGAGCTGCAGCATCAACTTGCTGCAGATGGTGTCACTGTGCATCGGTCAACTATACAACGCACTGTGTTTTTATGCCGCCATGCATAACTCCTTTTTGTATTACCAAACAACTCAATCTTGGTTTCATCAGTCCACAGGACCTTCTTCCAAAAAGAAATGGGCTTCTCCAAATGTGCTTTTGCATACCTCAGCCGACTCTGTTTGTGGCGTGCTTGCAGAAACGGCTTCTTTTGCATCACTCTCCCATACAGCTTCTTCTTGTGCAAAGTGCGTTGTATAGTTGACCGATGCACAGTGACACCATCTGCAGCAAGTTGATGCTGCAGATCTCTGGAGGTGGTCTGAGGATTGTCCTTGACTGATCTCACCATTCTTCTTCTCTGCCTTTCTGATGTTTTTCTTGGCCTGCCACTTCTGGCCTTAACAAGAACTGTACCTGTGTTCTTCCATTTCCTTACTATGTTAATCACAGTGGAAATTGACAGGTTAAATCTCTGAGACAGCTTTTTGTATCCTTCCCCTGAACAACTATGTTGAATAATCTTTGTTTTCAGATCATTTGACAGTTGTTTTGAGGAGCCCATGATGCCACTCTTCGGAGGAGATTCAAACAGGAGAACAACTTGCAATTGGCCACTTTAAGTAGCTTTTCTCATGATTGCATACACCTAGCTATGAAGTTCAAAGCTCAATGAGGTTACAAAACCAAAAAAAGTGCTTTAGTAAGTCAGTAAAAAGTAGGTAGGAGTATTTAAAACAAGAAAATTATAAGGGTGCCCATACTTATGCACCTGTCAAATTTTGTTTGAATGCAGATTGCACATTTTCTGTTCGTACAATAAATCTAATTTCAAGGCAGAAACATTACTGTGTCCAACAGTTATTAGATATATGAAACTGAAATAGCTGTTGCAAAAATAATTTTTTTTATAAAACATTAAGCTTAAGATTAATAGGGGTGCCCAAACTTTTTCATGACTGTATTTTCTAGGGGTCAAAATGTGGGCACTGTTTTCTAGGGCACTTGCACACAGCATTACTATATTCTAGTGGTTTGTTTCACCAGCCAAAGGCACACAGTACCACACAGTAGGTGCAGTAACAGGGACACATATGGCAGCAGTATTGGGGTATCAGCAAGATAAGGAGTTTGAGCAGGTTGGGAAGGAATAGATGGGGATGGTGCTGAAAATATGAGACTTGAAATGTGTCTTTGTTGTAATCTCTGCATCCGAGTCCTGGGTGGAAGAAGTCGTCATGTCGGTCTGGGCCAGATGGAAAGGACGGGAAAAGTGAGCGATTCTATCAGAAAGATCATCAGCTGTAAGTTACCATCTATAACTTTACTGCAGGGGTGGGGAATCTTTTTTCTACATCTACCAATGGATATTTATACCATCCTTCGGGGGCCGTACAAACTCCGCCTATAAAGTGCATCCTGACTCTGGCACTGGTTTCAGGACGTAATCGCTCATTGCATGCCCTTCAGTGTTCAGTAGTTTAGTCTGCGTGCTAACAGAGCAAGAAGAAATTAATGAGCTGGTGGCAACAAAAATACAGCTCCCTGCCCAAGAATGCGGTCCCTGAGAATCTGCCCAGGGGCCTGATAAAAGTTCATCAAAGTTATGGCCCTGGGGCCTGAGGTTTCCCACCCCTGCCCTAAATAAATGTTTATATTGTCATTTGGAGGGTGACATACTCCCTTTAAATATCATCCTTCTTGGCAGCACATTGTCCTGTGAACGCATACTGCCAAGAACAGTGCTGTTCTATGTACACAGGACAATCATGTAAAGATTGTCCTGTGCACATGTAAGTGCGGTCACAGACTGCCTAAACAGGTTATTAAATGACTGACAATCTGCTTGATATACAGTAGCAGATCAGTGGTCATTTAAAACTGCACTTAGCTAATGTAATGTAGCCATTTTTAGATCTAGGTACCTCACAGGTCCTGGAGTCATGATGACTTGTGCCATCTACAGCTCATCTCTGCAGACTTCCATCTTCTCCACTCTTTCGCAGTACATCTCCACTCTTTCGCAGTACATCGCCACACGATGCCTTGAAAAATAACAGTGTTGTTATAATGCTTCTGAATAAAAAGAACCAGCCATGTTGTGCCCTGAATAAGCATAACTCTGTGAACCCAAATAAATTAATTGCTCCTCGCTGTGATCCCTGCACAAAAAATGGCCTCACACTGTCCCTCTGATGGTACATGGCATCCACACTGTTCTTTCATATAAAATACTTCCACTATACTGCCCCATTATATACTACGACTACCACACCATCTCCCCTTATACACTATGGGCACCACACCGTCCCCCTTATATATTATGAGAACCGCGCCGTCCCCCCTTATGAATTATGCCCATTACACTCACCCCACTTATGAACTACGATCTCCACACTGTCCCCACCAAATGCTGCCCCCCTTTCTATAGTAATCTGATGCTGCCCTTCTTCCATAGTAATCCCACCCCACGCTACACCCTTTTCAATAGTGGTCCCACCCTTCGCTGCTCCCTTTTTACTAGTAATCCCACCCAACTCTACTCCTTTTCCATAGTAATCCCACCCTACGCTGCCCCTTTTCCACAGTCATCCCACCCCAGGCTGCCCTCTCTCCATAGTGATACCAACCCACGCGGCTCCCTGTTCTATAGTGGTCTCTCTCCATGCTGCCCCTTCTCCACAATTCCCCTTTGTCCACAATGAACGCACCCACACTGAACCCCTTTCCATGGTGATCCCATCCCATGCTGCCCCTTTTCCATATTCTTCCCACCCCACACTGCCCCTTTTTCTAGTGATCCCACCCCATGCTGCCCATTTTCTATAGTGATGACACGCTGCCCTTTTCCATAGTCATCCCACATTGCCCCCTTTTCCATAGATATCCCACCCTATGCAGTCCCCTTTTTCATAGACATCCCAACCCATACAGCCCCCTTTTTAATATACAGTGGGTACGGAAAGACCCCTTTACATTTTTCACTATGTTTCATTGCAGCCATTTGGTAAATTCAAAACAGTTCATTTTTTCACATTAATGTATACGCTGCACTCCATCTTGACTGAAAAAAAATATAGAAATTTTTGCAAATTTAATAAAAAGAAAAACTGAAATATAACATGGTCATAAGTATTCAGACCCTTTGCTCAGACACTCATATTTAAATCACATACTGTCCATTTCCTTGTGATCCTCCTTGAGATGGTTCTACTCCTTCATTGGAGTCCAACTGTGTTTAATTAAATAGATAGGACTTGATTTGGAGGCACACACCTGTCTATATAAGACCTCACAGCTCAAAGTGCATGTCAGACCAAATGAGAATCATGAGGTCAAAGGAACTGGCCAACGAGCTCAGAGATAGAATTGTGGCAAGGCACAGATCTGGCCAAGGGTACAACATAATTTCTGCAGTACTCAAGGTTTCTAAGAGCACAGTGGCCTCCATAATCCTTAAATGGAAGACGTTTGGGACCACCAGAAGTCTTCCTAGACCTGGCCGTCCAGCCATACTGAGCAGTGGTGGGAGAAGAGCCTTGGTGAGAGAGGTAAAGAAGAACCCCAAGATCACTGTGGCTGAGCTCCAGAGATGCAATAGGGAGATGGGAGAAAGTCCCAAAGTCAACTATCACTGCAGCCCTCCACCAGTCAAGCCTTTATGGCAGAGTGGCCAGACAGAAGCCTCTCCTCAGTGCAAGACATATGAAAGCCCGCATAGAGTTTGCTAAAAAACACATGAAGGACTCCCAGACTTTGAGGAATAAGATTCTCTGGTCTGATGAGATGAAGATAGACCTTTTTGGTGATAATTGTAAGCGGTATGTGTAGAGAAAACCAGGCACTGCTCATCACCTGCCCAATACAATCCCAACAATGAAACATGGTGGTGGCAGCATCATGCTATTGGGGTGTTTTTCAGCTGCAGAGACAGGACAACTGATTGCCATTGAAGGAAACATGAATGCGACAAAGAACAGATATCCTGGATGAAAACCTCTTCCACAGTGCTCTGCACCTTAGACTTGGCTGAAGGTTCACCTTCCAACAAGACAATAACCCTAAGCACACAGCTAAAATAACAAAGGAGTGGCTTCAGGACAACACTGTGACCATTCTTGACTGGCCCAGCCAGAGCCCTGACCTAAACCCAATTGAGCATCTCTGGAGAGACCTGAAAATGGCTGTACACCAACGTTCACCATCCAACCTGATGGAACTGGAGAGGATCTGCAAGGAAGATGGCAGAGGATCCCCAAATCCAGGTGTGAAAAACTTGTTGCATCATTCCCAAGAAGACTCATGGCTGTACTAGCTCAAAAAGGTGCTTCTACTCAATACTAAGAAAAGGGTCTGAATACTTATGATCATGTGATATTTCAGTTTTTCTTTTTCAATAAATTTGCAAAAGTTACTACATTTCTGTTTTTTTTAGTCAAGATGGGGAGCAGAATGTACATTAATGAGAAAAAAAAGTGAACTTTTTTGAATTTAACAAATGGCAGCAATGAAACGGAGTGAAAAGTTTAAAGGGGTCTGAATACTTTCCATACCCACTGTACATCTCACTCCATGCGGCTCCCTTGTTTATAGACATTCCATCCCATGCAAACCCCTTTTTTATATAATATCCCACCCCATACGGCCCTCTTTTTGATATAGCCAACCACATGTGGACCCCGTTTTCATAGACCACCCCACCCAGCCTTTTTCACAGATATCCCACCCCATTCTGACCATTTTCATAGATTCCCACCCCATGCTGCAGCCTTTTTCAAAGACATTTTTTAAATCCTGAGGCTGCCCCCATGACCCATTGCCCAAAGGCTCTGGACCTCCGATGCCTAGTGGCAAATTCAGGCCTGACTATTAAGGCACTTTAACACTGCACTGTCGCTTTATAGTCATCATCACTATCACATACTGTATCTGTAGAATGCTCGCAGGTGTGTAGGATGTAGTGACACACAGGAGGCAGAACAAAGGTTAACAGGTTCTTTATGTATAGGAACAGTAATGGTACAAGCAGGGGGTAAGGAATGTGATTGGAGGATAGGGGGAAAGTCAAATGCACTAGAATATAACAGGTTATCTTATCAGTCTCTGTGCGCTGGAGGAAGGTGGCTGGAAGATCCCACGGCGTCGCCTCAGGCGGCGCGAGATGTCTCCGATCCGGTCCCGCAGATGAGCGATGCACTTTCTCCTGGCGATGACAAATCCTCCGGGTTCTTCGGCATGTGATCTCCTGATCCGTGCACACAGTGAGGCAGAGGTTATGGTCGGCGGCACAGAAGAAAAAGCAGAAAGCTCAGTAGGCAAGGCAGCAGGAGCACACAGTCCAGCAGACACAGCCACAGGCCGGTCCTAAGCAGGCACTGCAAAAATGGAACTAAGCGGTGCCTCCGTGGTGGTGAGCAGAGCAAAGGTCAGCACTACCCGGTGTAGTAGTAGGTAGTAGGGTAGGATGTGTCAGCAGTCTGGCTAGCTTGAGGTATAGACACAGCTAGCGGGCGTGGATCCATGAAGAGGGAGTTAACCGTCTCACTACTCAAAAGCTCGTTCCCCACCAAGTGTCCCGTCTTCCCACTCAAACTGCTATTTATGTCGGACTCGTCTCCACTAGTCAGGTGTCCTGTACTGCTCCAGTCAGCAATCTCTTCCTCCTGGACCACTGGTGACTGACCCGACGGGCCGGAAGCACGAGCACCGCTGACCCCGTCACGTGATCAGGGGTCATTGGTGCGTTGCCGTCACAACCAGTGGTCTCCTCAAGACCTCTATGGTTGTGGATGGCAGATTGCTATGAGTGTCACCCCGTGGTCGGCGCTCATAGCAATGCTGTAATTCAGCTTCACACAGGTGATCTGTGCATCATCTCTATGTAGCAGAGGCGATCGAGTAGTGGATGCTTCTAGCCTCCCATGGAGACTATTGAAGCATGCCAACATAAAAAAAAAAGTGTTTAAAAATATAAAAAAATATAAAAGTTCAAATCACCCCCCTTTTGCCCCAATCAAAATAAAAAAATAAAAAAATCAAACCTACACCTAGTATCGCCGCGTTCAGAATCGCCCGATCTATCAATAAAAACAAAGATTAACCTTATCACTAAAGGGCGTAGCGAGAAAAAATTTCAAAACGCCAAAATTACGTTTTTTTGGTCACCCTGGCATTGCATTAAAATGCAATAACGGGCGATCAAAGAACGTATCTGCACCAAAATGGTATCATTAAAAACGTCAGCTCGGCCCGCAAAAGCCCACAGCCAACCCCAGATCACAAAAATGGAGACGCTACGGGTATCGGAAAATTGCGCAATTTTTTTTTTTTTAAGCAAACTCTGGATTTTTTTCCCACCATTTAGATAAAAGAGAACCGAGACATGTTTGGTGTCTATGAACTCGTAATGACCTGGAGAATCACTGTGGCAGGTCAGATTAAGCATTTAGTGAACCTAGCACAAACGACAAACAAAAAACAAGTGTGGGATTGCACTTTTTTTGCAATTTCATCGCACAATTAATTTTTTTCCAGTTTTCTGTTACACGACATAGTAAAACCAATGGTGTCGTTCAAAAGTACACAAAACAAGCCCTCACATGGCCATATTGACGGAAAAATAAAAAAGTTATGGCTCTGGGAAGAAGGGGAGCGAAAAACGAAAAAAGCTCCGAGGGTTAACAATGCATCATTATTGTTATACACTATTATAGCCCTTTTTTATTGCAATCATTTTGGCGCTATTTGTCTTCAGGATTGCAGTTTGTAGTCGTGCTGATATCTAGCAGTACTATGATATATTTCTGCAATACTGTCATGATGTAGATGGCTTGCCCCTAGCAGCATGTTATTTGCCGCTTTGACATAGTCATTTTCCTCAGATACTAATGGAAGTAGCGCCTCATTTATACTGTTATGCAGTCATATGGCCACACAAGTCTTCACTTCAATAATACATCACTTCTGTCTGCATTATTTGGCTGCTTAGGTGCCTATGCTGGGTGCGCGCATGCGCCTTCCATTCCATACTCCTGACCTCGGAAGTTCTGTTGTTGCTGACACACACCGTCACCCAGGCGACACCTCAAGCGTGCGTTCCACCAGCCGAAAACCGGAAGTCACATGACTTCATGAGGGCGGAGTTGGGTCAGACACCCAGCGCAACACAATACCCTTTTACACGCATGTCTCGCCTGTACCATGTGATCGTATTGTCCGCTTCTTATTGGCCACCTCTTAGTAGTTAGTAGACAAGCATCCCCTTGCTGGAAGAAGCGGGGCAAACTGCACAGCGGGGTAGGAGGGACTCGGAGCAGCCATAGAGGTTTGCCCCAGGATAGGCTGTGCATGTAGGTATTTATGGTCTTCCAATGATAATATGCTGGGATGTGTGACTGCTCAGTAATAGCACCTCAGTAATTGTGCGATGCCGAGCGCTTCACATGGCTATCAGCACGTATATGGCCGGCACAGCACAGCCTGGGCTATAGTGGATGTGGCCAGCTGGGCCCCTCAGTGTGCGCCTCCTTTAGCTTTATTTATGGATTTTGTGCATTTTATTTAATGAACTGTGATCTCTTAAATAGGTTTTGAATATTCCCTTTGTGTGCCTGACATCTAATTACTTAGATTTAATATACTGTAACTCAAAGTGATACAATAACAATCTAAAAAAAAAAAAAAAAAAAAAAATATATATATATATATATATATATATATATATATATATACACACTAGATGGTGGCCCGATTCTAACACATCGGGTATTCTAGAATATGCATGTCCACGTAGTATATTGCCCAGTGACGTAGTATACAGCACAGAGCCACGTAGTATATTGCCCAGCCACGTATGTCACAGGTTAAAAAATAAACATATACTCACCTTCCGAGGGGCCCCTTGTAGTTCTGTCGCCTGTGTGCGGTGCAGGCGGCAGCTTCCAGTCCCAGGGTGTGATGACGTCGCGGTCACATGACCGTGACGTCATAGCAGGTCCTTGTCGCATACCATCCTTAGCACCGGAACCTGCCGCTTGCATGGAGCGGTCACCGGAGCGTCGCGAGGAGCGGGAAAGGCGGCGGAAGGTGAGTATATAATGATTTTTTTATTATTTTTAACATTAGATGTTTTTACTATTGAGGCTGCATAGGCAGCATCAATAGTAAAAACTTGGTCACACAGGGTTAATAGCGGCGGTAACGGAGTGAGTTACCCGCGGCATAACGCGGTCTGTTACTGCTGGCATTAAGCGTGTGTGAGCCGTGACTGCGGGGATTATGGAGCTGGCGCCGGGCACTGACTACAGGGGAGTAGGTAGGGACTAATCGGACTGTGGCCGTCGCTGATTGGTCGCGGCAGCCATGACAGGCAGCTGGCAAGACCAATCAGCGACTTGGATGCCATGACAGACAGAGGCCGCGACCAATGAATATCCGTGACAGAAAGACAGAAGTGACCCTTAGACAATTATATATATATATATGTATATTTATTTTTTTTCTTTTGTGGCAATGATTATTAATAATAATAATCTTTATATAGCGCTAACATTCCGCAGCGCTTTACAGTTTAACAGTTTCAAACACAACAGTCATAGGTAACAACGTTAATAAAATAGTTAAAGCACAATAAGACGACCCTGCTCGTGAGAGCTTACAATCTACAGTGAGGTGGGGGAGATACAAAGTACAGGAGCGAATGGGGGACTCTCTCCCTCTCCCTGATAGGCCGCTCTGAAGAAATGTGTTTTGAGGGAGCGCTTAGAACTATGCAAGTTGTGGATGGTCTTAATTTCTTGGGGTAGAGCAATCCAGAGGATTGGCGCAGCATGGGAGAAGTCTTGGAGTCGGGAGTTGGAGGTACGGATTAGTGCAGAGGTTAGTCAGTCATTTGCAGAGGTCGGTTAGGCCGATAGACAGAAATGAGGGAGGAGATGTAACGGGGTGCCGCACTGTGGAGAGCTTTGTGGGTGAGAACAAGTACTTTGAATTGGATTCCATAATGAATGGGCAGCCAGTGTAACGACTGTCGAAGAGCAGACATGTCTGAATACTGTGGTATGGCGACTGGTCATGTAATTAATGGGCGGTATGTATCGCAGAGGTGGGTGGCCCTGTGATGAAAGCCTGGGCGTGTTTTGGTCAGCAGATCTACTGCTGAGGGATTTGTTTTACATTGTTAAGGCTTCCGGGTGATTGGAGAGATGGGTGGGTCCAGTCACTTACAAACCCACCCAAAGGGATGTGTCTGAATACCCAAGATGAAGCCTGTTTGTGATTTTGTGTTTGGGGACCTGTGGTGATGTCACGATCACCTGACTAGCCTTGTGATAGGTACCTGGGTGTGGTTACACCTATGTAATGGAGGTGTGTTTGGCACATGGGAGTGAGTGCTGGCTAGTCTGAGCCAGAGCAAGGAGGTCTGTGAGATACCTCCTTAGTGGACGGTCTGATAACTGTGAGCGATACTGACCGGGGTCAGTGAGAGACGTCTGTGGATAAGAGGCATCCGGGGACCTGTGAGATGGTCGCCAACAGGTAACGGACTGTAATCCGTGTTATGCTGACCGGGGTCAGAGAAGGACTGTGGTTCCACTGTAAAGCCCAATGTGTACAGATGGTGTTCAGGCTGTTGCATACTACAAAGTTCCTGAGGGTGCGGTTTATGCAAATCGAAATAAACCAAATAGACTGTTTTTGTAAGAAAATTGTGCCTGTGTACGTTTATCTCTTTGCCAAGCGAGTGTTCCCCAAGACACGCAGTAAGCGCTATCTTACAATACTGATTAGCTAGATGAACAACCCTGGTTGCTGCATTAAGGATGGACTGGAGAGGTGAAGTTTAGCGAGGGGGAGGCCAACTAATAGAGTATTGCAGTAGTCCAGGCGGGAGTGGATCAGGGCGACAGTGAGGGTTTTTGTTTTGTTTCCATGGTGAGAAAAGGGCGGATTCTAGAGATGTTCTTTGGGATTTCTAGAAACGCCATCCACCCCTATGTCCACAGACTCCCCCCGCGGAGACGGACATGCGGCACGTCTTTCAGGACCTCAGCATGTCTATTTCTCTTGCAGAGACGTGAACCTCCGCAACAGAAATTACATCCATACAATGCACTGAATGCAGTAAATCCGCACGGTTCAGTGATCACATGCGGAATTACCTGTGTTCAATAGACGGCAGCGCTTTGGACACAGCGAACATGTGCTGTGTCCAGAGCGCTGCTCGTTCTGGCTCGTGGGCACATAGCCTAAAGCTAGCACTGGTACTATATATAAAGTGATCCACATGTTGGTGTGGTGGTCACCCTGATGTGCGTTTCAGCAGCAGCCTTCTTCCATGTTTGGTGTCATGTCAGTGAGACTTCTCCTTAGAACTGTCTCCACAACGAGAATGATAATTACTGGTCATGTGGTGCATAGAATAATCCCAGCAGGTGATGTGATGGTCCTGGTCATGGGTAGAGCCACATGAGCAGGACTCAGCTGTATGACCTGAGGCCCTGCCTGCCCAAGGTACATCGGTCGTCTGCACAATCCAGCATCGTTAGAAGATGAGCATATATTGGGGGGGGGGGGGGGGAGTATAATAACGTTTTTTGTGATTTTGTTTTGAGGCATATTGCATTTATAAGAATTAACTTGTGGCTGTTGTATGAGTGATGTTAAAATGAAAAAATTGCGTAGATGAAATCTGAAAAACATGAGGTCCAGCACATGTTTCTGCGGCAAAAGCCCTAGGGGAAAAAAGGGATCCTGTGTCACATAACATGCACTATTAAATAATAATAATACTATTTTTTATTTATATAGCGCCAACATATTCCGCAGCACTTTACAATTAAGCGGGGACAAGTACAAACAATACATTCAGTACGAGTTAAGACAATTTAAACAGTGACATTAGGAGTGAGGTCCCTGCTCGCAAGCTTACAATCTACAAGGAAATGGGGGGACACAATAGGTGAAAAGTGCTTGTTATTTCAGGTCTGGCAATTATAATACATAGGGATTTTCATACAAAGCTGCATGATCCGGTCATCAGCCCGTGTGTTTAAGTGCAATAGTCAAGTATCAAGTGCAGTTATCATGTGCATGGAGGGTGTGGAGACAGATGAATAGTAGGGTGCAGATTCAGAGTAATATTTGGAAGGAGGGAACAGGGCAAAGTTAGTTTACTGAGTAGTTGGTGTGGTAGGCTTGTTTGAAGAGATGGGTTTTTAGAGTGCGCTTGAATAGGTCGGGGCTAGGTATCAGTCTGATCGTCTGGGGAAGTGCATTCCAGAGAGCTGGCGCAGCACGAGAGAAGTCTTGGAGACGGAGGTGTGAGGTTCGGATTACAGGGGATGTTAGTCTTAGGTCATTTGTAGAATGGAGGGCACGTGTAGGGCGATAGACAGAGATGAGAGAGGAGATATAAGGCGGTGCAGAACTGTGGAGAGCTTTGTGGGTGAGAGAGATGAGTTTATACTGGACCCTGTAGCGAATGGGTAGCCAGTGTAATGACTGGCACAAGATGGAGGCATCGGTGAAGCGGCTGGACAGAAATGTGACTCTGGCTGCAGCATTCAAGATGGATTGGAGAGGAGAAAGTTTGGTAAGAGGGAGACCGATTAGAAGAGAGTTGCAGTAGTCCAGACGAGAATGAATAAGAGCGACAGTAAGAGTCTTAGCAGTTTCAACAGTGAGAAAAGGTCGGATTCTGGAGATGTTTTTAAGATGCAGGTGACAAGAGCGAGTGAGTGATCGGATATAGGGAGTAAAGGAAAGTTCGGAGTCGAATATGACCCCAAGACGGCGGGCATGCTGCTTGGGAGTTATGGTTGAACCCTCCAGGGTAATTTTGATGTTGGGTAGAGTGAGGTTAGTAGAAGGGAGAAACACAAGAAGTTCCATTTTGGAGATATTTAGTTTCAGGTAGAGGGAGGACATGATGTTAGAGACAGCAGACAGACAATCCTTGGTATTTTGAATTAAGGTAGGGGTGATGTCGGGGGAAGAAGTGTATAATTGGGTGTCGTCAGCATAGAGATGGTACTGGAATCCAAATCTGCTGATTGTTTGTCCAATAGGGGCCGTGTAAAGAGAGAAGAGGAGGGGGCCTAGGACTGAGCCCTGCAGAACCCCGATAGTAAGGGGGAGAGGAAGAGGAGCCAGCAAAAGATACAGTGAAGGACGGTCAGAGAGGTAGGAGGAGAACCAGGAGAGGGCTGTGTCCTTGAGGCCTATGGAGCGGAGCATAGTGAGAAGGAACTGGTGATCCACAGTGTCGAATGCGGCAGATAGATCCAGGAGATCATATAACATCTGTTCAGAAGGGAACCTGTCAGCAGGATTGTGCACCATAACCTACAGACAGTGTCAGGTTGGTGCAGTTATACTGATTACAATGATGCCTGGTGATGAAATCTGTCTTGTGGTTGTTCAATCTTTTTTCTTTTTTTTTTCTCTTCGCCACGACAGCACCCACTTAAGAGAGGGGATCCGCCCCTAGGAACAGGAAACCCTATGGAGAGATAAAAGGGGCGGTCCCCCTCGCTCCCACAGTTGGTTTCCTGTTCCTACGGGAAGCGCTTGGAGAGAAGAGGATACCCAGCCTGGATGCCGCTTGCGCAGTTTACCTTTATGGGACGGCAAGGGCTCCAGAAGCTGTAAGCAGCGTCGGGGGTCCTATGGCAGCTTCCCCCCTCTGCTGGCAGGTACCGTGAGGCCAGGTCCGGGGAGTCGCCTGGCTCACGAAGATCCACCCAGTGGACCTGCGGGGACCGAATCGCTGGGGTAAGGAGATCCTGCGGCGCCATCTCCGATGGTGCGCAGGCAGCGTGGGTCCGGTGTACTGTCCCCCGGAAGCATTATCGCAACTTCCAGGGTGAGTTAGGAGGAGGACGGCGCCTGCGCTAACGCTGGTGGGTGCGCAGGCGCATACAGCATGGCCGCGACCCGGATGTAGCGGTCACTTCCGGGTGCGGCAGGAAGAAGATGGCGGCCCCCAATAGAAAAGGATGCCG
Source organism: Ranitomeya variabilis (assembly GCF_051348905.1). Classification (NCBI taxonomy): domain Eukaryota; kingdom Metazoa; phylum Chordata; class Amphibia; order Anura; family Dendrobatidae; genus Ranitomeya; species Ranitomeya variabilis. The sequence goes on along the minus strand of NC_135239.1, from coordinate 158,265,282 downwards.
ACACTGATCCTCCGGCGTCCATCATGGCATCTCCCCAGGACCCGGCGATGGCTTCATCCGAAGTCACCGCTATTACGCCTGGTAGCCGGACAAGCAGCAGTCGCAGATCTTCTTCTTCTAAAAGCACCAGAGATAAAAAATCAGGCCGATCGGCTCCTCCATCTGTACCTCCGTCTCCTCCTCATCAGCCGGTATTGTAACAACAACTTCACTGGGTGAGTGTGTGTGTGTGTACCCTCTTGGGCTGATTATACTCCCCCCTCTTTGTCTATATTCCTTAGGCAAAAAGAACAGGGAAAACCAAACACAAGCAATGTGCTTTATGTTCTCAGCCGCTCCCGGATAGTTATTTAAAGAAGCTGTGCCAGTCTTGCATCGAATCCACCTTACGTGAGGAATCTTCAGTAAGGTCGGAAGATATAAGGAGTATGATTAGAGAAGAATTACGGGCCTTCCGAAGCTCGGAAAAAATTCCTGAGGGTAGGAAAAAATATAATTCCCCCAGGTCTGAGCAGTCTTCTGATATTGAAGATAAGGATTCGGATGGTTCCCCAAGGATCATTTCCTCAGATGATGAGCGGGATACATGCTTTCCCACAGACAGTATTGATAATTTAGTCAAGTCAGTTTGTAACACCATGGGCATTGAGGATACGAAAATCCCTAAAACACCACAGGATGTGATGTTTGCTGGCCTGTCAGAAAGGAAAAAACCTTCTTTTCCTGTAATTCCAGCGATAAAAAATTTAGTAAAAAAAGGAGTGGGAAAGCCAGGGGCAAAGAGGATTGCCGTCTTTGTCAAAAAGACGCTATTACTTTAATGACGAAGATTTCTCCATATGGTCAAAAGCCCCGAAGGTAGATGCAGCAGTGGCATCCACTTCTAGGAAATCTTTACTACCCGTTGAAGATTCCGGTTCCTTGCAAGACCCGCTGGACCGGAAAGCTGATTCCCTCTTAAAAAGAGCATGGGAATCCTGTACAGGAGCTTTCAGGCCAGCTATATCGGCAACATACACTGCCAGGTCCATGTTAGTCTGGTTAAATGATTTAGAAGAAGGATTAAAAAGTGGCCTTTCCCGGGATAAACTGATCTCTTCCATGCCGTTAATCAGAGGAGCTACAGCCTTTTAAGCGGATTCCTCAGCTGATTCTATACGGTTAGCAGGCAAATCGGCAGGTCTGACTAACGCGGCTCGTCGAGCCTTATGGCTAAAGGGGTGGAAAGGAGATCCCCAAACGAAGTCTAAATTATGTGGTCTTCCATGCCAGGGTGAGTACCTATTTGGTACTAAGTTAGATGAAATACTAACTAAAGCGGGTGAGAGGAAGAAGGGGTTCCCCAATAATACTTATCTCCCATCCTATAGGAGAGCGTTCCGAAAGCCCGTGTTTAATAGAAGAAAGGACTATAAAAACCAAGACCGCTGGGCTAATAAAGACTTTAAACAGAAAGGAGCTTTTTTTCGGAAAACGTCCATTCAAACCTGAGGATAAACCCCGTTAGGACAGATCTACCCGTTGGTGGTAGGTTGTCTTTCTTCTATTCACAATGGCTGACAATGACTTCCAATCCGTGGGCAACTAGCCTTATATCTACGGGTCTAAAATTAAAATTTGTTTAAATCAATAAAAAAATTTGAAATAAAATTAAAATTTGCCCGAGTCCCTCCGGACTCATTTTTATTGACTTCCTTAAGGTCCCAATCACAACAAGAGGCCTTAGAACAGGAAATAATAAATCTCCTGTCCAAAGGGGTTCTAGTGGAAGTCCCTTTTCATCAAAAAGGAAGAGGTTTTTATTCCCCTTTATTTTTGATTCCGAAACCAGACGGATCATTCAGAACAATAATTAACCTGAAAAGACTAAACGTCTTCTTAGAGAACCAAACTTTTAAAATGGAGTCTATACGATCAACTATAAAGCTTCTGTTTCCCCATTGATTTATGGCAGTACTTGACCTTAAAGATGCGTATTACCATCTACCAATCTTCATCGAACATCAGCAATATCTACGGGTGGCAGTTATGATGGAAGGTCAAATAAGGCATTTTCAATATACAGCAATGCCCTTTGGACTGTCGATAGCTCCTAGAGTCTTCACAAAATTAATGTCAGAAGTAATGTCATTTTTGAGATTAAAAGACACACTTGTAATACCATATTTAGATGACCTTTTGATAGTGGGTAACTCCCTTTCCCAATGCCATCAACGTTTACTTGATACAATTTCGTCCCTGCAGGAATTGGGGTGGTTAGTAAACTGGGAAAAATCCAAATTGTCCCCCACAACTCGACAAACATTCCTAGGGCTTATTCTAGATTCTATAAATCAAAGGTGCTTTCTTCCCGACTCTAAACAATTAGCAATTATAAACAAGGTACAATCGGTGATTAATAACCCCTAATAACCCCCTAATTTCCCTAAGAGAAGGTATGTCCCTTCTTGGTTCTTTCACATCATGTATTCCGGCTGTCCCATGGGCTCAATTCCATAGTAGAAAATTACAGTATACAATTCTACAAGAAGAAGAGAGATTACAGGGCCAATTAGATAGTCGGTTATCCTTACCAACAGACGTGTTAAAATCTCTTACCTGGTGGTTAGATCAGAGTCATTTTACCAGTGGGGTTCCCTGGGTGGTTAAACCTTCTAAAACAATCTTCACCGATGCCAGTCCTAGTGGTTGGGGAGCACACTTAGGAGATCAAATAGTTCAAGGTCTGTGGTCTCTTAGAGAATCGAACGATTCTTCTAATAAAAAAGAACTGAAGGCTATCTATCATGCCCTATGTAAATTTCTTCCACAGCTACACCGAACGCATACAAGAATCTTTTCAGACAACATGACAGCGGTGGCATACATAAACCACCAAGGGGGAACAAGATCAGAAGCTCTGTCTATAGCCGGCGACATTCTAACCATAGCAGAGGAGCACCTCCTATCCTTATCAGCACTGCATGTGAGAGGAGTCGACAATCCAAAAGCGGATTTCCTCAGCCGCCACACTCTCCGCCAAGGAGAGTGGGTTCTCAACCGTCGTATCTTTTTAATGATAGTCAAAAAATGGGGCACTCCCGAGATAGACCTTTTTGCGACGAGGCACAACAGACAAGTCAAAAAGTTCACTTCATTGTTCCGATCCAACAATCCAGATATCTTCGATGCTCTGCAAGTCCCATGGACATTCCAGAAAGCATATGCCTTCCCTCCGTTAATTCTTCTTCCAACTGTGATCAGAAAGATAAGGGAGGACAGAGCAAACGTGATCTTAATAGCTCCGTTTTGGCCCAAGAGGCCATGGTTTTCCTGGCTGAGAGCCATGTCAATCTCAGACCCGTGGATCCTTCCGGAGGATCAGGATCTTCTCTTCCAGGGCCCCTTCAACCACCCTCATGTGAAGGGTCTACGGTTGACAGCCTGGAATTTGAGAGGCAGCTGCTAAGGATGAGAGGGTTTTCTAACAAAGTAATTGACACTCTGCTACTAAGTAGGAAAAAATCCACCACATCTATTTATGTAAGAGTGTGGAAAAAATTTCTAAACCGCTACCCGACAGCCCTATCAAACGAAATTCATATTCCTATGATTCTAGAATTTCTTCAAAAAGGGCGCGATTTGGGTCTGGCAGTCAGTACCTTAAAAGTACACATTTCTGCGCTTGGTGCTTTATATGCTCACGATATTGCAGGTAACAAGTGGGTAGCCAGGTTTATCGCAGCTTGCCAAAGGTCAGAGACAGTTCAAATTCCCCATGTACCACCTTGGGATGTTAATTTAGTCCTCGAAGCTCTGACAGACCACCCCTTTGAGCCACTACATTCAGCTCACATAAAACACGTCTCCATCAAGACAGCTCTTCTTGTCGCGTTGGTATCGGCTAGAAGAGTAAGTGACATACAGGCATTATCGATAGATCCACCGTTTATGTCTATATTTCCAGATAGAATTGTCCTAAAAACGGACCCTTCCTACTTACCCAAAGTATGCACTAAATTTCATAGATCACAAGAAATTTTCCTTCCCTCCTTCTATGATAACCCTACGAATCAGGAAGAACAAAAATACCACACATTAGATGTGACGAGAGCCATATTAGCCTATTTAGATAGAACTAGCGCCTGGAGGAAGAGCAGGGCTCTTTGTTTCCTTCCAGGGTCATAGAAAAGGAGATGGAATCACGAAGGGTACTTTATCTCGGTGGATTCGGGATGCAATATGTCTGGCCTATTCATCCAAAGGGGAGAACCCGCCTGAGACCGTAAAAGCACATTCCACTCGGGCGATAGCATCATCCTGGGCCGATCGAGCGGAAGTTCCAATAGAACTAATATGTAAGGCCGCAACCTGGGCTTCTCCTACTACCTTCTATAATCACTATAGATTGGATTTATCTACTTCATCTGACCTGTCCTTTGGTAGATCAGTTCTTAACACTGTGATCCCTCCCAAATGACTATCTCTGAAAGTCTCTCAAGTGGGTGCTGTCGTGGCGAAGAGAAAACACCGGATTACTCACCGGTAATGCTCTTTTATAGAGCCACGACAGCACCCCTTTACTTCCCACCCTAATAAGTTATTTTTATATAGGAGCACGATTAAGGGTGTTTTGGTTCTTGTAGTTAGCCATACTTAAGTTAACTAATGATAAATGATGAAATCAAATTGCCTACTAAAACTGGTGGGCGGTTCCTCGCAATCTCTGTAACCCAACTGTGGGAGCGAGGGGGACCGCCCCTTTTATCTCTCCATAGGGTTTCCTGTTCCTAGGGGCGGATCCCCTCTCAAGTGGGTGCTGTCGTGGCTCTATAAAAGAGCATTACCGGTGAGTAATCCGGTGTTTTTTTTTTTTTTATATAACTCAAATAGGTTTTTATTAAGAAGAACATCAACATCCCATCAACAACCCCCAACATTACAAACTCAAAACCCCGTTTTGACAGCTCACACTCTTCCATTAACATGACCTGTACAAGTATATAGATTTGTATTATACATTATCACCTACTGTAGCAGTGTAGACCAGGATCCCTACAGATAATTACCCCAGAGACTGTTACCCCACCTATCCACCTCCTAACCCGTTTCCAGCCAAGGCACCAACAGTTTGTCATACATCCCCAGTTTCCCCCTTTTCCAGAGTAATAACATGCTTCACATAGTTGAGGTATTCTCTTGAAGGTAGATCCTCCTTTATCCAGTTCCTTGCTATTACCTTTCGAGTTATATTTAGTAATCTAGCAATTGCCACATTCAGGTTGTTATCCACTATTATTATTATTATTATTATTATTATTTATTTAGCACCATTAATTCCATGGTACTGTACCTGAGAAAGGGGTTACATACAGCGTTAAAGATATCGTTTACAGTAAACAAGTTTACAATGACAGACTGGTACGGAGGGGAGAGGACCCTGTCCTTGCGGACTTACATTCTGTTGGATAGTGGGGAAGAGACAGAAGGTAGGGGGCGGCTCTGTCGATGGCGAGGCGGCGGCTCTGGCGATGGCGAGGCGGCAGAATGGTTATTGCAGGCTGTAGGCTTTCCTGAAGAGATAGGTTCCGTCTGAAGGATCTGAGGGTGGTGGATAATCGGACGTGTTGAGGCATGGAATTCCAGAGGATGGGGGATATTCGGGAAAAATCTTGGAGGCGGTTGTGTGAGGAACGAATAAGTGTGGAGGAGAGTAGGGGTCTTGGGAGGATTGGAGATTACGTGAGGGAAGATATTGGGAGATTAGTTCAGAGATATAGGGAGGGGACAGGTTGTGGATGGCTTTGTAGATCAGTGTTAGTAGTTTGAACTGGATTCGTTGGGGAATTGGGAGCCAGTGGAGGGATTTGCAGAGGGGAGAAGCAGGGGAGTAACGAGGAGAGAGGTGGATTAGCCGGGCAGCAGAGTTGAGGACAGACTGGAGCGGTGAAAGAGAGTTGCAGTAGTCGAGGTGGGAGATGATGAGGGCATGCACAAGAGTTTTGGTAGATTGTGGGCTGAGGAAGGAACGGATTCTGGCAATGTTTTTGAGTTGGAGGCGACAGGAGGTGGCAAGAGTTTAGACGTGCGGTTTGAAGGACAGGGCAGAGTCGAGAGTTACCCCGAGGCAGCGGATTTCAGGTGCGGGAGAGAGCGTGATGCCGTTTACCATAATAGACAGATCAGGTAGGGGGGATACGGGAGATGGGGAAAGATGATGAGTTCGGTTTTGTCTACATTGAGTTTTAGGAAGCGAGAGGTGAAGAAGGTGGATATGGCTGACAGACACTTCGGGATTCTGGACAGCAGAGAGGTGACATCTGGGCCAGAGAGGTAGATCTGAGTGTCGTCCGCATACAGGTGGTACTGGAAGCCATGGGACTTTATGAGTTGTCCTAGGCCAAGGGTATAGATGGAAAAAAAGTAGGGGCCCTAGGACAGAGCCTTGAGGGACTCCAACAGAGAGAGGATGGGATGAGGAGGTGGTGAGGGAGTGGGAAACGCTAAATGTGCGGTCAGAAAGGTTTGAGGCAATCCAGGACAGGGCAAGGTCTTTGATGCCAAGGGAAGAAAGAATCTGTAGCAGTAGGCAGTGATCGACTGTGTCGAAAGCAGAGGACAGGTCAAGAAGGAGGAGGATGGAGAACTGTCTGTTAGCTTTGTTTGTGAGTAAGTCATTAGTAATTTTTGTCAGGGCCGTTTCGGTGGAGTGGTGGGGGCGGAAGCCAGATTGGAAGTTGTCAAGGAGAGAGTTAGATGAGAGGTGGGAGGAAATTTGAGCATGGACATGCTGCTCAAGGAGTTTTGAAGCAAACTAGCAGTGATATGGGGCAGTAGCTGGGCATAGCAGTTGGGTCAAGGTTAGTTTTTTTGAGGATGGGTGTGATGGTGGCATGTTTGAAGGCAGAGGGTAAGGTACCAGAAGATAGCGATAGGTTGAAGAGATGGGTTAGGGCTGGAATGAGCATGTTAGTGAGGTTGGGGAGCAGGTGGGAGGGGATGGGGTCAAGTGCACAGGTGGTGAGGTGTGATTTGGAAAAGAGGCGAGTAAGCTCTCCTTCAGTGATGTTGGAGAGGGAGGTTATTAGGGAAGGGCAGAGGTCTGGTATATGGAGTGGTTTGGGGTGGTGGAACAGTTAGGGTTTGCCTTGTTTGGTTGATCTTGTTTTTGAAGTAGATGGCAAAGTCCTTGGAGGTGGCAGTGGTGGGCGGAGGAGGGAGTTAAATGTGCTGAACAGTTGTTTTGGGTTGTAGGATAGTGAAGATACAAGGTTAGTGAAATAGGTCTGTTTAGCAGAGGTGAGGGCTAATTTGAAGTCAAATGTAGCTTGTGTGTAAGCAGTGAAGTCATCTGGCAGGCGTGTTTTCTTCCAATGCCGCTCCGCAACCCTGGATGCTTGTCGAAGTTTTTTTTTTGTGAGAAGGTTATGCCAAGGTTGCCTATTGGTTCGTCGCACTGTGCCATGCATGAGAGGGGCGACTGAGTCTATGGCTGATGTGAGAGTGGCGTTATAGAACGCGGTGGCGCTGTCCGTGTCATGGAGTGAAGATATGGAGGACAGGGGTATAAGAGTCTGTGAATGTCTAGATGTGCGAGGTTTCTGCGTGGATGTGGTAATGGCTGGACATGGGCCGGGGGGGCAGGTGAGGAGGACAGGGATGAGAAGGTGAGTAGATGGTGGTCAGATAGGGGGAAGGGAGAGGTTGTGAGATTAGATAAGGAATAGAGGTGGGTGAAGATGAGGTCTAGCGTATGTCCATCTGTGTGGGTGGCTGTGGAGGACCACTGAGTGAGTCCAAAGGATGAAGTAAGGGCCAGTAGCTTGGAGGCTGGTGGGTGTCAGTAGGGATATTAAAGTCTCCAGGTGGAGAATTGGTCGATGAAGGCAGTGGCTGAGCCTGGTGGTCGGTATATGACAGCCATTTGGAGATTGGAGGGAGCATAGATACGGACAGAGTGAACCTCGAAAGAAGGGAGGATAAGGGAGGGTGGGGTTTGGATAGGGTTGAAAAAGCAGTTTTTAGAAAGGATACCCACTCCTCCACCATGTCTGTTGCCAGAGTGAGGAGTGTGGGTAAATTGGAGGCCACCGTAACTCGTAACAACGTAGTGCAGCAGGGGAGGCCGTGTCAGGGTGGGTCAGCCAGGTCTCAGTGAGGGTATGTGCACACGCTGCGGATTTTGCTGCGGATCCGCAGCGGTTTCCCATGAGTTTACAGTACAATTTAAACCTATGGGAAACCAAATCCGCAGTGCACATGCTGCGGAAAAAAAATGCGCGGAAACGCAGCGGTTTATTTTCCCAGCATGTTAATTCTTTGTGTGGATTCCGCTGCGGGTTTGCACCTGCTCCAATAGAAATCTGCAGGTGAAAACCCGCAAAAGAAGCCGCGATAAATCCACAGTAAAAACCGCAGTGATTTTTCACTGCGGATTTTGCAAATCCGCTGCGGAAAATTCTGCAATGGAATCCGCAGCGTGTGCACATGGCCTTAGCGCCAGGAAGGAAAGGTTGTGGGAAGTAAAGAGATCGTGGATCATGTGGAGATTGTTGCATATAGAGCGGGCATTCCAAAGTGCCCCAGAGAGAGGAAGCAGGGGGGTGGGGGTCATTGGCACAGATTTTAAGTGTGAGGTGTTGCGATAGTTTCTCATAGTGTGAGAAGGATAGGGTGAGGATTAGTGATGAATGAGGCGGGGGGGAGGGGGGGGAAACAGGGTTGGGGGATGTCGCCAGCAGTGAAAATAAGCAGAGAAAGAGAAGCAGGTGGGTGAAGGAGAGTGATTGGCTTATATTATATTTTGGTATTAGAGGTCTGAGGTTAAAGAGCAGGTCTGCAGATGAAGCGAGGTGGGGGGATAAGAGAGGGGAGATAGTTATGTGGTTTGAGGGTGCGAGGGTATGGGGTTAGTGGAGGAGAGTGAGGATTAGTGGAGCAAACACGGTGCGGGAAATGTGAGCATGGTTAAAGAGCCAGGGAGAAAAAGAAAGGCAAGTAAATTTAGAAGGCAGTGATTAGTCTTACCGTCAGGTCAATTTCTGGTATATTTCAGATGATACACTTAAAATATGTCACTTGGAATTATGTCACAATTCTGACTAAAGTCAAATCTGACCCGCTCCATGCAACTTATACCATTCGAATGACCAAGAAATGAAGCCAGGTGAGAGAGGGAGGGGAGGAAGGAGGTGGAGAACAGTCCACAACAGGGGACAATTAGCAGATTGCAGTTAATACAACATTTGACTACCAAAGATGGAGACAGAGGCAGGATAAGATCAAAAGATGGGGCTAGGTGTGAGGAGCACAGACATGTTAATATGCAGTCAGAAAAATTTTCAGAATGATACAGGAATTAGTCAGGGAAAAAGAAGCAGCGTACCACTTAGAACAGAGGGAGAGAAGTACCGTATTTTTCGGACTATAAGACGCACCAGACCATAAGGCGCACCCCAAATTTGGGGTGAAAATTGCAGAAAAAAAGATTTATTATTTAGTTCGCATCTCGGCTTCAGGAAAATGGCCGCCGGGATCCCCATCTGCGCACGCGCGGCATCCCGCGGCCATTTTCCTGAAGCCCCGGGCAGCAGAGCGCTCCATCTGCGCACGCGCAGCCTCAGGAAGATGGCCGCCACCACCGATAACAGGATTCACCCGACTCTGCTGCATTACCGGGCTGCTGTATCACCTCACCGGGGAAAGGGACCCCGCTCACTGCGCCTCCTCATCCCCACACCTCTGCCGCCGCACCTCTGCCGCCACAGTAAGCCTGCATTGCGACTATTAGACGCACCCCCCATTTTACCCCCTTTTTTTGGGGGGAAAAAGTGCGTCTTGTAGTCCAAAAAATAAGGTATGTGGGATTCAGGGGTGCAGTGGCTATTCCAGAGTAGGAGATAGTTCAGACGTACCTCTTAGAACCACCTTTATCGCCTCTATATATCCCAGCAAGCAAACCACCGGTTCCCTTGGGACCACACATCTATAAGCCCCCTCCACACGGCTCAGGGCCACCAACCAAAAAACAGCCAATCTTGGACACTTCCACATCGTGAAATAATCCAGCATTTTCATTCTTACACCTAGGGCATTCAGAGTTAGATCGCAGTACGGCCTTATACAAAACATCCAGAGACTTATATACTTGTATATGTAAAATATAAAGCTGAGACAGCCCATACGGTTCATTCAATGACAATTTTGGTATCCACTCCAGCACAGATTCCCGCGTTTCATCCTGCAAGTGACCAGCTCTCATTCCCACTTAGCCCTCGCATTGATCGGAAATCCCAGTAAACGAGAATGTAATAGGCAGGGGCGTAACAACTGCGGTCGCAGGAGTCACAGCTGCGACCGGGCCCGGAGTGCTTAGGGGCCCGCCCAGTCCAGCAGAAAAGTAGCCGGGAAACTCCGCAGACAAGTCATGCACCCTGCTGGCCACGCCCACAACAGCCTGCTTCCCCAGACTTCCAGCGGTGTGAGGCGAGTGGGCGTGTCCCTGAAGAACATGTGACCTTGATCGCTGTGATAGGTTCTATTATTTATTTATAGTAAATAAACCCCCCCCCCCTTTATCACCCCCATAGGTAGGGAACATAAAAAAATTAAGAAAATATATTTATTTTTATTTTTCCACTAGGGCTGCACTTAGGGCTAGGGTTGCACTTAGGGCTAGGGTTGCACTTAGGGCTAGGGTTGCACTTAGGGCTAGCATTAGGCTATGTGCACACAGTGCGGATTTGGCTGGGGATCCGCAGCGGATTGGTCGCTGTGGATTCGTAGCAGTTTTCCATCATGTTTACAGTACCACGTAAACCTATGGAAAACCAAATCCGCAGTGCCCATGGTGCGGAAAATACCACGCAGAAACGCTGCGTTGTATTTTCCGCAGCATGTCAATTCTTTGTGCGGATTCCACAGCGTTTTACACCTGCTCCATAATAGGAATCCGCACAAAAAACACTGTAAATCCGCAGGTTAAGCGCAGTTCGTTTTACCTGCGGATTTTTCAAAATCGGTGCGGAAAAATCCGCATACAAATCCGCAACGTGGGCACATAGCCTTAGGGTTGGAATTAGAGTTAGGGTTAGGCATGTGGTTAGGGTTGGGATTAGGGTTAGGGGTGTGTTGTGGTTAGGGTTGGGATTAGGGGTGTGTTGGGGTTAGGGTTGGAATTGGGGTTAAGATTAGGGTTAGGCTTGTGGTTAGGGGTGTGTTGGGGTTAGGGTTGTGATTAGGGTCATGGTTAGAGTTTGGATTAGGGTTAGGGGTGTGTTGGTTAGTGTTGGAGTTAGAATTGAGGGGTTTCCACTGTTTAGGCACATCAGGGGGTCCACCATTGATTCCAGCCAATCTTGCATTGAAAAAGTCAAATGGTGCTCTCTCCCTTCTGCGCCCCGACGTGTGCCCAAACAGTGGTTTACCCCCACATATGGGGTACCAGCATACTCAGGACAAACTGAACAACAACTTTCGGGGTCCAGTTTCTCCTTTTACCCATGGGAAAATAAAAAATTGTTGCTAAAAGATCATTTTTGTGACTAAAAATGTAAATGTTCATTTTTTCCTTCCATGTTGCTTCTGCTGCTGTGAAACACCTGAAGGGTTAATAAACTTCTTAAATGTGGTTTTGAGCACCTTGAGGGGTGCAGTTTTTAGAATGGTGTCACTTTTGGGTATTTTCAGCCATATAGACCCCTCAAACTGACTTCAAATGTGAGGTGGTCCCTAAAAAAAAAAAAAAAGTTTTGTAAATTTTGTTGTAAAAATGAGAAATCATTGGTCAAATTTTAACCCTTATAACTTCCTAGCTAAAAAAAATGTTGTTTCCAAAATTGTGCTTATGTAAAGTAGACATGTGGGAAATGTTGTCTATTAACTATTTTGTGTCACGTAACTCTCTGGTTTAACAGAATAAAAATAAATTTGAAAATTGCGAAATTTTCGCCAAATTTCCGTTTTTTTCACAAATGAGAAAATTATCGACCTAAATTTACCACTAACATGAAGCCCAATATGTCACGAAAAAACAATCTCAGAATCGCTAGGATCCGTTGAAGCGTTCCTGAGTTATTACCTCATAAAGGGACACTGGTCAGAATTGCAAAAAACGGCCAGGTCATTAAGGCCAAAATAGGCTGGGTCATGAAGGGGTTAATGATACCATTTTGGTGCAGATCCGCTCTTTTGATCGCCCGTTATTGCATTTTAATGCAATGTTGCGGCGACCAAAAAAACGTAATTTTGGCGTTTTGATTTTTTTCTCGCTATGCCATTTAGCGAACAGGTTAATCATTTGTTTTTATTGATAGATCGGGCGATTCTGAACGCGGCGATACCAAATATGTGTTTTTTTTTAATTATTATTTTATTTTGATTGGGGCGAAAGGGGGGTGAACTTTTATATAATTTTTAAACACACTTTTTTTTTTTTTTTTTTTTTTTAAATTTTGGCATGCTTCCATAGCCACCTCTATAGGAGGCTAGAAGCATGCACTACACGATCGCCTCTGCCACATAGAGGTGAAGCACAGATCACCTCTATGTAGCAGAAATGCAGGGTTGCTTTGAACGCCGACCACAGGGTGGCGCTCAAAGCAATTGGCCGTCAACAACCATAGAGGTCTCAAGGAGACCTCTGGTTGTTATGGCAATGCACCGATGACCTCCGATCATGTGACGGGGTCAGCGGTGCGAGCACTTCTGGCCGGGAGCGCTAGTTAAATGCCACTGTCAGCGTTTGACGGCGGCATTTAACCCCTTCATGACCTTGGGATTTTTCCGTGTTCGTTTTTTGCTCCCCCTCCTTCCCAGAGCCATAACTTTTTTATTTTTCCGTTAATATGGCCATGAGAGGGCTTATTTTTTGTGGGACGAGTTGTACTTTTGAACGACATCATTGGTTTTACCATGTCGTGTACTAGAAATTGGGAAAAAAATTCCAAGTGCGGTGAAATTGCAAAAAAAGTGCAATCCCACACTTGTTTTTTGCTTGGCTTTTTTGCTAGGTTCACTAAATGCTAAAACTGACCTGCCATTATGATTCTCCAGGTCAGTACGAGTTCATAGACACCTAACATGTCTAGGTTATTTTTTATCTAAGTGGTGAAAAAAAATTTCCAAACTTTCTGATACCCGTAGCGGCTCCATTTTTCATGATCTGGGGTCAGTTGAGGGCTTATTTTCTGCGTGCCGAGCTGGCGTTTTTAACCATACCATTTTGGTGCAAATACGTTCTTTTGATCGCTCGTTATTGCATTTTAATGCAATGTCGTGGTGACCAAAAAAACAATTCTGGCGTTTCAATTTTTTTTTTCTCGCTACGCCGTGTAGCGATCAGGTTAATCCTTTTTTTTTTTTTTTTTTTTTTTTTATTGGGCGATTCTGAACGCGGCAATACCAAATATTTGTAGGTTTGATTTTTTTTTTTTTTTTTAAATTTATTTTGAATGGGTGAAAGGGGGGTGATTTAAACTTTTTTTTTTTTTTTTCACTTTTGCCATGCTTCAATAGCCTCCATGGGAGGCTAGAAGCTGGCACAACGCTGTCGGCTCTGCTACATAGTGGCGATCATCAGATCGCTGCTATGCAGCAGAAATGCAGGTGTGCAGTGAGCGCCGACCACAGGGTGGCGCTCACAGCTACCGGGGATCAGTAACCATAGAGGTCTCAAGGACCTCTATGGTTACACTGCAGAAGCTTCGCTGACCCCTAATCATGTGACGGGGGTCAGCGATGCGCTCATTTCCGGCCGGAAGCGCCGGTTAAGCCGCGGTCTGCGTTTGACAGCGGCATTTAACTAGTTAATAGTGGCGGGTGAATCGCGATTTCACCTGCCGCTATTGCAGGCACATGTCAGCTGTTTAAAACAGCTGACATGTCCCGGCTTTGATGCGGGCTCACCGCCGGAGCCCACCTCAAAGCAGGGGGATCTGCCAGCTGACGTACTATTCAGTCAGCTGGCAGAAAGGGGGTTAAACAAAATTGATCTATTCCAGTTTATCACCAACCCCGATTAAAGATCCAAATCTCTCAGTAAGCCGAATGGCATTTCCCAAAGAAGTATGTCGATCACCCAAGAACAGCAGTATATTAGCGCTATATGCAGACATCTTTTCTTCTGTTGACCCATACTTGAACACAGACACTTTGGCAGACTGTCGAATTTTGGCGGCCAACGGTTCCACAGCCAAATCAAACAAAGAGAGGAGAGTGGGCATCCCTGTCTCGTCCCTCTATGTAACTTTATAGTGTGAGAGAGCTCTCTATTCACCCTAATTCTAGCCAATGGTTGCGCATACAGAAGTTGAAACCACAACATAAATTGTGGACCAAAGCCTAAACAGTGTAAGACCTGCCACAAATATCCCCATTCTACACGGTCAAATGCCTTGTGGGCATCTAAGGATGCGATAACTCTCTGACCACAGTTGTCGGGCCGCAGCTCAATTCATAAAAAAGCCTTCTCAAATTAACTGCCGTAGATCTGTCGGGCATAAAGCCAGACTGGACTGATCTGGATGTATCAGCTTGGTTATAACACCCGTCAGCTGGGTCGCTAACACCTTGGCCAGAAGCTTGACATCCGTTGTGAGCAAAGAAATTGGGCGGTATGACCCAGACTGCCGCAGATCTTTATCCTCCTTCGGAATTTCCACTATTATGGCTTCTCTCATGGAAGCTGGCGAAGTCCCTCTACTCTTGGCCTCCTCCAAAACCACTCTTAATCTAGGCACTAACACTTCATCCATACCTTTTATAAATTCCACCTGGTCTACTCCTGGCGCCTTCCCCCTTGCCATTGCCCCTAATGCCTGACACAACTCCTCATCCGTAATAGGGAAAGTTTGGAGGCAATCATCCTCACCATCATCAATCTCCATCATCATCATCCATCCATCCATCCATCGCAGCCCAAGTCCCTGTAAGAATGTCAGTGTCTTCCACCGATGCACCCACCCGAGAGGAGTATAAATCTGCATAAAGACTTTTAAAATCTCTGAAGTCTCCGACACCTTTGTGCCATTTCCTGAAACCAATGAATGCACAAACGAGGGACTCCTCTGGGCAGAAGCCACCAGCGACAGCATGTGATCCACCGTTTCCCCCTCCTGGTAATAAGCCAATCTCTGAAATTCCCTCTTCCTCTCCACCCTTTCCAAAAGAATTTTATCCATATTTTTCTGAGCTTCTTTTAACCGTTTCCCAGCCTTAGGGGTACCAATTATAGCCATCTCATCTTCCGCTGCTCTCAGCTTTTCCACCGCTGCTTTCTCTGCCTGTTTTACCCACCGCTTACATCTGCTGATATCCCTAAACAGCAAACCTCTCAAATACGCCTTCATAGCCTCCCATATAGTGGATATATCTGCACTCCCATCATTAAAATAAAAAAAAATCCTTTATCTCCCGCTGTATGTTCTCTAGATCCACACTATGCAACCAGTTAGGGTGAATTTTCCACTCTCCCCTGCACATGGCTTGTGTTCCCGTCAGTCGTAACTCTACTTCAGTCGGACTGTGATCTGAAAATGCCCGTGGCAGGTACCTCACGTCCCCTACCATTGTGTCTTAACATTCCATTACCAAGAGCCATATCTATTTTAGATAGGGTATCATAAGCTGATGAGTAGCAAGAATACCCCCTCTCCCCAACATGTATTCTCCATAGATCAATCATGCCAATTTCCCGAACATATGTACCAAACGCAGTATTGTGACCTTTGGACCTATTCTGAATGTTTTTATTCCTGTCACAGAAATCATCAGCTATATTATTAAGGTCCCCAATAATTAAAAGCAGTATCGAGCCCCACGTCCAACCAACTCCAACACTTCACTAATTTTCTTGCTGGAATTGGGAGGTGGAATGTACGTAGCCACTAAACACAGCAACACCCCAAACACTTTACATTTCACCATCACATATTGACCATCCGCATCAACATACACCTCCACCTCATAGCGCACACCCGCGGAGACCAGTACTGATACTCCCCTCGAGTATGTAGAAAAAGTAGAATGATATATGCTTTTTGTATCCAGCGCCTACATAAAGCATCAACCTTCTCACGTACCAAGTGTGTCTCAAGCAGGCATATTATTGAGGCCCTTTGATCTCTAGCATACTGTAAAAGCGCTGCCCGTCTGGTCTTATCTGCTAGGCCTCTTACGTTCCAACTCAAAATTTTAATATGGTCCCCCATCATACCACTCCTCATTCTTCAGAGTATCATCTCTCCCTAATACGAGCTGTCTAATCCCAGCCCTGTCCCCCACAACTAAAGCTTCTTCCTCTCATCGAGTACGGGGCTCCTCTGCCCATTGCAAACACTCTCCCTTAGTTTACCTTCCCCTCCTGCCTCCCTCTACCATTAAAACCACAACTGTTTACACTTGCCTAAAACGTTCCAGAACATGCAACAAGGTAAAGAAATTACAATACACATTCCCAGTACACCATTTGAAGCCCTCCTCCCTCCATATTTATTGCTGCACCGTCTGGCCAAGCAAACAAAATGGCCAAACTCAACACTTCCAAAGTTGAAACCGGCACAAGCATTAAACAGGTATATAATATACACAATTCTGCTCTTCCAGAAATAAACAAATATCACGTATCCAGATCTCCGCGGAATTTGTCTCCTTTAGCTTGTATTTTCTTAGCATTAATGTCAATCCACTGGGTAGCGTCCTCTGGTGTCAGGAAAAAAAAAATGGATTCTTTGAAAAGCCACCACCCTTAGCCTTGCAGGAAACAACTTAGAATATTGCACCACCATCTCCCTCACCAGTAAACTTCATTCTCTGTTTCTCAACCGCGGCTGAATAATCCGGGTAAATGGCAATCCTCTGTCCGCCAACCGTTAGATCCGCCATTTCTCTGGCCATCCTGAGAACAATGTCAATGTGTGTATAGAGTACATTATTTTGGCCAGCATAGTACGGGGGTTAGCTCCAGGGGCAGGGGGCTGCGGTGGGACACTATGAGCTCTTTCAACAGCAAAAACTTGTCAGTGCCTTGACCCCAATTTTCTCCCTCAGCCAGCTTTCAATAAACTTAGTAGGATTTCTCCCCTCAGTGTTTTTTTTTTTTTTTTTTTTTTTTTTTTTTTCTTTTTTCAGGCAGACCCACTATATGGAGATTGTTTCTTCTGGATCTAGTTTCCAGATCCTCATTTTTTTGCAGCCAGTTCTGATATCACTTGAGCAAACTTTTTCTCCGCCTTTTTCAACTTTACTACATGCTCACCCTCTCCTCCACTACACCCATGCGTTTGTCCCCCTTCTGTAGGGCAGCATTTATGCGTACCATTTCCCCTTTAACCTCCTGCACCTGGAGGGTTAAGGCATTTAGGGATTGCTTACATGAGGAAACAAGTGTAAAGCGTCCCTCAGGGTTGGCTCTCCTCCCGGTATCACTTCTTCTAGAGCCCCTGTTACCACAGCCATGCTGCCTCGCCCTGCCCCCTTCTGTACCTCGCCTCCTCCACCACCTGCGCAGGCTTATAGCAATAATAGCAGGAGCGCTCTCCTATGCGTCCGCTCACATGGCCAGCCAGGACATGCCCCCATGGTTGTTTAATCTTTATTGAGTTAAAGGGGTTGTCCACTACTTTCAATTAACCCCCCCAATGTATCCCCTGGGGCCCCTAATGAATTTTGTAAATACTTTATGTTGCCGATACTGCCTGTGAGCGGCGCTTTGCCGGCGGCTGAGTCCGGGTCACGTGACCCAAGCTGCAGCTGCCGCTAATTTCCGCCGACGTCACGTCAATTTCCAGAGTCTGGAAATTGACGTGATGTCATCAGCAGGCGTGACCCAGCCTCCACAGACAGCGGTCACTCATCAAGAGTGGGCGGGGCTGTGCTGGGATCTGCGGGCGGTCTGCTGGCTGTGCTGGGATGTGCGGCCGGTGCCGGGATCTACGTGGGGGGGGGGTCTGTGCGGTGGGTCTGCGGGTGGCGCTGGGACCTGCTGGTGGTACTGGGGTGTGCGGGGGGAGGTCTATGGAGCTGCGCTGTGGGGTCATTGGTGTGTATCTCTGTGTGCAGGCGTCGTCCGATGGGACTAAAAGTCCCATCGGGCTATGTCTGCTACAGTGACAGTGAGTGACACATTAGCCAATGATGTCTGCTACAGTGACAGTGAGTGACTTTTTAGCCAATGATGGGACAGTAGTAGTCCCATCATCCGGCTAATGTGTTGAATGTAAAAAAAACAACACATAAACAGTACATACATACAACATACATTCACACATACAGCGTGCACCACGCGAAATAGAGTACATACCATCACCTTGTCACCTTGATCCCCCGAAGCCAGTGTCACCTGTAAAAAAATTTTTAAAAAAATAAAATTGTAAACAAACGCTATACTCCCTGATCCGCAGAAATCCAATTAAAACGAGTGTCCCATGATGATCTCCCGTGGAGAGCAGCAGCATCAGCTGATGCGACTGCTCTCCAGGAATACAATGAAGGAAGATATCCTTCCACACTGTATTCGTCACAATGTATTCCTCCGCCCCTATGTATTCCTCCGCCCCTGTGAGAAAATAGTCCCTACTCTCACTTGTGGCACTGCTGTGTGGGAAAATTCTCAAAATCTGCATCTCCTGGCAGAAAACGCAGCTGTGTTTTTGCACGGTTTTGATGCGTTTTTGGTGCGGGTTTGAAGTTTTTGGTGCTGTTTTTGCACGGTTTTGATTCAGGATTAGGTGCAGTTTTGATGCGTTTTTGGTGCGTTTTTTGCAATGTTTTGATGCAGTTTTTGGAGCGGTTTTTGCACGTTTTTTTAATGCGTTTTTGTATGCGTTTTTGAAAGCTAAATAAAGTATTCTTGAACAAAAAAAAGATTTGATGTCATTATTGTCCAACCTCTTTTACATTTGTCCAACCCACACTCCATTACACACACAGATAGATGATAGATGAGATAGATAGATCTACATATAGATAGATCTATAGGTGCATACATCTATCTATTCATATATCTATCTATAGATATATCTGCATAGATATATCTATTGATAGATGTATGGATAGTGTAGGGTGTGTGTCCACTTTCCAGATTACATCCGGATTAGCTGCAGATTGGATGCTGCGTACTTGTAGTCCCATCGGATGATGCCTACACACACACACACACACACACACACACACACACACACACACACACACACACACACACACACACACACACACACACACACTCACGCACACACCCTGACAGTGCCGCACATATCCGAACAGCCCGCAGACCCCGCCCCTGCACGCACACAGTCACCGCCCACACACTTCCCACCTCCCGAACTGCAGCGTTTCTCGGACCCACATCCGCATCTAACCTGCAGATCTTTTTTACATCTGCGGTATTGCTGCGGATGTGCCCGACTCAATGAAAGTCTAAGGGTGCAGAAACGCTGCAGTTCCGCACAAAATAAGTGATATGCTGCGGGAAAAAAAGCTGCGTTTCGGTGCGGCTTTTTTCGCAGCATGTGTGCACAAGTGTGCGGCTCCCATAGACTTACATTGGTTGTGCACTACACTGCGGATTTGATGCAATTCCGTGCGGCAAAAAACCCTGCGGATCTGCAATCAAATCCCCAACGTGTGCACGCAGCCTTAGCATTTAGGGAACCTAGCAAAAAAGCCAAGCAAAAACAAGTGTGGGATTGCACTTATTTTGGGACTTCATCGTACAAATTTTTTTCACATTTTCTGTTACACGACGTGGTAAAACCAATGGTGTCGTTCAAAAGTAGAACTTGTCCCGCAAAAGATAAGCCCTCACATGGCCATATTGACGGAAAAATTATGGCTCTGGAAAGAAGGGGAGCGATAAACGAAAAACCAAAAAAGCTCCAGGGGTGAAGGGGTTTAGAAACGTGGATATGGACATATCTATGGAAATAGTGATATAGATATATCTCTGTATGTATCTATCTGTGCATCCCATATCCATCCATCTGTGTGTAATGGAGTGTGGGTTGGACAAATGTAAAAGAGGAGGTTGGACAGAAATGACATCACAAATCTTTTTGAAGATAGAGGAGGGAGGGGTTTGGGTGTGTTTTGGAGTGGGTGTGCTAGGTTCAGGCTTAGAGGCCAGTGCAATGCATCATGGAACTTGTAGTATTAGAGCACAATAAGTCAGAAGAAAGGAAGTTGTCGATTAACCCCATGAGAGCTGGATCCAGCACTAAAGATGTGCTGCTACAGCATGATAAAAGGTAATATTGCTAAAATAAACACAGTGGATGTTTTCAGTGGCCCATAATAGCAAAATTTATGAAGAAAAAAAGGTATAGTAGTGGACAACTTCTTTAATGATATTCTCGTGCTCCGGGGTAGCCTGTGGGGGTCTTCATATGGTGCTCTGCTTATGTATTCATCTGTATGGCTTCTGTCAGGTCACTGATCCCTCACTGACCTGCCCCCTAGTTTACACAATGAATATTATATACATGTTGAGGGGAGGGAGAACCCTTCTGCAGGCACCTGCGCTGCAACTTGATCGCATATGTACTGTTTATAATTAATTTCTTAGCTGTTTGTTCTGTTGATATTCATAAAAAAAAAAAGTTTGAAAATGGCGCAGTAGCAGCTATCGGTGAGAGCTGCTATTGTGCAGGTGGCACCATCCTGGAGGAGGATTTTTTTTTTTTTTTCACTCTAGCAAGATGGCGCCACCGCAGCTATCAGATCACTGGCTGCTACTGCGCAGGCACAGCCGTCGCTAATTTCAATCTTTTTTTTTTTTTTCCGGAATATTAAGAGAACAGCAAAGAAATTTAATTATAAACACAGTACATATATGATCATGCTGCAGTGCAGGAGCCACCGCCGGCACAGCCTGCAGAAGGAGTTTTCCCACCCCTAAGATATATAATCATCATGTAACCTAGGGGGCAGTGACCTGTCAGAAGCCATACTCATGAAAACCTAATCAGAGCGCCACATAAAGACCCCCCCCCCCCCCCCAAAAAAAAAATAAAATAAATAAAAATAAAAGGCCGCCCTGGAGCATGAGCATATCATTAACTCAAAACTGAAAATGAAGATTAAACAGCAACCACAAGATGGATTTATCAACATTTATGTCTGGATTGAACCCTAATGACTCCCAACATTAGGCTCACTTATACTTACCATCCGAGGGAAATTGCCTTCTTAGACATTGTTACAAGTCCAGGATAATGGTTTGATCTATGCAGATGTATTTAGAAAGAAAACTGCAGCAAACGCTTTGCTTCATGCCTCATCGGCACATCTTAATGCAACCATCAAGACAGTACCTATTGGACAGTTTCTTTGCATGAGGCGAATTTGTACAGCTAATGAATTATTTGAGACAGGCAATGGACCTCGGGGAGTGGGTGGGTGATTTTTGGAACGTGGGTACAGCAGGAGAAGTATCAGGAAGGGTTACCTTAGAGCAAGAGAAACAAAAAAACAGTGATGATAGAGTTCGATTTATATCGACCTACAATCATCGCTGGGATCTGATGAGGAAAATCCTCTGTAAGCATTGGTCAATACTAAGAACTGAACCTACGCTTGCAAAATATATGACCGAATTTTCCCCTCATGACAGCACGTAGGAGTAGAAATCTAAAGCACATTCTGGTTGACAGCCACTATGTCGCAAAACCTTCGAATCCATTTAGAGCTGGAAAACCAAAAGTGAGATGTTACCCCTGTGGTGACTGCCTGGGCTGTAAGAATCTTGTACATGCCACATCGTTCACGTCTGCTGATGGCAATAAAGAATTCAAAATTCTGGAATATATAACCTGTAATACCACACATGTTGTCTACGATGCAAAGTGTACATGCAACCTTTATATATGTAGGTTTGACAACTCACGAATTACGTGTAAGAACTAGAGAACATGTACAGGACATTTTGGCCGCAAAAGATGTGGATGATGTGAGCAGTTTAAAAACCATACCAAAACACTTCAGGAGACACCACAAGTGTAATCCCAATGATCTAAAGATTTGTGGCATTGATAGGATCAGGGTGGTGGGGATAGTCAGCAATTGTAGGTACAACGTGATTGCAGATGGCTTAAGGTACCTTCACACGAAGCGACGCTGCAGCGATAGCGACAACGATGTCGATCGCTGCAGCGTCGCTGTTTGGTCGCTGGAGAGCTGTCACACAGACCGCTCTCCAGCGATCAACTATGCCGAGGTCCCCTGGTAACCAGGGTAAACATCGGGTAACTAAGCGCAGGGCCGCGCTTAGTAACCCGATGTTTACCCTGGTTACCAGCGTAAAATCTAAAAAAAACAAACAGCACATACTTACATTCACGTCCCCCTGCGTCCACTTCCTGACTGACTGAGCGCCGTACAGTGAGAGCAGAGCGGTGACGTCACCGCTGTGCTGCTTTCACTTTCACTTTGCGGCGCTGAGTCAGAGGAGGAAGCAGACTGCAGGGGACGCAATGTGAGTATGTGCTGTTTGTTTTTTTTTACATTTTACGCTAGTAACCAGGGTAAACATCGGGTAACTAAGCGCGGCCCTGCGCTTAGTAACCCGATGTTTACCCTGGTTACCAGTGTAAAATATCGCTGGTATCGTTGCTTTTGCTTTCAAACACAACGATACACGGCGATCGGACGACCAAATAAAGTTCTGGACTTTATTCAGCGACCAGCGACATCACAGCAGGATCCTGATCGCTGCTGCGTGTCAAACGAAACGATATCGCTAGCGAGGACGCTGCAACGTCACGGATTGCTAGCGATATCGTTATAATGTCGTTTCGTGTGAAGGTACCTTTAGTTTTGGAGGTCGGGTGAAAGGGTTAACTGAAATTTCACCCAACCCACAGAAACAGGGGGACTTGTACTTGATTCCGGGGGGGTTGCTTTGCCCCCCCGTGGCTACGATTGCTCTGGTGACCACTTTGTCACCGCCCCCCCCCAGATCTGATTGGAGCTAGCGTCCATGTGACGCTATCTCTCCATTCAGATGTTGAGGGGCAGAGTAAACCATGGCTGCCTCGCTGTCCAGCTTCATGCCGTCTGTGGGAGCTGAACAGCGAGGTTCCTGCGTGCTGCCCTGCCACCTACTCACCGCGATCACCACAATCATCGCCGCCGCCAGGTACTCCCCTCTGCTGCCCTCCGCTCCCTTCCCCCTGCTCCTGTGATCACCCCCCGTTGCTGCATCTCCTCAGCCGCCCCTGCGCCTGACAGCCCCCTCCTACCCCCGCTGATCTCCCCTCCCGCCCCAGATTTCCCGTTAGGGTTGGGCTAAAGTGGGTTGGCCCTAAAGTGGGTGGGGTTAGGGGTAGGACTGGGATTAGGGGTGTGTTGGAGTTAGAATTGGGGGGGTTTCCACTGTTAGGCACATCAGGGGCTCTGCTGTTAGGGTTGGTGGAATGCACCGAGTAAATAAGTTAAATAGGTGCGTTCGCAACCCGGGGTCCACCGTGCAGGAGAGAAACCTGCTGCTAGCAAATGGCGGTATAAGCTAACTCTGTTACTTCACAGAATCGCGAAGATATGAAAACGCTGTGCCCTGTTAACCTCACAGAAGATCACATCTACCTAATTGAGCAAGAGTGGTCATGCAGTCAGCCTCGCACACGAACAACTCCTCTCCGGTGGAGCCAGAATTCTAGTGGCTATACGCCAGCCCTGAATCCACACACACAACTCCTCACCAGAGGTGCCGGTATTCTAGGGGCTTATTTCAGCCAACCCTGACCACATGCATACATGACCACAAGATGGCAAAGCTCATAACCAGGGTTGATACTAGCGCATGGCCGTGTGGCCATGCAAACCTTTTATAGCTGCAGCAGACAAGGACCTTACTAGTGGTCCAATAGGAGCTGCTACAGGACCTGAGCGTGTGACACCCCCCCCCCCCCGACCTCCAATGAGGTTCTCCCGTGGGCATGCTCAGTGTGTGCAAAGCAGGACTTAGTCCCAGAAAAGCCTGCTCGCCGCTGACCTGTGCTGGCTACAAAAGCAGAGCCTGGAAAGGCAGCAGTAACCATTTGCACAGTATCAGGCTGAGCGAGACGCCGGGACCGACGTCTCCGCTGAGCAGGTTCCACTGCGGCTGGTGCAGAATGGGAGGCCGCAGTGGAGATGGTTCGAGATTCCCCCTGTGCAGAGGCAGGAACTCGACACCCTACACTGCAAACATAACATGACAGCCGCAGACCATTCCATCAGTCTGCATTTCAAAACGTCACTACTTCCTTTCTGAGCCCCGACGTGTGCCCAAACAGTGGTTCCCCCCCCCCCCCCACATATGGGGTACCATCGTACTCAGGACAAACTGGCCAACAACTTTTGGGGTCCAATTTCTCCTGTTACCCTTGTGAAAAGAGAAAATTGCGGGCTAACATGTCATTTTTAGGAAAAAAAAATGATTTTTTTATTTTCACGGCTCTGCGTTATAAACTTTTGTGAAGCACTTGGGGGTTCAAAGTGCTCGCCACACATCTGGATTAGTTCCTTGGGAGGTCTAGTTTCCAAAATGGGGTCACTTGTGGGGGAGCTCCAATGTTTAGGCACACAGGGGCTCTCCAAATGCAACGCGACATGGTGTCCGCTAACGATTGGAGCTAATTTTCCAACCAAAAAGTCAAATGGCGTGCCTTCCCTTCCAAGCCCTGCCGTGTGCCCAAACAGTGGTTTACCCCAACATGTGAGGTATCGGTGCACTCAGGAGAAATTGCCCAACACATTTTAGGATCCACTTTATCCTGTTGCCCATGTGAAAATGAAAAAAAAGTTGAGGCTAAAAAGTTAAATGTTCATTTTTTTATTTTTTATTTTTTTTTCCTTCCATGTTGGTTCTGCTGCTGTGAAACACCTGATTGAATGTGGTTTTGAGCACCTTGAGGGGTGCAGTTTTTAGAATGGTGTCACTTTTGGGTATTTTCAGCCATATAGACCCCTCAAACTGACTTCAAATCTGATGTGGTCCCTTAAAAAAAAAAAAAAAAAAGTTTTGTAAATTTTGTTGTAAAAATGAGAAAATCGCTGGTCAACTTTTTAACCCTTAACTTCCTAGCAAAAAAAAAAAAAGTTTCCAAAATTGTTGATGTAAAGTAGACATGTGGGAAATGTTATTTATTAACTATTTTGTATCACATAACTCTCTGGTTTAAAGGGAACCTGTCACCTGAATTTGGCGGGTCCTTTTTTGGGTCATGGGCAGTGTTTTTGGGTCTTTTATTAACCCCTTTCTTTCCCGCTGGTCGCACGCTGGTATCGAAATTGACTTGACGTTGATTCGCTTTCCTCCCTAGTTAACGCGTGCGCATGCGCACTAATGGTTTTCGGCTTTGCCCGCAGTTGGGCAAAGCATACTGCGCAAGGCAAGATTGCTTTGCGCACGCGTTAACTAGGGAGGAAAGCGAATCAACGTCAAGTCAATTTCGATACCAGCGTGCGACCAGCGGGAAAGAAAGGGGTTAATAAAAGACCCAAAAACACCGCCCATGGGACCCAAAAAAGGACCCGCCAAATTCAGGTAACAGGTTCCCTTTAACAGAATAAAAATTCAAAATGTGAAAATTGGAAATTTGGCGAAAAGTTTGAAAATGTCGCAATTTTTTTCACAAATAACGCAAAAATTATCGACCTAAATTTACCACTAACATGAAGCTTAATATCTCACGAAAAAACAATCTCAGAATCACTAGTATCCGTTGAAGCGTTCTGAATTATTACCTCATAAAGGGACACTGGTCAGAACTGCAAAAAATGGCCAGGTCATTAAGGTCAAAATAGGCTGGGTCATGAAGGGGTTACATTTGGTCACTCTGGATACATTATTTTTATTTATCTATGCCTTTTTGTTGTATTTTAGTTTTTAATGGTCTTAATGACTTTGGCATGGATGTCCTTTATCCCATTTTTAATCTATCTGCTATACATTCAACTACATTGAATGAATATGAGATGGGCCTTCATGAAAAAGCTTTACTAACCCTATATGGACTGAGAATCGCTCAACTGACCGGCTGGCAATAGTGGCCTCTCTCCCATTTTTCTACATGGTTTTTGTATTTTTCTGTTTATTCTAATGCATTTATAATATGTATATTAATGACTATATATGTGTGTGTTACTTTAAGCACTTTACACTTATTACTTCTATGTATTGTAGATTCTTTTTTTATATGTAAATTTATATACTTATTATATTGTGTAATAAGTTTCATATCTATTATACAATCCTCTATGTTTTTACATATGTTTGCACTTCGGCACTTTATTTTAGGATTAATTATGCGAGAGTTGGACTGTTCATCTTTTTATTATAGGTGTAGCTATTAGCTTTTGTCTGTTTCTTCTAGGGTTCTTATTTTGGTATTGGCAAAGGTTTAGATCTAGATCTTCCTATTGTCCCCGCGATAGTTACCAGCTATTGTTTCCATGGTGATATTAAGTGACCTGTGCATGTCTGTGATGTAATGAGAATCGCCGGCGCCCAGGATGTGATGCTTGCGGGTCAGGGATGTCACGGGGGATTTGCCCCTACCCGTGGTGTCACATGGTACGCCAGAAGCAACGCAGAGGGCTATTCCTGCCTCAGTAACAAGCACAATTGCTAGCCAGCTGGTTTTCCCACTCTGAAGAGTTCATTTTAGTTCAGGTCGCCAGGGAGCGCAGCTTCAGTGATGTCACCGCTATTCACCGAAGCTCCGTTCCCAGCATTTCATTCATTCACCAGTAGTTTACAACCGGGAGCGGTCGCATTAGCAGTTCTCCCAGTTGTAAACTGTAAATTCCCCTAGATAAGGATTACAGCGTGGGACTGACTGTATGTCGGACAGGTATGGTATGTTGTTTATTTATTATTTTGACTTTTTTTTTTTTTCCAAGAGATCGAGGGATTCGCTTGGAATGGCAGAGTAATAAAGATGGGAAAAAAATGTGTATATTATTTTATTTCATTAAAATACTTTTTTTCTGACTGTGTGGTGTTTGATTAACCCTTTAACTACTCTAGGATTAGTAATGGAGGTGTCTTACTAACACCTCCATTACTAAGCTGGCTTAATGTCACCTTACAATAGGAAGGTGACATTAGCCCCTCAATACCCCACTTGTCAATGCTTCAGGGCAAGTGGGAAGAACCGGGCAAAGCTCCAGAACTGGCGCATCTATTATATGCGCCTTTACTGGGCAGCTGCGGGCTGCTTTTTTAAGGGAGGGGGGGGTCATATTCATGGCCCCTTACCAGCTTGAGAATAGCAGAACACACCTGTGCATTTTGCTGGGTTGTTGTAAAATATAGGGGGACCCCACGTTTTTTTTTTTTCTTTCATTCATTGTCCCATGCTCGCGCTGCTCGGCGGCGCAGCAGGGGACAATTGATGATAGCCAGGTTCAGCACCACAAGCAGGGGAATAGTGGCTCACAGTAGCGCTGCTTCCCGTGCAGCCATCCGTGCGCACGGAGGACTGTACACTGTTCTCAGTGTGCAGGCCGTGTGTCCAGACAAAAACGGACATGTCTGCGTGTTTTGCACACGATCCATCAAAACGCGCTGACATTTGCATAGACCCATTCATTTGAATGGGCCTACGTGTGTCGTGTCTCCAGTACGTGAGAAAACTGTCACTACATGTACCGGAGGAACTGACGTATGAGTGTCCCTCCTATTGGGCCAGTCTAGACATTTTGTCTTAGTGGTGTTCCCAATTATATGGTTGCTGTACTATGTTTTCTGCTTTAGTATTATTGTTTTTGATAAACTCTATGGCATGTGCATGTAGCCTAATCACCGCACATGATGCTTCTCGATTTCTGAAGTGACTAAAGATGATTTTATGTCAAGCAAAGTTTGGAAGCAAAGTTTTTTGCTGTTTTGCACTGGCCCACAATCAAGTCAAGCTTTCACCTATGCAAAGGAAGATGCTACCAATGGGCTTTCTCCATAAGCCTCAAGTGTTATTTCATGAAGAAACTGCTGCTCGCATGCAATGCTGTTTAAATGCTTCTTTATATATCTTTAACCATGTCCAGAATTGTAAGCATGTAGTACAAGAATATAATTGACATGATGCATGCCCATAAAGATTATCATTTCCACTCCTATCACGAGTTCACAAGCTAGCAGAGGTGCTGAAGTGGAGTATAAGCATCCACAACTATTGCAGCAAAAATCCCAAATGCTTTCCATATCTTTTTACATAGTCCTCTGGTACTCCATAAATTCTCTTCCACTGTTCAGACAACTTCTCCTGATCCTAACCTGGAATATGAGATCAACCAACTTCTGTACTGTAAAAAGATTTGTGGTAACAAACAGTCGATTTCATACAGCGATGCTGGGTCCCCAAAAAGATTCTCCAGTCTTCCTAAGCATTCATCTCAATCAATAGTTCTACGGTTTCCATGTGTTGGATACAAAAATGGAAAAAGTTGAATAAAGTGTCACGGGACACCACTCCGCTGCCACCAATTGTCAGGACAATTACGCAATCGACTGACGAGTGATGGACGAGGCCACGACTGCTTCCTCCTACTAGACCGATTATTGGGGATCTTGTGAGCATATGGTATACAACTGATTCCAACCCATGGAATATATTCAGTCATTGCTGAAAGTATTGATACCCTTGAAATTGTTCCAGAAAATTTGGTATTTTCTCCCAGAAAACTTTTCAATTGCACATGTTTATTTCCCTTTGTGTGTATTGGAACAACGACGCAATAAAAAAAATAAAATAACAAAAAACAGTGGAGAGGGGGGAAGCAAATTGGGCCAGCCAAACATGTTGGCACCTTTCTAGTTGATGAGCGAATATACTCGTTGTTCGAGATTGCTCGGGTGACTTCCGAGTATATTTTTTTAGTGCTCGGAGATTTAGTTTTCATCGCCGCAGCTGAATGATTCACATCTGTTAGCCAGCATAAGTACATGTGGGGGTTGCCTGGTTACATGTGGGGATTCCCTAGCAATCAAGCTGGCTAAGAGATGTAAATCATTCAGCTGCAGCGATGAAAACTAAATCTCCGAGCACTAAAAAATACTCGGAGGTCACCCGAGCGTGCTCGAGAAATCTCGAACAACGAGTATATTGGCTCATCACTACACCTTTCCAAAATTGTGGGTTAACAAATTTAACGTATGTAATGGTCGTTCAAACTCACCTGTAGCAGGTCCATATGTGGGCAATATGAAAATTGCACTTGAAACCAGATAGTGGCGCTCGTGATTCGTGGACCCACTGTGTGACAGGGGAGGTTGGTGCTGTTATATACTGTGACAGGGGAGAGTCTGGAGCGGCTATATACTGGGGAACAGGGGAGGCTGGAGCTGCCATATACTGGGGAACAGGGGAGGCTGGTGCTGCTATATACTGGGGAGGCTGGAGCTGCTATATTACTGGGGAACAGGGGAGGCTGGTGCTGCTATATACTGGGGAGGCTGGAGCTGTTTTATACTGAGAAACGGGAGGCTGGCAGTGGCAGGCTGGGCCGGGTGGCAGGGATGCATTTTCCCCCTGGGCCGGTCCCCAGGCAGCTGTTCAGGGCTGCCGGAGGATCGGCACTGTACTTTTGATTGCGGATGCCAAAACTTAATTTGCAGCCTGGCTGGCAGACTCCTTCCTGATCTTGCATGATGCATCCACATGTATTCGCCTCTTTGAGATGCGAATACATTTGAATGCATGATATCTGGCAGAGCAGAGCATCACTGTTGTTCCCGTGCCGTGGCCTAGCGTGCAGCAGAGTGATGAGGTCATCATGCTGCGACCTCATCACTCGGAGCGGGGCAGAAGAGGCGGGGACGCAGCGGCTGGCGTGAAGAATGGTGAGCAGGGCTCCGATGAGGAGCAGAAGCTGAGCTGCTCAAGATTAGAGATCTGTCATTTGCTGTGTATAGGGAATGGGCCATGGTGTTAGTAATCCACAAGGGCAACCACATGGCATTGTGTGTGTGTCTATGAGTGTGTGTGTGTGTGTGTGTGTAAGGGCTCATACTAACATGCGAGAAACTCGGACAAGTCTCAGCCCTAAGAGTGTATGTGTATGAGAGTGTGTGGGTACGTTCCCACGTTCAGTACCCACTGCATGTTGAATGCTACGTACACCCACTGCATCCAGATATTACAGCATAGTGGATGGGATTTCATGAAATCCCATCTCCACTATGCATGCAATGACGCCTCCGGCTTTCCTGCGGAGACACATGTGCGGCTCGTCTTTTACGGACTGCAGCATGTCTATTTATTTTGTGAAGACGCTTTGTCTCCCCAAGATAAATGTCACCCGTACAATATATTGGACTCAGTGATTCCGCACAGTTCAATCAACACATGAGGAATCACCTACGTTCAAAAGCCGGCAGCGCTTTAGACGGAGCAGACATGTGACCGTCATGCATTCATGAAGGGATCACCATAAAAAATATCAAAATTTATTAGACTATATGTAAACCACACAAAAATATTAAAAACATTTAAAAAACACACAAAAATACAAAATCATGCCCTGTGAGGACAGGGGCTGCGGATCACTGGCCAACACCCAAAAAGTTTAGCCCCAATGGGCTTGGTATATCTCATAAGTAGGTGAGGTTCCTGTATGGTCCACAGTCTGCTGATGAAGGTAACAGCAACTCCCAGTATCTCCTTACCATAGTTAAGGACATACTGGAAGGTACATGTTCATGTCATACAAGTGTATCATGGGGCTGATCTAACACTGAAATTGACCACCATAATAAGCGTGGTGCTGCATTCATCTACTGATGGTGGTTCTGACCCTGCATTCATCTACTGATGGTGGTTCTGACCCTGCATTCATCTACTGATGGTGGTTCTGACCCTGCATTCATCTACTGATGGTGGTTCTGACCCTGCATTCATCTACAGTACTGATGGTGGTTCTGACCCTGCATTCATCTACTGATGGTGGTTGTATCGCTGCATTCATCTACTGATGGTGGTTCTGACCCTGTATTCATCTACAGTACTGGTGGTGGTTCTGTCCCTGCATCACATAACTGCCCGATCCCAGCACCAGAGAATCCTCACAGCGCACAGTGCACATGATGTGAGGATTCACATATAGTGACTTTAGACTTGAAGCTTAAGATCGGACAACCTTTTTAACGATGGGCCGCTACTCATGGGCCACTGCTGTGCTTGCCCCCAAGGCTAAAATTTGCCAGCCAGCGCCTGGAGACTGGGGCTATGCAGGCTGGCGATTTGGGGGTGGCTGACACTTTAGAATAGGGATTGGGGGGCATATTCCTATAGATGACTTTGAAAAGCTGAAGGTGTTAAAAAAACGCTCAAAAGACTGAACCTGTGTACAGCAAGTGCAGGCGTTCATTCTTTTAGTGTTTGTTTAGCGCTTTTTAAAGCGTTTTACAGAGTGCATCTGCCTTAAATAGATGTTGTGTGCACAGACTCAGTGTGTGACGTAAGTAAGGGGCACAACCACGAAAAGTGCCTAGGGCAGCATGAAGGCCAAATACGGCCCTGCTAATGACATCAAAACCCTATATAAGGTGTGCTTAATTATTAGGCAACTTCCTTTCCTTTGGCAAAAATGGGTCAGAAGAGAGATTTGACAGGCTCTGAAAAGTCCAAAATTGTGAGATGTCTTGCAGAGGGATGCAGCAGTCTTGAAATTGCCAAACTTTTGAAGCGTGATCACCGAACAATCAAGCGTTTCATGGCAAATAGCCAACAGGGTCGCAAGAAGCGTGTTGGGCAAAAAAGGCGCAAAATAACTGCCCATGAATTGAGGAAAATCAAGCGTAACATGGCCAAGGTAAGGAAGGCTGAAAAACGACCAGCTTTGAACAATAAACATAAGATAAAACGTCAAGACTGGACCAAGAAATATCTTAAGCCTGACTTTTCAAAGGTTTTATGGACGGATGAAATGAATGACTCTTGATGGGCCAGATGGATGGGCCAGAGGCTGGATCAGTAAAGGGCAGAGAGCTCCACTCCGACTCAGACGCCAGCAAGGTGGAGATGGGGTACTGGTATGGGCTGGTATCATCAAAGATGAACTTGTGGGACCTTTTTGGGTTGAGGATGGAGTGAAGCTCAACTCCCAGACCTACTGCCAGTTTCTGGAAGACAACGTCTTCAAGCAGTGGTACAGGAAGAAGTCGGTATCGTTCAAGAACAGCATGATTTTCATGCAGGACAATGCTCCATCAGATGCCTCCAACTACTCAACAGCGTGGCTGGCCAGTAAAGGTCTCAAGGAAGAAAAAAATAATGACATGGCCCCCTTGTTCACCTGATCTGAGCCCCATAGAGAACCTGTGGTCCCTCATAAAATGTGAGATCTACAGGGAGGGAAAACAGTCCACCTCTCGGAACAGTGTCAGGGAGGCTGTGGTGGCTGCTGCACCCAATATTGATCGTAAACAGATCAAGCCACTGACAGAATCTATGAATGGAAGGCTGCTGAGTGTCATCATAAAGAAAGGTGGCTATATTGGTCACTATTTTTGGGGGGTTTGTTTTTGCATGTCAGAAATGTTTATTTCTAAATTATGTGCAGTGATATTGGTTTACCTGGTGAAAAATAACAAGTGAGATGGGAATATATTTGTTTTTTATTAAGTTGCCTAATAATTCTGCACAGTAATAGTTACCTGCACAAACGGATATCCTCCTAAGATGGTAATTGATATTTGAGTCTTTTGGGTTGATTGACAGCATAGTTGTTGATCAATAATAAAAATAATCCTCTAAAATACAACTTGCCTAATAATTCTGCACACAGTGTGTGTGTGTGTGTGCATATGTATATGTGTGTGTGGAAAAAAAATAAAATTAAAATAAATATATATATATATATATATATATATATTATGTATATAAACGATATCTAAAAGGAAATTGCTAAACCTGATGTTGCAGGAATGGCTCTTTATGGAGAGAAGCACTTCAGTTTAGAAAATGGACACCCTCACAGCGAAATACATCTTCCAGAATGAGCCACAGACCCAAACTTAATTCTTATTAGGTCAAGGTTATGCCCAAAACTCTCCTTGGTGAACTCATATGGAGACTGATTGTGGAATGTGCTAGATCTTTCAGAATTTTTAGTTTTATCCCTTTTACAGGATATAGTCAACCCCTCCCCCTGGAGATCCCAGGTAGTAGATTCTGTTGCCATGGTTCTGATTTGTGATTTTTACCTTTCTATAGAACTGAAACGTGGCCTGGATAGCCTCATACATCAGCCTGTTATTAAGTTGGAGAGTTTAGAATGGCCTTGTGGTGATGTGAATGTGTTATGTTCGTTCCTTCTCTACAATGCCAAAAATATATCTCCCATAAATATCAGATCAATGCAAATCCCCCTAATATTTATCACTGACCACTTCTGCAAGTGTCTCAAAGATTATTTGATCAGAGAAGGATCTATCCCTGGGAAGGGTACTTTTCTGTCTCTGCCTAAACTAATCTTAGCTGTTTTCTTCCCAGCATATCTCCCTGCTGTAATTGCCTGATCACTGCAGGATGTCCCTACTTCAATGGAGGGGGAATGTCAGATCTCGCTCACTTAATCTGTTCTCATTGATATGTCTTGACTCTGGAGATGTATGTGTGGGGTAGTGTTTTGTTTTTTTGTTCCTCTCCCCTGACAAAGTACAATGGGTCCTAAAAGTCCTATGGATTTCCTAGTACTCCCTGGAGGCTGACCCTTGTGTACCCTGTAAGTCCCTATCATAGACCAGATACAAGAACTTATACCCCAGACTATTTAATAGAAATATAGTGCATCAAGCCATAATCCATATTGACTAATGGTCAGATGACCCTATAAGTAACCATTTAGAATATATGGACACAACCTATGTCCCAATGTGTTAGAGCCTGCATTCTATCGAGTGCTTTTCTCAAATGCAAGATAAACATGCACAGTGTTCACAAAGCTGCTAATCAGTGATGTGTATGGAGTTATACAGGGCTTACCAGTCAGCAAACTGATAGATATGCAGCTGATAAAATAGGTTTTAATCTAATCTGCATCACCCAATAATAAATTAAGTGACTTGTCACTGAAATCGGGGTCTACCGTTACATTATGCTCCTCTCAGATGGGGTACTTATTGATGTATTACCTTTAATTCATGAATACAGGCTCCTTTTTTAGATGTTTAGTATCAGTACAGAGAACACAGAAAATACAAACACATAATATAGTGGGAAAACATGGACAGGAATGTACAGTACATCCTGCAATTTCAATGTCTCCCAGAAGATGGCAGTATATAAACACAGAACTAATGTTTGTTAGCTGTTAAAAAGGAAACAATATAGCAAATAAAATAAAGCCAATGTCAGAAGGCACTAGTCCACTCCGAGTGTAGGGTCCCAAAATTCCTTCTAGGAAAGGCTGCTCTGCAAAATCACGGGGATACGTCTGATATTGATCCCAAGTATCGCGTCATACTTGGCAATAAAGTCTGACCATGAAAAGCTAATGTGACCGCAGTCAGCTGCTATCTGTGTGCTGTCGGTTTCTGCAGGAACATTTTTTTTTTTTGTGTTGTCATGCTGATTAAGGGAAAATGTAAATACCTGTCTATTTTTCAAACTTTTTATCTTGCAAATGACCACAAAGGACTGCTTAAAACATTCCTCCCCATCTCAGTTCTTGGTGTGTGTTTTTTTTTTTTTTTTTTTTTCATATTATATAAACACACTACCCCCAGAAGACCTTTTTTTGGATGACTTTTTACAAGTCAGTTAACTATTTTTATTGCTGATCTTCCCTGTGGCTGGGACTGGCTGGTGTATTAGCCCCAGTTACAGGGAAAATTCGCCTACTGCCTGCATTGCTGAGCTTACTGGGTCTGCGTCACCTCTGGCGCCATTCCAATGATGTCTGTGCTGGGTCTTCCAAACTTACATGACTTATGCTAGGTGAGCACTGAAGCCAAGCAGCGGCCATTAGTGGACGGCTTTGCTCACACTTCTTTTCACAAATCTCTGCTGTCTGAAGGAATTGTAGGAGCTGGGGCCATTACCAGTCACTGATGGGAGACCCGGCGAAGACATCTGTGGAACGGCGTTGATGTGAGTGGTTTTTATTTTACACAGGAGTATATAGTATTTAAGAAGGGGGTTTTCTTAGTGGACCACTCCCTTTCATTATTTGGTTGCAATTATTGCATCTAAAGATGACCCCTTTAATATAACTGAAGAAAAGTCTTTGACCGTAAAGCTAAGGTTAGTGGACCATATAGTCTACATGATCTTTGATTGGGCAACAAAGGCGGTTTTTCATTTAGACAGTCCTGGTAAAGTCCACAGTTGCTTCATTTATCAAAGCTGCCAACTTCTCCTGTGGAAAATGGAAGCTGAGCTCCGAGTCTTGGCACGTGGCAGTTTTGATAAATTGGGTCCAGTTAAATCTGCCCACAGAGACTAGCCGAGAATCTACAGTTCATTTAGGACTTCACAAAATCCCAAGATAAATCCATATAAACTACAGCTACTAGATGTTTAATAAGACCAGATAGTTATAACTCCCCAACAAAAAGGAGTTGGCCGAAACTGTAGTAGCAAGGCTGAAAGCTCTACTATGTAGTAAGCAGTGTTGCTGGACACATTGTCCGATCAGAGCTGGGTAATGTGGATCGGGGTTTCTCTATGGTTGTGATTGGCTACTGCACAATTGTTCCCTGAAAACGGTGAGAGATATTAATTTTACTGCAGCAATAGTAAACTGATTTCAGTCCTCTCAAAAATGCCAGAAGAAGTAGGTGAGCCACTCAGAATATAGGTCTGCCTACCTCTACACCAGGGGGTGGGCAGATAATGTCCCCTAGGGGCCACATGAGACACGGCAGAACAAAACATCCGAAAATGTATTTCTGCTCATCTCTTGTTCTTTATTAATTGTCACTTAATATTGAGCAGAATGAAGTCTGACTCTGCTACTGCCAATACGTGTTGTGATGGGGCTTATTGTAACCTGTATTCTTACCTGTAGCAGAGAATGCAAACCATGTCATTGTCTCCTCATCAATAGATCCCGCACACGGTAGGATGTCCCCACAGAGCCCCTCAAACAGTATATCCATTCACACAGTATGTCGCCACACACCCTGACATAGGAAAATGTCCTGACAAAGCCCCCTACAGTTTAATGTTCACATAAGGCCCCCCGATACACAGAATGATGTCTCCAGAAAGGCCCCCTTACAAAGTACAATATCTCCAAACAGTCCCCCCATGCAGTATAATGCCCCCATGCACTGTATTATATCCCCCCAGCCTCGCTGCACAGTATTCTGTCCCCCACAGTTTCCCCACATTGTTCAATCAATTAAAAAGAAAAGCAAATACAGCTTCTCCACTCCTCGCCATATACTGAGCCTCAGGCCCAGCTGGTGTGATGTATTGGCATCTTCATGCCTACTGGGCTCTGACACACAGGCTCAGAGGAAGCTGAAGTCTCTGTTCCTTCATTTTCACCGGTATCTGTATCCGGAGTATGAAACTGAGATACCGGTGGGAAGGAGGATGGCGCGTAGTACGGGACGCCACTGTATCCAGCCCTTTGGCTGTCACGGGCCCTGCTCTACACTAATCTATTGAGTTGGAGAGATGCCCCAGTCAGATGTCCGCTTTGAGACATACATGTTCTATACATGGTTTTACAGATGGGACACCCACTCTTTTATAGCACATACAGCTCTTCACATGTCCCCTTTTTTTTTCTTTTTTTTTTTGTCAAGTCCACAAAAAAAACTTTTATCTGCTACATGGATCAAATCTCCCATACATGTTGACTGATCTGTGAAAATCAAAGCTGGCACATCAGTTCCTTTGCTGTCTGTTTAACATGGTAATGCGTAGTGAGGAGAAGCCTCACAATTCTCTCCTCTGAGAATCACTGCTGAAACTTTGACATTCGGCCCATTTTTACATGACTGAAATCGCTGACATCTGGGGCTTGTCCAGGATAACCAACAGCTCTGTCCCGGCAATCCAAGTCAGACGAGCACAATCTGCATTGTTCCACTGAGCTCCTGGGCCCAGGGCTATATTGTGGGCACTAGGGAGGGTCTGCACTAATGGCAAATCTCCTCATAAACTGCAGCCAAGAAGAACACCATTTCTCCAGACTAGCGAAAAATACCAAAGTGATGGCTAGAAGTGTCTTTTTAATTGTTGTGAAGTGACATTACCAGTTGTTGTTATTGCATACACTTTTAAGCAGGAGTGAAACCCGTGGCTCTAAGCCCCAATAATACCCTCTTTGGCAAAAAAAAATGCTTGTCGCATATGGTATCTCAACTTGATATAGATCTGAGATTTGACTTTATTTCTTCCTTCAGCCGTTCCTTGATGCATTTACTTGTATGTTTAGGGTCATTGTCTTGTTGCAAGGTGGATTTTCTAATAAGCTTTAATCTCTTGACAGATGGTCTTGCGTTATCCTCAAGCACCCTCTTGTACAACGGAGCATCCAACGTGGCTTCAGTGATGGTGAGCTGCTCATACTCTATGCATGCCCTGAATCCAAACAAGTTGCCATTTTCCCCCCAAAAGTGTGATTACTTCAGTCAAATGAGGTGTTTTTTTGTTGTTGTTTTTTTGCATATTGAAAAAAAAAATTCAGTTTATATATGAATACCATTTTTATAGATTTTTGTTTACACTTTTGTTTTGCATCCACTGCAGGCCAGTGTCCTCTATACATAACCAAGCTCCAGCCTCGAATGAAGCCTATGCTGCACCACACTATAGTGTAGCTGTCCTTGCACTTAAATTTGGGAGGAAATGATGGTCTTCCTGCCCCCCCCATGCTAACATTTGTTTTACACTTACCAGTAATATTTTGACTGGATACTTGCTCTTCATCTGCGATTTGCCTGCACTGTAGTTGCTGGAACTTTCTGTCCCTCACATTGCAGCATGCATTTTGTCTCATTTTCCAATGTCCAAGTGGGCAACTAAGGCTACTTTCACACTAGCGTCGGGCTCGGCCCGTCGCAGTGCGTCGGGCCGACGTTCCCGACGCTAGCGTTGTCTCCGCCGTACAACGGGGGCAGCGGATGCATTTTTCCAGCGCATCCGCTGCCCCATTGTGAGGTGCGGGGAGGTGGGGGCGGAGTTCCGGCCGCGCATGTGCGGTCGGAAAAAGCGGACCATCGTGAGCAAAAAACTTTACATGTAGCGTTTTTTGCTCCCGACGGTCCGCCACAACACGGCGCATCCGTCGCACGACGGGTGCGACGTGTGGCAATCCGTCACAATGCGTCGCTTAATGTTAATCAATGGTGAAAAAACGCATCCTGCAAACACTTTTGCAGGATGCGTTTTTTCGGCAAAACGACGCATTGTGACGGAATGCAGTTAACGCTAGTGTGAAAGTAGCCTAAAGTGTCGCATGGAGACAATTTTTGTAGGTTGCGACATGATATGTGCGGTGCTGGCTTCTGAGGAGCACATGGTGCTAAGCAATCAACCAGAAGGTACCATGGCAAGTATTTATAAGTGAGCTGGAATAATGCAAAGCTATCAATTATAAAGGCTTAGCTCTGGGCTACTGTACATATAAAAAGGTGCAAAAAATGGTTTCCAGTACATAACCTATGTTCCTCGTAATATACATTTTACAGCTGGTCTTCACCCTGGTTGTGCTAAAATGTATGTATGTGTGTGTATATATATAAAATACACGTGTGTGTGTGTGTGTGTGTGTGTGTGTGTGTGTGTGTGTGTGTGTGTGTGTGTGTAAAAAAAAAATAATAAATAAATATATATATATATATATATATATATATATATATATATATATATATATATACATATATACATATATACATATATACATACATACATACATACATACATACATACATACATACATACGCGCACACACTCACATAAATATACACACACACACTCACATATATACACACACACACTCACATATATACACACACACACTCACATATATACACACATTTTATATATATATATATATATATATATATATATATATATATATATATATATATATATATATATATATATATATATATATATATATAATGTTTTCCTGCAGCTTCTATAGCTTAGTATACATATTTATTTTTTAATTTTATTTATTTTTTAGAATGTGATCAAATCCTCGGTCCCGGCAGGAATGCCACATATGAGCGACTTTGAAACGTCCAAACTGATCAGCAGTGGAAGTTTTGGGTGAGATTTCTGTTAACACGATCCACATTTCTCAGAGTCCCTTATGACATTGCTTTTACCTCTGTGCTCTGCCATTCAGTGTTATCATGGGTAAATGGGTTTCTAGTGACAGCCTGACTTCTAGAATTAAACGTTGGTACATAACCTCATATAGACTTGTATAGATGAACTGTTAGTAAGGATTTATCTTATACCATGGATTCTCTCTCTCCAGCGCCATCTACTTAGTTCGCCATAAAGACTCGCAACAGATCTTTGCTATGAAGAAAATAGCTAAGCTGAACCTGGATACTTCACAGATGGTGGAACGGGCCTATCTGGAGAGGGACATCTTAATATTTGCAGAATGTCCCTTTGTGGTCTCCATGTTCTGCTCCTTTCCAACTAAATCTCATCTGTGTATGGTCATGGAGTATGTAGGAGGTAGGACACGTACATTGTAGATCAGCTCATGTCTGCTGACATCTTATTACCTCTTATCATTAAGACTTGTCCACATGAATGGTTACATCCCCCATAACGTATAGTAAATGATCTATTACCAAGATGCCCGGAAAGTCATTGATCTGTGTGATCTCCTCTGTAGGTCCACACTGAGCATGTGGATATCTCCATCTGTAGACAAGATGTGGCATCACTTAGTTACACGGACGACATTTCCCCATGACTTCAGACTAATGTGCACTACATATATCTGTATATCTTCTCTCCTGCCCCAAAGTCTCCGCTCACTTCTCATTATACATCATGGTGATCTGTATAAACCCCTCACCAGTCATATTTCCCTTCTTTTGTAGGTGGAGATTGTGGGACCCTTCTAAGCACCAGGGGTCCTTTATCTGTTCCCTTGGCCCGTTTGTTCTTTGCAGAAGCGGTGGTTGCTCTAGAATATCTGCATAGTTACGGTGTGGTGCACAGAGACCTGAGGCCGAAGAAGTAAGCGCCCCCTGTAGTTTAAAAACAGGGGAATGTTATGATTTATTTTCACACAGCTGGTGAGGCTAAACCATCTTCTCTCACAGCCTCCTGATAACCTCTGCTGGACACATTAAAGTCACCAATTTTGGGCTTTCAAAAATTGGTATTATGATGCCAAAAACCAACACCTACAAGGAAAAACCAGAGGACATCTGCAGAGAGTTCCAGGATAGTGAGGTCAGCGTTATTTAAAAACTCGCCTTGATCTTTACAAATCTCATCACAGTATTGTCTCCTCTATGTTCTTCATTTATAGAGATCTTTTCCATTGATTTGATCTTCTTTCATTGCGAGAACTTGTCAGAACTATGGTTTCACCAATCTCATAGTTGTTCGTTTTTGTTTTTTTCTGTTGATTTGCAGGTCTGTGGCACCCTGCATTATATAGCCCCAGAGGTCATCCTGAAGAAAGGCTATGGAAGACCTGTTGACTGGTGGTCAATGGGGATAATTCTACATGAATTCCTTGTGGGATGTGTACCTTTTGATGAGGATACCCTAAATAATCTTCATAAAAATGTTATTGGTAAGTAGAATAATTTGATCATTGTTTTCACTGGTTACAATGGTTGCATTCTTTTGCTTTATATTACAGTTCATTAAAGGTTTTATTTTCTACACAACAGGAGACATAATTTGGGACGGTTATCGCACTCCTCCCCCAGATGCTCAGGACCTAATCACTATGCTGCTGAGAACAAATCCTATACATAGGCTTGGGACGGGTAACAGATTCTAGTATTAATATTTA
The DNA here is from genome assembly GCF_051348905.1 of Ranitomeya variabilis. NCBI lineage: Eukaryota > Metazoa > Chordata > Amphibia > Anura > Dendrobatidae > Ranitomeya > Ranitomeya variabilis. Next base: position 158,224,362 of record NC_135239.1, on the reverse strand, counting down.
CTTCTGACACCAAAGACATATCACTAATGTTCATAAGGCACTTCTCTATCAGCTCGTCCTTTTCTTCTTCTCCATACTATGATTTTGTCTTATCTCATTCATACTAATGAAGTTATATATATAAAATAAGATATGGATCAGTCTCTGACAATATCCACTTCATCACTTTTTTTTGTATTTCTTTTTGCAGGAGGAGCATTCGAGATCAAGGATCATCCGTTCCTGAGTGACTTAGATTTTGACAACCTTCTTAGTCAGAAGCCGGAGTACATTCCTCCACCTGTGTCAGACGTGGACACCAGCTTATTTATCAGTGAGTTGAATGAGATGTCATTTAGACTAAGCCACTGTCTTTTGTCTCCTTTAATATGTCAATATCGGTTTACATTAATATTAGTGATAAATGGTGACTGTTATACTGACAACCTCTAATAATAATTAATTACCGATGTCTTCTAAATCACTCGGATATACTCAACCATCTGGTCTCAGAGGATGAGGAGGGCACAAGTGAGGACAGTGAGAGCCTTGACTTCCTAAATTTTTCATCCTCTTCTGAAAGGCATGCTAAAGTAAGTATGTAATAAAAAAAAAATCCAAAATATGTAAAAAAAAAAACAAAGAAAAAAACCTCATAACTTATTGTCTGCATTTAGCTCTGTGCCACTGCTGCCAGGATCAAAAATGAGGATCACAAGTCTCCTCCAGACTGTACTCCAGCATCCACCCCAAACCTCTCAGAAATGTGAGTAGATTATGGGATCTTTTCTGGGAGCTCCAGGCTGATATTTGTGCATAATATCAAATGCAGCATCCACTGCCCCATGTTTAGTGGTCATTGTGTTTTTGGCTTTAGAAACCACCGGTGATGGTGGCCCATTATTGTGGCCGGTCATTACATTTTAGTGCTGCCCACAGTGTAGGAGACATTGTAGTATTGCATGCCAGATATTCTTGGTAGTTTTCAGCTCTGCTCTATAAATGGTAGTATTAAGATGTTCTTCTAGTTAGACAACCCCTTCTGTACTGCATTTACTTGTGATTTACATGTTTTTCTACCTCCAAACAGGCAGAAAGAATCTGTTCCTGTATCTAATAGAGACAGTGCTACTAGCAGCTTGCCGTCCTCGTCCCCATTGTCAGGTATGTACAGGTCTCAAATCTTTCCACATGGGTTTTCTGCAATGGGTCTCTTATGTTATCGATGTGTCATGGATGCCAATTATGTTGACCATGGGCCCATACTGTATCCCTATTTTCATTATCCATTTTATGGCAAAGCTGATATATAAGAATATATTGTTACTGAGATGTGTTTTTTTTAATTTTTTTATGATCAGAATTTTCAGCTCAGGAAGAAAAAAAATCTGTAATCTGAGTGAGAGCCGGAAAATGACAAGGTAAATGTGAGAATCGGATCCATGTTGTGTGATGCCAGTCAGTGAGAATACTTCTTATGGAGCAGATGTCATCCATCAGTGATGGGATTGTCACATGTATGATAACTGACAATGATCCTGACCTCTGTATGATGAGATTCCTCTGCCGTCCAGCCACAGTGACCGCACAGTGGTATCATGTCATATGGAGCCCCTGCTCATTATATTTACTTCCTCTCATAGGTTCAAACTTATCCTGCCAGAGTGGATTATCCAGGGCTGCTCCTGTATTTGCAGGTTCCCCCTAGAATCATCTAAAAGAGAAACCTCCATCTAGCGCCCTGAAGTATAGCAGATCCGCCATCACTGCTGGAGCTGTATGGAAGGACCTTCGCCATCTTCCTGGGGCTTCTGTTACATCTGTACGTGGACATGTTTAACACTTGTCATCAGGCTACGTAGTAGTCATACTGCTTGCCTGATTTGACTTCTGCTGATCACCTGGTATATGACCCTCATCCTTCTATCCTATTCTATTTTTTTATTTTTTTTTATTTATACAAAAAATTTTACATTATCATTATTTGACATTTGCAAGCCGTCACTTACAGCATTGAAATAAAGTATCCTATTAACTTCTGGATATGGCATGGACCCTCTTTTATTAGCACATGAACCAAACTACATAGCCCAATAAAATTAAAATACACAATACGTGTTTTTGTTTTTATTTTTTATTTTGTCAAAAAAGTCGACCACTTGAGTCAGACAGTGTGAGATGCAGGAGCTGCCTGCCATACAGCAATCAGCAGGCAGCGATTCAGGGGCTCTGACTTGCCATAGTAGCAATGTCAGTCTTCAAAGAATCTACCAAAGATCCTCATTCCTGTGCCTACCGGCTACGCCACCCCCTGGATGACGTTACCATTATCTTATCCTTAGGCTAGTCACCAAATCTCGGCCTATTCACCACCATTATGTAATAACAGCTTTTTCTAATTTAATAGAAGTCCACCATAACTTGCCAGCCATTTCCACCTGACTCCCCAACTGCAATATCACAGATATGACAGCAATATGACAATGTGATTCAATATAACTCTCCTTTCAGTCTGAATTTTAATTTACCTTTATCATCACTAGGGTTGAGCGAAACGGATCGTTCATTTTCAAAAGTCGCCGACTTTTGGCAAAGTCGGGTTTCGTGAAACCCGACCCGACTCCAGCGTGGGATCGGCCACGTGGTCGGCGATCTTGGCGCCAAAGTCGCGTTTTGTATGACGCCTTCCCCGCCATTTTTTCAGCCAATTAAAGGAGTGTGGGCAGCGTGATGACATAGGTTCCGGTCTGGTTTTTGCGGCGTCATAGAGCCATATTACCGTTTGGGCTGCAGTGATTTCCGCAGTCAAACACAACATATGCTTTGCACGGAGGAGAGAGAGAGAGAGAGAAGAAAAAAAATATATATATATAAATATAATCCACATTGACTTGTATTGGGTTTCGTGTTCCGGTCCGGAACCCGACTTTACAGTAGAATCGGCCGATTTCACGCGATCCGACTTTCGAGAAGGTCGGGTTTCACAAAACCCAACTCGATCCTAAAAAAGCAAAAGTCGCTCAACCCTAATCATCACCCATGACAGCATCACAAGAGAGGGGACAAAAAACCTTCAGACTATAAAGGCGGCACCTCTCACTCACATCAGTTGGTATCCTGTCCTTGATGTAACCTGGTCAGGCTTACCTGTGTTCTTGGAAGAAAGGATGAAGACAGAGGTTTCCTTCCAAGACCTAGCTAAGGCTTGAAGGTAGGGTATCCAGGGCAGTCACTTGCAGACGCCTGACGATCCCAGAGCCCTCCATCACCAGTCAGGGCATGTCACTTGCCTTGCGTCCGCATAGACGTGAAAGCCCCCATGGTCCCATCGTGGCACCTCCAGGAATCCTGCAGCGGCAGAGAAGGGAACCCTGCGCAATTAAGCATAGCCGAAACTGGGAGTACCGTGCTCCTGGATGTCGGAGGACAGGAGGTGGCCGTGACGACGAGGTGACGCGACCGGGGGTGCGAAAGATGACTTGGTCAAGAACTCACCCAGTGATGCGCCGGGGGGCGAATGCACCGGAAATGCACACCGGAGGGTGTGTGGATGATGTGGGGAGCTGCTCCTTGCCAAAAGGGCGTGTGGTGTTGACAACGCCAGGAGGCATGTCTGGAACTGATGCAGGAGCCACTTGATCCAGAAACGCTGGGGAGCACCAGGACCAGTATAAAGGTAAACTGGCACCTCTAGTCAGGTGCTTCCTACCTCACCTGTCCTCATAGTAATATGGAGACCGATTTGAAGCAGCAGCCACAGTGGGAAGTCCCAGGAGCGAGTGGAGCATCATCCCCGTGTCAGTGGAGGGGGCAGCCAGACCACGGAGAGACGGGGGTCTACAATAGACAGCAGATCTAGTCAGCGAAACTCCAGCAAAGTGGACTGTCACATACCTTCTTCTCAGCACGTGACTGGGGGTTGCACCTGCAAGGGTTAGTATCATCTCTCACTCAGTCCAGTGTTCACCCTCTGTCATATGCTGCAATGGGAGCATAAATCACACCCCGACACAGACCACGCACCCCGTTTCATACACGCTGCCACTACTCACCGAATACACAGGTGATCAGTCCTGGAAATATTACTACTATATGCCAATCACCAGGATCACACACTAAGGCCATGGATTCTTTTAGAGCCTACAAGGTTCAGGCTTATTAAAGTTTTAAGCTTTAATAGAAAAGGGTACAGTGCTTACAATAAAAGGATATAAAAATGGGAATAAAAAGTGACACACAAATATGCAAAACAGTTATAAAAATAAAGGGAGAACACTTACAGAAATATCTAAACTTTGCAGTTCGCCATTCTGCTCCCTGAGGGGGGAGATGAATATGGAATGGCTCACATCAGCTTGGCTGCCCCTCAATCTGTGAATGTCTTTCTATGTGTAAAGGCCTAATTTATGAAGTTAACCCTGGGGTCAGATTTCTAGACCAGCCTCTCAGGTTAATATTCTAATCCTTGGTTTGTGACTGGATCCTGGCTATTTTACCAATGAATACATTATTTTTCTCTGAACATTCTTCGTGTAATCTTTCTATCTCAGAGTAAATATACAGTGTCAGGCCGGAGTCACACTAGAGTCTTAGGGTACCGTCACACAGTGGCATTTTCATCGCTACGACGGCACGATTTGTGACGTAGCAGCGTCGTATAATTATCGCTCCAGCGTCGTAGACTGCGGTCACACGGTACAATACACAGCGCTGGAGCGATAATTTCATGACGTATTTGCGATGTAGAAGCCGTTGGTTACTGTGCGCACATCGTATACAACCTGTGTCACACGATGCAATCATGCCGCCACAGCGGGACACTAGACGACGAAAGAAAGTTTCAAACGATCTGCTACGACGTACGATTCTCAGCGGGGATCCGGATCGCAGTAGCGTGTCAGACACAACGATATCGTAAATGCATCGCTGGAACGTCACAAATCGTGCCGTCGTAGCGATGAAAATGCCACTGTGTGACGGTACCCTTACGAACGTATGAGAGGCGTACAGTAAAATCACAGTGACAGGTTAGAATAGAACAGATAGCATAAATGTCTACACATAGTATACATATGTGTGTGTGTGTGTGTGTGTGTGTATATATATATATATATGTGTGTATATATATATATATATATATATATATATATATATATATAATGTACATTGAGATATATAATACAATTCAGCGCTAGATAGCAGAAAAGCCCGTAATTCAATTGCCGGCTTTTGCTATCTCCTTCCCAAACCCGACAGGATATGAGTCATGGTTTACATATAGTAAGCCATTTCATATCCCCTTTTTTTTGTACATATTCCTCACTACTAATGTTAGAAGTGTATGTGTGCAAAACTTTGTGGCTCTAGCTGTTAAAATAAAGGGTTAAATCACGGAAAAAATTGGCGTGGGCTCCCGCGCAATTTTCTTCGCCAGAGTGGGAAAGCCAGTGACTGAGGGCAGATATTAATAGCCTAGAGAGGGATCATGGACATTGCCCCCCCCCCCCCCCTGGCTAAAAACACCTGTAAGATGCGCCTATTCTGGCACTTAGCCTCTCCTCCCACTCCCCTGTAGTGGTGAGATATGGGGTAATAAAGGGTTAATGTCACCTTGCTGTTGTAAGGTGATATTAAGCCTGGTTAATAATGGAGAGGTGTCAATAAGCCCCCTATTCATTATTAACCCCTTCATGACCCAGCCTATTTTGGCCTTAATGACCTTGCCGTTTTTTGCAATTCTGACCAGTGTCCCTTTATGAGGTAATAACTCAGGTACGCTTCAACGGATCCTAGCGATTCTGAGATTGTTTTTTCGTGACATATTGGGCTACATGTTAGTGGTAAATTTAGGTCAATAATTTCTGAGTTTATTTGTGAAAAAAACAGAAATTTGGCAAAAATTTTGAAAATTTCGCAATTTTCACATTTTGAATTTTTATTCTGTTAAACCAGAGAGTTATGTGACACAAAATAGTTAATAAATAACATTTCCCACATGTCTACTTTACATCAGCACCATTTTGGAAACAAATTTTTTTTTTGCTAGGAAGTTATAAGGGTTAAAATTTGACCAGCGATTTCTCATTTTTACAACAAAATTTACAAAACCATTTTTTTTAGGGACCACCTCACATTTGAAGTCAGTTTGAGGGTTCTATATGGCTGAAAATACCCAAAAGTGACACCATTCTAAAAACTGCACCCCTCAAGGTGCGCAAAACCACATTCAAGAAGTTTATTAACCCTTCAGGTGTTTAACAGCAGCAGAAGCAACATGGAAGAAAAAATGAACATTTAACTTTTTTGTCACAAAAATGATCTTTTAGCGAAGATTTTTTTATTTTCCCAAGGGTAAAAGGAGAAACTGGACCACGAACGTTGTTGTCCAATTTGTCCTGAGTACGCTGATACCTCATATGTGGGGGTAAACCACTGTTTGGGCGCACGGCAGGGCTCGGAAGGGAAGGAGCGCCATTTGACTTTTTCAATGAAAAATTGGCTCCAATCTTTAGCGGACACCATGTCGCGTTTGGAGAGCCCCCGTGTGCCTAAACATTGGAGCTCCCCCACAAGTGACCCCATTTTGGAAACTAGACCCCCCAAGGAACTTATCTAGAAGAATAGTGAGCACTTTAAACCCCCAGGTGCTTCACAAATTGATCCGTAAAAATGAAACGAAACAGTACTTTTTTTTTTCACAAAAAAATTATTTTAGCCTCAATTTTTTCATTTTCACATGGGCAACAGGATAAAATGGATCCTAAAATTTGTTGGACAATTTCTCCTGAGTACACCGATACCTCACATGTGGGGGTAAACCACTGTTTGGGCACATGGTAAGGCTCGGAAGGGAAGGAGCGCCATTTGACTTTTTGAATGAAAAATTATCTCCATCGCTAGCAGACACCATGTCACGTTTGGAGAGCCCCTGTGTGCCTAAACATTGGAGCTCCCCCACAAGTGACCCCATTTTGGAAACTAGACCCCCCAAGGAACTTATCTAGAAGCATAGTGAGCACTTTAAACTCTCAGGTGCTTCACAAATTGATCCGTAAAAATGAAAAAGTACTTTTTATTCACACAAAATTTCTTTTAGCCTCAATTTTTTCATTTTCACATGGGCAACAGGATAAAATGGATCCTAAAATTTGTTGGGCAATTTCTCCTGAGTACGCCGATACCTCATATGTGGGGGTAAACCACTGTTTGGGTGCACGGCAAGGCTCGGAAGGGGAGGCGTGCCATTTGACTTTTTGAATGGAAAATTAGCTCCAATCGTTAGCGGACACCATGTCGCGTTTGGAGAGCCCCTGTGTGCCTAAACATTGGAGCTCCCCTACAAGTGACCCCATTTTGGAAACTAGACCCCCCAAGGAACTTATCTAGATGCATAGTGAGCACTTATAACCCCCAGGTGCTTCACAGAAGTTTATAACGCAGAGCCGTCAAAATAAAAAATAATTTTTCTTTCCTCAAAAATGATTTTTAGCCCAGAATTTTTTATTTTCCCAAGGGTAATAGGAGAAATTGGACCCCAAATGTTGTTGTCCAGTTTGTCCTGAGTACAATGATACCCCATATGTGGGGGTAAACCACTGTTTGGACGCACCGCAGGGCTCGGAAGGGAAGGCACACCATTTGGCTTTTTGAATGGAAAATTAGCTCCAATCATTAGCGGACACCATGTCGCGTTTGGAGAGCCCCTGTGTGCCTAAACATTGGAGCTCCCGCACAAGTGACCCCATTTTGGAAACTAGACCTCCCAAGGAACTAATCTAGATGTGTGGTGAGCACTTTGAACCCCCAAGTGCTTCACAGAAGTTTATAACGCAGAGCCATGAAAATAAAAAATAATTTTTCTTTTCTCAAAAATGATATTTTAGCCCACAATTTTTTATTTTCCCAAGGGTAACAGTAGAAATTGGACCCCAAAAGTTGTTGTCCAGTTTCTCCTGAGTACGCTGATACCCCATATGTGGGGGTAAACCACTGTTTTGGCACATGTCGGGGTTTGGAAGGGAAGTAGTGACGTTTTGAAATGCAGACTTTGATGGAATGCTCTGCGGGCGTCAGGTTGCGTTTGCAGAGCCCCTGATGTGCCTAAACAGTAGGAACTCCCCAAAAGTGACTCCATTTTGGAAACTAGACCCCCAAGGGAACTTATCTAGATGTGTGGTGAGCACTTTGAACCCCCAAGTGCTTCACAGAAGTTTATAACGCAGAGCCGTGAAAATAATAAATGTGTTTCCTTTCCTCAAAAATATTTTTTTAGCCCAGAATTTTTTATTTTTGCAAGGGTAACAGGAGAAATTTGACCTCAACAGTTGTTGTCCAGTTTCTCCTGAGTACGCTGATACCCCATATGTGGGGATAAACCACTGTTTGGGCACATACCGGGGCTCGGAAGGGAAGTAGTGACGTTTTGGAATGCCGACTTTGATGGAATGGTCTGCGGGCATCATGTTACGTTTGCAGAGCCCCTGATATGCCTAAACAGTAGAAACCCCCCACAAGTGACCCCATTTTGGAAACTAGACCCCCCAAGGAACGTATCTAGATGTGTGGTGAGCACGTTCAACCCCCAAGAGCTTCACAGAAGTTTACAACGCAGAGCCGTGAAAATAAAAAATCATTTTTCTTAATTGTTCTTTCCTCAAAAATTGTTTTAGCAAGTAATTTTTTATTTTTGCAAGGGTAACAGGAGAAATTGGACCGCAACAGTTGTTGCCCAGTTTGTCCTGAGTACGCTGGTACCCCAAATGTGGGGGTACACCACTGTTTGGGCGCACGTCGGGGCTTGGAAGGGAGGGAGCACCATTTGACTTTTTGAACGCAAGATTGGCTGGAATCAATGGTGGCGCCATGTTGCGTTTGGAGACCCCTGATGTGCCTAAACAGTGGAAACCCCTCAATTCTAACTTCAACACTAACCCCAACACACCCCTAATCCTAATCCCAACTGTAGCCATAACCCTAATCACAACCCTAACCCCAACACACCCCTAACCACAACCCTAACCCCAACACACCCGTAACTCTAATTCCAACCCTAATCCTAACCCTAATCCCAACCCTAACCCTAATCCCAACCCTAACCACAACTGTAACCCCAACACACCCCTAACCCTCTCCGTAACCCTAACCACAAGCCTAATCTTAACCCTATTTCCAACCCTAGCCCTAATTCCAACCCTAACTCTAATTCCAACCCTAACCCTAAGGCTATGTTCACACGGTGCGGTTTTTGCTGCGGATCCGCAGCGGATTTGCAGCTCAGCTGCGGATCCGCAGACGTTTTCCATGCAGGGTACAGTACAATGTTACCCTATGGAAAACAAAATCCGCTGTGCCGACGATCCTTTTTTCCGCTCGAAAATCCGCGCTGATTTTCTGCGGAAAAAAAGAAGTAGCATGTCAATTCTTTCTGCGGATTCCGCTGCCGGTTTCCACCTGCCCCAATAGGAAAGTGCAGTTGGAAACCCGCAGTGGAATCCGCAGTAGAAACAGGACAAAAAACCGCAGTGGAAAACCACCGCGGATTTGCACTGCGGGTTCTCCAAATCAGGACCTGAAAAATCCGCAGGCAAAAAAGGATCGTGTGAACAAGCCCTAAGGCTATGTGCCCACGTTGCGGATTCGTGTGAGATTTTTCCACATGATTTTTGAAAAATCTGCAGGTAAAAGGCACTGCGTTTTACCTGCGGATTTACAGCAGATTTCCAGTGTTTTTTTGTGCGGATTTCACCTGCGGATTCCTATTGAGGAACAGGTGTAAAACGCTGCGGAATCCGCACAAAGAATTGACATGCTGCGGAAAATACAATGCAGCGTTTCTGCACGGAATTTTCCGCACCATGGGCACAGCGGATTTGGTTTTCCATTGGTGTACATGGTACTGTAAACCTGATGGAAAACTGCTACGAATCCGCTGCGGATCCGCAGCCAATCCGCTGCGGATCCGCGGCCAATCCGCTGCGGATCCGCGGTGGATCCGCGGCCAATCCGCTGCGGATCCGCGGCCAAATCCGCACTGTGTGCACATGCCATAACCCTAACCCTACCCCTAACCCTACCCGTAACCCTAACCCTACCCCTAACTCTAACTCTAACCCTAGTTCTAACCCTAACCCTAGTGGAAAAAGAAAAAATATATATTTTCTTTATTTTATTATTGTCCCTACCTATGGGGGTGATAAAGGGGGGGGGTTATTTATAATTTTTTTATTTTGATCGCTGTGATAGAACCTACCACAGCGATCAAAATGTACTTTGTAATGAATCTGCCGGCCGGCAGATTCGGCGGGCGCAGTGCGCATGCGCCCACCATTTTGGAAGACGGCGGCGCCCAGGGAGAAGACGGACCGACTTTGGGAGGCTTGGTAAGTATGAGGGGGAGGTGGGGGGGTGGATCGGAGGACGGGGGGAGCGGACAGGAGCACGGGGGAGCGGACAGGGGGACGGAGGGGGGTACCGGACAGAACGGAGGACTGGGGAGGAGATCGGGGGCGGTGGGGGGGGCAGAACATGATTTCCAGCCATGGCAGATGCTATTGCAGCATCGGCCATGGCTGGATTGCAATATTTCACCATTTTCATAGGTGAAATATTGCAAATTGCTCTGATTGGCTGTTGCACTTTCAACAGCCAATCAGAGCGATCGTAGCCACGTGGGGGCAAAGCCACCCCCCCTGGGCTGAAGTACAACTCCCCCTCTCCCTACAGATCGGGTGAAATAGGAGTTAACCCTTTCACCCGATCTGCAGGGACGCGATCATTCCATGACGCCACATAGCCGTCATGGGTCGGATTGGCACCGACTTTCATGACGCCTACGTGGCGTCAAAGGTCGGGAAGGGGTTAATCCAATATTAATAAAGGGTTAAAAAACCACACATTTGGAAAAAGTATTTTAATAAAATAAATACACATGGTGTTGTAAAATCTTTATTATACGCACAATCCAATTGAAGACCCTTGTCAACTGAAACAAAGTTAAAATAAAAAAACAACAATATCCCATACCTTTCCGGCAACCAGTCATGTCCCACGCTGTAAATCCATCTGAAGGGGTTAAATAATTTTACAAGCAGGAGCCTGCTAATGCAGCTGTTGCCCCTGCCTGTAAAAACGGGAATGAATGGAAAGCAGGGGACCGTAGCTACCTAGACTTGCGGTGCTGCGCCCCCTGCTGGTATAAACTCATATGAGCTCTAGCGTGGGAATTTTTCTGAATATTTTCTCACGCTAGAGTTCATATGAGGTGATGCCAGCAGGGGGCGCAGCCCCGCAAGTCTAGGTAGCTACATTCCCCTGCATTCCATTTCCCAGTTTTTACAGGCAGGGGCAACAGCTGCATTAGCAGGCTCCTGCTTGTAAAATTATTTAACCCCTTCTGATGGATTTACAGCATGGAACATGACTGTAATGCCGGAGAGGTATGGGATATTGTTGATTTTTTTATTTTAACTTTGTTTCAGGTGACAAGGGTCTTCAATTGGATTGTGCGTATAATAAAGATTTTACAACACCATGTGTATTTATTTTATTAAAATACTTTTTCCAAATGTGTGGTTTTTTAACCCTTTATTAATATTGGATTAATAATGGAGAGGTGTCTTAATGACACCTCTCCATTATTAACCAGGCTTAATGTCACCTTACAACAGCAAGGTGACATTAACCCTTTATTACCCCATATCCCACCGCTACAGGGGAGTGGGAAGAGTGGCTAATACAGATGTGCCTTTTCTGGGGTGGCTGGGGGCAGATGTTTTTAGCCTTTAATATCCATGGTCCCTCTCTAGGCTATTAATATCTGCCCTCAGTCATTGGCTTTCCCACTCTGGTGGAGAAAATTGCGTGGGAGCCCACGCCAATTTTTTCTGTGATTTAACCCTTTATTTTAACAGCTACAGCCATAAAATTTTGCACACACACTTCTAACACTAGTAGTGAGGAATATGTAAAAAAAAAGTGATATGAAATGGTTTACTGCATGTAAACCATGTCTCATATCCTGTCGGGTTTGGGAAGGAGATAGCAAAAGCCTGCTAACTAGCGCTGTATTAAATAGATATACATAGACTAGATGGTAGCCCGATTCTAACGCATCGGGTATTCTAGAATATGTATGTAGTTTATTTATGAAGATTTTAGAATAATACATTGAATACACAGGATTCAACCGGCCGTGACCAATTAGCGAAGCGTGGTTAATTCGCGGCCGGACAGCGCCTGTCGCTGATTGTTCGTGCTGGCCACGTAGTATATAACTGCCCACGTAGTAAATAGCACAGCCACGTAGTATATAGCACAGCCCACGGAGTGTATAGCACAGCCACGTAGTATATAACAGCCCATGTAGTAAATAGCACAGCCTGCGGAGTATATAGCACAGCCATGTAGTATATAACAGCCCATGCACGTAGTATATAACAGCCCACGTAGTGTATAAGACAGGCCACGTAGTATATAACAGCCCACATAGTGTATAACTCAGCCCACGTAGTATATTGCACAGCCCACGTAGTATATAGCAATGTGGGCATCAAATCCCTATAACTATTTTTTTTAATTATTTTTAACATTAGATCTTTTTACTATTGATGCTGCATAGGCAGCATCAATAGTAAAAAGTTGGTCACACAGGGTTAATAGCAGCGTTAACGGAGTGCGATATAACGCGGTCCGTTAACGCTGCCATTAACCCTGTGTGAGCGCTGACTGGAGGGGAGTAAGGAGCGGCCATTTTGCCTCCGGACTGTGCCCGTCGCTGATTGGTCGTGGCTGTTTTGCCGTGACCAATCAGCGACTTGGGATTTCCATGACAGACAGAAGGACAGACAGAAAGACGGAAGTGACCCTTAGACAATTATATAGTAGATACTAGATGGTGGCCCGATTTTAACGCATCGGGTATTCTAGAATATGTATGTAGTTTATTTATGAAGTTTTTAGTGTAATGCAATTTATACACAGGATTCTGCCGGCCGGGCGCTACCAATTAGCGAAGCGTGTTTCAAATTCCGCGCCAATTCGGACGGACTGCGCCTGTCGCTGATTGTTCGCAGGCCGGCCAGGCGTGACCAATCAGTGAAGCCAGGGCCGGCTCCAGGTTTTTGAGGGCCCCGAGCGAAAGAGTCTCAGTGGGCCCCCCTCTTTAACACATACCACGATTCATGATGCACAGATACAGCAGAGAAATATAACACAGCCCACGTAGCATATAGCACAGGCCACGTAGTATATAACAGCCCACGTAGCATATAACACAGCCCACGTAGCATATAGCACAGGCCACGTAGTATACAACACAGCCCACGTAGTACATAGCACAGCCCGCGTAGTATATAACACTGCCCACGTAGCATATAACACAGCCACGTAGTATATTGCCCAGCCATGTATATTGCACAGCTACGTAGTGTATGGCACAGCCCACGTAGTATATAACAGCCACGTAGTATATTGCCCAGCCACGTAATATATTGCACAGCCCACGTAGTATATAGCACAGAGACGCAGTATATAACACAGCCCACGTAGTATATAGCACAGCGATGTAGTATATAGCACAGCCTACGTAGTATATAACACTGCCCACATAGTATATAACACGGCCCACATAATATATAGCAATGTGGGCACCATATCCCTGTAAAAAAAAAAAAAAAAGAATTACAATAAAAAATAGTTATATACTCCCCTTCCGTCGGCCCCCGGATCCAGGCGAGGCGTTTAGCAATGCTCCGGTCCCAAGAATGCATTGCGGTCTCGCGAGATGATGACGTAGTGGTCTTGCCAGACCGCTATGTCATCATCTCGCGAGACCGCAATGCGTGGCCCGGAGCGTCGCGAAGAGCGGGAAAGGCGCCAGAAGGTGAGTATATAATGATTTTTTATTTTTTTTAAATTATTTTTAACATTAGATCTTTTTACTATTGATGCTGCATAGGCAGCATCAATAGTAAAAAGTTGGTCACACAGGGTTAATAGCAGCGTTAACGCACTGCGTTACACCGTGGCATAACGCGGTGTAACGCAGCCATTAACCCTGTGTGAGAGCTGACTGGAGGGGGCACTGAAAGAGTAGGAAGGGGCGAATTCGCGGCCGCGACCAATCAGTGACGCGGGATTGCCGTGACAAACAGACGGAAATGACCCTTAGACGATTATATAGATATATATATCATGTTTTCACAAATATTTGAGCCCATGGATCCATTCTATGTCCATTTTGCAAGCCGGCGAGAAAATCTCGCCATACGGATGACACACGGATAATTTTTGGAGAGAAAATCGCATCCTCACATTGAATACGGATCAATGTTCAGGAGCTTTTCTGTCTATTACGGCCATAAAAAAACGGACCGTATTTCCCTACGCTAAGTGTGACGCCGGCCTCAGGCTGCAATTTGGCGTCTTCCCATCAAAGGTACTAGGAGGTGTGAAGTGTTTCCAATTCTGTATGTGTTCTCAGGACATTCCCCCTGGGGGTGACTGGAGACCAGGAGACGGCCTGCTCAGGATAACATAGGTCATGACCTTTGTGAGAGCTGCAGTCTAGAACAGATGCAAGTTACTGCTGGTCATACAGCCATACATATACATATTCCACTACATGGGAGAATATGCTGCCTCCAGGGATGATATCCCGGCTGAGAGATGTCCTTCCTTTTAAACTAGTACCATTCGATTGCATCAAGGTGGTAAGTGAGCTTTGTGAAAGTAATTGGGTTTCCTCTTGTCATTTATTGCCAGGGAAAGAAGTGTCTAAGGCCGGTTTCACACATCCTGATATTTTCGGTACCAGAGATGTCCGTGTGTGTGTAATATTTGCACATGTGTGCCACATCAGTATCACACGTATCGGTGCCTGGGAAACAGCGGTACTGTTAGTGCTGTTCTCTGGCGCTGGGTGCTAAAGACGTCTCTCCTCCATTCTCCCCTGATCGGTGTGAGCAAGGGAGACTGTTGAGAGTACTATTCAACTGATATCAGCGAGAGCAGGCGGCGGCTGATGGGACTACTCCCATCAGCCTACATCTGCTGCCGCTAATAAGTGAGAGCAGGTGGCGGCTGATGGGACTATTCATCAGCCGCCGCCTGTGCTATAAATAAGAAAAAACTGAGTGTGTTCCCATGTATTTTTGATAGCCAGACATAACTGACGTATATGGGCTGCAACCCTCCACTGTCAGCTTCTTCAAGAGAGGTTGTCAAGAATAGAGGGTTGTTGGGTTTTTTTTTATTTAAAAAAAAAAGTGGGGTCCCCCATCCATTTTTTTTTTTAAACAACCCGCCTTGCTAAAGCAGAGAGCAGTGGGCTGGTATTCTCAGGCTGGTACTGGGCTATGGTTATTGCCCCAGCCTAAAAATAGCCATCCTGAAAAGGTACATCTATTAGGCCGGCCTCACACTAGCGAGTCTTACGGACGTATGAGCGCATAAACTACGTCCGTAAAATACGCATTACACACGGCCCAATGATTCTCTATGGCCCAGCTCCTATCTGCCGTATATTACGCATCCGTAATATACGGTCTTGTACGGCCGTAGAAAATCGCAGCATGCTGCGTTTGTCACCGTATTGCGCAAAAAAATCGCCAATGAAAGTCTATGGGGGCGAGAAAAATACGTATTCCACACGGACCAGCAGTGTGACTTGCGAGAAATGCGCAGCGGTGTTAGTGAAAAGCCGGTAATTCAATTGCCAGCTTTTCATTTCTCCTTCCCAAACCCGACATGATATGAGACATGGTTTACATACAGTAAACCATCTCATATCCCCTTTTTTTTTTGCATATTCCCCACTACTAATGTTAGTAGTGTGTATGTGCAAAATTTGGGCGCTGTAGCTGCTAAAATAAAGGGTTAAATGGCGGAAAAAATTGGTGTGGGCTCCCGCGCAATTTTCTCCGCCAGAGTGGTAAAGCCAGTGACTGAGCACAGATATAAATAGCCTAGAGAGGGTCCATGGTTATTGGCCCCCCCTGGCTACAAACATCTGCCCCCAGCCACCCCAGAAAAGGCACATCTGGAAGATGCGCCTATTCTGGCACTTGACCTCTCTCTTCCCATTCCCGTGTAGCGGTGGGATATGGGGTAATGAAGGGTTAATGTCACCTTGCTATTGTAAGGTGACATTAAGCCAGGTTAATAATGGAGAGGCGTCAATTATGACACCTATCCATTATTAATCCAATTGTATGAAAGGGTTAAAAAAACACATATTATTAAAAAGTATTTTAATGAAATAAACACACAGGTTGTTTTAATATTTTATTGCTCTCTCAATCCACCTGAAGACCCTCGCTCTGAAAAATAATAAACCAACAATATACATACCTTCAGATGATCTGTCACATCCCACGAAGTAAATCCATCTGAAGGGGTTAAATCATTTTACAGCCAGGAGCTGTGCTAAAGCACTCGCTCGTGCCTGTAAACCCCCGGGTCCTGAAAGGAAAGCAGGATGATCTGTACTTACATTGAGTTGCGGTGATGCGCCCTCTGCTGGATGTCCTCATATGAACTCGAGCGTAGGAACTTTTCCAAGGCTCCAATTTCTCCTGAATGCGCCGATACCTCATATGTGGGGGTAAACCACTGTTTGGGCACACTGCAGAGCTTGTTTGACTTTTTCAATGTAGAATTGGCTGGAATTGAGATCGGACGCCATGTCGCGTATGGAGAGCCCCTGATGTGCCTAAACAGTGGAAACCCCCCACAAGTGACACCATTTTGGAAACTGGACCCCTTAAGGAACTTATCTAGATGTGTGATGAGCACTTTAAACCCCCAGGTGCTTCACAGAAGTTTATAACGTAGAGCCGTGAAAATAAAAAATTGCATTTTTTCTACTAAAATGATATTTTTGCCCCCAAATTTTTATTTTCACAAGGGTAACAGGAGAAATTAGACCACAACAGTTGTTGTGCAATTTGTCCTGAGTATGTCGATACCCCATATGTGGGGGTAAACCACTGTTTGGGCGCACCGCAGAGCTTGGAAGAGAAGGAGTGCCATTTGACTTTTTCATTGTAGAATTGGCTGGAATTGAGATCGGACACCATGTTGCGTTTGGAGAGCCCCTGATGTGCCTAAACAGTGGAAACCCCCGACAAGTGACACCATTTTGGAAACTAGACCCATTAAGGAACTTATCTAGATGTGTGGTGAGCACTTTGAGCCCCCAAGTGCTTCACAGAAATTTATAAAGTAGAGCCGTGAAAATAAAAAAATCCTTATTTTTCCCTCAAAAATTATTTTTTAGCCTGCAATTTTTTATTTTCTCAAGGGTAACAGGAGACATTGGACCCCAAAACTTGTTGACCAGTTTGTCCTGAGTATGCTGATACCCCATATGTGGGGGGGCACTGTTTGGGCACACATCGGGGCTCGGAAGGGAAGGAACGCCGCTTGGAATGCAGACTTTGAAGGGATGGTCTGCGGTCGTCATGTAGCATTTGCAGAGCTCCTGATGTACCTAAACAGTAGAAACCCCCCACAAGTGACCCCATTTTGGAAACTAGACCCCCCCAAAGAGCTTATCTAGATGTGTGGTGAGCACTATGAACCCCCAACTGCTTCACAGAAGTTTATAATGTAGAACCAGGAAAATAAAAAAAATCATATTTTTTCCACAAAAATGATCTTTCACCCCCAAATTTGTACTTTCACAAAGGTAACAGGAGAAATTGGACCCCAAAAGTTGTTGTCCAATTTGTCCTGAGTACACTGATACCCCATGTGTGGGGGGGACACTGTTTTGGCACACGGCAGAGCTCGGAAGGGAAGGAGCGCCATTTTGGAATGCAGACTTTGATAGAATGGTCTGCGGGCGTTATGTTGCGTTTGCAGAGCCCCTGATGTACCTAAACAGTAGAAACCCCCCACAAGTCACCCCATTTTGGAAACTAGACCCCCCAAGGAACTTATCTAGATGAGAGGTGAGAACTTTGAATGCCCAAGTGCTTCACAGAAGTTTATAATGCAGAATCGTGAGAATAAAAAATATTTTTATTTCCACAAAAAATATTTTTTAGCCCCCAAGTTTTTATTTTCATTTTCACAAGGGTAACAGGAGAAATTGGACCCCAAAAGTTGTCCAATTTAGCCCTGGTACACTGATGCCCCATATGTGGGGGTAAACCACTGTTTGGGCGCACGGCAGAGCTCAGAAGGGAGGGAGCACCATTTGACTTTTTGAGTGCAAAATTGGCTGTCGCGTTTGGAGACCCCCTGGTGTACCTAAACAGTGGAAACCCCCAATTCTAACTCCAACCCTAACCCCAACACACCCATAACCCTAATCCCAACCCGATCCATAATCCTAATCACAACCCTAACGATAATCACAACCCTAACCCCAAAACAACCCTAATCCCAACCCCAATCAAAACCCTGAATCAAACACACCCTGTTGTGAATTCCGTTCTCGGGCTCCCTCCTGTGGTCATGAATGGTACTTTGGTGAGTTCTGTCCTTGGGCACCCTCTGGTGGCTTTGAGTGGAACTGCTGATCTTTGAGGTTGGCTTTCTCAGCTGCCCTCGTTTATTGCTGCTTCTGGCTTCCCTATTTAACTCTGCCCAGGTCGTTAGTTCATGCCAGCTGTCAATGTCTCAGTACTGGTTCTGATCTCTCTTGGATTTCTCAGATGACCTGTCTACTCCAGCAGAAGCTAAGTCCTTGCTAGTCATTTGCTGTTCATTGGTTTTTGAATATATTTTTCAGTACATGCTATGTTTCAGTCTAGCCTGCTATTATGATATTTCCTTGCTAGCTGGAAGCCCTGGGGGTGCAGAGCTGCACCTCCACACCGTGAGTCGGTGTGGAGGTCCTTTTGCACACTCTGCGTGGTTTTTGTAGTTTTTAATACTGACCGCATAGTTCCCTTTCCTATCCTCTGTCTATCTAGTTAAGATTCGGCCTCCTTTGCTAAAATCTGTTTCATTCCTGTGTTTGTCACTTCCCTCTTAACTCACAGTTAATATTTGTGGGGGGCTACCTTTACTTTGGGGAATTTCTCTGAGGCAAGGTAGGCTGCTATTTCTATCTTTAGGGGTAGTTAGCTCTTAGGCTGTGAAGAGGCGTCTAGGGAGAGTTAGGTACGCTCCACGGCTATTTCTAGTGTGTGTGATAGGATTAGGGATTGCGGTCAGTAGAGTTACCACCTCCTCAGAGCTTGTCCCAGGTTTTCTGTTTTAACCATCAGGTCACTTCGGGTGCTCCTAACCACCAGGTCCATAACAGTACAGCTGGCCCGTAAAGTGTTAATGCATCTCAATAGAGGGATAAGAGAAGTTGTGAGTCAATTTTTTTTTCTTTGCAGCTTGTTTTGTCTTTCTTTTCCCCTTAACCTCTGGGTGGTTCAGGACTCAGGTGTAGATATGGATATTCAAGGTTTGTCCTCTTGTGTGGATCAACTCACTGCTAGGGTACAGAGTATTCAAGATTATGTAGTTCAGAATCCGATGTTAGAGCCTAGAATTCCAATTCCTGATTTGTTTTCTGGGGATAGATCTAAATTTTTGAATTTCAAAAATAATTGCAGACTGTTTCTTGCTCTGAAACCCCGCTCCTCTGGTGATCCCATTCAGCAAGTAAAGATTATTATTTCTTTGTTGCGTGGTGACCCGCAAGACTGGGCATTCTCCCTTGAGCCAGGAAATCCTGCATTGCTTAATGTGGATGCATTTTTTCTAGCGCTTGGATTGCTTTATGATGAACCTAATTCTGTGGATCAGGCAGAAAAGATCTTGCTGACTCTATGTCAGGGTCAGGATGAGGCAGAAGTATATTGCCAGAAGTTTAGAAAGTGGTCTGTGCTTACTCAATGGAATGAGTGTGCCCTGGCAGCAATTTTCAGAAAGGGTCTTTCTGAAGCCCTTAAGGATGTTATGGTGGGGTTCCCCACGCCTGCTGGTCTGAATGAGTCAATGTCTTTGGCCATTCAGATTGATCGGCGTTTGCGCGAGCGCAAAGTTGTGCACCATTTGGCGGTGTCCTCTGAGCGGAGGCCTGAGCCTATGCAATGTGATAGGACTTTGACCAGAGCTGAACGGCAAGAACACAGACGTCAGAATGGGCTGTGTATTTACTGTGGTGACTCCTCTCATGCTATCTCTGATTGCCCTAAGCGCACTAAGAGGTTCGCTAGGCCTGTCACCATTAGTACTTTGCAGCCTAAATTTCTCTTATCTGTTACTCTGATTTGTTCACTGTCGTCCTACTCTGTTATGGCATTTGTGGATTCGGGCGCTGCCCTGAACTTGATGGACTTGGAGTTTGCCAGGCGCTGCGGTTTTTCCTTGGAGCCTTTGCAGAGTCCTATTCCCTTAAGGGGAATTGATGCTACGCCATTGGCCAAGAATAAACCTCAGTACTGGACTCAGCTGACCATGTACATGGCTCCCGCACATCAGGAAAATATTCGCTTTTTGGTGTTGCATAATTTGCATGATGTTGTCGTGTTGGGTTTGCCATGGTTACAGGTTCATAATCCAGTACTGGATTGGAAATCAATGTCAGTGTCTAGTTGGGGTTGCCAAGGGATACATGGTGATGTTCCTTTGATGTCAATTTCTTCTTCCACTCCTTCTGAAGTCCCTGAGTTTTTGTCGGATTACCAGGATGTATTTGATGAGCCCAAGTCCAGTGCCCTACCTCCTCATAGGGACTGTGATTGCGCTATTAATTTGATTCCTGGTAGTAAGTTCCCTAAGGGCCGACTGTTCAATTTATCTGTGCCAGAACATGCCGCTATGCGGAGTTATGTAAAGGAGTCCTTGGAGAAAGGGCATATTCGCCCGTCTTCGTCGCCGTTGGGAGCAGGGTTCTTTTTTGTGGCCAAGAAGGATGGCTCTCTGAGACCCTGTATAGATTATCGCCTTCTTAATAAAATCACGGTCAAATTTCAGTACCCTTTGCCTCTGTTGTCTGATTTGTTTGCTCGGATTAAGGGGGCTAGTTGGTTTACCAAGATTGACCTTCGAGGGGCGTATAATCTTGTGCGTATTAAACAGGGCGATGAATGGAAAACAGCATTTAATACGCCCGAGGGCCATTTTGAGTACCTGGTGATGCCATTCGGGCTTTCTAATGCTCCATCTGTGTTTCAGTCCTTTATGCACGACATCTTCCGGAGGTATCTGGATAGGTTCATGATCGTATATTTGGATGATATTTTGGTCTTTTCGGATGATTGGGAGTCTCATGTAAGGCAGGTCAGGATGGTGTTCCAGGTCCTTCGTGCTAATGCATTGTTTGTGAAGGGCTCTAAATGCCTCTTTGGAGTTCAGAAGGTTTCCTTTTTGGGCTTCATTTTTTCCCCTTCTACTATCGAGATGGATCCTGTTAAAGTTCAGGCCATTTATGATTGGCCTCAACCTACATCTGTGAAGAGTCTTCAGAAGTTCCTGGGCTTTGCTAATTTTTACCGTCGCTTCATCGCTAATTTTTCTAGTGTGGTTAAGCCTTTGACTGATTTGACGAAGAAAGGCACTGATGTGGTGAATTGGTCCCCTGCGGCCGTTGAGGCCTTTCAGGAGCTTAAACGTCGTTTTACTTCGGCCCCTGTGTTGCGTCAGCCAGATGTTTTGCTCCCTTTTCAGGTCGAGGTTGATGCTTCTGAAATTGGGGCAGGGGCTGTTTTGTCTCAGAGAAGTTCTGATGGCTCCTTGAGGAAGCCGTGTGCTTTCTTTTCTAGAAAGTTTTCGCCTGCCGAGCGTAATTATGATGTCGGCAATCGGGAGTTGTTGGCTATGAAGTGGGCATTTGAGGAGTGGCGACATTGGCTTGAGGGAGCCAAACATCGCGTGGTGGTCCTGACTGATCATAAGAATCTGACTTACCTCGAGTCCGCCAAGCGGTTGAACCCTAGACAGGCTCGATGGTCACTGTTTTTCTCCCGTTTCGATTTTGTGGTCTCATACCTTCCGGGATCTAAGAATGTGAAGGCTGATGCCCTTTCTAGGAGTTTTTTGCCTGATTCTCCGGGAGTTCCTGAGCCGGCTGGTATTCTTAAAGAGGGGGTGATTCTGTCTGCCATCTCCCCTGATTTGCGGCGGGTGCTGCAGGAGTTTCAGGCTGATAGACCTGACCGCTGCCCAGTGGAGAAACTGTTTGTCCCTGATAGATGGACTAGTAGGGTTATTTCTGAGGTTCATTGTTCGGTGTTGGCTGGTCATCCTGGGATTTTTGGTACCAGAGATTTGGTTGCCAGGTCCTTTTGGTGGCCTTCCTTGTCACGGGATGTGCGTTCTTTTGTGCAGTCCTGTGGGACTTGTGCTCGGGCCAAACCTTGCTGTTCTCGTGCCAGTGGGTTGCTTTTGCCTTTGCCTGTCCCGAAGAGGCCCTGGACACATATTTCCATGGATTTTATTTCTGATCTTCCTGTCTCTCAAAGGATGTCTGTCATCTGGGTGGTTTGTGATCGGTTTTCTAAGATGGTCCATTTGGTACCCTTGCCTAAATTGCCTTCCTCCTCTGATTTGGTTCTATTATTTTTTCAGCATGTGGTTCGTTTGCATCGCATTCCGGAGAACATTGTGTCGGACAGAGGTTCCCAGTTTGTTTCTAGGTTTTGGCGGTCCTTTTGTGCTAAGATGGGCATTGATTTGTCTTTTTCTTCAGCGTTCCATCCTCAGACAAATGGCCAAACCGAACGAACCAATCAGACCTTGTAAACCTATCTGAGATGCTTTGTTTCTGCTGATCAGGATGATTGGGTGACCTTCTTGGCATTGGCCGAGTTCGCCCTTAATAATCGGGCTAGTTCTGCTACTTTGGTTTCACCTTTTTTTTGTAATTCTGGTTTTCATCCTCGTTTTTCTTCAGGGCAGGTTGAGCCTTCTGACTGTCCTGGTGTGGATTCTGTGGTGGACAGGTTGCAACAAATTTGGACTCACGTGGTGGACAATTTGACGTTGTCTCAGGAGAAGGCGCAACGTTTTGCTAACCGCCGTCGCTGTGTTGGTCCCCGACTTCGTGTTGGGGATTTGGTTTGGTTGTCTTCTCGTTATGTTCCTATGAAGGTTTCTTCTCCTAAGTTCAAGCCTCGTTTCATTGGTCCTTATAAGATTTCCGAAATTATCAATCCTGTGTCGTTTCGTTTGGCCCTTCCAGCTTCTTTTGCCATCCATAATGTGTTCCATAGGTCGTTGTTGCGGAGATATGTGGCGCCTATGGTTCCTTCCGTTGATCCTCCTGCTCCGGTGTTGGTTGAGGGGGAGTTGGAGTATGTGGTGGAGAAGATTTTAGATTCTCGTATTTCGAGACGGAAGCTTCAGTACCTGGTTAAGTGGAAGGGCTATGGTCAGGAGGATAATTCCTGGGTTGTTGCCTCCGATGTCCATGCCGCCGATTTGGTTCGTGCCTTTCATTTGGCTTGTCCTGATCGGCCTGGGGGCTCTGGTGAGGGTTCGGTGACCCCTCCTCAATGGAGGGGTACTGTTGTGAATTCCGTTCTCGGGCTCCCTCCTGTGGTCGTGAATGGTACTTTGGTGAGTTCTGTCCTTGGGCACCCTCTGGTGGCTTTGAGTAGAACTGCTGATCTTTGAGGTTGGCTTTCTCAGCTGCCCTCGTTTATTGCTGCTTCTGGCTTCCCTATTTAACTCTGCCCAGGTCGTTAGTTCATGCCAGCTGTCAATGTCTCAGTACTGGTTCTGATCTCTCTTGGATTTCTCAGATGACCTGTCTACTCCAGCAGAAGCTAAGTCCTTGCTAGTCATTTGCTGTTCATTGGTTTTTGAATATATTTTTCAGTACATGCTATGTTTCAGTCCAGCCTGCTATTATGATATTTCCTTGCTAGCTGGAAGCCCTGGGGGTGCAGAGCTGCACCTCCACACCGTGAGTCGGTGTGGAGGTCCTTTTGCACACTCTGCGTGGTTTTTGTCGTTTTTAATACTGACCGCATAGTTCCCTTTCCTATCCTCTGTCTATCTAGTTAAGATTCGGCCTCCTTTGCTAAAATCTGTTTCATTCCTGTGTTTGTCACTTCCCTCTTAACTCACAGTTAATATTTGTGGGGGGCTACCTTTACTTTGGGGAATTTCTCTGAGGCAAGGTAGGCTGCTATTTCTATCTTTAGGGGTAGTTAGCTCTTAGGCTGTGAAGAGGAGTCTAGGGAGAGTTAGGTACGCTCCACGGCTTTTTCTAGTGTGTGTGATAGGATTAGGGATTGCGGTCAGTAGAGTTACCACCTTCTCAGAGCTTGTCCCAGGTTTTCTGTTTTAACCATCAGGTCACTTCGGGTGCTCCTAACCACCAGGTCCATAACAACACCCTAATCCTACTCTCAACCCTAACCTCAAACCTAACCCTAATCCCAATCCCAAACGTAACCCTAATGCCAACCCTAATACCAACCCTAATCCAAACCCTAACTTTAGCTGCAACCCTAGCCCTAACTTTAGCCCCAACCCTAATTTTAGCCCCAACCCTAACCCTAACTTTAGCCCCAACCCTGACCCTAACTTTAGCCCAACTCCTCTAGCTGCCGGCCGGCAGATCATGGCGGGCGCACTTCGCATGCGCCCGCCATTTTCTTACCGGATGAAGAAGCTAACAGCCAGGAGGGGACGCAGGAGGACCCAGGGACACCGGTAAGTATAACAGGGTCCCTGAATCCCCCTATTTCTCTGTCCTCTGATGTGCGATCACATCAGAGGACAGAGAATGACACATCGCTTTTTTTTTGCGGCCGCCGGTAAAGTTAATTACTGGCGATTGCAAAACAGGGGTCGGTAAAAAACTACCCCGATCATGTTCTTTGGGGTCTCGGCTACCCCCGGCAGGCGAGACCCCAAAGATGTTCCGGGTGCCGGGCGGCGGACTGCGCATGCACCCGCCATTTTTTGGCTGGAACAAGATGGTGGTGCCCATCGGGAGCCACGAGGAGCACCGGGGGAGACAAGTGAGTATCGGAGGGCGATCGGGGACCCCATTTCTCTGTCCTCTGATGTGCGATCACATTGGAGAACAGAGAAATTAAATGGGAAATCGCGTTTTTGGTTTTTTTTGCCTCCGCCGGTAAACAGTTAATTACCGGTGATCGCAACCCTGGGGTCGGTAAAAAAAAACCCGAATCATGTTCTCTGGGGTCTCGGCTACCCCCGGCAATCGAGAACCCAGAGAAAATCCGACTCTGGGGGGCGTTATTCACTTTTTTCGCTTTGGTTTAAGTACCCTTAACTGCCGCTGTTAAAAGGCGTATCTGCGGTTGTTAAGGGGTTAAGAATGACAGTGTGTTTTGTTTTCAAATAAAGGACTTTATTCTGGCTTTGTCTTTATTTACAATACAACTATAGGATTAGTAATGGATAGGTGTCTAGACACCTCTCCATTACTAACCCATGGGCTTTATGTCACCAGACAATACAAAGGTAACATCAACCCCACAAATATGAACCCCACTTGCCACCACTACAGGGCAAATGGGAAGAACCGGGCAAAGTGCCAGAATTGGCGTATCTAATAAATGTGCCTCTTCTGGGTGGCTGCGGGCTGCTATTTTTAGGCTGGGGAGTCAAGATCCTCGGCCCTTACCAGACTGAGAATATCAGCCCCCAGCTGTGTGCTGTTAAAAAAAAACGGACATGTCAGCATATTTTTCCCACGAATACACTGTCTGTGGAAACACATGTGCACAGACCCATTCACTAAATGGGTCTATGTGTGTAAGTGTCTCTGGTTCAGAATCAAAAAAAATGCTGTGCTAATGGTGCGGAAAAATCCAATGGAGAGGGGACATGGGGCCAAGGACCAGGTTCATGGGGGATCAAAGACCAGGGATATGGAGATCGAGGACCAGGGGGCCAAGAACCAGGGACATGGGGCTGGGTACCAGGGACCAAGAACCAGCGACATGGGGCTAGGGACCAGATACATGGGGGCCAAGGACAATCCTCCCACTTTTTTAACAGTGTTTCATCTTCCAATGGAAAAGAGGAAAATACCTGTATCCGCAGGCCTCGAGGGATCAAATTCCATTGCAAATATTGTTCCAATGAATTTTAGTTCCACTAGGATTTAGTCCTTTTAAATAATGAATCTTTCAGAAGTATTTTGTCCTCCTGGCCGCTGGCATTACTTTCATTGGTCCCATTAAGTCCAGCGTCTTTAAACATGGTAGATAATTGTGACAACCAATTCGTATCACAGTTTTTATAATCCATATTACTGGTCTTTTCCAAAAAAAATAAAGCAAACTCCTATATAGAAAAGAAATTCCAGAAATAATACTCTCAAAAATACATAGTCAATGAACACAACCAAAATATATAACCCTCAAAAAATATTCATCAGACCAAATTAAATAATAAATAATATTTTATTTAAACAACTAATTCATACAACGTAATAAATAGTAGTGCATACTAATGTGGATGATAATAAGTTGGTGCAAAAAAACAATATAATTTGTACAATATATCAATAAAAACTAAGTGCCTAGGAAAAGTAACCACAATACCAACCGGTATCAGGACGCCACTGCCCCGCACACACCACTCCAACGCACCTTTCGCTTACCGCTTCGTCAGGGAGTGATGTGAGCAGGGTACAGAGGCATTATGTAGCAAGAACGCAGCTGCAAATTATCTAAATCAGGAGACGCCATAAGTATATGGCGCTGCGATTGCCCACGCTGCCGCCATCACTGAGATCGGGACTCGGAAGTGCGGCCATATACTAATGGCGTCTCCTGATTTAGATAATTTGCAGCTGCGTTCTTGCTGTATAATGCCTCTGTACCCTGCTCACATCACTCCCTGACTAAGGCCGCCGTCACACTAGCGAGTTTTACAGACGTAAGAGCGCATAAAATACGTCCGTAAAACACACCTAACAAACGGCCCAATTCTTTCCAATGGGTCAGGTCCTATCAGTCGTATATAACGCATCCGTATTATACGGCTTTCCATGGCTGTACAAAATCGCAGCATGCTGCGTTTGTCAGTGTATTGCGCAAAAAATACGCCAATGCAAGTCTATGGGGGAGCGTAAAATACTGAATGCATACGGACCATGCGTGTGACTTGCGAGAAATACGCTACTCACTGGCAGATGTCCTGAAATGTCCAAAGGCCTCAATCAGGCAGGTGAGACATGTTAATTAGCTCAAAAAGCCAGACAGTGAACCCGGAAGTCTGCTGCACGCCTCCACGGAGTGAGATTCACCATGTCTCACATTATCAATGTGGACATGCTTATAATTTTGGTCCAAGAAAGGCCTGTAATTTGGGACCAAAGAGATCCAAACTACGCCAACAGGGCCCAAAAAGAGGCAGCATGGAGGAGTGTGTGTGGGTCCCTGTTCCCACATTATGAGCAGCAGCCACGTGAGGCACAGAGACAAATAAGTAAGTACACTCATGTTTGTAATGTAATTTTCTTGTGAAACAGCAGTACCTTACTACTTTGAATTTATAAACATGAATTTATTAATTAATACAGAACTTAATTGAAAGCACACCAGCACGTACATGGTGCTGTACGTGATAAACGGATTACAATAATGGTTTTAACATTTGACCCTTAACAATGTTTTTCAAAAATTTATCTTTCGGGGATAGAGGGTAGCGGACTCTGTCCTTGTGGCCTTACATTAAAATTGTCTTATTTGAACAAAGTTCCTAATAAATGTATTCGTATGCTACACTAAAATCTCTGTAGGCAATTACACCTTGTGTGACCACTGTGCCTAATGGGCTAATCAATTTATTTAATGTTTTTTTTTTCCAGTGGGTGATGTTACAACAAGATGGGGGAGCATCCGCGATCAGTATAGGAGGGAGAGGCAGCAGCGTGAGAGGAGTGGGGCAGGCGCACCTCCGAAAAAAAAAATATATATCTATTTTGATAGATTAACTTTCTTGAACCCCAGCATGGACCTCAGGCCGTAAGTACAAACCTCACAACACATTTTCTACCTTTTTTTTTTTTTTTTTTAAACTTTCATAAAAAACAATTTTGTACTCAAAATCTTTTTAAATTACAGAACACAGTCTAACCTCACTGATGGGGAGACAGGGTCAGATTCGGAGTTGGTCATAGACACAGTTGGGGAAGGAGAAGAGGTGGCTGGACCATCTTCTGATCCCTCAGGCTCAATCCCTCCAGGATCCTCCTCATCTGCCCAGCCAGCTACAGAAGCACCAGCCCAAGAAGAAGAGGCACCACCGTCTACATCAGCAGCAGCAGCACCACCTAGCCAGGATGAGCATGCAAACAGCAGCAGCCCTACTGTTGCCCTGGAGCGCTCACCACAGGCTGCATTGTTTTCACAGCGTGCTCGCCGCAGGAGAGAGCTACTCCAAAGTAGGAGAAATGTCGATGCTGGGGTGTTGAACTACCTGGCAAGGGTTCGTGAGGATGATGGTGAGGAGGGCTTTACAAGGAGCCTGGCACGGTATTTAAGGCCCATAGAGCGTGAGTTGAGGCTTCGTGTGAGAGGGTGCTTTCAGATCCTTATTGATGCATGCACCCCCCCAAATAACCCATACCAGCTTATGGAGATGATTGAACAGTGGCAGATGTCACCACAAAATATCCTGCGGCCTCAAAGATTGCAACAGGTGCATGCTCAACAGGGATCTGAAGCACCCCCTCCACGTGAGCCGACACCTCAACCACAACCCACCATGGCAAATTCAGTACCATATGGCCGGATATCATCAACCATCCCAATATGGCCACTTGTCCACACCCAGTGCTGGAGGCTGGTCCCAACCTGGGTTTGGACAACATGGCCATTTTGGTTTGGGGTATGATTCCAGGCCATATGTTCGTGAACATCAGGGGTTGCCTCAAAATCCATTTGCAAATTTGCCAACTGCCCATCATCGTACCAGGCCCAATGTTCCTCCAGCCAATACCACATCCTCACAGGGTGAAGGACAATTGGGCCTACAAAGGCCACCTGATGAGGACCCTGACCTACCCACATCTCCACCACCTACCTATCAAGATTTGTGATTTTTTTCTTTTTTTTTTTTTTAGTTTTTAAAATTTTGTTTATAAATTTTGCTTATTTTTTTGGTTAGGTTCTTGTAAAGCACTTTGTTATGCTGATCTTGTTTGTAGCTTATATTGCCAATTCAAAATTTTGCTCTAAAAGAGTTTTTCAAAAAAAGGAGATTATAAAAAAGTAACATCCAAAAAAATAAAAAATAAAAACTACGCTTTAAAAAACAAAATTATGGATGTCGAACAATCATTATTACATCACACACACATGCTAGGCTCATAACCATATGTAAATTTATTAAATACAACAGACAGATTTTTTGTACTTAAAAAAAAAACATTTATAATTAATCAAAATTACACATGCAAAATTGCATATTCTTGCCAGGGAGTCCCACCTTGAGGAGTCAAAAAATAATTGGTGAATACATCACGAACTTTTAGCCCAGAAAGGGGACGCCGCGGAGGAGGGACATATGGGGTAGGCCTAACCACATTGTTCATCAGGTGATCACCAATATTAGCTGAGGAACAATCATGTATGCGGGTAAAATTGTGCAAAATAACACAGGCTTTGATTACTTCATTGATTGTAGCCTCACTGAGCTGAATGGCAGACTGGAGAACACGCCATTTGGCAACAAGAATCCCAAAGGCGCACTCCACCAGTCTCCGCGCCCTGGAAAGTCTCAGATTAAAGACCCTCCGCCGGTGGTCCAGGTTGCGCCTGGGATAAGGCCTCATGACGTGCCTCGTCAGTTGGAAAGCCTCATCTCCAACCAAAACAAAAGGCACTGCTTACGCATTGGAGCCTGGGAGTTGTTGTGGTGGTGGGATGTGTAACTGGTTGTCAGGTAGCCGACGACCCATTATGGACGAATTGAAGACCCTAGAGTCTCCAGTTCGCCCATAGGCCCCAATGTCTACAATTACAAACCTGTAGTTACTGTCAGCAACAGCTAACAGAACTACAGAGAAAAACTGCTTATAATTGTAGAATTGGGAAACCAGAGTTCGGCGGCTTACGCACCCTGATATGTTTCCCATCCACAGCTCCAATGCAGTTAGGGAAGTCACAAGTGTTCTGGAATCCACTGGCGATTTTGAGCCAATCATCCTGTTTGGGCTCAGGCATAACAAGTTCATGAAGTTTCGCCCATATTTGAAAACAGGTTGAACGAACAATGCCAGAAATTGTGGACCGCCCAAGCAGAAACTCAAGGTGTAGTCCCGCATAGGACAAGCCTGTGGACAGGAAGCTGAAAGACAAAATAAAGATCATATTAGTTTTTTAAAATGAGGACAAAGAAAACATGAAGCACAAGTGCATAGTATATTTACATTGACATTATTTACAATCTAAAATTTTCCATTTCCCTTGGTTACTTTACTTGAACATTAAGCACAGTTTTGTTGATGTGCTTGTGCCATAATGTCCACCTATACTTTCAAAAACATGCTAGAACACAACACATAAAAAAAAATATCATCAACATACAGTATGTGAGAATGTATAATACATACCGTAAGGTTAGGAGAAGACTATCCTCAGCAGATATGGCTTTTCGCATCCTTGTGTCCTGATACGTGATACCTGGACGTATGATCTCCAACAACATGTCAAAAGTCCTGATGGTCATGCGACTATACAGATAGAACTTGTCAGGATGTGACCTCAAAGCTGTATAGAGCCTCTGAAAATGTCCTTTACTCAGGCGTTGGGTCAATAGAGGGTGCACCCACAATCTTCGTCTCCTCCTTCGCGGATCAACATTCACCGGATATGGCTGACCAAAGCAACGCGACAACAGCCAGTGAAACAACACCCGCTGAGTTGTGCTTAAAGACACATGGTCAGACATGTTTGGAAGGTAAAACCAACACAGCCAAAATAAGCTCCACAAATAAATGGGCAGATGGGAGGGTTCCACCTGTTGTAGAGGGCTTAAATAGTGTTGTTAATGATGATTTAAATGGTTTGCAGGCCTGAAAACCGTTAAATGTCCATTTTGTCATGGTGCGTAAAAAAAAAAAAACGCCATACGGATCACATACGGATTACACACGCAGCAGTACATGCGCAAAATACGCGACCACACCTAGGCAACGCATTAACTACGGAACTAGATTTCCGGGACATTTTGGCGTATTACGCACGTATTACGGCCGTAAAAAACGGACCGTATTGTCTTACGCCTAGTGTGACGGCGGCCTAAGCGGAAAGCGAAACGTGCATTAGAGTGGTGTGTGCGGGGCAGTGGCGTCCTGATACTGGTTGGTATTGTGGTTACTTTTCCTAGGCACTTAGTTTTTATTGATATATTGTACAAATTATATTGTTTTGTTGCACCAACTTATCATCCACATAAGTATGCACTATTATTTATTACGTTGTATGTATTAGTTGGTTTTATATTAGCACTTTATTGATTATGGTTATTAACCCCTTAGTGACAGAGCCAATTTGGTACTTAATGACCGAGCCAATTTTTACAATTCTGACCACTGTCACTTTATGAGGTTATAACTCTGGAACGCTTTAACGGATCCTGCTGATTCTGAGATTGTTTTTTCGTGACATGTTGTACTTCATGCTAGTGGTAACATTTCTTCGATATTACTTGCAATTATTTATGAAAAAAATGAAAATATGGTGAAAATTTTTAAAATTTTGCAATTTTCAAATTTTGTATTTTTATGCCCTTAAATCAGAGAGATATGTCACACAAAATAGTTAATAAATAACATTTCCGACATGTCTACTTTACATCAGCACAATTTTGGAAACAAAATTTTTTTTTGTTAGGGAGTTATAAGGGTTAAAATTTGACCAGCAATTTCTCATTTTTACAACACCATTTTTTTTTAGGGACCACATCACATTTGAAGTCATTTTGAGAAGTCTATATGATAGAAAATAACCAAGTGTGACACCATTCTAAAAACTGCACCCCTCAAGGTACTTAAAACCACATTCAAGAAGTTTATTAACCCTTTACGTGCTTCACAGGAACTCAAACAATGTGGAAGGAAAAAATGAACATTTAACTTTTTTTGCAAACACTTTAATTCAGAACCATATTTTTTTATTTTCACAAGTGTAAAAACAGGAATTTAACCATACATTTTGTTGTGCAATTTCTCCTGAATACGCTGATATCCCATATGTGGGGGTAAACCACTGTTTGGGCGCACCGCAGAGCTTGGAAGAGAAGGAGCGCCGTTTGACTTTTTCAATGCAGAATTGGCTGGAATTGAGATCGGATGCCATGTCACGTTTGGAGAGCCCCTGATGTGCCTAAACAGTGGAAACGCTCCACAAGTGACACCATTTTGGAAACTAGACCCCTTAAGGAACTTAACTAGATGTGTGGTGAGCACTTTGAGCCCCCAAGTGCTTCATAGAAGTTTATAACGTAGAGCAGTGAAAATAAAAAATCGCATTTGTTTACACAAAAATGATATTTTCGCCCACAAATTCTTATTTTCACAAGGGTAACAGGAGAAATTAGACCACAAAAGTTGTTGTGCAATTTCTCCTGAGTACGTTGATACCCCATATGTGGGGGTAAACCACTGTTTGAGCTCACTGCAGAGCTTGGAAGAGAAGGAGCGCCGTTTTACTTTTTCAATGTAGAATTAGCTGGAATTGAGATCGGATGCCATGTCGCGTTTGGAGAGCCACTGATGTGCCTAAACAGTTTAAACCCCCCACAAATGACACCATTTTGGAAACTAGACCCCTTAAGGAACTTATCTAGATGTGTGGTGAGCACTTTAAACCCCCAGGTGCTTCCCGGAAGTTTATAACGTAGAGCCGTGAAAATAAAAAAGTCGCATTTTTTCTACAAAAATGATCTTTTTGCCCCAAAATTTTTATTTTCACAAGGGTAACAGGAGAAATTAGACAACAAATGTTGTTGTGCAACCTCTCCTGAGTACGTCGATACCCCATATGTGGGGGTAAACCACTGTTTGGGCGCACTGCAGAGCTTGGAAGAAAAGGAGTGCCGTTTTACTTTTTCAATGTAGAATTGGCTGGAATTGAGATCGGATGCCATGTCGCGTTTGGAGAGCCCCTGATGTGCCTAAACAGTGGAAACCCCCCACAAATGACACCATTTTGGAAACTAGACCCCTTAAGGAACTTATCTAGATGTGTGGTGAGCACTTTAAACCCCCAGGTGCTTCCCGGAAGTTTATAACGTAGAGCCGTGAAAATAAAAAATCCTTTTTTTTCACTCAAAAATGATTTTTTAGCCTGCAATTTTTTATTTTATCAAGGGTAACAGGAGACATTGGACCACAAAATCTGTTGACCAGTTTGTCCTGAGTACGCTGATACCCCATATGTGGGGGGAGGGCACTGTTTGGGCACCCATCAGGGCTCGGAAGGGAAGGAGCGCCGCTTGGAATGCAGACTTTGATGGGATGGTCTGCAGGTGTCATGTTACATTTGCAGAGATCCTGATGTACCTAAACAGTAGAAACCCCCCACAAGTGACTCCATTTTGGAAACTAGACCCCCCAAAGAGCTTATCTAGATGTGTGGTGAGCACTAGGAACCCCCAACTGCTTCACAGAAGTTTATAATGTAGAGCCATGAAAATAAAAAAAATCATATTTTTTCCACAAAAATGATCTTTTCACCCCCAAATTTTTACTTTCACAAGGGTAACAGGAGAAATTGGACCCCAAAATTTATTGTGCAATTTATGCTGAGTAGACTGATACCCCAATGTGGGGGATAAACCACTGTTTGGGCGCATGGCAGAGCTTGGAAGGGAAGGAGCGCCGTTTTGGAATGCAGACTTTGATAGAATGGTCTGCAGGCGTTATGTTGCGTTTGCAGAGCCCCCGATGTACCTAAACAGTAGAAACCCCGCACAAGTGACCTCATTTTGGAAACTAGACCCCCCAAGGAACTTATCTAGATGTGTTGTGAGAACTTTGAATGCCCAAGTGCTTCACAGAAGTTTATAATGCAGAGTCGTGAAAACAAAAAAAAATATTTTTTTCACAAAAAAGATTTTTTTAGCCCCCCAATTTTTATTTTCACAAAGGTAACAAGAGAAATTGGACCCCAAAAGTTGTTGTCCAATTTGTCCTGAGTACACTGATACCCCATGTGTGGGGGGGACCACTGTTTAGGTGCATGGCTGAGCTCGGAAGGGAAGGAGTGCCATTTTGGAATGCAGACTTTGATAGAATGGTCTGCGGGCGTTATGTTGCATTTGCAGAGCCCCAGATATACCTAAACAGTAGAGACCCCCCAGAAGTGACCCCATTTTGGAAACTAGACCCCCCAAGGAACTTATCTAGATGTGTGGTGAGAACTTTGAATGCCCAAGTGCTTCACAGAAGTTTATAATGCAGAGTCGTGAAAATAAAAAATATATTTTTTTTTCCACAAAAAAAGATTTTTTAGCCCCCAAGTTTTTATTTTCACAAGGGTATCAGGAGAAATTGGACCCCAAAAGTTGTCCAATTTATCCCGAGTACGCTGATGCCCCATATGTGGGGGTAAACCACTGTTTGGGCGCACGGCAGAGCTCAGAAGGTAGGGATCACCATTTTACTTTTTGAGCACAAAATTGGCTGTGGCGTTTAGAGACCCCCTGATGTACCTAAACAGTGGAAACCCCCCAATTCTAACTCCAACCCTAACCCCAACACACCCCTAACCCTAATCCCAACCCGATCCATAATCCTAATCACAACCCTAACCCCCAAAACACCCCTAACCCTAATCCCAAAGCTAACCATAACCCTAATCAAAACCCTAAACCCAACACCCCCCTAATCCTAATCTCAACCCTAACCTCAAAACCTAACCCTAATCCCAATACACCCCTATCCTTAATCCCAACCCTAGCCTTAACCCTAATCCCAAACCTAAACCTAATCCCAAATGTAACCCTAATGCCAACCCTAATCCAAATCCTAATCCCAACTCTAACTTTAGCCCCAACCCTAACTTTAGCCCTAAACCTAGCCCCAACCCTAACCCTAACTTTAGCCCCAACCCTAGCCCTAACCCTAATCCTAGCTCTAACCCAAGCCCTAACCCTAAGGCTATGTGCACATGTTGCAGATTTTGCTGCGGATCCGCAGCTGTGGGTCCGCAGCAGTTTCCCATGAGTTTACAGTACAATGTAAACCTATGGGAAACATAAAACGCTGTGCCCATGCTGCGGAAAAAACCACACGGAAACGCAGCGGTTTACATTCCGCAGCATGTCAATTCTTTCTGCTGATTCCGCAGCGGTTTTACACCTGCTCCATAATAGAAAACCGCAGGTGTAAAACCGCAGTGGAATCCGCACAAAAACCGCGGTATATCCGCGATAAATCTGCAGGAAAAACGCGTTTTGGTCCTGCGGATTTATCAAATCCGCTGCGGAAAAATCCGCAGAGAACCATTCTATGTGTGCACATATCCTAACCCTACCCCTCCCCCTCCCATTTGGAAAATAGAAATTCATACATTTTTTTTATTTTATTATTTTTTTCTTACTAAGGGGGTGATAAAGGGGGGGTTATTTACTATTTTTTTTATTTTGATCACTGTGATAGGATCTCACAGTGACCAAAATAAAAAAAGAGGAATTTTCTTCTGCCGGCCGGCAGATCATGGCGGGCGCACTGCGCATGCGCCCACCATTTTCTTACCGGAGCAAGAAGCCGGCGGCCAGCAGAAGAAGCAGGAGGGCCCAGGGACACCGGTAAGTATAACAGGGTCCCCGAATCCCCCTATTTCTCTGTCCTCTGATGTGCGATCACATCAGAGGACAGAGAATGACATCGCTTTTTTTTTTTTGCGGTCGCCGGTAAACAGTTAATTACCGGCGATCGCAAAACAGGGGTCGGTAAAAACCGACCCCGATCATGTTCTTTGGGGTCTCGGCTACCCCCGGCAGCCGAGACCCCAAAGAACATCCGGGTGCCGGGCGCACTGCGCATGCGCCCGCCATTATTTCCCCGGAAAAAGATGGCGGCGCCCATCGGGAGCCACGAGGAGCACCGGGGGAGGTAGGTGAGTATTGGGGGGCTATCGGGGACCACATTTCTCTGTCCTCCGATGTGCGATCACATCGGAGGACAGAGAAATTAAATGGCAAATCGCGTGTTTTTTTTTTTGTTGCGACCGCCGGTAAACGGTTAATTACCGGCGATCGCAACTCGGGGGTCGGTAAAATACCCCCGAATCATGTTCTCTGGGGTCTCGGCTACCCCCGGCAACCGAGACCCCAGAGAAAATCCGACTCTGGGGGGCGCTAGTCACTTTTTCCACAGCGCCGTTAATTAAGTTTAAGTACCCTTAGCGGCCGCCGTTAAAAGGCGTATCGGCGGTCGTTAAGGGGTTAAATAAATTGGGTTAAAATGCTTATTTATGTAAATCACATATTATAATTTGCTTACATATATATTATACACATATATTAGGTCTATGGATTACCATTAATTTTATTTTTGTGCCAGTTTCAGTATGCCCTGTGCACACATAGTTCTTAATTGATTTACTGACCCCCACACTTCGCTTATATTTTTTAATTATTTAAAAAAATATTTTTAGTATTTTTAGTATTATCAATATCACTAAAAATTCCATCTTTGTATTATTATGGTGATATACAGTATTTGTGATTATGTTTAAATAAAATATTATTTATTTTATCTGGTGACTATTTTTTGAGGGTTATATATTTTGGTTGTGTTCATTGACTATGTATTTTTGAGAGTATTATTTCTGGAATTTCTTTTCTAGGAGTTTGTTTTTTCCCAGCAGTTTGTGTCCTGCACGGTAGACTAACACCGAGAGCTTGTGACTGTTACTTCAGACGTTCAGTCAGAAGCTGGGGAACAAAATGGCGGAGCAGTGTCGGGAAGGGCTGAAGACGGCGGCTGGGGAGTATAAGGCTATGTGCACACGTTTCGGATTTTTTGCGTTTTTTTTGCGGTTTTCCCCTGCAAAAATGCTTACATGAAGCATCCCATCAATTTTAATACATTCTGCAATTTCTGTGCCCATGTTACGTTTTTTTTTCCCGCAAAAAAAAAATGCATTGTGAAAAAAACAGCATGTTCATTAAAACGCGAGCGGATTTCCTGCGAAAGTAGTCTGGATTTGCTCAGGAAAATTCTGCAAACTTTCCTGAACGTGTGCACATAGCCTAAGGCTACTTTCACACTAGTCCGTCAGTACGGGCCGTCGCAAACCATCGGCCCGACGGACGGTGTGTTAATGTAGCACGAGGGCAGCGGATGCAGTCTTACGACGCATCCGCTGCCCCATTGTAATGTCTGGGGAAGAGGGGGCGGAGTTTCATTTGCACATGCGCGGTCGGAAATGGCGGACACGACGCACAAAAAAAGTTACATGGAACGTTTTTTTGTGCCGACGGTCCGCCACAATACATCCGTTGCACGACGGATGCGACGTGTGGCAATCCGTCGCTAATGCAAGTGTATGGAGAAAAAACGCATCCTGCGCGCAACTTTGCAGGATGCGTTTTTTCTCCAAAACAACGCATTGCGACGGAGGCCAAACGACGCTAGTGTGAAAGTAGCCTAAGACTAGGAGCAGAGACTGGTCAGAAAGGACAGACACAAGGGAAATAGTAATAATAATAATAATTTTATTTATATAGCGCCAACATATTCCACAGCGCTTTACAACTTATAGAGGGGATTTGTACAGACAATAGACATTACAGCATAACGGAAATCACAGTTCAAAACAGATACCAGGAGGAGTGAGGGCCCTGCTCGCAAGCTTACAAACTATGAGGAAAAGGGGAGACACGAGAGGTGGCCCCATAGTCTTCTCCCCAGAAATCAAACAGGGGAACCATGGCGGCGCTGCCTTCCTAATAACAATGAGCCTCAGAGAGATTTTTTTTATTGCAATGAAAACACTTCCCATCGCCAAAATCTACAAAAAAACAAATCTCAAAGAGCATCCGAGAATAGCCATAATAGAGAGCCATAATAGAGAGCCATAATAGAGAGCTTGTGGTGAAGATGAGATCACCCAGCACAACATGACACTGAGCGGAGACACAAAAGGGCGGGAGAGAAACCACAAAGAGACCGCACAGAGGCGGGAGGAGCCGGGGCCGCACTCCATGACAGGAAGACGCGCCTCTCCGGCAGCAGCCGCGGAATGTGCACACAGCGCACACTGTTCACCCTCCGTCCTCGGCTACAGACACACGCCGTCTGCTAATACCGGCGGCAGACAGCCAAGCACAAGGCCAGCCTTTTCCTGCAGAGGCCGCGTCTTCACTCTGCCCTTTCCCTGCCCGTTTAAACCCACCAATAAGGAGGGCGCTGCGGTGTTGAGTGACAGGCGGGCCGGCCATCCAGCGGGCTGCGGGAGGGGATCGCGGACAGCTGCATCCTCGGATGACAGCAGTGTGTGTTTGTGTCGCTGTCACCTGCGCGCACACGGGCAGCACCGCGGCTCCTGCTTTGTACACTTCTGTCTCCCTTTGTTCTGTGCGGCCGGTGAGTGGAGGAGCCTCTGTGCTCCTGACTAGTCACTTGTCCTGTGGCGCTGCCCACTTCTGGCGTTTCTTTGTGATGTTGTGACTGACTCGCTCACATTGTGCGTGTGTCATGGTCCTCACATGTCTCTAATACCATTTTTTCCCCTGCAGATCGCTGTCCACCGTAGTGAACAAAGTGACCAGGAACTTGCTGCATATTGACGGGGCGAGCTGGGCGTCTGGAAGACTGTTGGGGCGAGATCCTGGGCTGCGGTCGTTGTGGGACAGGACCAGGTACGGGCTTGTGGGGTGACTTATTGGCACAGTGCCGTCATACAGCCACCCCGGACCGGCTGATGTGTCCGCTCTCAGGCCGTGTTCACACGCGCACGTTTCAGTCTGTATACGGTACACAATGTCCGCTCCGGCAGCGGGTCTCCCGGCTCACCCTTATAACCACGTGTCTCTCTGAGGCTGCCGTCACACTAGCAGTATTTGGTCAGTATTTCACATCAGTATTTATAAGCCAAAACCAGGAGTGGGTGATAAATACAGAAGTGGTGATGTGTTTCTATTATACTTTTCCTCTATTTGTTCCACTCCTGGTTTTGGCTGACAAATTCTGAGGTAAAATACTGACCAAATACTGCTAGTGTGACGACAGCCTGAGGCTGTAAGATGGAGTCTCGAGGCCGGCGGCCATTGCTGTCCGTCTACAGACCGTAAGATACGCTTGTGTGAACCCGGCCATAACCGCAGACCTGTCTGCAGAACCCCTCGTCCATTATGTCCTGCCGCGGCTGACGATGGGCCGCATGGGTGGGCCAGAACCTCCACAGCTGCTCATTGTTCCTTCCCCACAGTTTTATAGAGGGAAGTTATGGGTCTGAAAACCAGCCCCGTATTTGAGCTCCACTTTTTTTTTTTTTTAGGCTGTGTTCACATGCTGCTTTTTTTTTTTTTTGCTGTGGTTTTCTGAAGTTGCAGCAAAAATGTATGTTTTATTACTGCAGTGTTCATATTGGTGGAAATAACACAATGTGGGGACGCAGCGTCTAACTGAAAGAGGTACCGGTGTCACAGTTGTGGGATATTATTTGCGTGCACTGTTTTTGGCACAATGTTTATCCCGTCACTGCCTACTTCAGATGTTGTAATTCCTACTTCACAACAATATCCGCAGCCACAAATACCGCTGCATATGTCACTGCAGCACAGATGCGACATGGGAACATGCCCTTCTGGTCCAGTTAGAAGAGGCGTTCCCACTATCGGCCTCATCATCTACAAGGTATGGGAAAAAAAATCATCTGTATTGGCAGCAGATTGTCCTGTGTGCACAGAAGTTGTGCTGCCAATCACGTGAAATTCTACGCTTACAGAATGATCATTTTCTTGATCGTTCTGTGTGTAGAGTGTGTGCTGGCCTCTGTAAAGACTGGATCATCTCGTATAAAATAGCTATGAACTGGCAGCTCAAATGCGATCACCTCTATACTGTGTGTATGACCGCCACACGTGTGATTGTAAGCAGATCTTTCTCAATTTAGCTGTCTCTGCCAATGGTCTGCAGTAGTGACGAGTGAGTTTGCTCGTTACTCGAGTTTTCCGAGCATGCTCAAGTCTCAACCAAGTGTTGCCGGTGCTCGGATGCGATGCTCAGATCCATGCCCTGCATGTTGTGTGGCTTAAAGAAAGATGAAGGGATTTCCTGCCACACACGGTTAAACGGTCCTCGACCTGTCGGCTGCCTTTCACACAGTGGACCATTCCTTATTATTACAGACCCTCTCATCCCTTGGCATCACAGACTTGGCCCTATTCTGGATCTCATCATACCTGGATCTCATCATACCTAACAGACCGGACATTTCGCGTCTCCCACTCACACACCACCTCCTCACCTCGCCCCCTATCTGTCGGAGTCTCACAAGGTTCAGTCCTTGGGCCCCTGCTCTTCTCCATTTACACCTTTGGCCTGGGACAGCTCATAGAATCTCACGGTTTTCAGTATCACCTGTATGCTGATGACATACAGATCTACATCTCTGGACCAGATATCACCTCCCTGCTAACCAGAATCCCTCAATGTTTGTCCACTATTTCGTCCTTCTTCTCCGCTAGATTTCTGAAACTTAACATGGACAAAACAAAATTCATCATCTTTCCCCCATCTCACGCGACCCCCCCAACGAACCTATCCATTACAGTGCATGGCTGCCAACTCTCCCCAGTCCCACAAGCTCGCTGCCTCGCGGTAATCCTTGACGCTGATCTCTCCTTCAAACCACATATCCAAGCCCTTTCCACTTCCTGCCGACTTCAACTCAAAAATATTTCACAAATCCGTACATTCCTCAACCAAGAATCTGCAAAAACCCTAGTCCATGCCCTCATCATCTCTCGCCTTGACTACTGCAACCTCCTGCTCTGTGGCCTCCCCTCTAACACTCTCGCACCCCTCCAATCTATTCTACACTCTGCTGCCCGACTAATCCACCTGTCCCCCCGCTATTCCCCGGCCTCTCCCCTCTGTCAATCCCTTCACTGGCTCCCCATTGCCCAGAGACTCCAGTACAAAACCCTAACCATGACATACAAAGCCATCCACAACCTGTCTCCTCCATACATCTGTGACGTGACCTCGTCTCCCGGTACTTACCTACACGCAACCTCCGATCCTCACAAGATCTCCTTCTCTACTCCCCTCTTATCTCCTCTTCCCACAATCGTATACAAGATTTCTCTCGCATATCACCCCTACCCTGGAACCCTCTACCACAACACATCAGACTCTCGCCTACCATCGAAACCTTCAAAAAGAGCCTGAAGACCCACCTCTTCCGACAAGCCTACAACCTGCAGTAACCACCGATCCACCAAACCACTGCACGACCAGCTCTATCCTCACCTACTGTATTCTCACCCATCCCTTGTAGATTCTGAGCCTTCGCGGGCAGGGTCCTCTCTCCTACTGTACCAGTTATGACTTGTATTGTCTAAGAATATTGTACTTGTTTTTATTATGCATACCCCTCCTCACATGTAAAGTGCCATGGAATAAATGGCTCTATAACAATAAATAATAATAATAATAAACTGTAGCCATATTTATTGGCTGTATTACAGCCACGAAACATGCGGGGCAGGGATCAGAGCATCGGCAATACTCGGGTGAGACTCGAGCATGCTTGGAAAACTCGAGTAACGAGCACACTCGCTCATCACTAGTCTGCAGATAAATATCCCATGTGTATGGCCGGCTTTAAGCTGTGTTCATGGGTCATTGTACAGTCTGAGGGAAAAGCGGACAGCACTAGGACGTGTCGTGTGAATGCAGCCTTAATCTCAGAGAGCAACAAACCACAAAAAGATAGGTGCAACAAATGTCCAAAAATAGACACAATCTTTATTAAATATATGCATAACAAAACAAGGAATACAAGAGCAGTGGGTTAAAA
This sequence comes from Ranitomeya variabilis, assembly GCF_051348905.1. Taxonomy (NCBI): domain Eukaryota; kingdom Metazoa; phylum Chordata; class Amphibia; order Anura; family Dendrobatidae; genus Ranitomeya; species Ranitomeya variabilis. The sequence goes on along the minus strand of NC_135239.1, from coordinate 158,182,459 downwards.
TTCGCAGATATCATGTATAAAACGCATGGGGCATGACTACAGACCCACACAAAGGACATCTCCGAAACGCGCGTTGGGGTGGGTTTGGAGCAGACACTCTCCCCTCATCAGCAGCTGGTAAGATACCCTCTGTATTTGGTTTATTCTTATTTATTGGCATACTTCTTTTGCCGGTACGAGCTCCTATGTGAGATATGTGATATATGTAGTACGCTCTGAGATTTCTAAATATGGAGCATATAATTATCAGTGAGCTCTGTGATCTCCCATATGGAACATGTATAAATTAGGGAGTACCTGGTAATTTTCATTGAGTTTTTGCCAGTCTGCTGATTTGTGTGGGTCTGTAGTCATGCCCCATGCGTTTTATACATGATATCTGCTAATTTTAACCCACTGCTCTTGTATTCCTTGTTTTGTTATGCATATATTTAATAAAGATTGTGTCTATTTTTGGACATTTGTTGCACCTATCTTTTTGTGGTTTGTTGCTTTGGCTATTTTAGGTGTGTCCTGTGACATTCCGTATACAGGCGTTAGTTACCCCTCACATACATTACATTTGGACATTATGTATAGAGGGGACATTGGACTTTGCCTGGTTTGTATTCCGTGTCTTCACTTAATCTCAGAGAGCTCTGGACACACAGCATTAATTCATGTAAAAAATTTCAGTGTATTCTGTGATTTTTGCCCTAGAGAATAATATAAACATTGGCTGGCTTTTAGTAATGCAGAAGTAAGTCACAGTTTGGTAATGATTTGCTTACAGAGATAATGCCTGTTTTTGATCCACAATGATGGCCATGTTGCAACAGTAACAACAAAAAAGGTGACCACATTGATTACCTTTTTACGTAACTTTATCATAGAAGAAACTGATAAAATGACAATTTGTTGTCAGTTTCGTGCATATTTACATAACTTTCTTGTAAAACAATAATATCAGGAAATGCGTATGTAAAAAAACCAAGCACATTTGTTTTGCTGCCCATTTTGTGTTGGTGATGAGTTGATTGTTTGTCACGTGTATGTGTATACAAAAACCCATTCACAGGACAGAGAACACTGTCCTCACAGGCCGCAGTTACATAAATGTACTGCAGATATGTCCTTTTTGCACATTATGTTCATATATACCTGTCTTTTATTTGTTGCATAATAAACTTTTTTTCTATTTTATTTTTTTTTTTTCTTTACTAGTCAGTCCCAAAGTTTGTTACATATCTGGTAGTTATCACCAATGTTGTGCTGTTGCCCTGTCCTGAATAGGCTCATCGTGAAGCAGTGGGATGGCTCTAACGTTATTTTTTTAATAAAAATTGTTAACTAAATCCCCTATGTTATTTTAATGCACTATGGCTACAAGTGCTTCTCACTAAATTAGAATATCATCAAAAAGTTTGTTTCTTTCAGTTCTTCAATACAATAAGTCAAACTTATAGATTACATAGAGTCATTACAAAGTGATCTATTTCAAGTGTTAATGTTGATGATTATGGCTTACAGAAAATGAAAACCTAAAAGTCATTATCTCAGTAAATTAGAATACTTTATCACACCAGCTTGAAAATTGATACTAAAATCCAAAATATTGGTCTGCTGAAATGTACGTTCAGTAAATGCACTCAATACTTGGTCGGGGCTCCTTTTGCATCAATTACTGCATCAATGTGGCGTGTCATGGAGGTGATCAGCTTGTGGCGCTGTTGAGGTGTTATGGAAGCCCAGGTTCTTTGATAGCAGCCTTCAGCATTGTTGGGTCTGGTGTCTCATCTTCCTCTTGACAATACTCCATAGATTCTCTATGGGGTTAAGGTCAGGCAAGTTTGCTTGCCAATCAAGCACAGTGATATTGTTGTTTTTTTAAACCAGGTATTGGTACTTTTGGCAGTGTGGACAGGTGCCAAGTCCTGCTGGAGAATGAAATTTCCATCTCCAAAATGCTTGTCGGCAGTGGGAAGCATGAAGTGCTCTAAAATTGCCTGGTAGACGGCTGTGCTGACTTTGGTCTTGCTAAAAGACAGTGGACCTACACCAGCAGATGACATGGCTCCCCAAACCATCACTGATTGTGGAAACTTCAGACTAGACCTCAAGGAGCTTGGATTGTGTGGCCTCTCCACTCTGCCTCCAGACTCTGGAACCTTGATTTCCATCTGAAAGCAACACCTTGGACCGCTGAGCAACAGTCCAGTTATTTTTCTGTGGCCCAGGTAAGACGCTTCTGGCATTGTCTATTGGTCATGAGTGGCTTGACGCTAGGAATGCATCACTTGTAGCCCATGTCCTGGATATGTCTGTGTGTGGTGGCTCTTGAAGCAATGACTCCAGTAGCAGTCCGCTCCTTGTGAATCTCCCACAAATGTTTGAATGGCCTTTTCTTAACAGTCCTTTCAAGACTGCGGTTATCCCGGTTGCTTGTGCACCTTTTTCTACCACACTTTTTCCTTCCACTCAACTGAACATTAATATGCTTGGATACAGCACTCTGTGAACAGCCAGCTTCTTTAGCAATGACCTTGTGTGGCTTACCCTCATGTAGTGTGTCAATGACTGCCTTCTGGACATCTGTCAAGGCAGCAGTCTTCCTATGATTGTGAAGCCCACTCAGACTAAGGGACCTTTTTAAATGCTTAGGAACACTTTGCAGGCATTTTTTGTTAATCTAATTTACTGAGATAATGACTTTTGGGTTTTCATTGGCTGTAAGCCATAATCATAAACACAAACAAATAAACACTTGAAATAGATCACTCTGTAATGACTCCATTTCACTTTTTGTATTGAAGAGCTGAAATAAATTACGGTAACTTTTTGATGGTATTCTAATTTACTGAGAAGCACTTGTATTTATCTACTTACTGCAGGGTATTTGCTCAATTTGTTTTTTTTATCGTAGGTTTTCTTTTACCTATTTAAGGAAAAGGTGTATAACAAAAATCTGATTGGGATTTGTGCATTGAGTAGTCTGGGACTCACTAGTAATTATTGGATAATTTATGTTTTCATAATTACAGCCTTACCCTTTAAATGTTTTTATAGTTGTCTAACTTTATGCAGCAAGTTACAAAACGCTCTTTGGTGCAGACTAGAAAGGTGAATTGATGGATTTATTAGGTTTCTTTGTTTTCCGGATCTAGGATATAATGACCCTCCCAAACGGCAGCCAAAACAAACTGTTGCAAGCGTGAAGAAAAGTAACCCGTTTGTTGCCAATACATAGATCGCTGATGAGATATACCGTATTTTTCTGACCATAAGACACACTTTTTTTCCTCACGGTCACTAGTCTGGTTCTCGCAAACAGCTGATTAGCTGTTTGCGAGAACGCTGTAGTGTAGGTGATCGCTGGAGAGTTATCTCCGGCGATCATCTACCGGCTCTGCTACATCTAGATGTTAGGCATCCAGATGTAGCAGAGCCGGATTCGTCTACACTGTGTGCACGTACACCATACAACATACACCATGCGACATGCTGCAACATGCGATGACATGCGGCAAGCTGTGACAACATGCGACAGCATGCAACATGCGATAACATGCAACATGCAGCAGCATGCGACAACATGCGACAGCATGCAACATGCGATAACATGCAACATGCAGCAGCATGCGACAGCATGCGACATGCAACATACCACATGCACCATACAACATACAACACATACATACTGTACATACAGACATACAATACATTAAACATAGATTACATACTCACCATCACTTGTCACTTTGATCCCCGAAGCCAGTGTCACCTGTAAAAAATATTAAAATAATAAACAAACACTATACTCCCTGATTCGCAGAAATCCAATTAAAACGAGTGTCCCACGACGATCTCCCGTGGAGAGCAGGAGCATCAGCTGATGCGACCGCTCCCCAGGGGCCCCCGGAATACAATGAAGGAAGGTATCCTTCCGCACTGTATTCCTCCGCCACTGTAAAAAATAGTCCCTAGTCTCACTTGTGGCACTGCTGTGTGAGAAAGTTCCCACGCAGCAATGCCATAAAGTGAGACCCTGAACTGAGGTAACCTCAGTGATACACTGCAGTAGCCATTGTCTCCTGTCAGTGTCACTGGAGGGCCTATAGAGCAGTGACATCACCAGATGTCACTGTTCTATAGGGGAGATCGTCGTGGGACACTCGTTATTAATTGGACTACGGCGGACAGATAGTATACGGTTTATTATTTTTAATTTTTTGCAGGTGATCGAGTATGGTTAAATTAAGAATAATATAATACTTTTTTTCTGGCTGTGTCTTTATTTTGTTTTTTTAACTCTTTCACTACTCTAGGATTAATAATGGATAGGTGTCTTATTGACACCTCTCCATTATTAACCAGGCTTAATGTCACGTTACAATAGCAAGGTGACATTAACCCTTTATTACCCCATATCCCACCGCTACACGGGAGTGGGAAGAGAGGGACTAAGTGCCGGAATTGGCGCATCTTACAGATGCGCCATTTCTGGGGTGGCTGGAGGCTGGTATTTGTAGCCGGGGGGGGGGGGGGCAATATCCATGGGCCCTCTCTAGGCTATGAATATCAGCCCGCAGCTGTCTGCGTAGCCTTTCTGGCTATAAAATATAGGGGGACCCGACATCTTTTTTTGGGGGGAGGGGGGTCCCCCTATCTTTATAGCCAGTAAAGGCTATGCAGACAGCTGTGGGCTGATATTCATAGCCTAGAGAGGGACCATGGGTATTACCCCCTTCCCAGGCTACAAATTTTGGCCCCGGCCGTCGGCTTTCCCCCTCTGGCGCAGGTTTTTTTCCCCCATTTTTTTATAGCTATATATCTAGCTATCTATAGATATATCTATCGATAGATATATTTATAGATAGATAATAGATACGATAGATCTATCTATTATCTATTTATCTATCCCATATCTATCTATCTAGCTATTATCTATCTATCTGTTATCTATCATCTATCTCTGTGTGTGTAAACATTATTCTTTGAGTATGTAAATGAAGAGGTTGGACAAGAAATGACATCACCCCTTTTTTTGGTATATCTTTATTGAGCTTACAAAAACACACACATCCGCATGAAAAAATGTGTCAAAAACGCAGATTTTACCTGCGTCAAATCCTGATGCAATCCTGAACGTGGACACCTACCCTTATGGTCAGAATGTAGCACGTGGGGAGGGGGCAGCAGCGAGTGGGATCGCACTGTCATCCCACTTGCAGGAGGCAGAAAAATGTCCCAGCTGCCCAGAATCCAGAGCTGGGGAAACCACATGGCCCTCATGATTAAAGTGCAGTGAATATTCATTAGCCGCTTCCCCGCCCACCTATCGGGGAGCAGCAAATGAATACTCCTTCACTGAAACACACATGGTTTCCCCAGTGCTGGATTCCTGAAGCAGCTGGGGAGATCTGTGTGTGGAGTGGAGGAGGCAGCAGCAGGGGCCAGAGGGGACAAGATCGCTGCATACCTTCCTGCCTGTGCTGGATGCTGAGGCATAAGGACCTGTGTGATGTCATGAAGAGGGCTGGCTGGAGCATCACATGGCAGCACAGAGCCCTCCCTCTTCTGATGTCATCACAGGTCCTTCAGACTCCAGACTAGAATCTGCTGGCTTCCTCTTATGACCTGTGCTGTGGAAAGGCAACAAGAGGGAGGGCTCTGTGCGGTCATGGGATGCTCCAGCTTTTCACCTCACCACAGTGGCTGGCTGCCACAATTAAAAGGTTAGTCTTTACAACACACAATAAAGCATTCTGCCACTCCCGTGGTGAACTATAACTCCCAGCACGTCATAGGATCTGCAGGACAGGCTGGGAGTTATAGTTCTCCTATGGGATTTTAAAGCTGCACTTCAGTGTTATTTTTCAGTGCTGGAGTGGTGCTTTAAATATAAGCCCTGTGCCCCCATTCTTATTCTCACCCTCCAGCATCTTCATATAGTACTTTACAGACACCACACTGGTCCCGCAGCTCCATCTTCTACCCGCAGCTTCTAACATAATAACATACTATTCTATATAACAACACCACATATAATAGTACGTTATTAAATTTTACCACTTTTTTTTTTTTTTGCTTTAAATATTTTTTTCCCTATTTTCCACCTCTAAAACCTGTGTGCATCTTATAGTCCGAAAAATACGGTAGATATAAGAAAACTTCTGTTTTGCCAGCATCACTAATATTCCCGTCAAATATAATGGCATTTATGACCGGGGCAGCTGATGTGCACATGGCTTCAATTCTATTTTGCAGTGTACACCGCTTAATCAAGACTGGCACACAAAACGCAGGTCTTGATAAAGAAGCAAGCCTACACTGGAGTAAGATGCACCAAATTAATTAATAATCGCAGGTCTCTTAATGAATTTAGTGCATCTTCCAGCTGCTGTGCACGACCGCAAGAAATGTACTCCAGTCAAAGATTGGAGTACATTGCAGCTGTAATCTACTCCACTTTTGTTGCATAAATTATGATGAATTTGTCAGCAGTGTCAGGCCATGTTCCCTCCTGGTTAAACTTCTCTTGCGTTTGGACATCTTGGCTCAGCTGTCTGGGACTAATATGAAAATGTCAAAAGTTGCAAAATTTTGGCACAACAACTGAAACAGCTTTATGCCAGAACCCAAACTAAAACTGATGAATCGAGGTCTAAATGTTTTCATACTGGGTGGTGTATATAATTAGTTTTTCTTATATTTACATAAATAAACAGAGAAGAAAGGTACTTTGTGTGCAGGATCATAAGGCTAATCCTATTCCCTGACTTGTGCTAGGTAATTCTGTCACCTGTATTGATTGCGCTGTTCCCTATTGTTTCTTTGATCACTCTCTCGGTGTTCACCCTTCTAAACTGAAGTGCTTTAAAATTCTCCTTTTTTTTAGTTTAAAAAAACAAAACAAAAAAAACAAATAAAAAAACTGCTGTCAAACTTAGAACTACATGCTCATCCTCTCAAATCCTTATACTAGTGGACCATTGATACTTTTTAAGGCCACGTTTTCACCTTCAGTATTTGGTCAGTATTTTAGCTGATTGTTGACGTTTTATGCCATTTTTGCCAAACTCTGACAAAGTGGACAGAGCTTGGGCAGGACGAGCTGTGGAGTCCATCCCCGCACATGTCAAATTCATGACGAGCTGTGACGTTCCTTATGCTACAAATCTTATTCCAGTCTATAACTGGAGGAAGATTTGTGGAGAGGCGCATGCCATAGTTCACGCCTCGCCTGATTCATTAAGAGACGTGCACCTCTTAGGCCATGTTCAGTATTTGGTCAGTATTTCACATCAGTATCTGTAAGCCAAAACCAGGAGTGGGTGATAAATACAGAAGTGGTGCATATGTTTGTATTATACTTTTCTTCTGATTGCTCCACTCCTGGTTTTGCCTTACAAATGCTGATGTAAAATACTGACCAAATACTGAATGTGGGAACATGGCCTAATGCAAAGTTTATTCCCCACGCTAACAATTACTATTGTCCAACGTTCGCCAACTGTGAGTACATTCCCAACATTGTTGCTTCAGAGCTATGGCTGTTCCTCCTCCCCCACGGATATCCCAGTCATTTATTTAGGAGTTGCATTGATAGTGTTTTTATGGTGTTTTTATCTTACCTTTATATTAATTACATTACTGGTCTGCATGTAGAGAAGTGGAAACCAGATGGTATAAAAGTTATTTTTTAGCTGCTATATATTTGAAGAAAAAGCTTAATGACACATAAGTAGGGTCCTGAGATTGTGCTACTCTACAGTTATTAATACTCTGGGGTTGATTAATTCAGGTTTGGTGTCAGAAACCCCAAGTGATCAACTGATACTTACCTTAGCCGCTCCCAAGGAAAATGTAGTGTTTTGACACTAAATAGGTGTTTCACTACTATGACACTGATTAGTATCTTTGGAATGGGTCATCAGTCTCAGATTAGCGGGAGTCGGACACTTGGCATCCCCACCGATCAGCTGTTCTGAGCTTTGGCGGCAGCCATGTGTAAACTGGCTGCCGCCAAAGGTAACTGCACTTGGCCTACAGTTTGTCCTGCGCTGGCTGAAAATCTAAAACCTGTATGGATCAGAAGCTGTTGTACCCGGCAGCGGCAACAAGAGAGTTGACACAGCTGTAATGCTAATGCCCCATCTGTACACTGTTTACATCCGGCTAGAGTTGACAACAGCTGATCAGTGGGGTGCTGGGTGTCATGCCACCAGTGATCTAATGTTGACGCGTTATAAAGATATGTGGTCAATATCATAGTGATGAAACTCTAAATTGATTGGCTGTGGTAATACATGGATTTACCAGGTCCGTCAAAGCAAGAGCCACTCTTTGTGAGCAGTTCAACAGTCAGGTTCTTGGGGTACATTCACACTGCGCTTGGCACCCGTTCGTTGGCTTACATCCAAACCTCCTGCAAAACGGGATTCAGGCATAAGCCCTGACAGGGCCATAAATAATAATTTTATTTGTGTAGCTCCAATATGTTCCATAGCACTTTTTATAATTCAGCAGGGACATATACAGACAATAAAGGCAATACAAAGTAACACATGGCTCAACAGTTACAGGAGGAGTGAGGGTCCTACTCGCTAGCCTACAATCTGTAATAGCCATAGACTATTATGGTGCCGGCAGAGTGAATGTGCGCCCTGTCCTGCATCATTTTCGGGCATATGCGCCTATTGCAGGTGAACACATAGACATAGTAAACTGCGTCTCTGTGTCCATCTCCAGTAGGCATACATGCCCGAAAATGATGCACGACAGAGCACATGCTCACTCTGTCGGCACCATAATAGTCTATGACCCCGTCGGATGTAAGCCCCGACAGGACCAATGAACGAGTGCCTAAACGCAGTGCGTAAGAACTCTTAGAAGGAAGTGACATTCCATTGTATGTTGTCTTAGAGCTTTAATGACATTTGGTAATGATGCGGGTTAGTGAGACACTATTACACAAAGACCATACGCTGTGTGCACTATTATTAGGCAAGTATTTTCACCATATCACAATTTTTATACATATTTTCCAACCCCAAGCTGTATAAACTTTAATGTTTATTGGATGAAGCAGATCAGTTGATGTGTATTTATGTATTGAAGTAGGGTGAGGCCTAAGAATACAACACCCTTTATCACGATGTGCAGAATTATTAGGCAGCTTGTTGTCCTTAGGCAAAATGGGACAAAAAAAGAGATTTAACTGGCTCTGAAAAGTAGTAAATTGTTATAAGTCTTACAGAGGGATGCAGCACTCTTGAAATTGCTGAGACATTTCAGTGTGATCACAGATCCATCAAATGTTTTGTGCAAATAGTCAACAGGGTCTCAAAAAATGTGTTGAGAAAAAAAAGATACGCATTAACTGCCAAAGATTTGAGAAGCATCAAAGTGAAGCGACCAGACAGCCATTATCCTCCAGTGCTGTCATATTCCAGAACTGCACAGAACTACAACCTCCTACCTGGAGAGACCAGAAGTACGCAAGATGACCAGTGCTCAGACACATGGCCGAGGTAAGGAAGGCTGAATCCCGACCACCACTGAGCAAGATACAGAAGGGCAGACATCAGGACTGGGCCAGGAAATATCTGAAGACAGATTGTTCAGAGGTTTTATTGACTGATGAGATGAGTGACTATTGATGTACCAGACACATGGGTGGATCAGTTATGGGTACAGCCCTCCAATCCCACTCAGATACCAGCCAGTTGGAGGTGGAGCGCTGCTTTGGGCTGGTATTATCAAAGTTGAGCCAGTTGGAACTGTTCAGGTTGAAGATGGACTTGAAATCAACTCTCAAACCTATTGCCAGTTTTTAGAGGACATGTTCTTCAACCAGTGATGCAGGAAAAAGTCTGTAACTTTCAAGAACCATAATTTTTATGTAGGACTACACTCCATCTCATGCCTCGAAGTCTCCACTGCTCGGATGCCAGTAAAAGCTTTAAAGATGGAAAATGTTGATATGGCCCCTTGCTCACCTGATCTAAACCCTATTGAGAACTTGTGAGTCCTTCTTAACCAGAAGATTTATGGTGAATGAAAAACGGTACACTCCCTCTGAACAATGCCTGGGAGGATGTGGTGGTTGTTGTACAAAAAGTTGATCATCAACAGATTATGAAACTGACAGACTCCATGGTTGGAAGGGTTATGGCTGTTATTGAGCAGGGCAGCTATATTAGTCACTAATTTTTTTTTCATTTTTTTTCTTTCTGTATTTTTGTACCTTTTTGATTATTATTCTCACTTTAATAGATGAAAATAAGCAATTTAGAAGGGAACCTTTTTACATTTTTTTTATTTAGTTGCATAATAATTCTGTGCACACAGATATTCTCTTATGAAAGACAAAACCTCACTTTTACTTTCCTAAATTTTCAGATATTCAGATATTAGTCTTTTGGATTGACCAACAACACTGTAGTTGTTCAATAATAAAATTAATCATCAAATACTAATTGCCTAATTGTGCACACTGCATATAAAGCAGTCATTTTCAGGTTTTCTCGTCAGATTAGTACTTAAAGATGGATGCAGTGGTGGAAACATTAGTAAAATTAGTACTTATGTATTAACACACTGGCATGAAAAGCTGGCTTCATACTTTGTAAGCTTCCTCTGAGCAGAGCTCATCACACCTCACAACACAAGGAACTGTGTGTCAATAAGATGTAATTATTTGCTCCACTGACTGCTCTCTGTACTTCTATACTGCCAGGTGAACATGTCAAGACGCAGCAAACGCCTCGGTGCCATTGATCTGGAGGATGATCGGATCAGCACCAGCAGCTTGGAGAGTCAGCACTTGTACAGAGACAGCCCTGTCAGGTCAGTATGTACGTCAGTCGGAAGCACCTTGCTGACAGTGTGTGATGTAGGCTCATGGTAAGTTTCTCTATACTTTACAGAACAACTCCAGGAAATGTGTTGGTTTTTTTTTTGTCCCCAGAACAACAGATTCTATATTTTATGCACATGTTGGGAATATTGAAAATGTCCAGCCTCATAAAGGAAACTTATCATCCAGTCTGTACACGGTTTACATCCGACTGCTGACAGAGGTTATACCTGATCGCTGGGGGTGCCAGGTGTCCTCCCCACACAGATCTGATGATGATAATAATGATAGTTCATCAATATCGATGTAGTGGAAAACCCAATTATATGGGTACTGGCACCAGGTTCTTGCCACATAATCTGAGAGTGTCATAATGTAAAGGCAGATTTAGGAAACCACTATAATCTCCTTTAAATAACAAATCTAAAGCAGATTTTCTTAGAACTTTTTTGTGCTTTTCGTCTGTTATTCCTTCTAGACATTTGTGACTAAAGTGTTTCATCATTTGGGTGTGCGTCCCTATATACTCTGGCTCTGTCCAATCAGTGCCACCATTACCAGACTGCAGGAACACACCCCTTTGATAAAAGAATAGTAACACCCAATTGTCAATGTATTCTTAAATTTCATGGAGAACTAACCGCACTAAACAGAGTCGTAAAAAACAAAAAACAAAAGAGTTGCTCCTGAATTGTAGCTTAATGGAGAATTTAAGTTCCGAACTGACCGTCCCCTATATACTCTTACGAGTCTGTACAACAGTGCACAAAAATAATACGAGCACAACATAGATTTGAAGCTTTGTTCAGTATCACGTGCCCTTGCCCACAGTGTATAGTGAGTGTTTTGCTGTCTTTTGCCGTGTATGAGTAACATGGTACTAATAGACTTGGTATCTACATAGCTGACTGCTTTTAGCCAGTGAGTCAGTCTGTAAGTGAGAAGCACCAAGCTGATATTGTCACATCCTGTGGTGTGCGGAGGGGAAACAGAAATGATACAGGAAGCCATACCTTCTGTTACTGACAGCTCCTTGCTGAAGTGTGCAAAATGTCTCAATGTCTCTTACCGTTCAGCTGGTGCAAATGTATCACGTAAAAGTGTATAAATATTTGGTAATTTAGACCCATTCGGCCCATGCAGTAGTATCTGGACACCAGCTCTAGCTCACATACAATCACTTTGTTACTACAAATATTGATATTTTTTGTGTCACCTGGATAGACAACCGATCAGCTTCAGAATAAAGATGTTGGTGACCTAAGGAGATTACATGTAAAGCGCTGGTGCTTAAATAATAAAATAAAATGAATATATGTAATCTATACAACCAAACCAAATATTATCACTTGATAATGTATCCTGGTAATAAAATGTAATTTATTTCAGTTATGAATGACTGACAATAGTACAAACGTATGTATTGCAGAGAATGGGCGGAATACTGCAGCCTTCTTGCACTAGCTGTCTCATAATTTATAGATGACACCTCAGGTTATGTTCTTCGTACAGCTGTAGAAGTGTTATGTACACACTTACAGATTGCCGAGAAATCGCAATAAGATCTCTCACACTTTGCACACATTGGTTTTAGAGATACGCGTGCATGGACTACGTATGCTGCTATGATATACATATTCAGAGAAGGTATTTTTTGATATGTTAGAAAGGTGAATTAGAAATGAAAGTCTAACCATGCCTGAGTTTTCTGCAAGACTTTTTTAAAGCGTTGTAAACTAAGTTCTCTTACTGCAACCTACCTTTCCCACAATGCCTCTGTCTTGGTAGAGGACATGAAGCCTCATAAGATAGTGCATGATCAGTGACATAAAACTGCTGTCCCCTCATGTACAGTGCAGAGTCTCGGTGCATTCTATGTGATGCAGTTTCAGACTGTTTCCTCTGCCTTTTGCTTGTGATAGGAACCTTCCTGTCAGCTGTTGGGTCCTATTCACAGTGCATTTGCTTTGTGCGTTTGACTGTGCAGCGGGTTCAAAACGGAGTTCAAATGGACTTTGTTCTTTTACACATCTGAAAAGGCGTGAACTGTCATTTACAAAAAAACAAACAACACATAAACAAAGTTAATGCAGTATGAACAGCTACAGTCAAAGCCATGCGAAGCTATATGTCATAGTAATAGATGGAGCTTCTGCACACACCACTTATAGATGTGGACAGGCAGTGTGAGTCAGGAACATTTTGTAGCTGAAGGTAATCATTTTATGAAGTCACTTACTGTAAAACGTCTGTCTTGTATAAAGCAAAATGATATCTTCAGCTGCATGTGGACATAGAGAGCCGTAATAAGGGCAGATCTAGGGGGAGAGGTGATGTTGGAGAGTGACCTCCTTTCTACACAGTATTTCATGTACTGGACTGGTAATCAGACTGGAGATGACATGACACAGCAGCTCATTATTATTATTATTTAGGTAGGGGTGAGGCGGCGGCGGCTCTGGCGGTGGTGAGGCAGCGGCTTGGTTATTATAGGCTGTAGGCTTTCCTGAAGAGATGGGTTTTCAGGTTCCGTCTGAAGGATCCGAGGGTGGTGGATAATCGGACATGTTGAGGCATGGAATTCCAGAGGATGGGGGATATTCGGGAGAAATCTTGGAGGCGATTGTGTGAGGAACGAATAAGTGTGGAGGAGAGTAGGAGGTCTTGAGATGAACGAAGATTACGTGAAGGAAGATATTGGGAGATTAGTTCAGAGATATAGGGAGGGGATAGGTTGTGGATGGCTTTGTAGATCAGTGTTAGTAGTTTGAACTGGATTCGTTGGGGGATTGGGAGCCAGTGGTGGGATTTGCAGAGGGGAGAAGCAGGGGAGTAGCGAGGAGAGAGGTGGATTAGGCGGGCAGCAGAGTTGAGGACAGACTGGAGTGGTGCAAGAGAGTTAGCGGGGAGGCCACAGAGGAGGGTGTTGCAGTAATCGAGGTGGGAGATGATGAGAGCATGTACAAGAGTTTTGGTAGATTGTGGGCTGAGGAAGGGACGGATTCTGGCAATATTTTTGAGTTGGAGGCGACAGGAGGTGGCAAGAGCTTGGACGTGAGGTTTGAAGGACAGGGCAGAGTCAAGAGTTAACCCGAGGCAACGGATTTCAGGAGCGGGAGAGAGCGTGATGCCATTTACCATAATAGATAGATTGGGTAGGTGGGATACGTGAGGTGGGGGAAAGATGATGAGTTCGGTTTTGTCTACATTGAGTTTTAGGAAGCGAGAGGTGAAGAAGGAGGATATGGCTGACAGACACTTCGGATTCTGGACAGCAGGGAGGTGACATCTGGGCCAGAGAGATAGATCTGAGTGTCGTCTGCATACAGGTGGTACTGGAAGCCATGGGACTTTATGAGTTGTCCTAGGCCAAGGGTATAGATGGAAAAAAGTAGGGGTCCTAGGACAGAGCCTTGAGGGACTCCAACAGAGAGAGGGCGGGATGAGGAGGTAGTGTGGGAGTGGGAAACGCTAAATGTGCGGTTGGATAGGTATGAGGCAATCCAGGACAGGGCGAGGTCTTTGATGCCAAGGGAAGAAAGAATCTGTAGCAGTAGGCAGTGATCGACTGTGTCGAAAGCAGAGGACAGGTCAAGAAGGAGGAGGATGGAGAACTGTCTGTTAGCTTTGGCTGTGACTAGGTCATTAGTAATTTTTGTCAGGGCAGTTTCGGTGGAGTGGTGGGGGCGGAAGCCAGATTGGAGGTTGTCAAGGAGAGAGTTAGATGAGAGGTGGGAGGAAAGTTGACCATGGACATGCTGCTCAAGGAGTTTTGAAGCAAACGGGAGCAGCGATATGGGGCGATAGCTGGGCATAGCAGTTGGGTCAAGGTTAGTTTTTTTGAGGATAGGTGTGATGGTGGCATGTTTGAAGGCAGAGGGGAAGGTACCAGAGGAGAGCGATAGGTTGAAGAGATGGGTTAGGGCTGGAATAAGCGTGTTAGTGAGGTTGGGGAGCAGGTGGGAAGGCATGGGGTCAAGTGCACAGGTGGTGAGGTGTGATTTGGAAAAAAGGGCGAGTAAGCTCTCCTTCAGTGATGTTGGAGAGGGAGGTATTAGGGAAGGGCAGAGGTCTGGTGTATGGAGTGGTTGGGGTGGTGGACAAGTAAAGGTTTGCCTTGTTTGGTCGATCTTGTTTTTGAAGTAGGTGGCAAAGTCCTCGGAAGAGATGAAGGGAGTTGGAGGTGGCAGTGGTGGGCGGAGGAGAGAGTTAAATGTGCAGAACAGTTGTTTTGGGTTGTAGGATAGTGAAGATACAAGGTTAGTGAAATAGGTCTGTTTAGCAGAGGTGAGGGCAGATTTGAAGTCAAATGTAGCTTGTTTGAAGGCAGTGAAGTCGTCTGGCAGGCGTGTTTTCTTCCATCGCCGCTCCGCAACCCTGGATGCTTGTCGAAGTTTTTTTGTGACATTGTTATGCCAAGGTTGCCTATTGGTTTGTCGCACTGTGCCATGCATGAGAGGGGCGACTGAGTCTATGGCTGATGTGAGGGTCGAGTTATAGAAAGCGGTGGCGCTGTCCGTGTCGTGCAGTGAAGATATGGAGGACAGGGGTAGGAGAGAGTCTGAGAGTCTGTGAGTGTCTACAGGTCCTTCTCAAAAAATTAGCATATAGTGTTAAATTTCATTATTTACCATAATGTAATGATTACAATTAAACTTTCATATATTATAGATTCATTATCCACCAACTGAAATTTGTCAGGTCTTTTATTGTTTTAATACTGATGATTTTGGCCTACAACTCCTGATAACCCAAAAAACCTGTCTCAATAAATTAGCATATTTCAACCGTCCAATCAAATAAAAGTGTTTTTTAATAACAAACAAAAAAACCATCAAATAATAATGTTCAGTTATGCACTCAATACTTGGTCGGGAATCCTTTGGCAGAAATGACTGCTTCAATGCGGCGTGGCATGGAGGCAATCAGCCTGTGACACTGCTGAGATGTTATGGAGGCCCAGGATGCTTCAATAGCGGCCTTAAGCTCATCCAGAGTGTTGGGTCTTGCGTCTCTCAACTTTCTCTTCACAATATCCCACAGATTCTCTATGGGGTTCAGGTCAGGAGAGTTGGCAGGCCAATTGAGCACAGTAATACCATGGTCAGTAAACCATTTACCAGTGGTTTTGGCACTGTGACCAGGTGCCAGGAAGCATGAAGTGCTCCAAAATCTCCTGATAGCTAGCTGCATTGACCCTGCCCTTGATGAAACACAGTGGACCAACACCAGCAGCTGACATGGCACCCCACACCATCACTGACTGGGTACTTGACACTGGACTTCAGGCATTTTGGCATTTCCTTCTCCCCAGTCTTCCTCCAGACTCTGGCACCTTGATTTCCGAATGACATGCAAAATTTGCTTTCATCAGAAAAAAGTACTTGGGACCACTTAGCAACAGTCCAGTGCTGCTTCTCTGTAGCCCAGGTCAGGCGCTTCTGCCGCTGTTTATGGTTCAAAAGTGGCTTTACCTGGGGAATGCGGCACCTGTAGCCCATTTCCTGCACACGCCTGTGCACGGTGGCTCTGGATGTTTCCACACCAGACTCAGTCCCCTGCTTCCTCAGGTTCCCCAAGGTCTGGAAATCGGTCCTTCTCCACAATCTTCCTCAGGGTCCGGTCACCTCTTCTCGTTGTACAGCGTTTTCTGCCACATTGTTTCCTTCCAACAGACTTACCATTGAGGTGCCTTGATACAGCACTCTGGGAACAGCCTATTTGTTGAGAAATTTCTTTCTGGGTCTTACCCTCTTGCTTGAGGGTTTCAATGATGGCCTTCTTGACATCTGTCAGGTCGCTAGTCTTACCCATGATGGGGGTTTTGAGTAATGAACCAGGCAGGGAGTTTTTAAAAGCCTCAGGTATCTTTTGCATGTGTTTAGAGTTAATTAGTTGATTCAGAAGATTAGGGTAATAGGTCGTTTAGAGAACCTTTTCTTGATATGCTAATTTATTGAGACAGGTTTTTTGGGTTATCAGGAGTTGTAGGCCAAAATCATCAGTATTAAAACAATAAAAGACCTGACAAATTTCAGTTGGTGGATAATGAATCTATAATATATGAAAGTTTAATTGTAATCATTACATTATGGTAAATAATGAAATTTAACACTATATGCTAATTTTTTGAGAAGGACCTGTATATGTCCGAGGATGTGGTAATGGCTGGACATGGGGGGCAGGTGAGGAGGACAAGGATGAGAAGGTGAGTAGATGGTGGTCAGATAGGGGGAAGGGAGAGGTTGTGAGGTTAGATAAGGAACAGAGGCGGGTGAAGATGAGGTCTAGTGTATGTCCGTCTGTGTGGGTGGCTGTGGAGGACCACTGGGTGAGTCCAAAGGATGAAGTAAGGGCCAGTAGTTTGGAGGCTGCTGGCTGGTGGGTGTCAGTAGGGATATTAAAGTCGCCCATGATGATGGTGGGGATGTTGGCAGAGAGAAAGTGAAGGAGCCAGGTGGAGAATTGGTCGATGAAGGCAGTGGCTGAGCCCGGTGGTCGGTATATGACAGCCATTTGGAGATTGGAGGGAGCGTAGATACGGACAGAGTGAACCTCGAAAGAAGGGAGGATAAGGGAGGGTGGGGGTTGGATAGGGTTGAAGGAGCAGTTTTTAGAAAGAAGGATACCCACTCCTCCACCATGTCTGTTGCCAGAGCGAGGAGTATGGGTAAATTGGAGGCCACCGTAACTCGGTGCTGCAGGCGAGGCCGTGTCAGGGGGCGTCAGCCAGGTCTCAGTGAGGGCCAGGAAGAAAAGGTTGTGAGAAGTGAAGAGATCATGGACCATGTGGAGCTTGTTGCAGACAGAGCGGGCATTCCAAAGTGCCCCAAAGAGGGGAAGCAGGGTGGTGGGGGTCAGTGGCACAGGTTTTAAGTGTGAGCGGTTGCGGTGGTTTCTCATAGTGTGAGAAGGATAGGGTAAGGGGCAGTAATGTATGAGGCGGGGGGCAGGATTGGGGGATGTGTCACCAGCAGTGAGAATAAGCGGAGAAAGGGAAACAGGTGGGTGAATGAAAGTGAGGATTAGTGGAGCAAATATGGTGGGGAAAATGTAAGCATGGTTAAAAAGCAGGGGAGGAAAAGAAAGGCAAGTAAATTTAGAAGATAGTGATTAGTCTTACCGTCTGGCCGATTTCTGGACTATTTCTGATGACACTTTAAATATGTCACTTCAAATGATGTCACATCTGAGCAAGGCCATATCTGACCAGTACCATGCAACTTATACCATTTGAAGAGTCCATGAAATGAAGCCAGGTAAGAGAGGAAGAGGGAGGAGAAAGGAGGTGGGGGATAGTTCACAGCAGGGAGCAATTCACAGATTGCAGTTAATAGTACATTTGATTAGCATCAAGGTTGGTGAAGGATAGGATAAAGGCCCCGTCATACATAGCGAGATCGCTAGCGAGATCGCTGCTGAGTCACAAGTTTTGTGACGCAACAGCGACCTCAGTAGCGATCTCGCTATGTGTGACACGTACCAGCGACCAGGCCCCTGCTGCGAGATCGCTGGTCGTGTCAGAATGGCCTGGACCTTTTTTTGGTCGTTGAGGTCCCGCTGACATCGCTGAATCGGTGTGTGTGACACCGATCCAGCGATGTCTTCACTGGTAACCAGGGTAAACATCGGGTTACTAAGCGCAGGGCCGCGCTTAGTAACCCGATGTTTACCCTGGTTACCAGCGTAAATGTAAAAAAAAACAAACAGTACATACTCACCATCTGATGTCCGTCAGGTCCCTTGCCGTCCGCTTCCTGCTCTGACTGAGTGCCGCCGTACAGTGAGAGCACAGCACAGCAGTGACGTTACCGCTGCGCTCTGCTCTCACTGTACGGCGGCACTCAGTCAGAGCAGGAAGCGGACGGCAAGGGACCTGACGGACATCAGATGGTGAGTATGTACTGTTTGTTTTTTTTTGTAACCAGGGTAAACATCGGGTTACTAAGCGCGGCCCTGCGCTTAGTAACCCGATGTTTACCCTGGTTACCTGGGTGCTGCAGGGGGACTTCGGCATCGTTGAAGACAGTTTCAACGATGCCGAAGTCGTTCCCCTGATTGTTGGTCGCTGGAGAGAGCTGTCTGTGTGACAGCTCCCCAGCGACCACACAACGACTTACCAACGATCACGGCCAGGTCGTATCGCTGGTCGTGATCGTTGGTAAATCGCTATGTGTGACGGGGCCTTAAGATGGGTGGATAGAGCTAGGTGTGAGGAACATGTGCATATCAATATGCATTCAGCAAGCTTGAAGTATGAAACATGGAATTAAAGTCAGGGGAAAAAGCAGCAACATACCAGCAGTTAGAAGAGGGATAGATGCACAAGGGATTCAGAGGGTGCAGTGGCTAGTTCAGATTGATAAGCTCATAATGATAGGGTGCAAACTGTGTGGCTATGAAACAAATAACACTGCTAGAATATCTGTAGTTGTTTTTGCCCATGAAATGCTTACCAATGTGCACGTAGTCATTATCACATACTAGCATGGTGTTTGAAGTGTATGATCATCTCTTGTTACAGGAGTACTAGAAGGAAAGTGACCACTGTTCGACAAGCTCCCACCTCCCATCAGACCATAGAGCACAGGTACTACAGTGAAACGTCAAGCTATGGCGGCCAAAGCAGAAGCGGCTTGTCTGCAGCTCTAGAAGACACAGGCTATGGAGGAACCGCATGGGGTAAGACAAATGGAGAATCTATTGTTACTATGAAATCAAGTGGGAGGCGCTGGACGTCATCCGTTATGTCTCTCCACATATACTCCAAGGTGCTAATGGACATAAAGGGAAGCTGTCAAGAGTCTTGTGCTGCTCGAACCTTGGGCAGCCTGAATCGGACACTGGCTGGGTTATTGCAACCGTGTTTTATTCTGGAACATTGCGGCAGTTCATAGAGAAGATGCCTTGCAAAGCTGGCAAAGAAGTATGCGTCTTTGACTAGTATGAGGCAGGACTCTCAGTTATGGGTAGTGGCGCTGCAGCGTTTTTCAGAGTAAAATCTACATAACTGCAGTAACGCAGCCAGTGTCTGACTCGTGGATCAGGCAGCATGAATGTGCAGATGGGTTCTTTTTATATGGCCAGAAGTGTGTCCTTCAGTAAACATTTTGCAATTATACGATGGAACATCGCAGCACCAAATGTATAGAAAAACTGTCTGCACTTCTATTTACAGTATGACATTTATTGTAAAGCAAGTGTGAAATCCACAGCTAGACAAAGAGCAGAAGTAAGGCCATGTAAGATGGAACATAAATGCCCTCTCCACTGTAGTCTGCACCTAATGCACAAAAGACCACGGCTCTCCTTGGTTGCAATGAAGGCATTTTTTATTGATCTGTCAGCATGTCATCTTCAAGGGTACCACACATTACAAAATGGACAACGTTTCTGTCCTCCCAGATCTTGTTCAGCCTTTCTGCTGAGCACCCACCATACAATGCTCCTAACAGGCACTGATCAAGGCCTGGGAGGACCAAACATTAGCCATCTTGTAAATGATGGTACCCCTGAACATGACATGCTGATGGATCAATAACATATTCTCCACTGGAGCTCAGCAGTGGTATTTTGTGCATTGTTGTCTGGGTGCATCCTACTACTCACCACCATCATGCACCCTGAGTGCCAGTTATAACTTTACTTCTGTTGTCTGCAACTGTTTCTCCATTGCATGACCTGGGCAGATTTGTGTCTAGACCACCGGGAGTGTTATCATTAGCCCCTCATTAACCTTACTGATTGTAACCTCTGGAATGCAAAGTATTAATCTCAAAACCACGATAGGACAAATATTCTATCAATAAACAACTTGGAGCACTGTCAATCGACCATGGGTCTCAAACTCAGCCGGGTAAATGGGCTGAACATAGAAACAAATTTGAGTATGAAAAGCCGTGTATTTTTTGCAGGAGAAGATTACGTTTTTCAGTGACACCATTGTTTTTCTATATGGCTTTTTGATCATTTTTATTTTTTAATGGTGTTTAGCATATGGGTTATGATGCAAGATTTCTGTTTTACTTCAGTTTTTACAGCATTGTAGGTGGCCAATATTTTTTTTTCTTTTTTTTTAATTTTTCTTTTTCCCTTGTCCCCAAGGTAATATTGTTTTACAATTAGCCACTTATAGTAATTCTGCCCCCTCCCCCTCCATTCTGTAATATGGTCCCCATCCTGGTCACGATACTGTAATAACATTCTCTATCAAGTAATAATGTCCCCTGTCCTGTAATAATAGTTCTTATATTATTGCCCTGTCCTGGTTACCTTCTTGTAGTAAGGTCCTCATCTCACTCTCTCACACACACACACACACACACACACACACACACACACACACACACACACACACACACACACACACACACACACACACACACCCACACCCTGGAGGCTATTGTCTCAGGACCCGAGGGCTGCACAGTGGAGCCTCAGGGGCCACATGCGGTCTCTGTGTTTGAGACCAGTGCTCTGGACTCATGATAATTCAAAGTAAAAAAAAAATAGAAGCTCACATGGCACTATGGTCAGTCCTATTTAGATTCATGGGTCATCTCTAGCAGGCATGATATTGATCCATGTCACTTGTATACATATCGGAAGGTGCTTCCACAACAGATAAAGTTATTCAAACAGTTAATGAAGAAAAAAGAATTGGGCGCCACTCGCTATATACAATACCTTCTACGTTGTGTTGTGAGAAGTGACGCATAGTGACCATTAACATGCAGTGCATCTTGTAAAACTCTCCTTCCATGATTTTACCGTTTTTATGCATTTATAAAAATAAGAATGACTGTAGTATTGTATATGATGGGTGCTGCCCGTTTCTTTCTTTGAAAGAAGTTTGAATAACTTCATGTATTGTGATAAATCCCTATGTTGATAAGTCACCTTACGTAAGTGTATAGTTTATGTATTTAAACCACTGGGATCGGGTACATCAGCCACTCTCTCTTTGGTACACACAGAGCTGAAGAATCCATTTAGTATTTCTGCCTTCATTAATTCTCAGATACCAACTTCACATTTTATCTCTGTTTTGTCAACGAGTCCTTGACAAAGCTGAGGCGAAACACACTTCAGGGTGGGAGGGTTTCCTTCCCATGATAGGTTACTATCTAATGTCATCACACTACTTCATTCTAATATGGCAAGTGTGGTGATTGGTGGTGGTCTTCTAGTTCACGGGAACATCCAATCATCCTAACTTGATTATTAATTTGGTGTGCTATTAATTAGTTACTCTGATGTATTAATTGTACTCCTCTGCATATCCACTTTTTTTATACTGATGATATTCATACTATTTGCATATTTATTTATGCATGAGCTCGTTCGTTGATTCATTCATTAGTCCTTGTTATTAGGCCACGTTCACCCACTTCGTATTTGGTCAGTATTTTACCTCAGTATGTGTTAAGGTACCTTCACATGAAACGACTTTACAACGAGAACGACAACGATCCGTGACGTTGCAGCGTCCTGGATAGCGATATCGTTGTGTTTGACACGCAGCAGCGATCAGGATCCTGCTGTGATATCGCTGGTCGTTGATTAAAGTTCAGAACTTTATTTGGTCGTCAGATCGGCGTGTATCGTCGTGTTTGACAGCAAAAGCAACGATGCCAGCGATGTTAAACATGGAGCTAACGACCTGTGAGAACGATAAGTGCGTGCGCTGTGTTTGACATCTCTACAGCGATGTAAACAGCGACGCTGCAGCGATCGGATCGTTGTCGTTCTCGTTGTAAAGTCGTTTCGTGTGAAGGTACCTTAAGCCAAAACCAGCAGTGGGTGATAAATACAGAAGTGGTGACGTGTTTCTATTAGACTTTTCCTCTGATTGTTCCACTATTGGTTTTGGTTTACAAATACTGAGGTAAAATACTGACCAAATACTGAGCGTGTGAATGTGGTCTTAAAGAATGTAACAGCTTAAACATATACCATGGGACCTTAAGGGTAAGTGCCCATGATCAGGAATAGCAGAATTATGGACGCAGCTCACCTGCGCTGCATCCAAACTGCTGCGTCCTACATTAAAACGTGATTATAACACCGCGAAAATATGCCATGTCCAAAGCACTGCTATATCCTGATCGTGGGGATGTGGCCTAAATATGGTCATTAATATTTGTTGCTAATGAAATATTGTGTACACATGCTATGAGATGTGAGTACCCTCATATCTGACTTTTTTTTTATTTTTTTTATTTATTTCTTTGCTATATTTTTGTTATCAAATAAATCTTTCTGCTTTTATAGATACACTAGATGGCAGCCCGATTCTAAAGAATCGGGAGTCTAGAATCCATATGTACTTTATTTATTCAAATGTAAGAATAATACAATTAATAAATAATAGTAAGAAAGAACAAAAAATGGCTGCACTCACCAGCTCTTGACAATTCTTGACAGTACGGCACATTTCTGATTGGTCGCTCGCGGCAGGCGGCAACCAATCAGAAAAGTGCAGCGCACCACGAAGGCATATATCTTTGTCCACCCTGAGCGGGTGTAGGACACTGGTGACGTCACTTATCTCCGGACATTATCTCCGGACAAAGCCACGGAAGTTGGCACAAATTGCCGGAAGTAGTATTCTAGGCAATTATATATTAGATTTTAATGTTATCAGTGTTTACCTTTGAACGTTTATATTGTATTGTCCTGTCACCAGCCATGTGTACGATTATCGGCCGAAAGCCTCTCTGGAACCAATAATCACCCCATGTAAAGGTATCTTTATAAGTTAAAGATTCAGAATACTATGACTTTTATCATATCCTGAACAGTCAAGTTTTTTATGAACCGTTAAGGTTTTCTGGTTGAAGTAAAAAAAACTCTGAGTGTTTACAGTTTGAAACCATAAAATGTTGAAAAATTATGTCATTCTTGAGTATATCACTCAATGGTGCTCATAAACGTGTCAAATTTGATCTATAATATACTTTAATATACGTTACTTTAATCTTTAATATACTTAAGAACAGGGCCCCAGACATCACACAGGGGGTCTGAAACACCGCACAGTGGTCCAAAATATCACTGTGCTCTGCCTGGGGCCCCATATGCTGCCTGGGGCCCCTGTGCTCTGCCTGGGGCCCCATATGCTGCCTGGGGCCCCTGTGCTCTGCCTGGGGCCCCATGTTCTGCCTGGGGCCCCATGTTCTGCCTGGGGCCCCTGTGCTCTGCCTGGGGCCACTGTGCTCTGCCTGGGGCCCCATGTTCTGCCTGGGGCCACTGTGCTCTGCCTGGGGCCCCATAAGCTGCCTGGGGCCCCTGTGCTCTGCCTGGGACCACTGTGCTCTGCCTGGGGCCCCATATGCTGCCTGGGGCCACTGTGCTCTGCCTGGGTCCCCATATGCTGCCTGGGGCCCCTGTGCTCTGCCTGGGGCCCCATATGCTGCCTGGGGCCCCTGTGCTCTGCCTGGGGCCCCATATGCTGCCTGGGGCCCCTGTGCTCTGCCTGGGGCCCCTGTGCTCTGCCTGGGGCCCCATGTTCTGCCTGGGGCCCCTGTGCTCTGCCTGGGGCCCCATATGCTGCCTGGGGCCCCTGTGCTCTGCCTGGGGCCCCTGTGCTCTGCCTGGGGCCCCATGTTCTGCCTGGGGCCCCTGTGCTCTGCCTGGGGCCACTGTGCTCTGCCTGGGGCTCCATATGCTGCCTGGGGCCCCTGTGCTCTGCCTGGGGCCCCATATGCTGCCTGGGGCCCCTGTGCTCTGCCTGGGGCCACTGTGCTCTGCCTGGGGCCCCATAGGCTGCCTGGGGCCACTGTGCTCTGCCTGGGGCCCCATATGCTGCCTGGGGCCCCTGTGCTCTGCCTGGGTGTAGGACACTGGTGACGTCACTTAGCTCCGGACATTAGCTCCGGACATTATCTCCGGACATTAGCTCCGGACATTATCTCCGGACATTAGCTCCGGACAAAGCCACGGAAGTTGGCACAAATTGCAGGAAGTAGTATTCTAGGCAATTATATATTAGATAAGAAAGTTTGCTTGTTTTGTTTATTTATTCAGCATTGGCTCTCTGCTTTGTAATTGGTATAGTTCGTATTCTAGGTTGAAAGTACAATATATACAACCATATAACATCATGTTATAGGCATGATGTTGCCGACTGCTTCCTCTGTTTGTTTGTTGTTTTTTTGCTATGGATAGAATCAGTCATTAAGATATGTAACAAGATTTATTGTGTAACTTCATTATATAAAACTTGTGTAATGCAGTCCTTGTGATTATGCATTCCTTTATTAGTATATGTGCAATTCAATATAAAGTGATTAGTACTTTGCAGTAAAAAAAATTGTACTTCACTTTACCTAGCTATCATTCCATCTGCTTCAAAGTCTTCCTTTTAGACTGTGTCTGTCCGTCCGTCCGTCTACAACAAGCATACTTCCTGCACAGAGCCTTCTCTGTACTGCTTGACTTCATTAAAGGGGTATTTTTTCAATGCTTTAGTTAGACAGCACAGGTATGCAGTTGACTTGTTTTTTCTATCTGCTGTCCGTTTTGCTGCTGTGAGATATTTTATCTTGCATAGTATACAGCTTATTTCCAAGAAGCTCTGTCATTAGAGTAGCTCAATGCCTGGCCCAGTGTGGGTAGTAGGAGAGGAGTTGCCTCCTAACATACCAGTCAGCTTGCTCCAGTCCATTGATTTTTATACAGCAGTTAGCAGTTCACCTCCCTTCCCCTCCCTCTTTGCTCTCTTATCAGTTCTGCATAATCACAATCCTCGGGCACCCAGCATTGGCAATTTCCAGAGCAGTTTACAGCGCTCATTTTCTTGAGCCACTTGCTTGCTCAAATGCACTATCGCAATAGGTAAGTACAATGTAGACTCAGAACAAATACTGACAGACTGACTGTTCATGTGCTGTAGTAAGATACTACGATCAGAACTGTCACTCAAGGAGGAGTGCCCCCCAGCAACCAGGAAGTGAAGAAACTGCAGAGCTCAGAGTTGCTCAAGAGACAGCTTGAGAATACCCCTTTAAAGACTGCTCTGACTGAAAATAACACTCCTTGCTTTGTAAGCCAGACTTTTAGGTAAAACCAATGCTGAACCATTGGGTTCAGCTTCTTCCCAGCCTGATATTTTTGCTTAAAAGAGGTTGAGTGCAGATTTTCTTTCAAAATCTAGACACTCTGTGACTGCAGACTTCTGAATCCTTACAATATGCATGTTCTTAGGATTGTCTAACGCCAGCAGAAAGAGCGGGTAACCAAGTGGCTGCAAGTATGTGAGTTGTATACTCGCGGCCACTTTTCGACTAGACGTACATGGCCTCACTCAATGCAAGTGAATAAAGCGTGGCTACACACGACTAGTCAGCACATGACCGCATGTATGTAAATGGCTTACTTGAGGTCACTTGACTACCTGCTGTCACCGCTGACACTTGAATATTGTTGGCTTGCGGTGCACACTCTGTAAGGATTCAGAAGTCTACATAGAGTAACTGTAGATAGTCATCCCAAACCTGGACAATGCCTTTAACCAGTACTACAACGTTAATGATGAATCTGTCTTGCAGGAGAAAGTGATTTGGTACGTAAAAGACTGGGAACCGATACTTCGTATAACAGCAACAACAAGAATGGCTTCTCTGAAATGCAGACGACGTATGACAAATCTACCTCATCTTCTGGATATTCCTCAGAGGAGGACTACACCAGTGAGGACCTCTTTTTTTCCTCCATTTTATTCCTGCACTGAGATGTACATACAGAGAACCTAACCTTTCCAATGACCTGATTTCTTTAGTAAATACATGTATTCCCCATGAAATAACATTTCTGAAGGATCTCTGGATTATATAATTGTAGAATAGTTTACCTCAGACGTGGCAGAGTGGTGTCCCCACACCCGACTCACGTTTCGCCCCTGGTTTCTCCCGGATTGCACTCAGTCCAGTGTTATACTATGGGGCAGTGCTGATCCGAGATTATTTTCTCATGCTGATTTGGCATAAGAGAACAATTGCAGCATTCTGCTAGTGCATCCGATAATCTGATCACGTGCACCCATACAAGTCTATTGATGCTTGTGAGACATCGGACTGCACTCAGCTGTCATCCCAGTGCAGCCCAATGTACGCGCACAGACACCATGGAGAAGATGGAGAAATTAAGTTCTCCGTCTTCTCCGCACCTCATGCGAGAGAATCTGATCAAAGTAAGAAGACACTTGGATCAAACTCTGGCAGAGTTTGATCCGAGTGACATTGGCATAATCATCCCGAACCTCTTGTATGAGACAATATACGTCCGTGTGAGCGAGCCCTAAAAGTTCTCCTTTATCCCTTTGTACAAGAGCTATCTTTTAAACTTAAAGGGAACCTGTCACCCCGTTTTTTGAAGATGAGCTAAAAATAGCGTTAAATAGGGGCAGAGCTGGGCGTTACATTAGTGTCTTTGTGTGCCTTTATAACCTACCTATGCTGCCGAAATACCTTTGTAAAGTCGCCGTTTTCTGCTGTCACTCACGCTGGTCTGGTCATATGGGTGTGGTGACAGCGCTGTTTCTCCCCCAGAATCCTGCTCATCATTACGTTGGTGGCGTAGTGGTGTGCGCATGTCCAAAGCGAAGATCCACTGCCCAGGAGATTCAAAACAGCGCGGTCTTCGCTATTCGCCGTTTACCGGTGGGCGCGGCCATCTTTCCTGTGTGCGCAGATGGAGCGCTCTGCTGCCCGGGGCTTCAGGAAAATGGCCGCGGGATTCCGCGCGTGCGCAGATGGAGATCGCGGCGGCCATTTTCCTGAAGCCCCGGGCAGCAGAGCGCTCCATCTGCGCACGCGCGGCCCCAGGAAAGATGGCCGCGCCCACCGGTAACCTGCGAATAGCGAAGACCGCGCTGTTTTGAATCTCCTGGGCAGTGGATCTTCGCTTTGGACATGCGCACACCACTACGCCACCAACGTAATGATGAGCAGGATTCTGGGGGAGAAACAGCGCTGTCACCACCCATATGACCAGACCAGCGTGAGTGACAGCAGAAAACGGCGACTTTACAAAGGTATTTCGGCAGCATAGGTGGGTTATAAAGGCACACAAAGACACTAATGTAACGCCCAGCTCTGCCCCTATTTAACGGTATTTTTAGCTCATCTTCAAAAAACGGGGTGACAGGTGCCCTTTAAAAACAGGGTTGTGGAGTCGGTGTGCGGCATGGAAAGAGAGGAGTCGGAGGTTTGGCTTACCAACTCCACAGCCCTGGCATGGCTGTGGAGAAGGAGTCAGAGTTGGAGTCGGAGCCCATTTTGGTGGAGTCGGTGTCATGGAAATTGAGGCGTCTGAGTTGGTGGTTTGGCTTACCGACTCCACAGCGCTGCTTAAGAACACCCCTTTAACTGTTCCAATCTAACCTAGCCCTGTTTTTTTTCACTTTGAGACCTGGCCTGCATTTTATTAACTTAGGAAATAAAGCCGTGTTAAGTCATTAGCATCTGCACTTTTTCAAAACCAGCAGTGTCTGAGGTGTGAATGGGGTGTGAAATTACAAGGCCGAGGCTCCCCTGTCTGTAACATGGCAGATGAGCAACTTCCTGTTGGTGAACTAGAAATTACAGGACTGCAGCACAAATGGCTGAGCTTTGTGGGGAAAAGCTCCAGATGAGGATCTAAGAACACAATGAAGTTTTTATTTTTCCCTTGAGGTATGCCAAGCTAATAGTGATGTCATGTTCCTAGGATGCAGCGCTAAAGGTACCTTCACATTAAGCGACGCTGCAGCGATAGCGACAACGATGCCGATCGCTGCAGCGTCGCTGTTTGATCGCTGGAGAGCTGTCACACAGACCGCTCTCCAGCGACCAACGATGCCGAGGTCCCCGGGTAACCAGGGTAAACATCGGGTTACTAAGCGCAGGGCCGCGCTTAGTAACCCGATGTTTACCCTGGTTACCAGCGTAAAATGTAAAAAAAACAAACAGTACATACTTACATTCGCGTCCCCCGGCGTCCGCTTCCTTCACTGACTGAGCGCCGGCGCTAACAGCAGAGCGGTGACGTCACCGCTGTGCTGTACTTTCACTTTCACTTTACAGCGCTCAGTCAGTGCAGGAAGTGGACGCCGGGGGACGCGAAGGTGAGTATGTACTGTTTTTTTTTTTTACATTTTACACTGGTAACCAGGGTAAACATCGGGTTACTAAGAGCGGCCCTGCGCTTAGTAACACGATGTTTACCCTGGTTACCAGTGTAAAACATCGCTGGTATCGTTGCTTTTGGTGTCAAACACGACGATACACGGCGGTCTGACGACCAAATAAAGTTCTGAACTTTAATCAACGACCAGCGATATCACAGCAGGATCCTGATCGCTGCTGCGTGTCAAACACAACAATATCGCTATCCAGGACGCTGCAACTTCACGGATCGCTAGCGATATCAATTAGTGTGAAGGTACCTTAAGCCAGCACTGCGGACCCTTTATTTTCTGTTCGGTGGGATATGAGAGGACAGGTCTTAAAAATTATTATGCAGTGCATCCTCGGTGTAACCACTAGGGCCAAAATTATTATATATTAATAATACAAAAATAATTATTTTTATTATTCTAGTTACAGTATTTAAAATCGTAGTTCAGCTTGTCATGATCCGTTTCTAGCAGAGGTATAGCAGTGACAATCTTTTCTCTTCCTCTAGGTCATTCTCATCCCCACAAAGGTCATACAGCCTTCTCTCACTGGAGAAAATGGATGCAGCAGCTGTTTTCCTATCCAGGTGGAGAAACTTTTATGTACAGTGATATTAAAGGGGTTTAACACTACTACAATATTAGGATCAGTCACTAATAGCAAATCGGTGGTCTGACACCCAACACCCCTTTTGATCAAATAAATAGGAGTTGATCTGCAGCACCTGGGAGCGGCCACTACCTGGTATACAAAGCTTTGGTGTTCCTCTCTGTACAGCGTTTAGATCTGGACGCTACTGCAGCTGGTAACGGGTGATCCTGGCTGTAGGACACCCGTCGATTTATTATTTATTACCAATCCAAAGTCATAGTGGACAACCCGTATAATGGCTTGTTACTGCAGCTGTCCATAAATAACATGAATGGGCTATTCAATGCCTACTAAATAAAGTTTCAAATGTCCCTAACGTTATATTCTCCTGCTCAGGTGGAGAGGCATAAGGATCATGATGGGCGTACAGTTGCAAAAACAATGTTACAATACCCACCGAGTTTCTTACATGGCTACTTTTCTATATAATCTGAGCTGTGCCCAAGATTCTTCAGGTGTTTCTTGGTTTACTTAGGAACTGTAGCACCCAGATTGCGCCCTGATCTTCTCTATTCCTGATCTCCGCTCCAGCAAAGAAGAATACGATAGAGACACTATACAGACAGGCTTAGATGGCAACTAACATTCTAATTAAAAGTGTATTAAAATAAACTGTTAAAACTGTTGCAGCTGCAATGGAACAAGAATCTTTTTAGCCAAGGGAATAATTGAAGGTTCATCACATTAGCAAAGGCTTTCTGTTTTGACCTTGCCTCTTTTTCAGCTTTACGTCAAAGTGCTTGGTACACTGACCATACACCAATAAAGTCTAACTGGCAGTAATCTGAGAGCCACATAATGTAGGGACAGAGAACCTGATTCCAGTAATGTATCACTTACTGGACTGCTTTGTGCAGTTTTGATACAATCCATTTTTTTTCTCTGCTGCAGATCTAGCAGTGCTATGAATACTGAGCTCTGTATAACCCCGCCCACACCACTGGCAGTTTCCTGTGTACACTGTGGTGTGGGTGTGGTTACACAGATTAGCTGGACTGGACTGCATGTGAGGCCTAGTCCAACAGTGATAATTTCCTGCTGATAAAATACTGATTGTATTGAAACTGCAACACACAGTCTGAGTGGCACATCCCTGAAATCAGGGTATCTCCTCCATCATGCTTATTTCACATTAAATAGCAAAAACATGTTGACAGATTCCCTTTGACAAGTGATGGCTTTTCCTTCATGTGCCTTAATAGATATGAGTACAGATAGCTGCAAGCTTTGATTATAAGCATCCAAAAGAGGTTAGGTCTTAGATGATGTTAAATATTTTGCATAAAAAAACTATTTTTAATGGTTTACTTTTGCAGGCCGTGTGTTTGGGCTTTTGTACTGGTGGATTGGTACTACGTGGTATCGTCTTACAACCTCTGCTTCCTTGCTGGATGTCTTTATCTTAACCAGGTTAGGCAAGCAAAATACATTCAAAGTTGGCAGATAATATTTGCATTTTCAGAAAATTAATGTACTTTTTATTTTTCTCTAACAAATGTGTTGAAGAAGGCTAATCTAAATTACAGGCTGTATTAAATATTCCCCCAGTAAAATGGTTGCCATGATTCACCCATGGTAGTAACAAAGAAATGTATGGTACATAATTTTTGTAACCTTAATATGTTGCACTATAATGTTTTCTCTTCATCACGGGTCTACTTGCCCCTAACCATGCTGTGGGAATTTATTTTTTTTTTTAATTCTGTACATGATTTTGGGTGCAGCTATCTTGCCTAAACTGTCAGAGATCTGCTTTACAGCAACAACATAGACCAAATCCAATAGCCAGCCATAGTCTGGAGATGACTTATTCATGTCCATAAAAGACACTTGGCTTGTGGGCATCTCAGTAACATGTGACGAGGTCGTTATGTCGGGTGGAGGTGGATTTGAGCTGTGACCCTTTACCTATAGTGATTGGTGTGATTATTATTTATTTTTTAGAGCAACATTGATATCATGATGTGTACATGTAAAAAGGGGTTTACATACAAAACAAACAAAGTAAAATGAACAAACTAGTGATGGCAGACTGGTGCGGAAAGAGAGGGTCCTGCCCTTGTGGGCTTACAGTCTACAGGATAATGGGGAAGGAGACAGTAGATGAGGGGCTTGCAGCATCTCCGGTGGTGGTGAGGTGGCTGCGGGGTCATTGCCGGCTGTGGTGAGGTGGCTGCGGGGTCATTGCCGGCTGTGGTGAGGTGGAAACGGGGTCATTGCAGGCTGTGGTGAGGTGGAAGCGGGGTCATTGCAGGCTGTGGTGAGGTGGAAGCAGGGTCATTGCAGGCTGTGGTGAGGTGGAAGCAGGGTCATTGCAGGCTGTGGTGAGGTGGAAACGGGGTCATTGCAGGCTGTGGTGAGGTGGTAGCAGGGTCATTGCAGGCTGTGGTGAGGTGGCAGCGGGGTCATTTCAGGCTGTGGTGAGGTGGCCACGTGCTTATTGAAGGCTGTAAGCTTTCCTGAAGAGATGGGTTTTCAGGTTCCGTTTGAACGTTTTGAAAGTAGTGTATAATCGGACATGTTGAGACACAAAATTCCAGAGGATGGGAGATACCATGGAGAAGTCTTGAAGGCAATGGGGTGAGGAACATATGAGTGTGAAGGAGAGAAGAAGGTCCTGTGAAGACCAGAGATTGCATGTGGGGAGATGTCGGAAGATTAGTTTGGAGATATATGGAGGAGACAGATTATGGACGGCTTTGTAGCTCATTGTTAATAGTTTGAACAGGATTCGTTGGGAAATTGGAAGCCAGTGAAGGGGTTTGTAGAGGGGAGAAGAGGAGGCGTAGCGATGATAGAGGTGGATTAATTGGGCATCCTGTGTACTTCTAAAGTGGAGCTGAAAAAAAACGTAGTTTAAAGGAATATATCTTTATTGTATCCTAAGAAATTGTAGTACCAAAAAAAAAAAGCAAATATAGTGTAGCAAACCTACGCAATTCAACATTACACCTTACTCCTGGTCTCCACTAATTAAATGGTTACTCAGGGGAGATAAAAAATTATTCTAATGGCCATGCCTTCATAAACAATAAAGTTAACATGAACAGTTCTGGTTTCCACCCTCAAAGTACCTGTAATTCAGTGTGACGCTAGAGCTGCTCCTCACTTCTCCCCCTCCCTTCTGGGACATTATATAAGGGGGTATAGCCTGCTACCGGGTGCTACTAGCAGCCAGCCCCCTGATGTCTCCTTCAGTGTTTAAAGAGCTTGTCATGTTGACACTGAAAAATATATGGACACGTGGGACATGTACAACTTAGGCCCCTTTCACACATCAATTTTTTGCCATCAGTCGCAATCCATCGAATTTTGGAAAAAAAAAACGGATCCGTCAACTGATGCCGCCGGATTCGTTTTTTTCTCATGGACTTGTATTAGCGACGGATGGCCTCACGTTTCATCCGTCGTTTGCCAGATCCGTCGAAAATTTTTTGCCCGGCAGCCGGAGACAACGGACAAAGTAACGTTTTTTGTGTACGTCGAAAAAACGGATGGTGACGGATTCGTCGCCGTCCGTCGTTTGCTAGAATGGAAGCCTATGGCGCCGGATCCGTCAAATGACGGAATCCGGCGACGGATTCCGTTTTTTTTAACTGAGCATGCTCCGATCTAATTAGCCAGATTCGCTAGTCTGATCAGTCCAAAAAACGGATTTGTCGCTTCAGTTTTTCTCAATGTGAGACGGATCCGTCGAGCCAACGGATTGTGACTGACGGCAAAAATACTGATGTGTGAAAGGGGCCTTACCTGGTCACCCCTTCATGCTGACTGTTGTTAAGTTTTCTCCGTTCTGAAGCCATGTTCTCTGATTCAGAAAATACTTGTCTGCCACTGTCTTAGATGCTGGATGAAACAAGAAGGGCACCAGGTAGGTTGGTTTCAACTGGAGGATTTCACTGGAAGTTACATTACAGCAACCTATTTAGTTTACACAGTAGGTCAATTTTTTTCCGAGGATATGTCCTTTAAAGGTAACCTCTCACATCATTGTTAGCTATTAAACTGCCCCCGTGTGTTATTAGTAATGTGATGTGCTTTACTAACCTGTTTTAGTCAGAGAAAAGCTCCCAGTATTATGTTTAAAAAAAACACTTTTATATCATTAGGGGATTCCCTCACAGGCCTTTTCTTTCAGTCATAGGGGTGTCAATTTTATCTTTTTACTCATGGATCAGTCAGTGTGTTTTTGAAATTAAGTACACCCACAGGATTGCAATTGTCGTGACTGGCCCAAAGTCACGGCAACCACGTATCAAATCCTGCTCGTGCACACTGCCCATCCGCTCCCCGGGCATGCGCACTGACTCTAGGTGTACATCCCCAGCTTCATACCAGATGTGCGCATGCTCCGGAGCGCAGAGTGGAGGGTACACAGCGGCGTGCATAGCGTGCGCACCTCTAACGCAAGCGCGCATCTGATATAAAGCTGGGGATGTACGCCAGAGTCAGTGCGCATGCCCGGGGAGCGGATGGGCAGTGCGCACACGTGGGATTTGATACATGCTTGCCGTGACATCGGGCCAGTCATGACAAGCAATCGCAATATTGTGGGCGTGCATAATTTCAAAACCACACTGACAGATCCATGACTGAAAAGATAGTCACCTCCTCTATGTCTGAAAGAAAAGGTCTGTGAGGGAGCCCCCTAATGATATGAAGCGTTTTTTAAACCTAATGCTGAGATCTTTTCTTTGACCATAAGATGTTGTGATGCACATTGCATCCCTAACAACGCACGGGGGCAGTATAATAGGTAAAAACCAGGTGACAGGTTCCCTTTAACCCCTTTCTGACATTAGATGTACTATCCCGTCGAGGTGATATGGGCCCGTATGACCACCGATGGGATAGTACGTCTAACGCAATCAGCCGCGCTCACGGGGGGAGCGTGGCCGGGTGTCAGCTGACTATCGCAGCTGACATCCGGCACTATGTGCCAGGAGCGGTCACGGACCGCACCTGGCACATTAACCCCCGGCACACTGCGATTAAAGATGATCGCAGCGTTCCTGCGGCAAAGGGAAGCATCGCGCAGGGAGGGGGCTCCCTGCGTGCTTCCCTGAGACCCTCGGAGCAACGCGATCTGATCGCGTTGCTCCAAGAGTCTCCTCCTCCCTGCAGGCCCGGATCCAAAATGGCCGCGCGGGGGCCTTTCGGGTCCTGCAGGGAGGTGGCTTTCAAGCACCTGCTCAGAGCAGGCGCCGGGAAGCCTCCCTGCAGTGCCTGTCAGATCGCTGATCTGATACAGTGCACTGCAAAGTGTCAGATCAGCGACTTTACTGTGATGTCCCCCCCCCCCTTCCCGGGGCAATATTAAAAAAATATATATATATTTACAAGTGTAAAAAAAAAAAACCATAATAAAATTCCTAAATAAAGAGAAAAAAAAAATATTGATCCAATAAATACATTTCGTTATCTAAATAACAAAAAACAATAATAAAAGTACACGTATTTAGTATCGCCGTGTCCGTAACGACCCGACCTATAAAACTGTCCCACTAGTTAACCCCTTCAGTGAACACCGTAAAAAAAAGAAGCAAAAAACGACACTTTATTATCATACCGCCAAACAAAAAGTGGAATAACACGCGATCAAAAAGACGGATCTAAATAACATGGTACCGCTGAAAACGTCATCTTGTCCCACAAAAAACGAGCCGCCATACAGCATCAACGAAAAAATCAAAAAGTTATAGTCCTCAGAATAAAGCGATGCAAAAATAAAAACTATTTCATATAAAAAATAATTATCGTGTAAAAGCACCAAAACATAAAAAATTGCATAAATGAGGTATCGCTGTAATCGTACTGACCCGAAGAATAAAACTGCTTTATCAATTTTACCAAACGTGGAACGCCCCAAAAGAAATTCATGAATAGCTGGTTTTTGTTCATTCTACCTCACAAAAATCGGAATAAAAAGCGATCAAAAAAATGTCACGTGCCTGAAAATGGTACCAATAAAAACGTCAACTCGTCCCGCAAAAAACAAGACCTCACATGACTCTGTGGGCCAAAATATGGAAAAATTATAGCTCTCAAAATGTGGAGACGCAAAAACTAGTTTTTGCAATAAAAAGTGTCTTTTAGTGTGTGACGGCTGTTAATCCTAAAAATCCACTAAAAAACCCGCTATAAAAGTAAATTAAACCCCCCTTCATCACCCCCTTAGTTAGGGAAAAATAATAAAATTTTTAAAAATATATTTATTTCCATTTTCCCATTAGGGTTAGGGTTGGGGCTAAAGTTAGGGTTAGAGTTGGTGTTAGGGTTGGGGCTAAAGTTAGGGTTTGGATTACATTTACGGTTGGGGTTAGGGTTATGGTTGGGGTTAGGGTTGTGTTTGAATTAGGGTTTCAGTTAGAATTGGGGGGTTTCCACTGTTTAGGCACATCAGGGGCTCTCCAAACGCGACATGGCGTCTGATCTCAATTCCAGCCAATTCTGCATTGAAAAAGTAAAACCGTGCTCCTTCCCTTCCGAGCTCTCCCGTGAGCCCAAACAGGGGTTTACCCCAACATATGGGGTATCAGCGTACTCGGGACGAATTGTACAATATCTTTTGGGGTCAAATTTCTCCGGTTACCCTTGGGAAAATACAAAACTGGGGCCTAAAAAATAATTTGTGTGGAAAAAAAAATGTTTTTATATTTTCACGGCTCTGCGTTATAAACTGTAGTGAAACACTTGGGGGTTCAAAGTTCTCACAACACATCTAGATAAGTTCCTTGGGGGATCTAGTTTCCAATATGGGGTCATTTGTGGGGGGTTCCTACTGTTTAGGTACATCAGGGGCTCTGCAAACGCAATGTGATGCCTGCAGACCATTCTATCTAAGTCTGCATTCCAAACAGAGCTCCTTCCCTTCCGAGCGCTGCCACGTGCCCAAACAGTGGTTTACCCCCACATATGGGGTATCAGCTTACTCAGGTTAAATTGCACAACAGCTTTTGGGGTCCAGTTTCTTCTGTTACCCTTGAGAAAATAAAAAATTTGGGGCGAAAAGATCATTTTTGTGAAAAAATATTATTTTTTTATTTTTACGGCTCTGCATTATAAACTTCTGTGAAGCACTTGGTGGGTCAAAGTGCTCACCACACATCTAGATAGGTTCCTTAGGGGGTCTGGTTTCCAAAATGGTGTCACTTGTGGGGGGTTTCAATGTTTAGGCACATCAGGGGCTCTCCAAACGCAACATGGCGTCCTATCTCAATTCCAGTCAATTTTGCATTGAAAAGTCAAACGGCGCTCCTTCCCTTCCGAGCTCTGCCATGCACCCAAACAGTGGTTTACCCCCACATATGGTCTATCAGCGTACTCGAGACAAATTTTACAACAACTTTTGGGGTCCAATTTCTCCTGTTACCCTTGGTAAAATAAAACAAATTGGAGCTGAAGTAAATTGTTTGTGAAAAAAAAGTTAAACGTTCATTTTTTTTTTTTTTTAAACATTCCAAAAATTCCTGTGAAACACCTGAAGGGTTAATAAACTTCTTGAATGTGGTTTTGAGCACCTTGAGATGTGCAGTTTTTAGAAAATACTCAAGTGTGACACCATTCTATCATATAGACCCCTCAAAATGACTTCAAATGTGATGTGGTCCCTAAAAAAAAATGGTGTTGTAAAAATGAGAAATTGCTGGTCAACTTTTAACCCTTATAACTCCCTAACAAAAAAAAAATGTTGGTTCCAAAATTGTGCTGATGTAAAGTAGACATGTGGGAAATGTTACCTATTAAGTATTTTGTGTGACGTATCTCTGTGATTTAAGGGCATAAAAATTCAAAGTTGGAAAAATGCGAAATTTTCAAAATTTTTGCCAAATTTCCATTTTTTTTCACAAATAAACGCAGGTAAGATCAAAGAAATTTTACTACTATCATGAAGTAGGATGTCACGAGAAAACAAGGGGTTAAGCTAAGTGTTCTGTTATCTATACTATATATATATATATATATATATATATATATTACTAATATCTGTTAGTATGCGGGTCAGCAGCGATTTCTGCCTGTACAATCATCATCACTTATTTAGCTGCTGTCACTCTTTAATCACATCCATTTGCTCCTAGTTTATGCTATCACTGATGAGACCGCTCATATTTTCAGTATTTACGATACTGTAGCTTTTAGTACAAAGCATATGAATTAGATGTCCGGTAAATGTTTTTCAGGCATTACAGTATTTTGAAGAAAGCGTTGCAGATTCTTTTGCTCCTACTATTATTGGCATTAATAGCAACAGGTAAGTAATGTGGGCACATTTTCTATTTTTCTTTTGTGAGTATTTTTAAAGTGCCATAAAAAACTAACTATAAAAAAATAGGAAAAACAAACTACACCACATAAAAATTAAAAGGGGACAGATAGTGAATATATTGATAAGTAATGCTTACAGGATATTTCTAGTTGGTACCTCTACATAAACAGTATTCATCACATAATAATTTACGGCATCCATATTAGAGATCTACTATTTGTTTATATATGTGTATATATAATACTAGATGGTGGCCCGATTCTAACGCATCGGGTATTCTAGAATATCTATCTATGTATGTATGTATATAGCAGGCACATAGTATATAGCACAGGCCATGTAGTATATAGCAGACAAATACGTGGCCTGTGCTATATACTATGTGGCTGCTATATAGATACCTACATATTGTAGAATACCCGATACGTTAATACAGGCCACGCAGTATATAACTGTGGCAACGCAGTATATAACACAGCCCGCGTACTATATAACACAGCTCACGCAGTATATAGCACCCACTTAGTATATAACACAGGCCACGTAGTATATAACACAGGCCAAACAGTATATAACACAGCATACGTAGTATATAACACTGGCCACGTAATATATAGCACAGCCCACGCAGTATATAACACAGCCCACGCAGTATATAACACTGGCCAGGTAGTATATAGCTGCCACGCAGTATATAACACAGCCCACGTAGTATTTAGCAGTGTGGGCACCATATCCCTGTTAAAAAAAAAATGTAAAATAAAAAAGTTATATACTCACCCACCGGGATCCAGCGAAGCTGTGCCGAGATGCGCGCGGCTGCCGCCATCTTCCGTTCCCAGGATGCATTGCGAAATTACCCAGATGACTTAGCGGTCTCGCGAGATCGCTAAGTCTTCTGGGTAATTTCGCAATGCATCTCTGGGAACGGAAGATGGCGGAGGCCGCGCGCTTACTACGGAAGGTGAGAATAGCAGGTTTTTTTTATTATTTTTAACATTACATATTTTTACTACTAATGCTGCATAGGCAGCATCAATAGTAAAAAGTTGGGGACACACAGGGTTAATGCCAGCATTAACGGAGTGCGTTACACGCAGCATAACGCGCTCCGTTAATGCTGGCATTAACCCTGTGTGAGCGCTGACTGGGGGGCACTCGGGAGTATGGAGTGGGTGCCGGGCATTGACTGGAGGGGAGTAGGGAGGGACTAATCAGACTATGCCCGTCGCTGATTGGTTGCGGCAGCCAGGACAGGCAGCTGGCGAGACCGATCAGCGACGTGGGATTTTCGGGACAGACAGACAGGCGGAAGTACCCCTTAGACAATTATATAGTAGATATATAAACGTGTTTAATTCCTTCCACTGCATGTTATTCACTAACTACATTTGCTTCTTATATTAGGGCTATGGTATTTCTTTCCATTTGGACTCAAGAACTTGGTAATTTTTCCAAAGGCATCTTTTTCTGAGACCGAAAAGACCGCAAAAGATCATTTTCTAAAGAAAGTCGACCCAGGTCCGCAAAACCTACCTCTGTTGTTCCAGGTCTGTGACATAACCGTGCACTGTATATTATTTTCTAGCATCCCAAGAAAGACTGCTTCTCTTCTTAATGCTCCTGTATTTATTTTCTTTTTCAGAACGTTTTAAAGGTTGATCAGTAGGATCAGCCGCCCCTAAGCCATCTATATGGGCATGTAGGTCATAGGAAACTGAATAACATGATACTCTGATGTCTGTGATACGATGTCTTATTCTGGAGATATCCATGTTTTTCTGATATATAAATGAGCTGTTAAGATCTGTGGGCCGGATATAGATCTGCACTGGGTAACTGCCTCCAGAGATTATTTTAAAGCGCCACTCCAGTGTTTTTTTTTTTTTTTTGTGTGTGTGTGTGTGTGTGATGGAGTGGTGCTTCTAAGGTCCCTGCACCCGATCTTATATTGTCACCAGCTGCCGTCTTCACATTTTTATCGGCGCCTCTCTGGTCCCGTGTTGTCATCTTATGGCAGCAACTTCTAACTGACCGGAAGTCAGAAGTTATGTCACAAGCTCTCAATGTAAGTCTATAAGAGCCAGAATGAGGATCTCCTAGACGAACAGTGAAAAGTGACCTCCGATTCAGCCAGCAAACACCTGGAGCAATCCGGCAGGTCACAAACTGCTGAGAATGACGGAACTGGCAGAGATAGGTGAAGATGGCAGCGGCTAAGTATAAGACCAGAGGCAGAGGACCTAAATTAGAAGCACCACTCCAGCGGTAGAATAAAAAAAATATGCTGGAGTGGTTCTTTAAGTAAAAAGGAGAGTTACCAGTGTGATGGCCGCTCTCTGCTCCCCTGATCCCCCTGCAGAGCTGTGTGTGATTATACCGGACAGATCTGCAGGTTCCTCTCGGCTTCCAGCTCACAGGCAGAGAGGGCTGTAATATTGTTACAATACAGCAGAGCTCAAGAGCTGCAAAAAGGGCAGCACGGTGGCTCAGTGGATAGCACTGCAGCCTTACAGCGCTGGGGTCCTGGGTTTGAATCCCACCAAGGACAACATCTGCAAGGAGTTTGTATGTTCTTCCCGTGTTTGCGTGAGTTTCCTCCGGGTTCTCCGGTTTCCTCCCACATTCCAAAGATATACTGATTGGGAATTTAGATTGTGAGCCCCATCGGGACAGCGATGATATGTGTGCAAACTGTAAAGCGCTGCGGAATATGTTAGCGCTATATGAAAATAAAGATTATTATTATTTATTATTGTTTGTAAGAAGACAAGGTTGATTTCTCCTGTTCCGTGTTAGTTACATGTCTCACACTGGTAACTCCCCTTCATGTAATCTAATCACTGGATGCAGATTCTTGTGCAGATCTACATCCAGCCCATAGATCTTAACAGCTCATTTATATAAAAGAAAAGCATGGATTTTTCAGGAATAAGACATCAGATCACAGATATGAAGATATCATTTTATTAATCTTTTTATGACCTACATGTCCAAATAGATGGCTTTGGGGGGTTTGATTCTACTGACAGATTACTGTACTTTTAAAGGTTCTATTATGCAAATTGTCTCTTCAGAGAGGAAGAGGACTAGAACTCTAGTGCCACCTATTGGAAGGTAGCAATCCTACAAGTCACTGTTGACCCTTTAACGAGCCTTGTCACTTGACTTAGGATAATAGCCAAACCAGAATCTCAATTTGCAGACACTGTGTTTCGGGGTACTGCCCCTTATCCGTGCAAAGCGGAGATCTGGTTTGGCTGTGTGAGAGGCGTCAGACCGTTATCCAAGAAGTATCGTTTCTCCTTGCGGATATCGACATGCTAAGCATGCTGAGATGAGGAGACTTAGAGCCACAATGCTCCTCTGGGTAATATGCTAATTATGCAAATTGACTCTTCAGAGAGGAAGAGATCTAGAGCTTGACTTGTGGTAGGATTGCTACCTTCCAATAGGTGGCACTAGAGTTCTAGCTCTCTTCCTCTCTGAAGAGACAATTTGCATAATTAGCATATTACCCAGAGGAGCATTGCGGCCTTAAGTCTCCTCATCTCGGCATGCTTAGCATGTCGATCTCCGCAAGGAGAAATGATACTTCTTGTTCAAAGGCTCTCATACACATTAGACTAAAGTCTGCTAATACCTACGTGATTGGTCAACAGTCAAATGTGCATGGGGTTCTGGTGACTTTTCCGTTCTCACCTTTGAAAACATATGAAAGATCAGACTGTTCATGTGCATGGGGAAATCTGCTCTCGTGGGACAGGTATTATTTGTGTATGACCAGCTAAATGCTAGGACACATGTCATCTTTGTCGAAGATGAGAATATTGCTGCAGTACAGAACAGCAACATTATAGTGCATGTGCTGCAAAGAATCTGTGTCTCTAGACTCTAGTCTATAGTGTATACAGTACTATTTTCCCAAAAACATTTTTCTCATCTCACAAGACTGAATTCGATCCTGTGCTTGCCAGTAAATGTGTTGGCCTGTAGGTGTTTTCCAATACTTTTGTATTGATGTCCTGACGACAGGAGAGGTCATTGGAGGTCTGACACTTGGCACCCCCACCAACCAGCTGTTTCTGCATCTGATGGCAGCCAGATGGAAATAGTATATGAAGTGGAATATCACCGCTTTGTCACGTGGTTTCGTTGCTGCCCAGTAATGCGCATCTGCTATTTTTTTTTTTTCAACAGGAGTTGATTCGCAGCAGCCACTAAACAATGTATTCTGCTGCGGTGTTCGGCTCTGTACACTATCAGCGTCCTCTGTAGCAGCTGAGTGTGGGGTGATGGATGTCTGATTGTGAAGCGGAAGGAAATAGACCTAGAATACTTTTATTTCTGCCAATTCACACTCTGCACCTTTTAGACATGTTTTCATCATGTGCGCCTATTGGAAAGTGGGTGGAGATGGGAGGTGCGGTGGTGTAAATCACGATCCCATGGGCCAAATTTGTTGTAACTTTTTGGACAAAAGTAACATGCGCTCAGAAGCAAAAGCACATGAAAAGAACTTAAACATTTTGAAAACATAGCAGAAAAAAAGGTAGGCGTCTTTTACTAACACAAGTAACAAAACGAATGCTCTACAGAATGCATCAGGCCTACATGGTAAAGGCGATGGCACCACTGGTGCAAAACACTGGTGAAACCACCTGCATCCTGCAGTGCATTGGTTTTGTGACCTGTGTTGGTAGTTCGGCCTTTTTTCTGTAATTTTTTTTGGAACATGCACTCAGACTAAACAATCTAAGGCTGCACCAGATTTATCAGCATGCATCAGACACTGAAAATCTTTAGCATTTTTAGACTATCTAGTCTGTTTTGCACTGTCTAAAAATTACACCACTTTTAGTAAAACAGGCCCCGCTCTTATGGCAGAGTGAGATCTTCCTGATGCGCATGTCTCCTTGCTCCTACTAAGGCTCTAAAACATTAACCCTTAAAGGAAGCAGCCATTTTTCTTTTTAGTTTGTGCTTTCATTTTTTTATCTCCTTTAATCCAAAAGCTATATCTTTTATTTAATTTTTTTTTATTTGGGGGAGGGGTGTCTGTTTTTAGTGTTCACCGTGCAGTAAAATTGGCCTAACAACCTTATTCTACAGGTCAGTATGATTATGACAATACT
The DNA here is from genome assembly GCF_051348905.1 of Ranitomeya variabilis. Lineage (NCBI taxonomy): Eukaryota > Metazoa > Chordata > Amphibia > Anura > Dendrobatidae > Ranitomeya > Ranitomeya variabilis. The sequence goes on along the minus strand of NC_135239.1, from coordinate 158,139,406 downwards.
GAATTTATACAGGTGTTTGTTGTTTTTTTTAATATACAGTGTATTGACTTTTCCTTATTGCATTTTTTGGGGGAAATCGGTGGCCAAAAAAAGTTGTTTTGGTTATTTTCTTCACGTTGTTTACGGTATGGGCTAATTAATTGTTTAACTTAATGGATACAGCAATGGACCAAGTATTATTTATATTTACAATTTATGTATTTAGTTTTGAATTGGGACAGGGGGTTATTGAAACTTTTATATTAGTCCCTCGAAGCAGCCAAAGGCAGGGCGTCATAGGAGCACAGGCCAATTGCAAGCATTTACGGTAAATGCCACTGTCCCATATTATCAGTGACCTGTGAATAATTAAGCAGCAGGGTTTGACTCTAGCTTCACTTGCTTGTGTTGGAGGCAGGTGCCTGTTATATGTTACATGTCATTAAGGGTGTTAAATGTTATTCTTAGTTCTTTTATTCTAACAAAGCATAATTTGAATAGGAATGTTTAATGTGTGTGTTTTTTTTTTTTTTGTTTGTTTTTGTTATTGTTGTTTTAAAGAATGAAATAGTATCTCGCATGGAATCTCTAGAAAAGAGGTTTCAGGGTCTAGAAAATGAGCAAAAATTTCTGAAGCACAGTGAAACAAGTCCAAAAGCAGTGGGTGGCCTAAGTCGTGATGAGGTTGTCCAGGTCTTCAGAGACCTGTCTACCTCTAAAGAGGCTGCTTTGACAGAAGACATCTTGCAAGAAAGTGCAGCCAGAACAAGGGTAAGGCATACAATCGGGACTTATGTTGGTCGATACACAGCCGCAGCAGGATGCCGTAATCTGAATGTATTTCTTACTCTGTATGCCCTAGATTGAGTTGACAGCAATAAAACAAGAGCAACAGCACAGTCATCAGGACATCCAGCAGAAAATAAACCACATGTCCCAGGTAAGGAATTCTCCATATTAGAGTGACGTCCTCGTGTAGTGAAATCCCTTGAAATCTAATGGTGCACAAATCCTACTAAAATATATAGCAAGAATCGTGTAACCCTGGATGAATCGGAAGGAGATCAGACCTTGAAAGCTGAAGTTTGATGGTCCATCCTGAGGATAAGCCAGCAGCTTTCAAGTCCCAATACACCCATTTGCTTTAGGATATGTGTACGATGGCTTCTATAGAAAATACTCATCATGTTACACGTGATAAATGTATTTGAGGCGTAAAATATATATGATTTGGATTGTTTTATAAAATAATTAATAGATAATACATAATCCTGGAGGTTTGTGAATTAATATGTAAATATGAATGGCTTGCTATTTTTTCTTTTCCATAGGATATAGAAGGACAGATTTTGCAGCTTAGAACAGAAGTCAAAAAGTAAGTTTGCAATAAGACGGTCCTACTCCTAAAGGGTACTCCACTAATAACAAGTTATCACCTGTCTGCTGAATAGATAACTGCTAGATCTGTAAGGGTCTGACCGCTGAGGCCATCACTGATCGCCAGAGTGGGCTTCCCTGACCCCCATTTGAATGGAGTGATGGTCACACGTGTGCTGCCACTCCATTCCTTCTCCACGGGCCCGGTGGAGATGCCGAATGCTTCTTTCAGCTGTCTGCACTGGTCCCATAGGCTTTGCGTGGATCGGTAGCATCTAGTTTTCTTTTTCAGACATCATTTATAATTTTGTCTGGAATTCAGACTGGTATTAAATAGCACTCCGGGGTCTTTTGTCTTTGTAGTTCTCCTCAGGCTACGAGAGAAATCTTTGCCCATGATTTTGGAAAGCTGGAAACAAAGCTTTTGAGTCTCCAGCAAGAATTGGAAAATGTGAAGAAAACTCAAGCTGAACTTTCCCTGCAAATGGACACTGTCCCGGGACAAATAAGAGGAGTGAAGGATGAAGTGAGTTTCCTTATGATTTGATCTGGTGTCTGTATGAAAGGGTCATCAGTACATTACGATATCAAAATAAGTCCCTAGCCGTCTGGCCACTGACCAGACCTCCCATCCCGCGCCCTAGCCGTCCAGGCTCATAGCCGATTGACCAGCACCTGGAAACGAGACACTTATAATATCCTGATGGTGACTTCCACAGACCAGGAGTGGACACAGAGATAGGGGGCCTCTGTGCCAGAAGAATACATGGGCCCTTTAGGCTATGTGCACACGTAGGAAATGTGGTGCAGAATTTTCTGCACTAAATCTGCATCTCCTGGCAGAATCCGCAGCTGCGTTTTTGATGCGTTTTTTGCGTGGTTTTTATGCAGTTTTTACCACTGCGGATTTCTATTAATGGAGGGGTGCAGAAACGATGCAGAAACGCACAAAAGAAGTGACATGCACTTCTTTGAAATCTGCAGCGTTTCTGCGCGGATTTTTCTGCACCATGTGCACAGCTTTTTTATTTTTACATTGATTTACATTGTACTGTAAATCACAGTGCAGTTCTGCAGCAGAAAAAAACGCTGCAGAACTGCACTAAATCTGCATCGTGTGCACACAGCCTTACAGTGGCTCTTCAGAATGATCAATTTCACTTTGGGGTAGTAGTGGCCCTCTTACTCTTGGGCCTGTGTCTACCTCTGCCACAGATTGGGTACAGCTTGTCATAGACTGGAAACTTAATAGAACTTATTAAATACATGTGTTTGAGGCTAAAAACCATTTTTTGCTATTTGGTTTCATTAAAATGTTTGCACCGTTCGGCTTTGACAAGCTGTTGTTTTCCCACATTCAACTTTAAAGTGGTCTGTGATTATAAATTAGCTGGAAGCAGTTAAAAAAGGACAGATATTAATTGTAAACTCTCTCAATGGATTGTCAAAAAGAGCTCACTGATGGATATTTGGTTAACTCATTCTGCAGCCTGCAGTAGACGTGCAGTACACAGGCTACGGAAAGAAAAGTGTGAAACATTTTTAGTAAAACCTGAAAAATACCCAGCTGAAATCATAGATCCGTGCAGTGTGAGCCTTTCCCTGCCTCCTTGTTTTATGCCAAATCCATGTCAGAGTAAGGTCTCTTTTACCCTTCGCCACGACAGCACCCCACATGAGAGGGATCCGCCCCATAGGAACAGGAAACCTACAGAATAAAAGGAGGCGGTCCCCTCTCCTCCTCAGTTTAGGTTTCCTGTTCCTACAGGGACCCGGCTTACCTACAGATGAAGAGGATCCCTGGGCCATGCACCCGCCTGCGTCGGTATCTATGGGAACGGCAGGGGCTGCGGTTCCAGAAGCAGCGGCGGGGGAGCCCCTGCTTGCAGCCTCCCCCCTCGTCTGGCCATACATCCACGGTCCGGGTCCGGTCACCGTGGGTCCGCCCGGCACCGTGAGGACGCGCGCGCTGCTGCGGCCGGCTTAATATCCCCAGCCGCCGCATGGTGAGTGAGAGCGGCGCGTCTAACCCGGAAGTCGCTGGAGCACTTCCGGGTTGGTCCGGGGAGGCAGGAGAATGGGCGGCAGTTTTAAAAATGCAGCGCTAGCGTCGGGCCGGTGTGTGTAAGATGGCTTCACCGGCCGACGATGCGCACTTGCCCGCGGTGCAACAGCGTTCTCCTAGCAAGGAGAGGAGCGCTAGGAGCAGCACAAAAAGTGGTGATCGACCTCCAGGGAAGGGTTCTACCACCAAACGAAATCCGCCTCCAGAACCGGTACCTGTCAGCTTCACTGGGTGAGTTTTTGAAAGAGTCTCTACCTATATGCTGATATATGTTCCTCCTGTATCCTTCCTCTAGACTAAGAAAAGGACACACAAGTCCAAGCACAAGGAATGTGCTTTATGTACACAGCCCCTCCCGGATGATTATGTCAAAAAACTGTGTTCGGAATGTATCGTGCAAACCTTACGACAGGAAAACATAATGACTCCGTCAGATGTCCGAGCTATAATCCGGGAAGAAATGCAGGGGTTGGCACAGGCTAGTACCACCAGTACCCGTCAGCCTAGTAGGTCCAAATCTCCGGTCAGCTCACAGTCAGAGGACGTATGTATATCCTCAGGCGAAGCGGAATCCCAGCCGAGCTCATCCGAGGCTGAAGGGGGACTTTGTCTTCCCAACAGCAGTGTGGACAATTTGATAAAATCCGTCAGAAGCACGATGGGGTGCTCAGACGAGAAAGAAAGTAAAACGGCTCAGGACATCATGTTCGCGGGGTTAGGACAGAAAAAACGTAGGTCCTTCCCCGTCATAAAAACTATTAAAGAAATAGTAAAAAAAGAGTGGGATAAGCAAAATAGAGGTTTTCTACCATCATCCTCTAAAAGACGCTATCCCTTCAGTGACGAGGAACTAAATATCTGGTCAAAGGTGCCGAAGGTGGATGCCGCTGTAGCCTCCACAACCAAACAGTCGGTCTTACCGGTGGAAGATTCAGGAGTCCTGACAGACCCGCTGGATCGTAAAGCGGAGGCTTTACTAAAAAGGTCGTGGGAAGCCAACACGGGGGCGTTCAGACCCGCCATATCTAGCACCTGCACTGCGAGGTCACTGCTAGTATGGATGGAGCAACTGGAGGAACAGATTAGAGGTAGAACTTCGAGAGAGTCAATCCTGCCGAAATTCCCTCTAATCAAAGAAGCAGTAGCATTCCTGGCTGATGCCTCTGTGGACTCGCTACGCCTAGCAGCCAGGTCAGCCGGCCTAGTGAACACAGCCCGGCGAGCACTCTGGCTAAAGAACTGGAAAGGGGACGCACAGGCCAAAGCAAAACTTTGTGCGATCCCCTGCCAGGGTGAGTTTCTTTTCGGAAAAGCACTGGATGAGCTCCTAAGTAAAGCAGGTGAAAGGAAAAAAGGCTTCCCTAACCAGTATCTTCCATCCTACAGGAGAGCCTTCAAAAGACGTCCCTTTACCAGGAACAAGCCGTTCGAACAAAGGGAGCGATGGGAGTCGAAGGACCCGAAGCAAAAAGGTGCCTTTTTTAGCGGGTCCCATAACCCGAAACGTAAATACCGCTAACCAGGAGGTAGGCGGCAGATTGAAATTCTTCTTCCCCAGATGGGAACAAATTACATCCAGCCAGTGGATTCTGGACATTGTACAATACGGCCTAAAATTGGAATTTGATCGAATCCCTTGGGATTCCTTTATAGTAACATCTCCAAAAGGTCAAGACCAACAAAGGGCTCTGGAATCAGAGATCCTATCTCTTCTGTCTAAAAAAGTCCTGATAGAAGTTCCCCGAGATCAAGAAGGGAAGGGGTTCTATTCCCCTTTATTCTTGATCAATAAGCCTGATGGTTCATTTAGAACCATCATAAACCTCAAGAGGTTAAATGCCTTCCTGCGTAATCATACCTTCAAAATGGAATCTATTAGTTCAACCATAAAACTCTTGTTTCCTAGGTGTGTCATGGCCGGAATAGACTTAAAGGATGCTTATTATCATCTTCCCATACATCCGGAACATCAAAAGTATCTAAGGGTAGCAGTCATCCTGGGAGGACAGGTTCGTCACTTTCAGTATGTTGCAATGCCATTTGGGCTTTCTATGGCTCCCCGCATCTTCACTAAAGTGATATTAGAAGTAATGGCTCATCTACGTCAACAAGATACCTTGATAATACCCTACCTAGATGACTTTCTAGTGGTGGGAAATTCCATGCTTCAGTGTAAAACTCGTCTATCTAATACGATCTCGTCCCTACAGGAGTTAGGTTGGATCATCAACTTCGAAAAATCCCGGCTGAATCCAGAAACCGTCCAGACATTTCTAGGAATCCAGCTAGACTCCGTAAGTCAGAGATGCTTCCTCCCCCAGGCAAAGAAACTGATTATACAATCAAGGGTATCAGACGCAATACGCAACCCCTACATGACACTAAGGAAGAGCATGTCCTTACTGGGGTCATTATCATCATGTATCCCTGCTGTACCATGGGCACAATTTCATACTCGTCAATTACAGTATGAGGTATTGTCGGCTCAGGATAAAGACGGACATCTAGAAAGCAAAATAACTCTTTCCAAAGATGTCTTAGAATCGCTATCCTGGTGGCTAGACATGGACCACCTCTCAGAGGGTGTGCCATGGATAATAGACCCGTCTAAAATAATTACCACTGACGCCAGCCCTATTGGGTGGGGAGCACATATGAAAAACAGTCTGGCCCAAGATACTTGGGACCAGGCAGAATTGTCATGTTCCTCCAATTGGAAGGAGTTAAAAGCGGTAGAGTATGCCTTAAATCACTTTCTTCCGCAGATTCAAGGAGCAGATGTAAGAATTTACTCGGACAATTCCACCACAGTGGCATATGTGAACCGTCAGGGTGGTACAAGATCAGGAAGTCTAATGACCATAGCTGCAGACATCTTTCAGCTGGCAGAGACTCATCTAACATCCCTAACAGCCCTGCATATCAGAGGTGTAGAAAACATCAGGGCAGACTATCTCAGTCGAAACGAGCTACGTCAAGGGGAATGGACCTTAAACAGATCCATATTCAGTATGATAACAGAGTCATGGGGGATACCACAAATCGACCTATTTGCCACAAGAGACAACCGGCAAGTAAAAAGGTTCGCTTCCCTGAACGTCATGGATCACCCAGATATGTTGGACTCTCTCCACCATCCTTGGAGATTCCAGCTGGCATATGCCTTTCCTCCAATGTCTCTGATTCCTCTAGTGATCAGAAAAATCAGGAGGGAACAAGCAAGAGTGATCCTCATTGCACCATTCTGGCCGAAAAGACCATGGTTCTCTTGTCTCCAGACCATGTGCCTATGCGATCCATGGATCCTCCCATCAGACAAGGAACTGCTGTTCCAAGGCCCCTTTTTCCACCCGCAAGTGAAAGGTCTTCACTTGACGGCGTGGAATTTGAGAGGCAACTACTAAGATCAAGAGGGTTCTCAGCAGAACTAGTTAACACCCTCTTATTGAGCAGAAAAAGATCTACCACCCTAATATATAGTAGGGTATGGAATAAATTTTTAGACTTTCACACGGTACCGTTCACTAAGCAAGTTCCAATCACACCTATTTTAGAGTTCTTGCAGAAAGGCCGAGAGTTAGGATTATCTGTAAATACCTTGAGAGTTCAGGTCTCGGCATTAGGAGCCCTATATGGATGCAATATAGCAGCTAATAGGTGGATCTCCAGATTCATAAAATCTTGTGAACGTAGTAAACCGGTCCATATTCCCCGTCTACCTCCGTGGGATTTAAATCTAGTGCTAGAGGCCTTAACCAGCTCCCCATTTGAGCCATTAGATTCAATACCTTTAAAAGTCCTGACATATAAAGTAGCCCTCTTGGTAGCCCTAACCTCAGCTAGACGGGTTAGCGACATCCAGGCCCTATCAGTAGACCCACCCTTCTTACTGATATTCCAGGATCGGATAGTCCTAAAACCAGACCCCTCATACCTCCCTAAGGTAGCGTCCACCTACCACAGGTCCCAAGAGATATTTCTCCCTTCCTTTTTTGATTCACCTGTAACTCCAGAACAGCATAAATTCCACACCTTAGATGTCAGAAGAGCCATCCTGACCTATATAGAAAGGTGTCACACATGGAGGGAGAGTAGGGCTCTGTTTATCTCCTTTCAGGGCCACAAGAAAGGACATGGGGTCACGAGAGCTACCATATCTCGGTGGATCAGAGATGCTATCTGCTTGGCCTATACATCGAAAGGCGAGATTCCTCCAGTGGGTATTAAAGCGCACTCAACACGAGCCATGGCTTCCTCCTGGGCGGAACAAGCGGATGTCCCGATCCATCTAATATGTAAGGCCGCAACTTGGTCTACACCTTCTACCTTTTACAACCATTATAGACTTGATCTATCTGCATCTTCGGATCTGACCTTTGGTAGAGCTGTTCTAAATACAGTAATCCCACCCAAATAATGAATCTCTGAAAATCTCTCATGTGGGGTGCTGTCGTGGCGAAGGGTAAAAAGCCGGATTACTCACCGGTAATGCTCTTTTAATGAGTCCACGACAGCACCCATTTACTACCCTCCCTAAGTTATGCACAGCTCTTCCTTTTAAATTCACAAATAATGGTTGTATAGAGTTTAAGATATTTTGCTGAATAAGAATTAATACTAAAGCTTTTGCGGTTCCCTTTTTGTACTCTGTAAACTAAACTGAGGAGGAGAGGGGACCGCCTCCTTTTATTCTGTAGGTTTCCTGTTCCTATGGGGCGGATCCCTCTCATGTGGGGTGCTGTCGTGGACTCATTAAAAGAGCATTACCGGTGAGTAATCCGGCTTTTTTCTGCTGGACACAATTCTGCCTCCAGTTTCCTGTAGTGCTACTAAGCAATATGGATGCCAGGATGCCTGTTTTCCACCCTTACGAGAGGACCCGACTGGTGAACTGTTCTCAGAATTGTGTCCTATGTTTGTCAGGTTCAGTCGCTTTTCCCAACTTGGCTCCAAAGAAGCATAGAAAAGGAGAATGAAGGGTCGGCATCTCTTTCTGATCTTTTCCTGCGTCGTGATGAATTGGAGAAGTATTTGGTGGACTTGGAGAGGAAGATCCTCTCAGGAATCACTGCAGACAGAAATCTGTGGGCGTCTCAGGCACATGTGAACATAGACCGAGAACTGCAGGAAAGTGGACTGTCTGGAGTGTCCCGGGAGGTATGTGATCACTTTCTTTGTATTTTTTCCAGGATCTGTGTTCTTAGGTGTTTTCAAATAACATTCTGGTTTTCTTTGTAAGATATATAAAAGTGGATTGTGAAAGTATTCACCCCCGTGGCATTTTCCGTGTTTTGCTACCTCACAAGCTCAAATTTCAGTATTTTTTTTGTTTGAGGGTTTACACCCGTTCATGTAAAGAACATGCCTACAACTTTGAACATTTAGTTTTCTTTTTCTGTGTGAAGAAAAAAACAAATAGGTCAAAATAACTGAAAACTTTAGTGTTCATAACTATTCACTACCCTAAAGTCAGAGCTTTGTAGAGTCTCCTTTTGCTGCAATTACAGCTGCAAGTCATTTTGGATAAGTCTCTGAGATTTCCACATCTTGCCATTGAGATTTTTGCCCACTCCTTAAGGCAAAACTGCTCCAGATCCTTCAAATTAGATGGTTTCCTCTGGTGAACAGCAATCTTCAAGTCTGTCCACAGATTATCAGTTGGATGAAATGGGGTTGTCCACTACTAGGGCAACCCCTTCTTGAACTAAATGTTTGTCCCTGATAAAATAATAAAGCCTATACTCTCCTCCTGTACCTCATCACAGCCCTGGGACCGTGAGTGCCGGCATCACTGGAACGGAGCCGGCACGGGAGAGGAGTATGATGCTGCCACCACCATGTTTCACTGTGGGGATGGTGTTCTTGTGGTGATGAGCTGTGTTGGTTTGGCACCAGACATGGCTTTTACTTTAGTGGCTAAAAAGTTCAATCTTGCTCTCTTCTGACCACAGCACCGTCCTCCATGCATTTGAGGAGTCTCCCACATGTCTTTTGGCAAACTCAAAGTGAGCCTTACAATTTTTGTATGTAAGTAAAAACGTTTTTCTGCCCACTCTTCCATAAAGGCCATCTCTATGGAGTGTTAGGCGTATTGTGGACAGATACTCCAATCTCTTCTTCTGAACTCTTTAGCTCCTTCAGGGTTATCTTTGGCCTTTGTGCTTCCTCTCTGATTAATGTCCTCCTTGCTCGGGCTGAGAGTTTTGGTGGACAGCCCTCTCTTGGCAGGCTTGTTGTGGTATCATGTTCTTTCCATTTAATAATGGATTTGATGGTGCTCTGGGGCATTGGAGATTGGGATATATATATATTTTTTTATAACCCAACCCTGACATGTATTTCTCAACAACTGTGTCCCTGACTTGTTTGGAGATCTCCTTGATCTTCATGGTGTTTGGTTAGTGGTACCTCCTGTTAATGGTGTTGCAGCCTCTGTGGCTTTTCAGACAAGATAAAGTGTATATACTGACAGCCGTGTGACACTTAGATTGCACACAGGTGGACTTCCTTTCACTAAGCATGGGACTTATGACGGTAATAGCTTGCACCAGAATCTTTTAGGGACCTCATAGCAAAAGGGGTGAATACATATGCACATGCCAATTTTTTGTTATTTGATCATTAGTCACTATTTGAGCCCATCAATTTAATTTTTGCCTGTGTTTTTCTGACTTCACTTCACCAACGTGAACTATTTAGTGTTGATGCATTACACACAAGTCGGATTACAAAAATACTTAACCACAGGTTATAATGTAACAAAATAGGTAAAAAGGCCAAAGGGGTGAATACGTTTTCAAGACACTGTGTACGTGTAATATAATATGCGTGTAGATCTGATAAACACGTGTAGGCCTGTATACACCGTTACACTAATTTATTAATTATTTTGCTAATTACAAAATTAAATGACTTTTCCTAATAGATTTCACTAAAGCGATCTGTTGGCTCCATGCTGATGGATGTAAGGGCAACATACTGCAGCTCATTGTCCATACTTCTAGTGGCTGGGTACACATTTATATCCTGCAGCCAATGCTGTCCCAATTAGTGATGATGGAGAGTGCTCGTTACTCACTCAAGCATCTGTGTGCTCGGGATGCTCGTTACTTTGTGACTATTTTTTGCATGCTCAAGCTGGAGCTCGAGGTCTCGCATGTTTGGCGCTTTTTATACAGCCAATAAACATGCAAAGCTTGCCTGATGGTCACTGTAATGCTGTAGCCATCTTAGTTGTGACATTACTGGGATTGGCTGGCCGCATAGCGTCATCAGGTCTATAGAAGACACGTGACTCCATGCTCTGTAACTCGGAAACAGGGAGAGGTACTGGTGAATTAGGGAGAGAATTTTGGCTGCATACAGGCAGAGATTACACAACAGTTACATTTCTTTCAACTGCAACAACAGCAGAGGTCACAGTTCCTTGGACAACCAAGGAGTGGAGACTAAGGAGACCCACACCAGATGCATCAGAGGCAGGGGAACACTATAAAAGGTCTGGGACAGTTCTGTTAGACCCTCCCATCACCCAGGCCCTGAGGCGCGGGGTACTCTGACAAGGAGGGAAAGTTTTGGAAGATGCTGAAGGAGTACCATGCCAAGCGCACCAGCGTCCTCCATGGTTCCACACTGCTTTACAACTATTAGGTATCCAAGCTAGACATGTGGCATGAACTGACTCTCTATGCCTTGGAGGTCCTGGCCTGCTTTGCTGCTAGCGTTTTGTCAGCGTGGGTTTATAGTGCCACCATGGGTATTATAACCAATAAGCACATATACCTGTTGGCTAACAATGTAGATAGACCAAGGCTATTGTAAAGTTCACAATGGAAAAAAAACCCTTTTATAAAATCTAACTTTTAATGGAAAATTAAAAAAAAACAAAAAACAAAGGAGGGTGAGAAAAGTGCTAGTAAATACATAGGAGGGAGTTGGAGGGGGGAATTTATATGACCTCACGCTCCTAAACAAGACTAATTACTAGGATCAGCACCCCCAAAACTATAAAATACAGGATTCGTGCTATAGATGATCCCACAATTACCCCAAAGGGGATAGTACCTTTTTGGGGGAAAGAAAAATAGGGGGACTGTCTCCCTCAAAAACACCCCATTGACTTCTAGCATGAATAGACTGGTATGTGCATCATAGTTAAGAAAATAACTTGATGATGATTATTATTATTATTTGTATTATTATTTATTTATATAGCACCATTAATTCCATGGTGCTGTACATGAGAACGTACAGAGTTATAGATATCGTTAACACTAAACAAATTTACAATGACAGACTGGTACAGAGGGGAGAGGACCCTGTCCTTGCGGACTTGCATTCTATGGGATAATGGGGAAGGTGGTGAGGGGGCAGCTCGGGTGGTGGTGAGGGGGCAGCTCTGGTGGTGGTGAGGCGGCAACTCGGGTGGTGGTGAGGCGGCAGCTCGGGTGGTGGTGAGGCGGCAGCTCGGGTGGTGGGTGACAATGGCAGTGGCTCTAGTGGTGGTGAGGTGGCAGCTCTGGTGGTGGTGAGGCGGCAGCTCGGGTGGTGGGTGACATGGCAGTGGCTCTAGTGGTGGTGAGGTGGCAGCTCTGGTGGTGGTGAGGCGGCAGCTCGGGTGGTTGGTGAGGCGGCAGAATGGTTATTGCAGGCTGTAGGCTTTCCTGAAGAGATGGGTTTTCAGGTTCCATCTGAAGGAATAATCGGATGTGTTGAGGCGTGGCATTCCAGAGGATGGGGGATATTCGGGAGAAATCTTGGAGGCGGTTGTGTGAGGAACGAGTAAGTGTGGAGGAGAGTAGGAGGTCTTGGGAGGATCGAATATTATGTGAGGGAAGATATTGGGAGATTAGTTCAGAGATATTACTATACTATGCAACACTTTTGCATTTCATTCTTTTGTTTGACTATATCTTTTTGTATGCATGGGACTGTCTCTTATTGCGTGGGCTCTCTACATAATAGCTTACTTTATCCATTTTTTTGTATGTACACCTCACCGGTCACTATATCTGAGGTGGCATTAGAAGCTATCCCTTCCTTTGCATTTCATGCACTATATACTGATACATATGGATTTAACTGTATATATACATCTTTTCTCTATAAGTCTTCTGGTAAGGCCTGATAGGGACCTTAAGGAGAGTTGACACACAAGCGGGGCCCCATCTCTCAACATCTTAGGATGCCAACCTCCGCAAGTAGGAAGATCTTCATCAGGTTATAGGTTAGGGGTTTCTATCACCCCTCCTCACACAGTACCTTTGTGTGTGTGCTGCACCTATTTTGTTTGTGTGACACAGGTCTGTTTTTATTCCAATATTTTTTGTACAGTAGTGTACATTACCCCTCGGCTGTTACCTTTCAGCTTTGGAGCGTTTGCAAATTATTTCTATTTTTGCACATTCCTCATCTTTACTTTTGGCCCTCAGTTGAGGTGTTTTTTTTTGAGGGAGAACGTCCCCTCTTGTTCTTTCCCCAAAAAAGGTACTATCCCCTTTGGGGTAATTGAAGGATTGTCTATAGCGCTGAATCCTGAGTTTTATAGTTTTGGGGGCGCTGATCCTAGTAATTAGTCTTGTTTAGGAGCGTGAGGTCATATAATTTCCCCTTCCAACTCCCTCCTATTTATTTACTAGCACTTTATCACTTTTCTCACCCTCTTTTTTTTTTTTTTTTTTTTAAATTTTTCATTAAAAGTTTTATATTTTATATGAGGGTTTTTACGTATACTTGTCAGCTGAAAATGCTGACTCTTATAAAAAATGGACAAGGGCTGGATTGGGCCCGACTTCTGTACACCACCGGATGACATCAGCGGAACATAAACTCAAACTCAAATCCAGTGTTTTTTTGTTTTGCCTTTTTTTTTTCTGGTCTATTCCCATGCACCCTTTCCCACCCAAACATGGGTATTTGCTTCAGGATTTCGTATATTTTTTTTATGTCGTCCTCTACCTCTATATCAACAGAGGGATCATGCTACCCTCGCTTTAAATTTACGTCAGTGAGTAAACAACTTTAATAATCTTCATAGCAAGGAAAAAAAGGGGAGAAAGCTATATATATCTCAAAAAAATAAAGGGAACACTAAAATCCCACATTCCAGATATCACTGAATGAAATATTCGAGTTGTAAATCTTTATTCATTATATAGTGGAATGTGTTGAAAACAATAAAACCTAAAAATTATCAATGTCAATCACAACTAATATCCCACGGAGGTCTGGAGTTGGAATGATGCTCAAAATCAAAGTGGAAAATGAAGTTACAGGCTGATCCGAATTCAGTGGAAATGCCTCAAGACAAGGAAATGATGTTCAGTTGTGTGTGTGTTGCCTCCATGTGCCTGTATGACCTCCCTCCAACGCCTGGGTATGCTCCTGATGAGGCGGCGGATGGTCTGCTGAGGGATCTCCTTCCAGACCTGGACTAAAGCATCTGCCAACTCCTGGACAGTCTGTGGTACAACGTGATGTTGGTGGATGGTGCGAAACATGATGTCCCAGATGTGTTCAATCTGTTTCGGGTCTGGGGAATGGGCGGGCCAGTCCATAGCTTCAATGCCTTCATCTTGCAGGAACTGCTGACACACTTCAGCCACATGAGGTCTGCCATTGTCCTGCATTAGGAGGAACCCAGGGCCAACTGCACCAGCATATGGTCTCGCAAAAGGGGTCTGAGGATCTCATCTCGGCACCTACTGGCAGTCAGGCTACCTCTGGCGAGCACATGGAGGGCTGTGCAACCCTCCAAAGAAATGCCACCCCACACCATTATGGACCCACTGCCAAACCGGTCATGCTGAAGGATGTTGCAGGCAGGAAATCGCTCTTCACGGCATCTCCAGACTCTCACCTCTGTCACATGTGCTCAGTGTGAACCTGCTTTCATCTGTGAAGAGCACAGGGCGCCAGTGGCGAATTTGCCAATCTTGGTCTTTTGTGTCAAATGCCAAGTGTCCTGCAGGGTGTTGGGCTGTGAGCACAACCCCCATCGGTGGACGTCGGGCACTCAGACCATCCTCATGGAGTCGGTTTCTAACCATTTGTGCAGACACATGCACATTTGTGGCCTGCTGGAGGTCATTTTTGCAGGGCTCTGGCAGTGCTCCTCCTGTTCCTCCTTGCACAAAGGCTGAGGTAGTGGTCCTGCTGCTGGGTTGTTGCCCTCCTACGGCCCCCTCCACGTCTCCTGGTGTACTGGCCTGTCTCCTGGTAGTGCCTCCAGCCTCTGGACACTACGCTGACAGACAGCACGGCTTCTTGCCACAGCTCGCATTGATGTGCCATCCTGGATGAGCTGCACTACATGAGCCACTTTTGTGGGTTGTAGAGTCCGTCTCATGCTACCACGAGTGTGAAAGCACAACCAACATTCAAAAGTGAGTTAAACATCAGCTAGAAAGCATTGGTACTGAGATGTGGTCTGTGGTCCCCACCTGCAGATCCACTCCTTTATTGAGTGTGTCTTGATAATTGCCAATAATTTCCATCTGTTGTCTATTCCATTTGCACAACAGCGCGTGAAATTGATTGTTAAACAGTGTTGCTTCCTAATTGGACAGTTTGATTTCACAGAAGTCTGATTTACTTGGAGTTATATTCTGTTGTTTAAGTATTCCCTTTATTTTTTTGAGCAGTGTAGATTGCAGACCGTAATTGGTTTACTACTCATAGATGCTTCTAGAACTACATATCTCCTCCCCCACCACCGATCGAAAGATTCATTGGTCACTTGCAATGGGCGATTTGAAGATAGCAGAATAACCACACCTCCTTTCTTTACATCATTAAAAGCCAAGAAAGATGTAGGGTAGGAATTAAGAGCGAACTTAAATGTGCCAGTTTTATTGTAGTGAGTCTACTGTAAAAAGACTATATCGGCCTTTTGGGATTTTAATTCCTGAAGGGTGAGCCTCCTCTTTCTAGGGGAATTGAGGCCCCTAACATTAAGTGACACTATATAAGTCATGTTGATGAAATGTGTTACTCCCTTTACTCACTGGTGCAGAGGACCCCAGGCTTGTCTCCCTTCTGAAACTCCTGGGTCGGAAATGGCTCCCATCATCTCCTGTCCAGAAAGCCGTGCCAGAGTAGAGGTAAAGGGAGGGAACTAAAGGAAAAGGGGAAGACATGGACATAATGAAAAAAGAGAAAAAAAAGTACAAACCATAATGAATTATGAACCATAATTCCCAGGAAAAATTTCCTGGTTTGGGGTTATTCCAGTTGAACAAGCTGATAACACTGGGAGTATAGAACACGTAACCCCAAAAACCTTAGCAAGGGGGTGGAGCCCGAAATCTAGCCTGCTCTAAGGTGGGAGGAAACTTTGGGGATAGAAAAAAACCAGGGCCCCTCCAGGGAAATAACGCTCATACATTGCGGATATGTCCACAAATGACTGAGCCAATTTTTACAATTCTGACCACTTTGAGGTTATAACTCTGGAACTCTTTAACGGATCCCGCTGATTCTGAGATTGTTTTTTCGTGACATGTTGTACTCCATGCTAGTGGTAACATTTCTTCAATATTACTTGTGATTATTTATGAAAAAAACGGAAATATGGTGATAATTTTTAAAATTTAGCAATTTTCAAACTTTGAATTTTTATGCCCTTAAATCAGACATATGTCACACAAAATAGTTAGTTAATAACATTTCCCACATGTCTACTTTACATCGGCACAATTTTGGAAACAACATTTTTTTTTTTAGGAAGTTATAAGGGTTAAAAGTTGACCAGCAGTTTCTCATTTTTACAACAAAATTTACAAAACCATTTTTTTAGGGACCATCTCTCATTTAAAGGGAACCTGTCACCCCCAAAATCGAAGATGAGCTAAGCCCACCAGCATCAGGGGCTTATCTACAGCATTCTGTAATGCTGTAGATAAGCCCCCGATGTATCCTGAAAGATGAGAAAGAGGTTATAATTATACTCACCCAGGGGCGGTTCCGCTGCGGTACGGTCCGATGGGCGTCGCGGTACGGTCCGGGGCCTTCCATCTTCTTACAATGACAATGACGTCCTCTTCTTGTCTTCGCTGCGGCCCAGACGCAGGCGTACTTTGTCTGCCCTGTTGAGGGCAGAGTAAAGTACTGCAGTGCGCAGGCGCCAGAAAAGGTCAGCGTGAAGACAAGAAGAGGACGTCATCCTTTGAAGATAGAAGGCCCCGGACCGCGATGCCCACCGCAGCGGGACCGCCCCTGGGTGATTATAATCTAACCTCTTTTTCTCATCTTTCAGGATACATCGGGGCGGGGCTTATCTACAGCATTACAGAATGCTGTAGATAAGCCTCTGATGCTGGTGGGCTTAGCTCATCTTCGATTTTGGGGGTGACAGGTTCCCTTTAAAGTCACTTTGGAGGGGTGTACATGACAGAAAATACCCTAACTTGACACCATTCTAAAAACTACACCCCTCAGGGTGCTCAAAACCACATTCAGGAAGTTTATTAACCCTTTACGTGCTTCACAGGAACTGAAACAATGTGAAAGGAAAAAATGAACATTTTACTTTTTTTGCAAACATTTTACTTCAGAACCAATTTTTTTTATTTTCACAAGTGTAAAAACAGAAAAAGAACCACAAAATTTGTTGTGCAATTTGTGACACCATTTTGGAAACTAGACCCTCTAAGGAACTTGTCTAGATGTGTGGGTGAGCACTTTGAACCCCCAAGTGCTTCACAGAAGTTTATAACGTAGAACCGTGAAAATAACAAAATCTTATTTTTTACGCCAAAATGATATTGTCGCCCACAAATTCTTATTTTTACAATTGTAACAGGAGAAATTAGACCACGAAAGTTGTTGTGCGATTTGTCCTGAGTACGCCGATACCCCATATGTGGGGGTAAACCACTGCTTGGGCGCACAGCAGAGCTTGGAAGAGAAGGAGTTCCGTTTGACTTTTTCAATGCAGAATTGGCTGGAATTGAGATCGGACGCCATGTCGCGTTTGGAGAGCCCCTGATGTGCCTAAACAGTGGAAACCCCCCACAAGTGACCCCATTTTGGAAACTAGACCCATTAAGGAACTTATCTAGATGTGTGGTGAGCACTTTGAACCCATAAGTGCATCACAGAAATTTATAACACAGAGCCGTGAAAATAAAAAATCCTTTTTTTTCCTCAAAAATTATTTTTTAGCCCGCAATTTTTTATTTCTTTATCGCCTCTCATTGGGGGACACAGGAACCATGGGTGTATGCTGCTGCCACTAGGAGGCTGACACTATGCAAATAAAAAGTTAGCTCCTCCTCTGCAGTGTACACCCCACCGACTGGCATTGAACTCTTCAGTTTAGCTTAGTGTCAGTAGGAGGTGGACACGGGTCTTTCATTAGACCCTTATCTACCTCAATGTGCGTCGTTTTCTTGCAGGTTTCCTCGGAGGGATACAGGGTGAACAGTCACACCTGTATTCCCACAAGCGGACTATGAGTACGGTGTGTACTGCCACCCCGTATCCTCATTGATCCCTCACCAGGACCAAGATCCTGGCACACCAGCGTGCTCAGAAGTCCGGTCCTGGCTCCGTCCCCCACCCACTCGCCCACCAGAGCCTGTCGGTTGGAGGAGACGAGGACGTCCATCAGCCCTGGACGTTTCACCCCTTTTTTTAAGGTTAGTACGGCGTGGGATGTTTTTAGGTGAGTATGTCCCCTATCCCATCTCAGATCCTTGTTAGGGGGGGGGATTCTTGTTAAGGGTTCCCAGACGGTGACCCTCTCTTACCCGGTCATCGCCTGTATCCTTGCGGCGCGGTCTATATTTTATCGGTGAGGTGGCCGATTTAACATCCTGGAGTTCCAGCATTTTTCCCTATTCTGCGGTTTTTTTTTTTTTGTTTTTTTTTTCCCTGGGCACAGTCCTCAGCGCAGCAGCCCTGCAGTCTATAGCGCTGCTTATCGCTGCAGCGCATTGCTCCGGCGCCGCAGGAGGTGGACTGCGGCGCCCTTCAGTGGCGCAGCCTAGCAGGCTGCGGCGCCTGTGCCGCCAGCCTCCCGTCGCGGCGCATCGCTCTGGCGCTCTATACCGGCGCCGCGGCTCGTTTCCCGGCCGCCGGTTCCTAATTTAGGCCCCGGCTTCGGCCGGGGCCTACTTCCGGTCTTCGGATCTGTCACTTCCGCTTCTGCGGGCGGGCTTTTTCCCGCCCGACATACTAGGACCTGCCCACCGGCGCCTCTGCGTCTAGCTCCGCCCCCTTCCTCGTGGGACACTCGTCTGGTGTTAGCATTGCTTCACACCACAGCAGCAGCCCTTGCAGTGCCTCCCGCAGCGCGCCACGCTCCTTCGCCCGCATCTTCTGTGAGCTCAGCACAGGGGATTTCTCCACCAAGGACAAGTGGGACATCTTCCAGGACCGGGTCCGTGAGTAGCTGCACTGCAGTCTGACACCCCCCTCTGCCCACTGTCCCCTAACCAACTGGCATCTTCAGGGTCCCTCAAAATGTCTTCCTCTAAAGGGGGCCGCTCTCGCCCCCCTACTTCTTCTTCATCTACTGCCTTAGTCACGTACTTTGCATGTTCGTCCTGTAACAGCAAACTTCCCTCAGGTCAGTCCTCCCCGTTGTGTCAGTCCTGCAGCAACCCGATTGTTCCCACCGCCCAGGATCCCCCGGCTGTTCCGCCCGAGAGTGATCCCCCCATCCCAGGCTGGGCCTCCACTCTGTCTCAATCGGTGGCCGATTTAACTCGGGTGTCTCAAACCCTGGTGTCCGCGCTGGATCGGTTTCCCCTGCAGACCCCTGCAGTGGCCAGCGGGTCGCAGGAACCGCCGCCCGAGCCCTCCTTGATTAGCCACAAAAGGTCCAGACAGGAACGTCGGTCTGAGTCCTCTTCGCGTTCCATCTCGCCGCACGGCCCTCCCCCGCGGTTGGTGTCGCACCGTTCCTCCTCCCCTGAGTCAGGCGAGGCTTTATCTGATGCGCCCTCAGACGAATTTTCGGAGCTGGATCCTAGGCAAATCGCCACCATGAGTGAGTCGGTCCAGAACCTCATTCGGGCTATAAACCAAACCTGTGGCATCAAGGATCCCTCTACGGAACCCGCAGATCAGGCGGTTTCGTTTAGACGGGCCAAACCACCTTCAAAATTTTTTGCTCCTCATCCTGAATTCGAGGAAATCCTGGCCAGAGAGAGAGAGAATCCGACCAGACGTTTTCAGAGGGGAAAACGTCTGGGGGTGTTATATCCTTTTTCACCAGATCTTACCGCCAATTGGACGGTCTCTCCCTCGGTGGATCCCCCTGTTTCCAGGCTGTCCGCCAACACGGTGCTTCCACTGTCCGGCGGAGCGTCTCTGAAGGATTCTAACGACAGAGTTATAGAATCTTTTGCGAAATCTGTCTTTGAAGCGGCTTCAGCAGCGCTATGCCCAGCCTTTGCTTCCACTTGGGCTTCAAAATCCATCTCAATATGGGCCAAGGATCTACGGCGAGGTATCCTGGACGGGGCTCCTCCCGCGCAATTAGCGGAACTTGCCAACCAGATTTCCCACGCTGGTGAATACCTGGTTTCCGCCTCCCTGGATGTCGCCTCTTGTGCTGCTCAGGCTTCCAGCAATGCCGTTGCCATCCGCCGGACCGTTTGGCTCAAGGCCTGGCAGGCGGACTTGTCCTCCAAAAAGTCCCTCACTAGTCTGCCCTTCCAGGGCTCTCGTCTCTTTGGTTCCCAGCTGGACCAGATCATTAAGGATGCCACTGGGGGCACAAGTTCCCTTCTCCCCCAGGCTAAACCTCGTCGCCCTCCTCCTAGACGGCAGTTTCGCTCGTTTCGGCCTTTTCGTCGCTTCGCTGCATCAAACTCCCTTTCCCAGCAGCAACAGAGGCCACAGGCACGTCAAGAGAAGAAGGCGGTGTCCTTCAGGCCCACTCCGTCCTGGCGTCCTCGCTATTCCCAGGGTAGATCGTCCAGGCCCAGGACTGGAAGATCCACTTCCGCATGACTCTCGGCAAGACTCCAGCCCAACTCCCAGGTTGGGGGGCCGTCTTCTCCGTTTCAGGGACGTCTGGATTTCCGCAGTAGAGGATGCATGGGTCAGGGAAGTTGTATCCTCGGGATACAAGATAGAGTTCGCCTCCCGACCCAGGGATCGTTTCTTCCAATCTCGTCCTCCAAAAGATCCAGCTTTGGTTCCGGGCTTCTTCGCAGCCATCGCTTCTCTGCTAAAATCCGGGGTGATTGTTCCCGTTCCAGAAAGGGAACGGTACACGGGTTTCTACTCGAACCTCTTTGTGGTACCGAAAAAAGACGGCAAGGTTCGTCCCATTCTGGACCTCAAATTGCTGAACAGGAGGGTTCGCCTGAAACACTTCAGGATGGAATCCCTTCGTTCAGTAATTGCTTCCATGGAGGCTCAGGAATTTCTATGCTCTATAGATATCCAGGACGCCTACCTACATGTTCCAATATTTCCCGGTCATCACCGTTTCCTGCGCTTTGCAGTGCAACAAGATCATTTTCAGTTCGTCGCCCTGCCGTTCGGTCTCGCAACCGCGCCAAGGGTGTTCACGAAAATCATGGCGGCGCTGATGGCCGTTTTGAGAGTCAGAGGCTTGGTCCTGTTTCCATACCTCGACGACATCCTCATCAAGGCTCCGTCCTTTGCTCAGGCCCACGAAAGCTTGTCCATTGTTCTCGACGCCTTATCCCGTTTCGGATGGCTGGTCAACCGGAAGAAGTCCTGCCTTATTCCTTCTCAGCGCATCATCTTTTTGGGCATGCTTTTCGACACTCGTCAGTCCAGAGTCTTCCTTCCCAAGGAGAAGAGATCCACCCTTTGTCGGGACATACTCTTGCTCCAGGGACCTCGGCCTCCCTCACTCCGATCGGCCATGAAGGTTCTGGGGAGGATGGTAGCTACCTTGGAAGCGATTCCCTTCGCCCAATTCCATTCTCGACCCCTTCAGCAAGCCATTCTGTCTCAGTGGGACAGATCGGTCTTCTCCCTGGATCGGCCGATCAGACTCTCCTTTCGGGTCAAGCGGTCTCTCAACTGGTGGCTGACGTCTCCTCTCATCTCCCAGGGCAGGTCCTTCCTTCCGGTTCACTGGCAGGTGGTGACAACGGATGCCAGCCTGATCGGCTGGGGTGCGGTTTTTCGCCACCTGACGGTTCAGGGCCGTTGGTCGCCGCAGGAGTCTGCGCTGCCGATCAACGTCCTCGAAATTCGGGCCATCTTTCTGTCCCTCCGCCATTGGGAAAGGATCCTCAGGGGCCTTCCAGTCCGGATCCAGACGGACAACGCCACGGCTGTGGCATATGTCAACCATCAGGGGGGGACTCGGAGCTCCTTGGCCCTTGCCGAGGTATCCAAGATCCTCCTTTGGGCAGAGGCAACGGTTCCGGTGATATCCGCGGTGCATATCCCCGGCGTAGAAAACTGGGCCGCCGACTTCCTCAGCCGCGAGGGTCTCGCGGCAGGGGAATGGTCCCTGCATCCGGAGGTCTTCCATCAGATTTGCCTTCGATGGGGAACTCCGGATGTGGATCTCACGGCGTCTCGAATCAACAGGAAGGTTCCGCAATTCGTCTCCAGGTCACGCGATCCTCTCGCAGTGGGCGTCGATGCCCTGGCCATTCCTTGGTCACAGTTCAAGCTGCCCTACCTGTTCCCACCCCTTCCATTACTTCCCAAACTGTTGAAGAAGATCAAAGCGGAAGGGGTGCCGGTCATCCTGATCGCCCCGGATTGGCCCAGGAGAGCTTGGTTCGCGGAGCTCGTCAACCTTCTCGCGGACGCTCCCTGGCACCTTCCAGACAGGCCCGATCTGCTGTCCCAGGGTCCGATCTGCCACCCGAATTCTCGGTCGCTCAGTTTAACGGCGTGGCTGTTGAGACCGCGGTTCTAAGAGCGTCCGGCCTTTCAGACCGTGTGATTCACACCATGATTCAGGCTCGGAAGCCTTCGTCTTCCAGGATCTACTACCGCACCTGGAAGGCCTACTTCCGTTGGTGCGAGTCCAACCGCGTGCCGCCTATGGTTTTTTCCCTGCCTTCTCTTTTGGCCTTCCTTCAGGCAGGACTGGATTCGGGCCTGGCTCTTAGTTCCCTGAAGGGTCAGGTCTCTGCGCTTTCCATCCTCTTTCAGAAGACCTTGGCCTCTCGGCCACAGGTTAAGACCTTCTTTCAGGGGGTAGCCCACGCGGTCCCGCCGTTCAGGGCCCCTGTGGAGGCTTGGGACTTAAACCTGGTACTGGACGTTTTGAAGGTTTCTCCCTTTGAACCTCTTAGGGAGATTCCTCTATCAGTTTTATCTTGGAAGGTGGCCTTTCTTGTGGCCATCACGTCCATTCGCCGCGTTTCCGAGCTGGCGGCACTGTCTTGCCGCCCTCCGTTTTTGGTCATTCACCAGGACAAGGTGGTCTTTCGACCTCCACCTTCTTTTCTTCCTAAGGTGGTTTCCACCTTCCACCTCAACGAGGACATCGTTCTACCTTCCTTTTGTCCAGCTCCGACTCATCCTCTGGAGCGATCGTTGAACAAGCTAGACCTAGTCAGGGCAGTGAGGATTTATCTGGATAGAACATCCTCTTTCCGGAAGACGGATTCTTTTTTCGTCATTCCTAATGGCACGCGCAGAGGCCAGCCGGCTTCTAAAGCGACTATTGCTCGCTGGATCAGAACGGCAATTTTGGAGGCTTACCGGGTCAAGAACAGAGTGCCCCCTCCTGGGATTAAGGCTCACTCTACCCGGGCAGTCGGCGCCTCCTGGGCGGTGCACCACAGGGCTTCCGCCCTACAGCTTTGCAAAGCGGCAACTTGGTCTTCCATCCACACGTTCGCCAAATTTTACAAGGTCCATACCTACGCATCGGCGGACGCCAGCCTAGGCAGAAGGATCCTGCAGGCGGCAGTGGTGAGTCCTCTGACCTGATGGAAGTCTGTTCTCCCGCCCTTGGGACTGCTTTGGGACGTCCCATGGTTCCTGTGTCCCCCAATGAGAGGCGATAAAGAAAACAGGATTTTTGGTTGCTTACCGTAAAATCTGTTTCTTGAAGCCTCCATTGGGGGACACAGCACCCTCCCAATGTTTTCTGTTATCTGTTCTATGACTGTTCTCACGTTACAGTTCTCAAGTTTGTGGTTATGGTTTTTCAACCTTGTTTCTTATCTCCTACTGCTTTCTCACTAACTGAAGAGTTCAATGCCAGTCGGTGGGGTGTACACTGCAGAGGAGGAGCTAACTTTTTATTTGCATAGTGTCAGCCTCCTAGTGGCAGCAGCATACACCCATGGTTCCTGTGTCCCCCAATGGAGGCTTCAAGAAACAGATTTTACGGTAAGCAACCAAAAATCCTGTTTTTCTCAAGGGTAACAGGAGAACTTGGACCCCAAAATTTGTTGTCCAGATTGTCCTGAGTACGCTGATACCCCATATGTGGGGGGGGGGGGGGGGAACCACTGTTTGGGCACACATCGGGGATCGGAAGGGAAGTAGTGACGTTTTAAAATGCAGACTTTGATGAAATGGTCTGCGGGCGTCATGTTGCATTTGCAGAGCTCCTGATGTACCTAAACAGTAGAAACCCCCCACAAGTGACCCCATTTTGGAAACTAGACCCCCCAAAGAGCTTATCTAGATGTGTGGTGAGCACTAATAATCCCCAACTGCTTCACAGAAGTTAATAATGTAGAGCCATGAAAATAAAAAATAATTTTTTCCACAAAAATGATTTTTCACCCCCAAATTTTTACTTTCACAAGGGTAACAGGAGAAATTGGACCTCAAAATTTGTTGTGCAATTTGTCCTGAGTACGCTGATATCCTATATGTGGGGGTAAACCACTGTTTGGGCGCATAGCAGAGCTCGGAAGGGAAGGAGCGCCATTTGACTTTCCAATGCAAAATTGACTGGAATTGAGATGGGACGCCATGTCGCGTTTGGAGAGCCCCTGATGTGCCTAAGCATTGAAACCCCCCACAAGTGACACCATTTTGGAAAGTAGACCCCCTAAGGAACTTATCTAGATGTGTGGTGAGCACTTTGAACCCCCAAGTGCTTCATAGAAATTTATAATGCAGAGTCGTGAAAATAAAAAATATTTTTTTTCCCACAAAAATGATTATTTTTAGCCCCCAATTTTTTATTTTCCCAAGGGTAACAGGAGAAATTGGACCCCAAAAGCTGTTGTCCAAATTTTCCTGAGTACGCTGATACCCCGTGTGTTGGGGGGGGGACCACTGTTTGGGAACACATCGGGGCTCGGAAGGGAAGTAGTGACGTTTTAAAATGCAGACTTTGATGGAATGGTCTGCGGCTGTGATGTTGCATTTCCAGAGCCCCTGATGTACCTAAACAGTAGAAACCCCCCCACAAGTGACCCCATTTTGGAAACTAGACCACCCAAGGAACTTATCTAGATATGTGGTGAGAATTTTGAACGCCCAAGTGCTTCACAGAAGTTAGACGCAGAGCTGTGAAAATAAAAAAAATCATTTTTTCCCACAAAAATGATTTTTTAGCCCCCATTTTTTTTTTATTTTTGCAAGGGTAACAGGAGAAATTGGAGCCCAAAAGTTGTTGTCCAATTAGTCCTGAGTACGTTGAAGCCCCATATGTGGGGATAAACCACTGTTTGGGCGCACGGCAGAGCTCAGAAGGGAGGGAGCACCATTTGACTTTTTGAGCGCAAAATTGCCTGTCGCGTTTGGAGACCCCCTGATGTACCTAAACAGTGGAAACCCCCCAATTCTAACTCCAACCCTAATCCCAACCCGATCCTTAATCCTAATTACAACCATAACCCTAATCACAACCCTAACCCCAAAACACCCCTAACCCTAATTCCAACCCTAACCATAACCCTAATCAAAACCCTAAGCCCAACACACTCCTAATCTCAACCCTAACCTCAAACCTAACCCTAATCCCAATACGCCCCTAATCCCAACCCTAGCCCTAATGCCAACCCTTACCCTAATGCCAACCTTCGCCCTAATCCAAACCCTAATCCCAAACCTAACCCTAATCTCAACTTTAGCCCCAACCCTAACTTTAGCCCTAGCCCCAACCCTAACCCTAACTTTAGCCCCAACCCTATCCCAAACTTTAGCCCTAACCCTAGCCCCAACCCTAACCCTAACTTTAGACCAACTCAGTTTAGCCCATCTGTAACCCTAATTGGAAAACGGAAATACATACATTTTTTTTATTATTATTATTTTTTCCTAACAAAGGGGGGGGGGGGGTTTATTTACTATTTTTTTTATTTTGATCACTGTGATAGGATCTATCACAGTGACCAGGATCTATCACAGTGACCAAAATTAAACAGGAAGAAGAATCTTCCTTTGCCGGCCAGAGGACCACGGTGGGTGGCCAGGAAGGGACGCAGGAGGACCCAGGGACACCGGTATGTATGACACTGTCCCCGATCCCCTATTTCTCTGTCTTCTGATGTGCGATCACATCAGAGGACAGAGAATGACAGACACATCGCTTTTTTTTTGCGGTCGCTGGTAAAAGCCTGATTACCGGCGATCGCAAAACAGGGGTTGGTAAAAACCAACCCCAATCATGTTCTTTAGGGTCTCGCCTACCCCCAGCAGCCGAGACCCCAAAGATCTGCCGGAAGAAGATGGCGGCGCCCATAGGGAACCACGAGGAGCACCGGGGGACACGGGTAAGTATCGGGGGGTGATCGGGGACCCCTTTTCTCTGTCCTCTGATGTGTGATCACATCAGAGGACAGAGAAATTAAATGGCAAATCGCGTGGTTTTTTTTTCCGGTAGCCGGTAAACGGTTAATTACTGGCGATCGCAACCTAGGGGTGGTAAAAACCGACCCGAATCATGTTCTCTCGGGTCTCGGCTACCCCTGGCAACTGAGACCCCAGAGAAAATCCTTTACGCTTTTTCCACAGCGCCGTTAATTAACGGCGCTGTGGTTTAAGTACCCTTAACTACTGCCGTTAAAAGGTGTATCGGCGGTCATCAAGGGGTTAAGCAGCATTGTAAGTAACATTATAAAAGTGTGCCTGCACCGGCCAGTACTTATGGCGAGTAATAGATGGGCACAGTAACCACCTACCCACAAGATAGAAGATACAAAACATAGGTATAAAAGAATGTTTAAAGAATGTTTCAACAAGGATTAGTAGAGGACAGTCCCCTTGTATCATCTTTATCACTCGGCTTTCTCCGATCTCTTCCACAGGGGTGTCCCAGTCCTCAATCTTGGGAAACTTTAGCCCCAGGGCATCACAGAAAGCTAGTAAATCCTCGAGATTGAAATGTTGCAGAATTCCTTCCCGGCGAGCTGTTGGGGGAAAGGGGAAACCCCATCTATACGGGATACGGAGATCTTTCAGAATGTTTTAATAGGGGTGTGAGGGATCATCTTTTCTGCAAAGTGAGGCGAGACAGATCTGGAAACAACTGGACTGCTGTTCCCGAGTACAGTATCTCTTTCTGTGACTTGGCCATTGTCATGATCTTTTATTTGATTTCAGAATTGTGAAGACAACAGATAATGTCACGTTTGTATGGTGGCGATCCTTTAGGTTGTAGAGCATGGTGGGCTCTGTAAAATTTAATATGCGTGGAAGGTGGGTCACTGAGGACGGAATTAAAGATCTCTTGGAGAATTAATTTAGGATTTTCCTGGTCCTTTGCTTAAAATTTGTTAAAAAGTATTTATGTTGTCTGCATTAACATATTTTAGAGGCCTACCTCTAACATTCTTTGATATATATGTATACCCCCCATGGGTAAATGGTTTTCAGCTCATGCACTTATTGCATGCGCATTACCAGTCTAGGATTCCCACTCCTTAATAATGGGGGGAAAATGGGTTTTGTGAGGCCCTTCACTATGTCTCTTCAAAGGGGAATTGGAGTGCCTCCTTCTAATTTTTGGCATCCCTTGCACTCTCACAGTGGCACTTTGGTCGCTACGACGGCACGATCCGTGACGTTCCAGCGATATACATACTATCTCGCTGTGTCTGATGCGCTACTGCGATCAGGAACCCCGCTGAGAATCGTACGTCGTAGCAGATCGTTTGAAACTTTATTTCGTCGCTGGATCACCCGCTGGCATCGCTGGATCGGTGTGTGTGACACCGATCCAGCGATGTGTTCGCTTGTAACCAGGGTAAACATCGGGTTACTAAGCGCAGGGCCGCGCTTCGTAACCCGATGTTTACCCTGGTTACCATTGTAAATGTAAAAAAAAAAAAAACACTACATACTCACCTTCTGATGTCTGTCACGTCCCTCGCCGTCAGCTTCCCGCACTGACTGTGAGCGCCGGCCGTAAAGTAAAAGCAGAGCACAGCGGTGACGTCACCGCTGTGCTGTGCTTTACGGCCGGCACTGACACAGTCAGTGCGGGAAGCTGACGGCGAGGGACGTGACAGTCACCGGAATGTGAGTATGTAGTGTTTTTGTTTTTTTTACATTTACAATGGTAACCAGGGTAAACATCGGGTTACTAAGCGCGGCCCTGCGCTTAGTAACCCGATGTTTACCCTGGTTACCTGGGGACTTCGGCATCGTTGGTCGCTGGAGAGCTGTCTGTGTGACAGCTCTCCAGCGACCACACAACGACTTACCAACGATCACGGCCAGGTCGTATCGCTGGTCGTGATCGTTGGTAAATCGTTTAGTGTAACGGTACCCTTAGTGCTTACCCTTTGCGAGTGTAGGAGACTCACTCTTTAGTAATGGGAAACATACTTTTCTGAGGCTCCAACTTCTAGTTGAGGGAATATTTCTGGAAACCCAAAGAGCCGATGGTTTCTATTAGTAATATATGATATGAGGCAGGAAAAGAACCCCAAAACATCTTTGAACCTCCACCATATTTGACTGTGTTCTTTTAAGTGTATCCCTCATTACATTTAAAATAAACAGTAGAATTATGCGCTTTACCATAAAGCTCTATCTTGGTCTCATCTGTGCACAAGATGCCTGCTGGCCCTTTAAAAATAGTGAGAGCTGCCTGCTGGCCCTCCAAGTATCAAACTGTACAGTATTAATATGAAAAAGAAAATTTGCCCACCTCAGATGGATAAATTATACTGCAGTAGCAGTATACGGCTATGCAAAGCTCTCTAAAACCTTTGAGTGGCCCTCTACAAATAGTGAGGTCCGGGCCTCCTGATGGCCCTGAAATTTTTTTTTTTTTGTGACTTTTGAGTCCTTCCTTCATAAATTAAACAGGATGCGTCTGATCATGTCTCAAGACACCACATGGCCAGAGAAGGTAGTAAAATGTTAATATTATGATTTGCTTGGTTCGAGTAACAACTACCTGAACATTTTAGTACTCACTCATCACTAGTCTCTATGACTCAATGTGTCAGATGTAGTCTCTTAGTGATTCAAGTAGCCAAATGGAAGAACATTTTTTCTGCTGTTTAGGTTACTAGGAGTGTAGACCTGTAGCTGTAATATGCTCTTACACAGGGCAGTGTATTAAGGCAACACATCTGCTTTAAAAAATCCTATCATTTTTTTTAGTTATAGAGTCTTGCACAACTTCCGTACTTAGCTAGTTGTGCTGCTGCTTGTGCCCTAGATATAATGGTACCCTGCTCATGGCTGCTA
Source organism: Ranitomeya variabilis (assembly GCF_051348905.1). Lineage (NCBI taxonomy): Eukaryota > Metazoa > Chordata > Amphibia > Anura > Dendrobatidae > Ranitomeya > Ranitomeya variabilis. The sequence goes on along the minus strand of NC_135239.1, from coordinate 158,110,413 downwards.
TCTGCTCTCCCCTGTCACAGCTGTCCAGGATTAGAGATAGTGCCCAAGTCTCTAGGAAAGTTGAGAAACTAAAGAGATCACCCACCTGAAACAGCTCCCAGTACCAAACAAAAGTTACAAAACAGTAAAAAAACAGAAAAACATACAAATATTGAGAACCGCGCAACCGATCCACAGGGCACAAAACTTTCCTGATTTGATAAAATTTCAAAAATAGTCAGGAGGGTAAAGCTTATTTTGAAAAACCTATTCACATGGCTGTATAATCGATCCATGCTGGTCACACAGTGACCCCCTGAGTGGTTGTGTCTTTATAATGCAGAATATATGGTCTTCATGTCTCGCTATATAGGGTTATGACGCTATTATAAACTTCTCCTTCTGAAATCAACACACGTTCCCAGAATATTGAACACTTTGTAGGAACTACATTATATAAATTGTCCTTTATTTTTCTTTTTGTAGGAGGTGTATGAAATTGTTAACCGTGCCCTGCAGAGATACAGCGAGGACCGGATAGGGCTTGTAGATTATGCCCTGGAGTCCTCAGGTTGGTTCTTCTTTCCTCAGTTTACTCATAAATGTAATGCTACATTGTGATGAGTTTCTAATTACATTTATGTGTTTAGGTGCCAGTGTCTTAAACACAAGATGTTCTGAAACGTATGAGACAAAGACCGCTTTAATCAGCCTGTTTGGGGTCCCCCTTTGGTACCAGTCCCAGTCACCTCGTGTAATACTTCAGGTAGAAGTTCCAGTCTTATGAATGTATCATGTTTCACACAAATGTCTCTGCTATAATTTAGCTACATCCCCTCTGTAATGCTGTGACCACTTTGTTAGAAAATCATTGGTGAAGCTATAAAAGCAAAAAAACTCACAAAATCCTCCCACAGCTACATGTTGTGACTGTTATATGCCAGATTTTTGGCATTTAGTGTTTGGCAAATATCTCTCTAATTTTTTTTCACACACTGTCAAACATCTAGTATTTTCTTATTTCAGCCGGATTCAAACCCTGGAAACTGCTGGGCATTTAGGGGCTCTCAGGGCTACGCCATTATCCGTCTCTCCAGTCGTATCAAGCCTACATCCGTCACACTGGATCATATTCCTCGATCCTTGTCACCAAAGTCCACAATTGCAAGCGCACCTAAGGAATTCTCTGTTTATGTAAGTAAGGTCCTAACTGCTATTACTATGTTGCTATGTAACATTGGTTCTGGCTACTATTGGGCATATACAGTGGGGGAAATAAGTATTTGATCCCTTGCTGATTTTGTAAGTTTGCCCACTGACAAAGACATGAACAGTCTGTAATTTTAATGATAGGTTAATTTTAACATTGAGAGATAGAATATCAAAAATAAAATACAGAAAATCACATTGTATAAATTATATACATTTATTTGCATTTTGCAGTGAGAAATAAGTATTTGATTACCTACCAACCATTAAGAGTTCTGGCTCCTACAGACCAAGTTAGAGTCCCAGTGTTTCCCAATCTCCAGTCCTCACGGACCCCAACAGGTCATGTTTTCAGGATTTCCTTAGTATTGCACATGTGAGGGAAGTATCAGGAGTTCTCTCACTTGTGAAGCACTATGGAAATCCTGAAAACATGACCTGTTGGGGTCCGTGAGGACTGGAGTTTGGGAAATACTGAGTTAGACGTTCCTAATCAACTTGTTACCTGCATTAAAGACAGCTGTCTTACATACTAAAAGAAAGAACCTGGCACTCAACTTAATGCTTGTGAGATTTTAATCGTAGTAGCCAAAACGTTTCGGTCCTATATCTGGACCTTCATCAGTTACGTACTATGATGAAAAAAGTAAATGACTGTAGTGTCATATAAGGCACAGCATGGTCTGCGTCTGTTATTTGCGCAGATAGGTTTAGGCACACAGAATGGACTTATTCACGCTGATAGGTGCTGTGCTTGTGTCCAGACACGGTATCCCCGCTTGTCCCGCGGGGGCATCCGTCCACCATAGTAAGCCATGTAAAAATGTATACAACATGCTATACTTAATTTTTGTGATGGCCCTTTGTATATGAAAGCACTATCCCCAGGCTTCCCTATACGGTTAACTAAACATTATGGAAGCTCAATCCAGACAAATGTTGGGACAAAAATATTCTCTTTGGCTTCTTCCTGATGAATTAAGGTCTGCGATTAATTATGAAGAAAACTTTTTTTTTTCTTAATAGAGCACTTAATTTGTTTGTTTTCATGTCTTGTGTGTGTGTGTGTGTGTTTTTATACAATATCACTATGGGGTTAGTCATGGGGGTGTCTTATAGATGCCTTTTTCTGGGGCGGCTGAGAGCTGATGTTTTTAGCCTGCGGTGTGGTGTAGGGGGGGGGGGGAGGGGGCAATATCCATGGCCCCTTCCTAGGCTATTAACATACAATGTGTGTATATAATATATGCCTGTTTGGTAGACAATCCCTGCATGTGTTGCGGTTGTTGAACAGCAGTGAGACATGTAGCCGCGGGGACTCGAACATATTATGTGAGAACGCCGAAGACACTCGGAGTGAGCATGCTCATGTGCTAATTAATGTGTGTATGTATATTTTTTATATATATGTGTGTTATACATATTTATTTATTTCTTTAACAGAAGCATAGATTAAATAGTGATGATTAGCAAGAGGCCTTAGCTGTTTTCTGCACTTCTCTCTGTATTGTTTTCTGCTGGATTTCTCTGCCATGCCAAAACAGAATACTAAATTTTTCTTTCTACATTGTGTTCCAAATTATTATGCAAATAATATTTCCTCATATTTTCTCTAAATTACCTATCTGAATTGCAGTCATTGTTATTTTCCAGTCATCTACTATTCTAGTATAATTGCAATGTTTTGGAACAAACTGCCTATGAAAACAGTATCTTTGAAAAAAAAAAAAAACACTCAAAATGCATGTTCCAAATTATTATGCACAGCAGAGATTTCAACCGTTTTTTATTATTTTGAACAAAAAAATGGTCAATTGTGAAGTTATAAGCATTATCAGCTTATTACAAAATGAAATCAGTTTTCAAGTGAAAACTTTATTCTAGGTGATGTTACATTTGCACATAGGACCCCTTGTTCGAAAGAAGCTTCTGAACTCTCTCTCGTCCATTGAATTTGTCAGTTTTTGGATGGTTTCTGCTTCAATTGCTTTGCATGTGGACAGAATACCCTCCCAGAGCTGTTGCTTAGATGTGAACTGCCTCCCGCCATCATAGACACTCCTTTTGATGATGCTCCAGAGGTTCTCAATGGGGTTGAGGTCAGGGGAAGATGGTGGCCACACCATAAGTTTGTCCTCTTTTATGCCCATAGCAGCCAGAGATGCAGATGTGTTTTTTGCAGCATGAGATGGTGCATTATCATGCATGAAAATGATCTTGCTGCAGAAAGCACGGTTCTTCCTCTTGAACCATGGCAGGAAGTGTTTTTAGAAACTCCACATAGATTATGGAGTTCATCTTTACCCCTTCAGGGATCATAAAGAAGCCGACAATCTCTCTCCCCATGATTCCAGCCCAAAACATTACTCCACCTCCTCCTTGTTGGCGCCTTAGCCGTGTTTTCATGGGGTGTCCATCAACCAGCCATTCTCCACTCCATCCATCTGGACCATCAAGTGTTGCACGGCACTCATCGATGAACAAAACAGTTTGGAAGTCAGTCTTCATGTATCGTTGGCCCACTGGAGCCGTTTCTGCTTGTGTGCAGTGGACAGAGGTGGTCGACAGGATGGCTTACGCACAGCTGCAAACCTCTGAAGGACCCTGCATCTTGTTGTTCTGGGGACGTTGGAGGCACCAGCAGCTTCAAAAACTTGTCTGCTGCTATGACAAGGCATTTTTGCAGCTGCTCTTTTAACGCAATTGCCTGTTGGAAAGAGTCCTCAATTTTTCCTTGTCAGCACGCACACGTGTGTGCTGGGAATCAGCTACATACTTCTTGATTGTGCGAAGATCACGATGAAGTGTCTTGGCAATGTTGATTGTAGTCATGCCTTGACCTAATTACTCCACAATTTGTTGCTTCTCAGCAGCCGACACATCCTTTTGCTTTCCCATTTTGGCAAAAAATGTAGGCTGCTTAATAATGTGGAACAGCCTTCTTAAGTAGTCTTGCCTTTATTTGGACACACCGGCCAAACTAATTTGCACAGGTATCTGCAATTGCTTTCAGTGATATAAAGAGCCCTGACACACATCACCATCAATCAGTTTAAATGACAAACAAAAAAATTCTAACCTTATCACTCCTAAACTTTGTGCATAATAATTTTGAACACAGTGTAGCTGTAACTTTCTGATATTACTCTGGTTTATTCATACATGGTAAATTACATTTTTTTTATTGACCACTACTGGGCTTTGTTGTGGATTTTGGTTCTGAAATGTGCCAGACATTCACCCTGTCTGAACAACTTCTCCTACGATCATTGTCATATACAAGGTCAAGATATGAATATTAAGGAGTGCTATTTTACAATGTGATTAGGAACGCGCACTCCTAGCCATTTATGTAGTATATATGATTCCTTTGGGGTTATTAACCGCTTTGGTTGCATATACCTGTTCGTCCTCGCTTGTGATGATTTCTTATTTTATCAATGAATGGTTGGAATTCTAAGAATTTAACTAATAAAAATGCTACAGGGTTTGGAAGAAGAGACACAGAAAGAAGGGTTACTCCTCGGCAACTTCACGTACAATCAGAATGGAAACCCAATACAGACTTTTCCTTTGAAGGTAATCCTTTTGTTTCTTAGCTATTTTCAATGTCCTCTTAAGATGCTTCTATAAAATATCAAGGGCTAAATGATGTGTCATCTTATTGTGATGTCACCATAATGGCACCATAATTATGGGCTATAGTGAGAGTAGTAATCCGAAGCCACCGCCAGACACTGCTGGTGTCTAATATAAACATAACTTTTAATGTGCTAATTAAGAAGAGCACTAAAACACACAACTAGACACATAAAACATACAACAAACCCCAATATATAGGGTCAGGTATTTAACCCCTTAACTCCCAAGGATGGTTTGCACGTTAATGACCGGGCCAATTTTTACAATTCTGACCACTGTCCCTTTGAGGTTATAACTCTGGAACGCTTCAACGGATCCTGGTGATTCTGACAATGTTTTCTCTTGACATATTGTGCTTCATGATAGTGGTAAAATTTCTTTGATATTACCTGCGTTTATTTGTGGAAAAAAAACGGAAATTTGGCAAAAATTTTGAAAATTTCGCAATTTTCCAACTTTGAATTTTTTATGCCCTTAAATCACAGAGATATGTCACACAAAATACTTAATAAGTAACAATTCCCATATGTCCACTTTAAATCAGCACAATTTTGGAACCAACATTTTTTTGGTTGTTAGGGAGTTGTAAGGGTTAAAAGTTGACCAGCAATTTCTCATTTTTATAACACCATTTTTTTTTAGGGACCACATCACATTTGAAGTCACTTTGAGGGGTCTATATGATAGAAAATACCCAAGTGTGACACCATTCTAAAAACTGCACCCCTCAAGGTGCTCAAAACCACATTCAAGAAGTTTATTAACCCTTCAGGTGTTTCACAGGAATTTTTGGAATGTTTTAAAAAAAATGTCTTTAGAAATACCCTGGTTCATGCCTCCCTGGTTGTTATGCTAAAATAAGGAACTTTCTGGTTTTCAGTCTTTGGCTAAGAAACCAATTTGCTGATATTTTGATGCCTAATAAGGCAGTCCCTCCACCAGTTTGACTTTCTATAGTGATTTGAATCTAACTTCTACAGTGGGCTTCTGCTGAACCACACAAAGCACTATGTGCAGGAATTATGCAGGATAAATCAAAGAATGATTCCAATGAGCAGTAACAAGGAATTAAATGGAATATGTCAGCAGAGTTTTGCTATCTCATCTGAGAGCAGCACGATGTAGGCAAAGAGACCTTGAATCCAACGATGTATCACTTAGATTACTGGGTGGAGCCGTTCTGACACAGAGTTGTAAGATTTAGCAGTGCAGCAGAGTTGAGAAAGCTAACCCCACCCACACCACAGCTAACCCCACCCACACCACAGCTAACCCCGCCCACACCAGGCTCTGTGTATCTTTGACCCTGAGCTACTTATCACAGAAGGAGTCACACTTGCAGCATGCAGCCAGCTAGTCACAGCAATGTTACTCACAATGTGATTTAAAGCTTCAATGTAAGTAAACAACAGCACACAGCCGGACATGTGACACATGGTTGCGTTCAGTGTTTTAACCCTTACCTCATGCTGTGCTCAGTATACATAGCAAAAGTCTGCTGACGGAGTCACTTTAAGTTAGTTATTGAAGATTTATTTAAATGTTATAAGTTCTCACTGATCCATATGATAATTTTCTAATCACTGAGTGTTGACCCACAGGGACCACCACCAATCATGAGAGTAGGGTTTGACCGGAGCCATGGCCATTCATTCTCTGAGATTGGCTAGATACTGTGGTGCATTACTTGGCTTTTTCCGCCAGTCAAATAGCAAAGCATGGAGCAGTTTTGCGCATTTCTGGCCAACAGTGTATTCAACCAGGACGTTTTCTGAAGGTCCTCGCCCATCATGCAGAGTAACCTTTCATACCCCAATGTTTTGCACTTTTCAGCTGCCTCTCATAGGTGTCTAATGTCATCTCTTCTTTTACATTAAAAGGTGGAAAACATCTCGGCCTTTGATTTGGTAGAACTCAGAATCCAAAGCAATTGGGGCCATCCGGAGTACACCTGTATATACCGTTTCCGGGTGCATGGTGAGGCTGAACCATAGCGGACCACTGTACGTAATCTCAGGCTGAGGCTTCTGGAGAAGGGTCCTGAGCAGTATCATAAAGCGTTCTCTCCTGCCAGACTTGGTGGTTGCAGTATTATGTATTATCGCTTTACAGCAAATAATCTGCTCAACAACAATTATGACGACATTCTGCAAAAGGATCTACCCCAAAGGGATAATTTGCTGACTTTTCTGCTATACATATGAAGTGTATTGGTAATGTTGGCACACACAGGAGAAATGGCAATATACTTATCCCACCCGTGTCCATCCGCTAATAATGTCGTCATATACAGTACATTTAGGCTAGTTCCATAAATCTCATGTTTCTGAGCACAATTGCCGTTATTGCTCTTTGATTCATAACATTATGGTAATGATCATTAAATTAATGATGTCATCCATGTATAATGGTGCATGGGAATCCGCGCTGGGAAATTCTCCTATTGATTAGTAAGACCAATAAAACTAATCTTCCATGTTCATTCTGACTGTAAATAACCCAAATATACCATTAACCCAGTAGAGAAACAAAGGATATTGTGATCATTCTCTTGTGTGTCCGTCACATAAATAAGGATCAGCTGGAAGCTAAATTTATACTCATCTGTATAGAATTGTCCTTTTTGCACTTATCTGCCTTGATTTATGCACTGTGGATGCCATCTACCTGCTTGTCTTTTTGAAAGGCAGTATTTAAAGGGAATATGTCACCGGGTTTTTGCTTTCAGTCTAAGGACAGAGTAAAATAGTGGCAGAAACCCTGATGGTCCAGTGATGTGTCACTTACTGGCCTTCTTGCTGTGGTTTTGATAAATCAGTTTCATCTGCTGCAGATTTGCTAGTTCTTTCAATGGTGAGCTCTGTATAACCCCACAAAAGTTTGATTGACAGTTTTCTGTCTTCTCTGTTTATAGAGTTCTGCCGATCGGGGGTGGGGATGGCCAGAGCTCATGAATAGCAGAACTGGAGCTGCAGGAATAAAACTGCACCAAGATGCCCAGTAGGTGACAAACACTGGAATCAGGGTCTCTGCCCATAAGTTATGCTCTTCTTGGGGCAGCAAAAAACAGTGACAGACTCCCTTTAGTTATTTTACCATTTTGATTGAACATTTAATCATTTTTTTAACAGACTGTTGGTACAGGATGCCCTGTAGTCATTGATTGTTATTTTACTGAGATCTTTTCACTGATCTCACTAGCAGTAATTAAAGGAAAATGCATTGCTTTGGTCTAAAAGGGGTTGTCCAGACTGAAAATAACAACTTTGTTTAAATGTATTTGAAATTATGTCTGAACACTGCATATATACTTTTATTTTGCTTTTATTATGGGCTTGTTTTGAGATTAAATGGGACACTTGCCTCCCTTCCTTTGTGTTGGCTCATGACATGTGACATGATTGAAGCTGGATGGTTGGCAGCCAGCCCCCTTCACTAGCCACGTGCCAACACCGAGGGGTTGGAGCTGCTGCTGTGTTGGCACAAACCCGGATGGCCAGACAGATGGTCAGCGGTAATATCGGGTCACTGGGGCTTTGATGATACAGGTATATTAGTAAAGTCGACATATTTATACTTCGAGCACATTTAATGATATATATTTTTCCAGGTGGACAACCCCTTTAAGTGCTCTATGGAGGCTGCACCAATGTCATTTTTACATATCTGTTCATTTTGACTGTATTTTCAGAGCTAATCAGCATTTTACAATGTTAAAAATGCCTAATACCTCTAAGTATTACGTACTCAGGACTGCATTTCCTGATGAACTGTTCCGTCCTCCAGCTTTTCCAATAGGTCCTGTAATAAGGACTGTTCTCTCTATGATGCGTTTTTATAAACGGGCTATTAGGGCATCCAACACCCTACTCCTTGCACTTGTGTGGTAATTGTCATGCTAGTATTATGTTGACGGATGTATACATTTTGTCAGTGAGTATTCAATTATTGTATTTAAGTACATGCTTCTATATTAATTTATCTGCGATTGCACTGGCTTTATGTAGCGGTGGAAAGCCCTGGCTTCTCCTAGAATGTAGATGGCACATTTATAATGGACTTTTCTTTCATTGTTTGAGTTATTTCAAACTTTTGCCTTGTTCCATATCTTCATACGGGGCCTGATGCACTCGTCTGGCCGGACATATTGCATTGTGTGACGTTTGATTATTCCTGGATCTACTCATATTGACACCGATCAATAGAAATCTACTTAATGTCAATTTGAAAATAAATCTCTACTTGGTTGTCTACATCCATTCTGTTAAAGACAACCTGCGGGAATACGGTTCCCCATGTAAAGACACTGGTTACTAGCGCGGCTGACGGAGGAGGACTGTGTCATAACTCGATTTTCTGCATCACCGCTCTGCAATTTGTCATACTTCTCATGAATAGGCGGAGATCCATGTACTCAGGAGAGATCTATTAGTTACTCCATCCTTTGCCTTCAGTTGACCATTTTTGTGCATTAATTCTATAGGAAGAAATCGGTCAGTGGTGGGAACCAATACATCTCATGAGTGCAAATTTGAGCCTCTGAATGGGTTAGCATTGCAATTTCATCACCCTGCTTTTTAAAACAAAAGTTTAAAGTGGATGATATCATATTAAGAATGGTACTACTGGTACCAATCCTAACAATGGCTGCCCCAGGACCGCACATATTATAATGTAACATATACATACCAAATAATAAAAAAAAGTACAGAAACCCTGTGTAGTAGAGTGATTTGCACACTCGTACGTGAAAAAAATGTATATATATTTTTTTTTTTACTTAGGAGTTTCCGACTTAGTCTAAATCTGAAAAAAATATTCTTATACAAAAGATTTCAAAAACTGCCCCATGTAATTGTTGTGGAAGGCCAACAAAATCCTTGTAATGTATCTAGCGGTTGAGCTGCTCCTTGGAGCATCCCTGAAGCATGTCGCTACTTTCCGCACCACTGCGTCCATTTTCATCATGTACGTGTGGTGGTCTCGTAAGTGCGAATCCATAGACCAGTTCCAGTCACAGCTACTGCGATCATAACTTGGATCCCAGCTGCTTAACCCCTTGGATGCTGCAGCCAGAAGTGACTATAGAATATGAAGTGTTTGACAGAGGGAGAGGACTGCTTCTGTCATCCTGTTGGTGCTGCACAATCACACAGTGAAAGTTGGTCTTGTGGAAGGCCCCCAGATCTGCCATCAGTATCTGCCGATTGGGCCATGTCAGGACAAAAACCTCACTTAGGCTTTATTCACACAACCGTGTTGCAGATGGATGGCCTCCGTATACTGTCTGAAATGTGGGCTTTATCATTAGAATGAGCCATTTTGGTCCACAATTTGGACCAAACTCTGATGTCTCCTGTTTTTTGGGAGAGTATTTGCTGATCATTAATTGAAAAAAAAAAAAAAATACATTAGTAAACCCACAAAGATTATAACTGATGGCACACATGTGAAGAGGGCCTTGTATGGATTTGGTTTATCATGGTGACATATCGCTTCATGTACGATATCTTCTTATCATTTAAAGATTTCTCTTCTCTGTGCTGTTTGGCCACAATAAAACAAGAACATATATACTCTCCTCCCCTGCCGACACCATTCCAACTTGGTTGTCACTCGCGGTCCCAGGGCTCACGTGCGGTTATGACACGAGCCTGGCACCCAATCAGCGCTGGTGTCACTGTCCCCGCTTGTGGACAAATTAAACATGAAGAGGAAGTTGGAGATCAGCTGTGGCAATTCTTGCATGTGTTGTGGCTGTCAAACAGCCGCGAGCCATGCAGCCGCGGGGACTCAAACTTTTTTGACCACACTGAAGTCACTCGGTTAGCACCCGAGCATGATCAGATAACACCTTATCCGAACACATTCGCTACTAGGCATCTATTCTGACAGTGGCCATAAATACAGTGTGTGCCTAGGCTAACCACTTACATGCCATAGTTGCTATTAATTGCACAGTATAAGCGGACATGGCATTATTGAAATCGACCGTCCCTCCTTCCTGGATATACAGTGCCTTGCGAAAGTATTCGGCCTCTTGGAACTTTTCAACCTTTTCCCACATATGCTTCAAACATAAAGATACCAAATGTACATTTTTGGTGAAGAATCAACAACAAGTGGAACACAATTTGTGAAGTTGAACGAAATTTATTGGTTATTTAAAATTTTTGTGGAAATTCAAAAACTGAAAAGTGGGGCGTGCAATATTATTCAGCCCCTTTACTTTCAGTGCAGCAAACTCACTCCAGAAGTTCATTGTGGATCTCTGAATGATCCAATGTTGTCCTAAATGCCTAATGATGATAAATATAATCCACCTGTGTGTAATCAAGTCTCCGTATAAATGCACCTGCTCTGTGATAGTCTCAAGGTTCTGTTTGAAGCACAGAGAGCATCATGAAGACCAAGGAACACAACAGGCAGGTCCTTGATACTGTTGTGGAGAAGTTTGAAGACGGATTTGGATACAAAATGATTTCCAAAACTTTAAACATCCCAAGGAGCACTGTGCAAGCGATCATATTGAAATGGAAGGTGTATCATACCACTGCAAATCTACCAAGATCCGGCCGTCCCTCTAAACTTTCATCTCAAACAAGGAGAAGACTGATCAGAGATGCAGCCAAGAGGCCCATGATCACTTTGGATGAACTGCAGAGATCTACAGCTGAGGTGGGACAGTCTGTCCATAGGACAACAATCAGTCGTACACTGCACAAATCTGGCCTTCATGGAGGAGTGGCAAGAAGAAAGCCATTTCTCAAAGATATCCATAAAAAGTGTCGTTTAAAGTTTGCAACAAGCCACCTGGGAGACACACCAAACATGTGTGCTCTGGTCAGATGAAACCAAAATCGAGTTTTTTGGCAACAATGCCAAACAATATGCTTGGCGTAAAGGCAACACGGCTCATCATCCTGAACACACCATCCCCATTGTCAAACGTGGTGGCAGCATCATGGTTTGGGCCTGATTTTTTTCAACAGGGACAGGAAGATGGTTAAAATTGATGGGAAGATGGATGGAGCCAAATACAGGACCATTCTTGAAGAAAACCTGTTGGAGTCTGCAAAAGACCTGAGACTGTGACGGAGATTTGTCTTCCAACAAGACAATGATCCCAAACATAAAGCAAAATCTACAATGGAATGGTTCACAAATAAAGGTATCCAGGTGTTAGAATGGCCAACTCAAAGTCCAGACCTCAATCCAATCGAGAATCTGTGGAAACAGCTGAAAACTGCTGTTCACAAACGATCTCCATCAAACCTCACTGAGCTCGAGCGGTTTGCCAAGGAAGAATGGGCAAGAATTTCAGTCTCTCGGTGTACAAAACTGATGAGACATCCCCCAAGCGACTTGCAGCTGTAATCGCAGCAAAAGGTGGCGCAACAAAGTATTACGTTAAAGGGGCCGAATATTATTGCACGCCCCATTTTTCAGTTTTTTTAATTTCCATAAAAATTTAAAATAACCAATAAATTTCGTTCAACTGCACAATTGTGTTCCGCTTGTTGATTTTTCACCAGAAATTTACATTGTATCTTTGTTTGAAGCATGATTTGTGGGAAAAGGTTGAAAAGTTCCAGGGGGCCGAATACTTTCGCAAGGCACTGTATCATTTTTATTCAATCATTTGACTTGGGGAACACAGTACTTTTTTTTGTTTGTTTGTTTCTTTAGATTACCAAAACCATTGGTAGAGAGAAATGACTATTAAATAATAGTAGAAACTTGGTTGAAGGTTAGTTTCTTACCATTTGCTTTGTTGACTTAAACAGCTAAGTGTGGTTACTTTGAACGCAGTTTTCTCGCTGTGACTTAATCGTCTAGTGGAAGACACGGCTTTCTGAGTAACTGGGACTACACTTTTCTAATCTTGGTGACTCTTTCTCACTTATAAGCCCAGAGTAGTGGTTTATTCATGGACATTGTGCTGCATAATGTTATTCTGACATGAGTGAAGGACAAATTGGGTTGTAATTGTAGTTCACATGGAAAATATTCCCTAAGTGAAAGGGTTGGATATATGTATATTTTTATGTACAACCGTGATACTCTTATTCGTGGACAGATATGGGAGCGATCTGGGATAAAAAAAAAAACACTTTAAATCCTGAATAACCCCTTTGAATTACAATTATTTACCCTCTGTAAAGAATGTATTACTGTAATACTCATTGTGTGCCAGTCTGTTCCTGTTAAAATTCTACGTCTTACATTGTTTCTTTCTGAGGCTTGTGCATTGTTATGTAATTTATAAATAAATTGTCCGGTTTGGTAACATGGTGTCATTGTATTTTTGTACAATATTATTGTATAATGTTTTTATATAAAAGAAAAATATTTCGGCATAGAGGCACTGGACAATAGATGGGAATGGAGCTGGTGATTCCATGCATGGAGGTCTAAACCTTAGGATCCTGTGGTCCACAGTGGCATTCTGTGTAGTCTCTGGATGTTACAAAGAAAAAGGGTTATTTGGGACTTTAGTTAATTTTTCCTATGGGACTAAGAACTTAATGGTTGTTAGTTGCCAGCTACCCACCTGTTCTACCCAGAGACTCTCAGGCAACTTTCCCCTCCTTCAATTCCACACGTCAACAGAGCAATGGCTTCTCTTGTTGCCTGTGCGTCGCTGACGGCATCATGCCGATTGAGAGCTCTGCAGTTGAGCAGCGGAGTGCCAACTGTCTGTTAAATCGGCAGAAATATCCCATCAACAGAGTGGCAAAGGAGAAGCTACTGTGCCAATGTGATGTCACCTGAAGCAGTAGAATCGCCGGCAGAGCAGCCGGTCATCGCTCTGAGCTGGTAGAGATCGTTGGCAGCTACCTGCCTGTAAGTTCTTAGGTTACTTTTTTGTATCGGGCAAGTCCTGGACAGACCCTTTCTGGCTATGTGCACACGTTGCGAATTGGTGTGTGGATTTTTCCGCACTGTTCTTGCAAAATCCGCAGGTAAACCGCACTGCGGATTACCCACGTTTTTTGTGCGGATTCCACCTGCTGGTTCCTAGGAGCAGGTGTAAACCGCTGTAGAATCCGCACAAAGAATTGACATGCTGCGGAAAAAACACCGCTGCGTTTCCGCGCGTTTTTTTTTTCAGCAGCATGTGCACTGCGGATTTTGTTTTCCATACGTTTACATGGTACTGTACAAAGCATGGAAAACAGATGCCGATCCACAGCAAAATCCGCAACGTGTGCACATAGCCTAAAAGAGAGCAATTTCCAATCATTAAATGTGGGTTGCATTTATATTTCGGTGTATTAAATTGCTAATCATACTGTATGTAATCACATAGTTTTCTAGGCTGAAAAAAAGACACCGATTCATCAAGTCCAACCTTTCTCCACCAGTTAAACACTCTTGATAATGTAGATTATGCCATTTATTGCAAGAAAATCATCCAGCCCCTTTTATAAATGCTGTTCTAGTATTTGCCATTACTACCTGTGTGGTCTTGTATATCAGTGTCTGAGAACCCTGTTTCGCTTCTGGAATTGCATTTCCTCCAAACATAATGCGTGCCCCCTGGTTCTTAGTATGGTCTTTGGAATGAATAAGTAATTTGCCGGTCCTTTGTATTGAAATCCTAAGATTGTCAATTTAGGTTCAATACTGTACAGACCTATAGTTTCTGGGCTGTTTTAGACCCCTTATTTAATGTTGGTGCCACATTTTCTGCCTGCGCACTGAATGGAGATACTGAAGAGACAACACAGGAGGCAGAACAAGCTCAGCCGACTGATGTCTTCATGGTGGTGAGTCAGTGTAATCTGCAAGTTACTAAACTGTCAAGTAGGCGGCATAAGGGGACATTGCTGTATTGAGGCAAGAGTTGAAGAATGTGAACGAGAACTACTACCTGTGGAAGGCCACCACGATGTAAGTGACATAGATTATGCCATGCTGCCATTAACAAGTGAAAGCTAGCACACAAAATGTTGCTGCATTACTATCAAACTGAATTTTAAAAATAGACTGTCAAAGTAATCTGATAAGTGTTCCTGAAAAAAATGAAGAGACAAATGCAAACACATTCTTCGAAGAAGGACTAGTGGAGATGTCTGGCAGGGATAATCTGACTCCACTCTTTGTGGAGTAAAGTGATCACAGGGTTAGGGTACTGTCACACTAAACGATTTACCAACGATCACGACCAGCGATACGACCTGGCCGTGATCGTTGGTAAGTGGTTGTGTGGTCGCTGGGGAGCTGTCACACAGTCAGCTCTCCAGCGACCAACGATGCCGAAGGCCCCGGGTAACCAGGGTAAACATCGGGTTACTAAGCGCAGGGCCGCGCTTAGTAACCCGATGTTTACCGTGGTTACCAGCGTAAAAGTAAAAAAAAAACAAACAGTACATACTCACATTCCGGTGCCTGTCCCCCTGCATTCTGCTTCTCTCCACTGTGTCTGCGCCAGCCGGAAAGCACAGCGGTGACGTCACCGCTGTGCTCGCTTTCCGGCTGGCCGGCGCTCACAGTGCAGAGAAGCAGAACGCCGGGGGACAGACACCGGAATGTAAGTATGTACTGTTTGGTTTTTTTTTACTTTTACGCTGGTAACCACGGTAAACATCGGGTTACTAAGCGCGGCCCTGCGCTTAGTAACCCGATGTTTACCCTGGTTACAAGCGAACGCATCGCTGAATCGCTGTCACACACAACGATCCAGCGATGACAGCGGGAGATCCAGCGACAAAAGAAAGTTCCAAACGATCTGCTACGACGTACGATTCTCAGCAGGATCCCTGATCGCTGCTGCGTGTCAGACACTGCGATATCGTATGGATATCCCTGGAACGTCACGAATCGTACCGTCGTAGCGACAAAAGTGCCACTGTGAGACAGTACCCTTACTTTAGGACCAGGAGTCCCTGGTAGACCACCAAGACCTGTGCTTATTAAGATCGAGACAAAGTATTAAGAATGACTAGAGTGCCAGGAGGTCTCTATCAATAGATAACATGTTGACCTTTTTCCTAGACTACTCAGAGGTGCAATTCTGGGATAGAAATCAGTGATGGAGAGCAATGAATAAACAATACTCTATCAATACAGTTAAGCTAAGAGTGGTGGCGCAAGGAAGCCAGGCTTTTATTTTTTTGCTTTGCTTTTTTAAACACCAAAGAAGGCACCGAGATGGCTAGACACAGGCGAGGGATGGAGATTGACCTTTCCAAATTTATATGATGAGGACAGGATTTTTGGACTGTCACTATTATTTTGTTTGAAAAGGACTGATAATAGCACAAGTTGAGGATCTAATGGCTAACAAAAGGCTGATACGATGGGAGCAGGGATCCTGAATGAGGAGCTCTGGTCATCAAACAACATTCTGGTGTAAATTGTGGATTTTACAATTCTGCTTCTAGTCAGGAATACCCCCACACTGCTGAAAACAGGATTTTTAGTTGCTTACTGTAAAATCTGTTTCTCAGAGCCTTCAATGGGGGACACAGGAACCATGGGTGGCTCCACTAGAGGCTGCTGCCACTAGGAGGCTGACACTATGTACAAAAAAAGTTTGCTCCTCCGCACTGTACACCCCACCGACTGGCACTAGGTTAATCAGTTAGTGAGAAAGCAGTAGAGGAAGCAACATGATAAAGAATAAACACAATCAAAACATTAACAGTAGAACACAGAAAATACAGCTGATAAACATGGGAGGGTGCTGTGTCCCCCAATGAAGGCTGCGAGAAACAGATTTTACGGTAAGAAACCAAAAATCCTGTTTTCGCTATCGCTTCATTGGGGGACACAGGAACCATGGGATGTCCCAAAGCAGTCCCTGGGGAGGGAACAGCTGAAGCTTCGTTCAGGTCGAAGAACTCACCACTGCTGCCTGCAAGATCCTTCTGCCTTGGCTGGCGCCCGCCAAGGCATAAGTATGGACCTTATAATATTTTGCAAATGTGTGGATGGAAGACCAAGTTGTCCCTTTGCAAAGTTGTAGGGTGGATGCCCTATGGTGCACCGCCCAGGAGACACCCACTGCCTGGGTAGAGTAAGCCTTTACCCCAGGGAGAGGCACTCTATTCTTGACCCGGTAAGCCTCCAAAATTGCTGTTTTGATCCAGCGAGCAATCAGCCTTGGAGGCCAGCAGGTCTCTTCGTGCACCATATAGAATGACAAAAAGGGATCCCATTTTCCTAAAGAGGGCGGCCCTAGCCAGATAGACCCTCACTGCCCTGACCAGGTCTAGCCTGTTCACTGAACGCTCCAGAGGAGGAGCAGGACAAAAAGAAGGGAGGACATTATCCACATTTAGGAGAAAGGCAGACACCATCTTGGGAAGGAAGGAGGCGGTCGTAAAACCATCTTTTTACCCTTCGCCACGACAGCACCCCACATGAGAGAGAGGGATCCACCCATAGGAACAGGAAACCTACAGAATAAAAGGAGGCAGTCCCCTCTCCTCAGTTTAGGTTTCCTGTTCCTATAGGAATCCCTGCTTACCTACAGATGAAGAGGATTCCTGGGCCATGCACCCACCTGCGTCGGTTCTGTGGGAACGGCAGGGGCTGCGATTCCAGAAGCAGCGGCGGGGGAGCCCCTGCTTGCAGCCTCCCCCTCGTCTGTCAGCCATCCATGGTCTGGTCACTGCTGGTCCGCCCGGCTCCATGAGGGCGCGCGCACTGCAGCTGCCGGCTTAATATCTCCGGCCGCCATATGGTGAGAGAGCGGCGCGTCTAACCCGGAAGTCGCCGGAGCACTTCTGGGTTAGGTGCGGGGAGGCAGGAGATTCTTGGCGCCAGATTTAAAAGCGGCGCCGACGTCGGACCGGTGTGTGTGAGTATGGCTTCACCGGCCGACCAAGCGCACCTGCCTGCAGCAGAGCAGAGTTCTCCCAGTAAAGAGAGAAGCGCTAGGAGCAGCACTAAGAGTGGTGGTCGGCCTCCAGAGAAGCGATCTACCACCAAACAGAAGGATCACTTGCCAAAAAATCCGCCTCCAGAACCGGTACCTGTCAGCTTCACTGGGTGAGTTTTTAAAAAAAGTGTCTTCCTCTATGCTGATATATGTTCCTCCTGTATCCCCTTCCTCTAGACTAAAAAAAGGACACACAAGTCGAAGCACAAGGAATGTGCCTTATGTATGCAGCCCCTTCCGGATTCTTATACCAAAAGGTTGTGCTCAGAATGTATCATGCTAACCTTATGGCAGGAGAATATAATGACTCCATCTGATGTTAGAGCCATAATCCGGGAAGAGATGCAGGGTTTGGCGCATACAAGTATCACCAGTACCCGCCAACCAAGCAGGTCCCGATCTCCAGCAAGCTCAGAATCAGAGGATGTACATAGATCCTCGGACGAATCTGGATCCCAGCCGAGTTCATCCGAGAATGAAGGGGGGCTTTGTCTACCTAACAGCAGTGTAGCAAAACCAAAAAAACCTTGTATCTTCACAGATCATAGATAAAACCAAATCTTTATTTCTCACTTTAAAACATTAGACAAACCATCAACATGCAAACAACCGTGCTAGGCTGAAAAATGTCCCTCACACTGTTAATCCTAGATTGCCCTACCTTGCAGCGGAGGTTGGCACCCTACACATATATATACGAGATAGGCGCCCCCGCTCAAGGGTGGCTATCCCTATAACTCCTGTATGTCAACTATAGATAAAGTGACGCATTTAAACCACCATTCTGACATGACAGGAAAAAAATGAAAAAATGTTTGCCAGTCAATATCTTATTCCATTAGCGGCAATCATAGGACAGTGTGAAAAGGGTGAATAACACAATGACATAAAGTGCAAAAAGTGCTGGATACACACTAGGTACCTCTCTAACTGCTCCCTGCTGATCTGCCTCCTGCCTGTCAGTGGGGGTTGGCGCCCTACTGTTAAGCGGATATGGTGCCCCCACTCAACGTCGGCTTACCCTGAAAGCAAGCCCTACAGAATGAACTGATCCCTAAAGACAGGTATCACATCAAATGGCCCCAGACATTATGGCCAAACAGCTTAGAATTCAGGCAGGCTTATATGGGTAGAGTACCATGCCATCTGTCTATCTGAGCCTCCTGATGAACCATATTTGGTGAAACGCGTAGAGGCGTTCGTCTATGAATACATCAGAAATGATAAGTACCCCGTTGATATAACTGATATATACATATCGCAGAATGGGATTACAGTTGTGTATCAGTACTGTACCCATATAAGCCTGCCTGAATTCTAAGCTGTTTGACCATAATGTCTGGGGCCATTTGATGTGATACCAGTCTTTAGGGATCAGTTCATTCTGTAGGGCTTGCTTTCAGGGTAAGCCGACGTTGAGTGGGGGTGCCATATCCACTGAACAGTAGGGCGCCAACCCCCACTGACAGGCAGGAGGCAGATCAGCAGGGAGCAGTTATAGAGAGGTACCTAGTGTGTATCAAGCACTTTTTGCACTTTATGTCATTGTGTTATTCACCCTTTTCACACTGTCCTATGATTGCAGCTAATGGAATAAGATATTGACTGGCAAACATTTTTTCATTTTTTTCCTGTCATGTCAGAATGGTGGTTTAAATGCGTCACTTTATCTATAGTTGACATACAGGAGTTATAGGGATAGCCACCCTTGAGCGGGGGCGCCTATCTCGTGTATATATATGTGTAGGGTGCCAACCTCCGCTGCAAGGTAGGGCAATCTAGGATTAACAGTGTGAGGGACATTTTTCAGCCTAGCACGGTTGTTTGCATGTTGATGGTTTGTCTAATGTTTTAAAGTGAGAAATAAAGATTTGGTTTTATCTATGATCTGTGAAGATACAAGGTTTTTTTGGTTTTGCTTAGTGTTTTGAACCTTGGTTTAGTATTCTATTTGTTTTTTTCCTAACAGCAGTATAGACAACTTAGTAAAATCTGTCAGGAGCACAATGGGGTGCCCAGACGAGAAAGGGAAAAAAATCGGCTCAAGACATCATGTTTGCGGGGTTAGGACAGAAAAAACGTAGATCCTTTCCCGTCATATCCACTATTAAGGACTTAATTAAAAAAGAATGGGATAAGCAGAATACAAGAGGTTTCCTACCATCATCCTCTAAGAGACGCTATCCCTTCAGCGATGAGGAACTAAATTCCTGGTCAAAGGTGCCAAAGGTTGATGCCGCAGTCGCTTCCACGTCTAAACAATCTGTCTTACCGGTTGAGGATTCAGGGGTCCTAACAGACCCGTTAGACCGTAAAGCAGAAGCCTTACTAATAAGATCGTGGGAAGCTAACACGGGCATTCAGGCCAGCTATATCTAGTACCTGCACCGCAAGGTCACTTCTAG
This sequence comes from Ranitomeya variabilis, assembly GCF_051348905.1. Classification (NCBI taxonomy): domain Eukaryota; kingdom Metazoa; phylum Chordata; class Amphibia; order Anura; family Dendrobatidae; genus Ranitomeya; species Ranitomeya variabilis. The sequence continues at coordinate 158,090,286 of NC_135239.1, read as the reverse complement.
TGTGGATGGAACAGCTGGAGGAACAAATTAGAGGTAGAACTTCGAAAGAATTAATCTTGCCAAAAATCCCTCTAACTAAAGAAGCGATAGCATTCCTGGCAGATGCCTCTGTGGATTCGCTACGCCTAGCAGCCAGATCAGCCGGCCTAGTGAACACAGCCCGGCGAGCACTCTGGTTAAAAAACTGGAAAGGGGACGCACAGGCAAAAGCAAAACTTTGTGCAATCCCTTGCCAGGGTGAGTTCCTTTTTGGGAAAACATTGGATGAACTCCTAAATAAAGCGGGAGAGAGAAAGAAAGGCTTCCCTAATCAATCTCTTCCATCTTACAGGAGAGCCTTCAGAAGACGCCCCTTTACCAGAAACAAACCGTTTGAGACTCAAAGGGAACGCTGGGAGACAAAGGATCCAAAACAAAAAGGTGCTCTGTTTAGCGGATCCTATAATACGCTTCGTAACAAGTACCGCTGACCATGAAGTGGGCGGCAGATTAAAATTTTTCTTTCCTAAATGGAAACAAATAACATCTAGCCAATGGATTCTGGACATTATACAATACGGTTTAAAATTGGGAGTTTGATCGAATCCCTTGGGATTCTTTTGTAGTAACATCACCAAAAGGACGGGAACAACAAAGGGCTCTGGAATCAAAGATCCTATCTCTTCTATCTAAAAGAGTCTTGAAGAAGGGAGAGGGTTCTATTCCCCTTTATTCTTGATCAATAAACCAGATGGTTCATTCAGAACCATCATAAATTTCAAAAAATTAAATTCTTTTTTGCGTAATCATACTTTTAAAATGGAATCCATTAGTTCTACCATCAAACTTTTGTTCCCTAGATGTGTCATGGCCGGGATAGACCTAAAAGATGCCTACTATCATCTTCCCATACATGCCGAACACCAGCAGTACCTAAGGGTAGCAGTCATCCTGGCGGGATAGGTTCGTCACTTTCAATACGTAGCAAATGCCCTTTGGGCTTTCTATGGCTCCCCTCATCTTCACAAAAGTGATATTAGAAGTGATGGCTCATCTACGCCAACGGGACACTTTGATAATACCCTACCTAGATGATTTTCTAGTAGTAGGAAATTCTATACCTCAATGTAAGATTTGATTATCTAATACGATCTCGTCCCTACAGGAGTTAGGTTGGATCGTCAACTTCGAAAAGTCCAGGCTGAATCCAGAAACCGTTCTAGGAATCCAGCTAGACTCCGTAAGTCAGAAATACTTCCTCCCACAGTCAAAAAGAGTGACTATACAATCAAAAGTGTCACAGGCAATGGAAAACCCACACATGACACTAAGGAAAGCTATGTCCTTATTAGGATCATTATCCTCATGTATTCCAGCTGTGCCGCGGGCTCAATTTCATACCCGTCAATTACAGTATGAAGTATTATCGGTTCAGGGAAAAGGACATCTGGAAAGTAAACTAACTCTTTCCAGGGATGTCATAGAATCCCTATCCTGGTGGCTAAATATGGAACACCTTTCAAAGGGTGTACCATGGATAATAGACCCTTCTAAGATAATTACCACCGATGCCAGCCCTATGGGGTGGGGTGCCCATATGGAGGATAGTCTGGCCCAAGATATTTGGGATCAGACAGTGTTAACATGGTCTTCTAATTGGAAAGAATTAAGAGGGGTGGAATATGCCTTAAATCATTTTCTTCCACAGATTCAAGGAGCACATGTAAGGGTTTTTTCGGACCATTCCACCACAGTGGCATATGTGAACCGTCAAGGTGGTACACGGTCAGGAAGTCTGATGACCATAGCAGCAGACATCTTCCAGCTAGCAGAGACTCATCTCGCATCCCTAACAGCCCTACACATCAGAGGTGTAGAAAACATCAAAGCAGACTACCTCACCCGAAACACGTTACGCCAAGGAGAATGGACCTTAAACAGAACCATATTCAGAATGATAACAAGAACATGGGGTATACCACAAATAGATGTTTGCCACGAGAGACAACAGACAAGTAAAAAGGTTCGCTTCCCTGAACTTCATGGATCGTCCAGACATGTTGGACTCTCTTCACCACCCTTGGAAGTTCAAATTGGCATATGCCTTTCCTCCAATGTCTCTGATTCCACTAGTGATCAGAAAAATCAGGAGGGAACGAGCAAGAGTAATCCTCATTGCACCCTTTTGGCCAAGGAGACCATGGTTCTCTTGTCTCCAGACCATGTGTCTATGCGACCCATGGATTCTTCCATCAAACAAGGAACTGCTGTTCCAGGGCCCCTTTTTCCACCCGCAAGTGAAAGGTCTTCACTTGACGGCGTGGAATTTGAGAGGCAACTATTAAGTTCAAGGGAGTTTTCAGTGGAACTAGTAAACACCCTTTTACTAAGTAGAAAAAGATCTACCACCCTAATATATAGTAGGGTATGGAATAAATTCTTAAACTTTTATACAGTACTGTTCACTAGGTAAGTTCCAGTGACACCTATTCTAGAATTCTTACAAAAGGGCCGAGAATTAGGGTTATCAGTAAACACCTTAAGAGTTCATGTCTCAGCATTAGGAGCCCTATATGGATGCAATATAGCAGCTAATAGGAGGATCTCCAGATTTATAAAGGCTTGTGAACGTAGTAACCCGGTCCATATTCCACGTCTTCCTCCGTGGGATTTAAATCTAGTACTGGAGGCCTTAACTGGCTCCCCATTTGAGCCACTAGATTCCATACCTCTAAATGTCCTAACATATAAAGTAGCCGTATTGGTAGCTCTAACCTCAGCCAGAAGGGTTAGCGACATCCAGGCCCTATCAGTAGACCCACCTTTCTTACTAATATTTCAAGATCGGGTAGTCCTAAAACCAGACCCCTCATACCTCCCTAAGGTGGCATCCGCCTACCACAGGTCACAGGAAATATTTCTCCCTTCCTTTTTTGATTCCCCTGTAACTCCAGAACAACATAAGTTCCACACCTTAGATGTCAGAAGAGCCATCCTGACCTATATAGAAAGATCTCAGACATGGAGGCAGAGAAGGGCTCTGTTTGTCTCCTTTCAGGGCCACAAGAAAGGACATGGGGTCACAAAAGCTACCATATCTCTGTGGATCAGAGAAGCTATCTGCTTGGCCTATACATCAAAAGGCGAGATTCCTCCAGTGGGTATAAAAGCACATTCAACACGAGCCATGGCTTCCTCCTGGGCGGAACAAGCAGATGTACCAATCCATTTAATATGTAAGGCCGCAACTTGGTCAACACCTTCTACTTTTTACAACCATTATAGACTTGATCTATCTACATCTTCTGACCTGACATTTGGTAGAGCTGTTCTTAGTACAGTAATCCCACCCAGATAATGACTCTCTGAAAATCTCTCATGTGGGGTGCTGTCGTGGCGAAGGGTAAAAAGCCGGATTACTTACCGGTAATGCTCTTTTAATGAGTCCACGACAGCACCCATTTACTACCCTCCCTAATTATGCACAAATTCCTTCTTTTTAAGCTCGCAAATAATGGTTGTATAGAGTTAAGACATTTGTAATTGCTGATTGAGTTAATACTAAAACTTTTGCGGTTCCCTTTATACTCTGAAAACTAAACTGAGGAGGAGAGGGGACCGCCTCCTTTTATTCTGTAGGTTTCCCGTTCCTATGGGCGGATCCTTCTCTCTCTCATGTGGGGTGCTGTCGTGGATTCATTAAAAGAGCATTACCGGTAAGTAATCCGGCTTATCCTGGTGAAGAACCAAGAAAGGAGGGTGACAGGAAAGGGCCGCCAACTGCAAAATGCACCTAATGGAGGTGATGGCCACCAGTAACGCTACCTTCCAATACAGAAAGGACAGGGAAACCTCTTGGAGCAGTTCAAAGGGAGAATTCCTCAGGGCCTCCAGAACTAGATTTAGGTGGCAGGGGGTCCACAGGAGCCGCATGCGCAACCCCCTGAAGAAAAGTTCTGACTCGAGAACGGGAGGATAGATTCTTCTGGAAAAGAATGGAAAGTGCTGACACCTGGCCCTTTAGCAAACCAAGGGCAAGACCAGTGTCAAATCCCATCTGGAGAAATGCCAAAACGGAAGGGAGAGAAAAGGACATAGGCGGGATGTGATTAGACTGACACCAGATGAAATAGGCTTTCCAGGTCCGATAATAGACCCTTTGATGACGACGGCTTCCTAGCCTGGATCATGGTCAGAATCACCTGATATGAAAAAACGAACGCTCTCAGCACCACGGTTTCAACAGCCACGCTGTTAAATTGAGCGACCGAGAATTCTGGTGGCAGATCGGTCCTTGGAACAGAAGATCTGGTCTCTCTGGGAGCCTCCAGGGGGCGTCTGTGAGAAGATTGACGGTCTGTGAACCAAGACCTTCTGGTCTGATTGAAATATGCCACCACTGTGGCGTTGTCAGTCTGAACTCGGATTGGCAGACCTCTGAGGATCCTTTCACAGTGACAGAAGAATGGCCCTGATCTCGAGAATGTTGATCGGCAGAGAGGATTCCTGTGCCGACCAACTTCCCTGGACCATCAGATGGTGAACTACAGAACCCCAGCCGAGAAGGCTGGTGTCCATCATTACAACCTGCCAGTGAACGCGAAGGAAGGACCGGCCCTGGAGGATGACAGCCACCAATTGATAGACCATTTGACTCGGGAAGCAAGTCGAGTCGGACGATCCAGGGACAGAACAGACCTGTCCCACTGCGAAAGTATGGCCAGATGAAGTGGTCTGGAATGGAATTGCGCAAAAGGGATCGGTTCCGATGCTGCCACCATCCTCCTGAGGACCTTCATTGCTGAGTGGAGGGAAGGAAGCCGAGGGCCTTGAAGAAGGCGAATTCCCTGCTGGAGGATTGCTTTCTTTGGGAAGAAAAACCCTTGTCTGACGGGTGTTGAACTGCATGCCCAAGAAAATGAGGCGCTGAGCAGGAACAAGGCAGGACCTTTTCTTGTTGACTAGCCACCCAAAACGAAACAGGGTGTTGAGGACGAAGGACATGCTCATCTGGGCCTGAGAAAAGGACGGAGCCTTGATGAGGATGTCGCCAAGGTAAGGGATGAGCACTAGGCCTCTGATCCTCAAAATGGCCATCAATGCTGCCATTTTTGTGAAAACCCTGGGAGCGGTTGCGAGTCCAAACAGCAGGGCGACAAACTGGAAATGGTCCTGCTGTACCACAAAACACAGGAATCTCTGTTGTCCGGGGAAAATCGGAACATGGAGATAGGCGTCTTGAATGTCTATGGAGCACAGGAATTCCTGCGCCTTCATGGAAGCAATCACTGAACGAAGGGACTCCATCCTGAAATGTCGCAGGCAGACCCATTTGTTCAGTAACTTTAGATCCAGGATAGGCCGAACCGCGCCGTCTTTCATCGGCACCACAAACAGGTTTGAATAGAAACCTGTGAAGCGTTCTCCTTCTGGGACAGGGGCGATTACCCCCGAACTGAGAAGAGAGGCGATGGATGCAAAGAAACCTGGAACCAAAAGAAGGATCTCTTGGAGAACGGGATTCGAAGAATCGGTCTCGGGGCCGTGAAGAGAACTCTATTTTGTATCCTGAGGATACAACCTCCCTGACCCATTAGCCCTCCACCGAGGCGAGTCAAACGTCCCTGAAAAAAAGAGATGACCGCCCAGCTTGGGAGATACGCTGGGATCTTGACACAAGTTATGCCGAGGAAGATCTGCCAGGTCTAGGCCCGGTGGATCTACCATGGGTGTTATGGGAACGCCAGGAAGGGGTGGGTTTGAAGGAAGCCTTTTTCCTAACCTGGCCAGCCTGTGGCATCTGCTGGTGGGAAACGTCCTCCGTTGCCACGAAAGGGCCGAAACTGCTGCTTCAGAGGAGGCCGGCGAGGTTTGGACTGGGGAAGGAGGGAACTCGTGCCTTCGGTGGCCTCCTTAATAATTTGGTCCAACATGGAGCCAAACAGACGGGACCCCTGGAATGGCAGGCTGGTAAGGGACTTCTTTGATGACAAGTCCACCTGCCAGGCCTTAAACCAAATAGTTTGTCGCATGGCCACAATATTGCTGGACGCCTGAGCTGCGCAAGATGTGGCATCCAGGGAGGCAGATACCATGTACTTCCCTGCATGAGAGATCTTGACACTAAGCTAAAACCAATTAACCTAGTCCCAGTCGGTGGGGTGTACACTGCGGAGGAGCTAACTTTTTTTGTGCATAGTGGCAGCAGCATACACCCATGGTTCCTGTGCTCTCCAATGAAGCTATAGAGAAAGGTTTACACTTGGATTTGGTTGGAAAGTGGTGGGGTGAGGGTTAGGTGTTTCATGTTGTAATAGAAGCTATATTCCACCACCTAAGGCCGGTGACACACTAGCGAGTTTTACGGACGTATGAGCGCAGAAAATACGTCCAGAAAATACGCATTGCACATGGCCCAATGATTCTCTATGGGGCAGCTCCTATCTGCCGTATATTACGCATCCGTAATATAGGGCATGTTACGGGCGTAGAAAATCGCAGCATGCTGCGTTTGTCAGCGTATTGCGCAAAAAATACGCCAATGAAAGTCTATGGGGTCGAGAAAATTACGGATTACACACGGACCATGCGTGTGACTTGCGAGAAATACGCACCGGTGTTCTATAGAAAAGCCGGCAATTCAGTGCGGTGTACAGTAAAATCACACTGACAGAATAGAATATGTAGAATGAATGTGTACACATAGAATAGGTATAATATATATTTAATTCAGCGCAAGATAGCATAAAAGCCGGTAATTCAATTGCCGGCTTTTGCGCTCTCCTTCACAAACCCGACAGGATATGAGACATGGTTTACATACAGTAAACCATCTCATATCCCTTTTTTATTACATATTCCTCTTTACTAATGTAACAAGTGTCTGTGTGTAAAATTTTGAAGCTCTAGTTATTAAATTAAAGGGTTAAATCCCACAAAAAAATGGCATGGGCTCCCGCGCAATTTTCTCCGCCAGAGTGGGAAAGCCAGTGACCATTTTTGGTGCTGGTGCTGTGTGGCGGCCATTGTTGCTGTGGCTTTGTGCTGGTGGGGCGGCGCGGTCTGGAGTCATGGGGGCTCAGTCTCGCAGCATGGGTGCTGTGGGGCAACAGGCCGTCCGCCCTGCTGGTGCATGGCCGCTGCGGCGGTGGTCGCCGCACGGCTCCGCTCCGTTAGGACCCACTACGAGGTTTGCCGTGAAGGGGCAGTGGGCTTCATACAGTCTGATCAGAATGTTAAACTGAAAACCTCATGTTCAGTATTTAAATTTTTGCCTAGTGGCTTTAGATCAACGTATGATTTTGGGATGTGCGGTTCATGCTCTTTTTTTTCTTTTTGCACCTAGTATATATATATATATTAGTGGTGTTCAAAAGTCCTGCATAGGATAAATTGATTTTTCAAGTTTTAAATGTTTTCTGTCGAATATCTTCGATGCTAATATGACATATTATATATGGTTTTGTTCAGAGTACAATTTTGCATTCTCTCCCTGTAATATTTTTAGCTTTTGAAGCAGTTTTGCCTGAAATTATTGCAACAATATGGGAATTGAAAGCACAACTAAATATTGTACAGCTTCAGATCCAAAATTAGCCAATCATAGATGAGGTTCTTGTGACCAATCATAACCTGGATATGGCAGTCAATCAACATTGCATCACATCTGCTGCTTTGTTTGTTTGTTTTAGCTGTTGGTCTATCTAGTGAATCATACTCTAGAGTTTTATGATGGGAGCCTTCAGATTTTTGTCAGCGGAGGATTGTGGGCATTGAAATATTTAAAATGGAGGAAGGAGGAGTGGGAAAAAGTTCTATTTAGTGATGAAAGCACTTTTTGCATTTTAGGAAATGATGGCAAGTCTTATGTGAGAAGGTTCCCACATGAAGAGTACAAGCCAGAGTGTTTGAGCTTCTCTGTGAAACATCCGATGAAAGCAATGGTCTGGGACTGTATGGCAGCCAATGGTGTTGGAAGGCTTCATATTGTGGAGGGTATGGTTAATGCAAAAAAAAATACATAGACATCCTTAATAAGAAAATGCTGCCTTCTGCTCAACACCTGTTTTCAGGGGATTATACCTTCTAGGATGATAATGCTCCTTGTCACAGAGCTAAGACAGTAACGGAATGGAAAAAAAAGAACAAGGTGGCTACTATTGACTGGCCAGCTCAGTCTCCGGACCTCAATCCAATTGAAAATTTGTGGCACAAGGTATCATTAGTGATATCTAGAAAACAGCCAAGGACCAAGAGTGAGTTGATTGAGGCTCTGATACAGGCCTGGAACCACATCATCACTCGTGAACATCTGCAGAAGCTTGTTCACTCAATGCCACAGAGATGATGCAAGCTGGTGCTCAAGAGCAAAGGCTGGCCAATAAAGTATTAGGAGCTAAAGATGCACTCAAAAGGCCCTTTTCAGGACTCAGACTTAAATTTTACTTTTTAAGATGTATTATTTTTTATTTAATTCAGTGTGAACTTGCATTGGACGTTAATGAACTTGGAACCTGTTCACCATTCAACACACTGTAATGGTGTAGGTATGGTTATGCTGTAAAAAAATTATCAAAAATGCGCATACCATAACAATTTATACACTTGGGACATTCAAAAATGAGTATGGCCTACAATGAGGGATTACAAAAACATTTATGTTCCACCAGTTTCACTGTAGAGATGCAGAAGCATGAAACATAGTTTTCTTCACGCCTATGCAGGACTTTTGAACACCATTGTATATATATATTATATATATATATATATATATATATATATATATATATATATATATATATATATATAATATTTTTGAACACCACTATATATATATATATATATATATATATATATATATATATATATATATATATATATATATATATATATATATATATATATATATATATATATATATATATATATTATATGTGATATGTGTCTCACTGATTATAGACTGTATCTATGTTTTTAGGAATATTTTAGCCGATGGATCCATGATTTGTCCATTTTGCAATCCTGCGCAAAAAAAAAAAAAATCGCCATACGGATGACACACGGATACATTTGTCCGTAAAAATCGCATCCTCGCATTGAATACGGAACAGTGTTTTGGGAAAATTACTGCGTATTACGGCCATAAAATACAGACCGTATTGTCTTACGCCTAGTGTGACGCCGGTCTAAGGCTGTAGAGACCACAAACACAGGAGCAAGACATGACCAAGGAAAATGAGTATATCTGCTATGGGAAGCTTAATAAATGTGGTGCCATGGAAAGTCTGGGGTAGGAGGAAGGCTACTAACCCTTAACTTTTTAAATACTCAAAAATAGGTGGTCTCCAGCTATAGTTGGATTACAAAAAAAAAAACCCACGTGTTGTTACAGAGTCAGGATATAATGTGGATATGATGCATTTCGTACATCTTACTCTGGGGAAGAAGCCATGACATAAATACAAGGAAGGGAGATGTCAGCATTCATTGATAAAATGTGCCATGTTAATGTATTGGTGTATGTGTCCTCCAGCAGACACTGAAATAAGTATTAGACCATTTTTCTATGTTACCAGATATACCTTTACTAAGGGATTTCAATAATGATATTAACACATATTTCCTAAGGAGGGGAGTGGAAGAGAACATAAGATCGCTAAACTTGGAATGTTTTTTATGCAACGTGTCCTGTCAGGCCTTTCCGGTGACCACAAGTATGTGATTTGCATGCCAATTAGACATGCGCAGCCTCACTCAATACAAGTGCATTGAGCGAGGCCAGACACTTCTTGTCGTAATGTTGCCAAAAGTATGCATGTTGCGTACTTGTGGTCACATGACCACTCGCTCCTGACTGCACACATGGTGAGGATACCCAAGGCTGTAGTCACACAGTGTGACTGCAAACTAGAACCCAACCCCTTTAATCCCAACTGAAAGAGAGGAACTAAACATATTATGGCAAGCAGCATGTAAAATGGTGAATGAGAGCGGTCGGGGTAGAGGGCATTCTAGTAGATAGTGCAAGCAAAAAAAAAACTTTAAAATTTCAACAAAACCACAAAATCTTGACATTCAACCAGATTGCAGCTTTGGATTTTACCAGAGCAGTGTGAGAAGTGAAAGGTGAGCTTTGATTGGTTGTTATGGGCAGGTAAGCCAGTTTTGCCATTAGTCGTTTCTTGACTATGTCCTCCATTGTGTGCACTTTTAACAAGTGAATCATAACGCGGATTTTACATGTAATGTTTTTCTTTTTGCCAGCACTGGAAGTATATAAATATGAAGAGAAGCTACTCCATCTTCGTTGTGTGAAGTAAGAATTGTAGTGATATCTTAAAAAAAAAAAAAAAAAAAAAAAAGTCCTTATTGACATCAGATATCAAGGTAAAAGTATTTGCTACGTGATCATCTAAGGTGGCATCATACATAGTGCGTACTGATCAAGTAGGATTCATGCCTGAAAAATCAACAGCAGTAACTGAGCCGATTTGTTCTCACCACTCAGGCAGTAGCAGTAACTGTGCCGATTCTTACTGTCCACTCAGGCAGTAGTAACTGTGCTGATTCTTACTGACCACTGAGGCAGTAGTAACTGTGCCGATTCTTACTGACCACTGAGGCAGTAGTAACTGTGCAGATTCTTACTGACCACTCAGGCAATAACTGTGCCGATTCTTACTGACCACTCAGGCAGTAGTAGGAACTGTGCCGATTCTTACTGACCACTCAGCCAGTAGCCGTATGTGCTGATTCTTACTGTCCACTCAGGCAGTAGTAGTAACTGTAAGACAAAAGAGCACAATGAGGTCAAAAATACTCTGTTGTAAAAAAATCACAGTAATGAGCAAGTGCTAGTCAAAAAATGGAAAAAAACGGTATTTAGTTGATACTTTTTTTTGCAAAAAAATGTATACTAAGCTGCTCCACCAATCGTCAAGGTATACCCATAATAGAGTAGTCCTAACTAATGTATATAATCCCTATCTGATGTATTTAAAAACCTGATCATCTGTATAGTACCTGTATAAGCAGGGTTCAGAGAGGGAATATCCACGTGGACCTGCTAGATGGAACAGCTTTAGTGCAAATGACCCACAAAGGAGTGGTGGACTCCCCAGTCTTGTAGAAACAAGAGAACAATTATAGAACCAGAAACACATGGGCTACTTGCACATTGAACAAGTCTGTAGGAACATGTTCACACCACCAAGAAACTTGAAGACACAAAAGAGCACAATGAGGTCAAAAATACTGTTGTAAAAAAAATCAGTTATGAGCAAGTGCTAGTCAAAAAATGGAAAAAAACGGTATTTAGTTGATAAGTTTTTTTGCAAAAAAATGTATACTAAGCTGCTTCACCAATCGTCAAGGTATACCCATAATAGAGCAGTCCTAACTAATGTATATAATCCCTGTATTTAAAAACCTGATCATCTGTATAGTACCTGTATAAGCAGGGTTCATAGAGGGAATATCCATGTGGACCTGCTAGATGGAACAGCTTTAGTGCAAATGACCCTCAAAGGAGTGGTGGACTCCCCAGTCTTGTAGAAACAAGAGAACAATTATAGAACCAGAAACACATGGGCTACTTGCACATTGAACAAGTCTGTAGGAACATGTTCCTTTGTGTCTTCCAAGTTTCTTGGTGGTGTGAACATGTTCCTACAGACTTGTTTAATGTGCAAGTAGCCCATGTGTTTCTAGTAGTAGTAACTGCCGATTCTTACTGACCACTCAAGCAGTAGTAGTAACTGTGCCGATTCTTACTGACCACTCAGGCAGTAGCAGTAACTGTGCCGATTCTTACTGACCACTCAGGCAGTAGCAGTAACTGTGCCGATTCTTACTGTCCACTCAGGCAGTAGTAGTAACTGTGCCGATTCTTACTGACCACTCAGGCAGTAGCCGTAACTTTGAGCCAATTCTTATTGACCACTCAGGCAGTAACTGTGCCGATTCTTACTGACCACTCAGGCAGTAGCAGTAACTGTGCCGATTCTTACTGTCCACTCAGGCAGTAGCCGTAACTTTGAGCCAATTCTTATTGACCACTCAGGCAGTAACTGTGCCGATTCTTACTGACCACTCAGGCAGTAGCAGTAACTGTGCCGATTCTTACTGTCCACTCAGGCAGTAGTAGTAACTGTGCCGATTCTTACTGACCACTCAGGCAGTAGTAGTAACTGTGCCGATTCTTACTGACCACTCAGGCAGTAGCCGTAACTTTGAGCCAATTCTTACTGACCACTCAGGCAGTAACTGTGCCGATTCTTACTGACCACTCAGGCAGTAGCAGTAACTGTGCCGATTTTTACTGACCACTCAGGTAGTAACAGTAACTGTGAGCCGATTCTTACTGACCACTCAGGCAGTAACTACCAATTCTTACTGACCACTCAGGCAGTAGTAGGAACTGTGCCGAATCTTACTGACCACTCAGGCAATAGCAGTAACTGTGCCGATTCTTACTGTCCACTCAGGCAGTAGCAGTAACTTTGAGCCGATTCTTACTGACCACTCAGGCAGTAGCGGTAACTGTGCCAATTATTACTGTCCACTCAGGCAGTTGTAGTAACTGTGCCGATTCTTACTGACCACTCAGGCAGTAGCAGTAACTTTAAGCCGATTCTTACTGACCACTCAGGCAGTAGCAGTAACTGTGCCAATTCTTACTGTCCACTCACAGTAGTAGTAACTCTGCCGATTCTTACTGACCACTCAGGCAGTAGCAGTAAGCTCCACACTAGAGCTTTATTGTCTCTAGATGCTGCTAAGGCATTCGATAGTGGAGTTATCTGTGGAATGTTGTGGAGAAGTTTGATTTTGGTCCAAACTTTATCCGGTGGGACAAGTTGCTATATTTAGCTCATACTGCAAAGATTTATGCATACAGGTTAACATCAGAAAGCGTTACATTGGTTATGGGAAAGTATCAGGGGTGTCTGCTTTCCCCCCATTGCCCTAGAATTCCTAGAATTAAACTAGAATAACTTAAGATACATTCGCTATGCACTAGTGTTGAGCATTCCGATACTGAAATATCGGGTATCGACCGATATTCGCGGTATCGGAGTTCCGATACTTTTAGAATATCGAATACCAGATTTGGAAGTTCCCATAATGCAATGAGCCAGTTTGATTTTATTTAGCCAATGAGGATCCTAAGAAGTGTGGGCACATCCTGTTAGGCATGTTAACTAATGGCATGGCTGTGATTGGCTGCTGAAATGATGTCATGATGCACTATGAAAGCCGCCGCCGCCATTTTGGGTTCACTCTGCTGTGAATTCAGTTAGGGACAAGACGCTGTTCTGAGGGACAGTTTGAGCTAGCGATTTGCTTTATTGTGCTTTACCCGGGCTACTTTATCAACCGCTGTGTGAGAAGCTTTCTTTTGCCTTGCAGCGCTGTTCACGGCTGTCTGCAAGGTCTGTGTGAGTGCAGCTCACGCTGTAGTGTGTTCTGCAGCCACCTCCGGTTGTAGTCCGCTCAGCTTGCATCACTGCCTCATACATTGTCCTTTTTTGCATTAGTGCTACTCATTTTTCCTGATTTCTCCTATAAGGCTACTTTCACACTAGCGTCGTTTTGAATACGTCGCAACGCGTCGTTTAGGAGAAAAAACGCATCCTGCAAAGTTGTCTGCAGGATGCGTTTTTTCCCCATAGACTAACATTAGCGACGCATTGCGACATGTAACTTTTTTTGCGCTTCGTGTCGGCCATTTTCGACCGCGCATGCGTGGTCGAAACTCCGCCCCCTCCTCCCCGGACCTTACAATGGGGCAGCAGAAGCGTCGTAAGACTGCTTCCGCTGCCCACGTCGGGCATTATTTTCACAACACGCGTCGGACTGACGCATAGCGACGGCCCCGTGCCGACGCTAGTGTGAAAGCAGCCTTAGTGTGGTTCCATCCATATCCAGCTAGATTGCTTGAAAACACTATATAGGAGTAGATAGAGGAGCCTTTCTGCAGCCTTGCAGCGCTAGTGCAGTTCTCCGCACTGTTCACGGCTGTCTGCGAGGTCTCTGTGTGAGTGCAGCTCACGCTGTAGTGTGTTCTGCAGCCACCTCCGGTTGTAGTCCGCTCAGCGTGCGTCATGGCCTCATACATTGTCATTTTTTGCATTAATGCTGCTCATTTTTCCTGATTTCTCCTATTAGTGTGGTTCCATCCATATCAAGCTAGATTGCTTGCAAAAAACTCTATAGGAGTAGATAGAGGAGCCTTTCTGCAGCCTTGTACCCTGCAGCCCCAGCCAGATTAGTATTAGCCTATTTTTTGGAGCCTCATCTATTGCATTGTAGGTTACCTTCCTACATTGTAATAGCTACAAAAAGTTTGTGATACTATCGGTTTTACATCTTTGGGCACATCCAGTATCTTTTTGTGAAAAAAAAAAATTAATAAAGTTCACCAAATACTCCACTTTACAGTTGTATAGGCCACATTAGGTCATATTAAAGTCTAGTCCACACTTAATAAAATTAGTGTTTCTTATACCTGTTAGCAGCTGTTCAGGAATAAGTACACTAAGCTCTTAGTACTTTTCTGCCTATCTTTATCAGTCTACCAAGATGAAGAAGGCAGGGAGTAAGGCACATGGTCGTGGAGTTTCTGCAGGGAGGACGTGGGGATTCTGTGCCTGCTGCGGGCACCAGTGACTCAGCATCCCCCAGTTTTACCAGGGAAGTCCTTTATGCGCAGCTTTGTAGGAGCTCGCCATACCCCACTGCTGCGGGAGGAACAAATTGAAGCAGTTGTCGGATGGATGGCAGCTAACGCATCGACTTTAATTAGTTCCAGATCCTCTCAGGTCCAGAGCACTGAAGAGTATCCATCTGTCTCTTCACCACCTGCCAAATTGCCCAGGCAGTCAGAGAGCCCTGGACAGGAGCCATCTCTACTTCTGTTCTCTGAATCTCTTGGCTTGGAATGAGGGGGCCAGCCAAGCAGCATTCTAGAATTTGAATAGGTAGTATGCAGTGATGCACAACAGCTTTGTCTCTCTGAATCTGAAGAGGCGGGTGGGCTAGTGCCTATGGTCAGCACACCTCAGTACGCATACGATGATGAGACTCAGGTGCCACTTTCTGGTGTGTACTGTGCTGTCGAGACTACCCAGGAGCAGTTGTTTGAAGAGGGTAGTGTAGATGATGAGGTCCTTGACCCATCATGGCGTGAGGTACAGGAATGTGGTGGGAGCAGCTCTGAGGAAGAGATTCCCCTGAACGGCCCAAAAAGGAGGGAGGGGGCAGAGTTGGTTGCCTGTAGCCTCCACTTCGGCACCCATTAGGAGCATGCATCTTCCAAAACCCAAAACGGGCGATCCCAAGACTTGCAGTGCCTGGTCCTTTTTTAACAGTTGCAGATGACATTTGCTTTGTCAAATGCAAGCTCTGTAATCAGAAAGTGAAAAGAGGGAAAACATGTGCGGACCAAGTACATGGTGGAGTTACAAAGACACACTGAAGACCTAGGCCACCTACCACCTCTTCAGCTTGTGTTGTAGCCTCTTCCTCCAGCTCACACACAGCTGGTTCGGCGTCCTCACAGGATCGCCATGGAAGAACCTGTGGCACTGTTGTACAGAGACACAGTGTCTTTCCACCCACAGCACCACATTCCCTGTGATCCTCACACTCCCAGGCCAGTCTACAGCCATCAGTAGCACAGGCATGGGAGAAAAGGCGCCCATACTCGGCAAACCACCCCCGAGCACAGGCTCTGAATGCTGGCATTGCAAAACTACTGTCCCTTGAAATGCTCTCATTCAGGCTGGTGGAGGCTGACACCTTCCGTAACTTCATGGCATTGGCAGTCCGACAATACGTGCCCAGCCGCTTTTATTTCAGCAGGCAACCCATCCCTGCCCTGCAAAAGCATGTGGAGGGAAAAATTAAACATGCGCTACTAAATGCCGTCAGTAACCCAAAAAACGGGGCAAACCGTGTACGAGCTCAGCCATACAAAAACTACAGGAACCCAAAAGAAAACGGACAATAGAGCTAATAAAATACACAAGAAATTTATTAGAAGGTATTCTAAAAATATATATACTGTTACAAAACAATAATTGTTACATTTTAAGTCTTTATTGCGTCTTAAAATGTAACTATTACCTTGTTATTATTGTTTTGTAACAGTATATATATTTTTAGAATATCTTCTAATAAATTTCTTGTGTATTTTATTAGCTCTATTGTCCGTTCTTCTAAATGCCGGCAGTAGCAAGGTCCACCTGACCACCAATGAATGGACCAGTAACCATGGACAGGGACGATACCTTTCCCTCACTGCCCATTGGGTAAATGTTGTAGAGCCGGGTACAGATCTTGAGTTGCGCTGTACGTGTTCTGCCAACTCCAAGGATTGCACAAATTCAGTCTGTACACATTGACTCCTCATACTCCAGTTCCTCAGAATCAGCGCTGCAGGAACTGTCACAGTCTGCCTCCACATGGACCCGTGAACGTTTACCTGTTACGACTGATATGAGCACAGCCGTGGCCAAACGTCAACAGGCCTTATTGAAATTTATTTCTTTAGGGAATCGAAGCTACACAGCGCAGGAGCTCTGGAATGCCATCAAGCAGCAGAGCGATGTGTGGTTTGTGTCAGGGAAGCTCCAGCCAGGCATGGTAGTGTGTGACAATGGCCGAAATCTGGTGGCAGCTCTGGGCCTAGGCAACCTCACTCACATCCCATGTCTGGCACATGTGCTCAACTTGGTCGTGCAGAGTTTTTTGAGCGACTATCCGGATCTTGATGCACTGCTGCACAAGGTCCGCCTAGAGTGTGCTGACTTGCGGCGTTCCAGCATGGCAAGATCGCGTTGCACCTCTGCAGCGCCGATTCTGCTTTCCGGAACATCGCATCATATGTGACCTACCCACCAGGTGGAATTCAACGTTACATATGTTGGGCAGTTGTGTGAGCAGCAGGCAGCAGTAAGGGCTTGTTCACACGATCCTTTTTTCGCTGCGGATTTTTCAGGTCCTGATTTGTGAAAACCGCAGTGCAAAACCTGCGGTGGTTTTCACTGCGGTTTTCAGTCCTTTTTCTACTGCGGATTCCACTGCGGGTTTCCAGCTGCATTTTCCTATTGGTATATAACCAAAAATCCAATCGTGGACTAGCCACCTCAGAAAACAATTGTTTATACAAAAACACCACACCAATTGTAGGTGAATAAGAGGCATAGGCAAATGCATAAAATTTACATATATACTTTATTTAAACATATATAAAACAAGACTAGGAGACTCATAAAATACCAATGGCAGACGGAGCAAGAAAATTGTATTAGCACTGTTGCAGAAAACCTGTACCATATTACTGCTGGTCGCAATACATATTCAAAAACTGCATTATGACTCATACAAGGGTCTATGAAAGCAGAATATATTGCTAGGCAGAAACTTCTTCACCATACATATATATATGTATATATATATACATATATAGGACACCAATAGGAGGATCGCCTTATTTATTGCCTGCATTTAAATACTATGTGTATGGCAAGATATGATTGAGGCATGAATTGCATTTCAGTATGGTGAAGAAGTTTCTGCCTAGCAATATATTCTGCTTTCATAGACCCTTGTATGAGTCATAATGCAGTTTTTGAATATGTATTGCGACCAGCAGTAATATGGTACAGGTTTTCTGCAACAGTGCCAATACAATTTTCTTGCTCCGTCTGCCATTGGTATTTTATGAGTCTCCTAGTCTTGTTTTATATATGTTTAAATAAAGTATATATGTAAATTTTATGCATTTGCCTATGCCTCTTATTCACCTACAATTGGTGTGGTGTTTTTGTATAAACAATTATTTTCCTATTGGTGCAGGTGGAAACCCGCTGCGGAATCCGCAGAAAGAATTGACATGGTACTTATTTTTTCCGCTGAAAATCCGCGCTGATTTTCACGCCGAAAAAAGGATAGTGGGCACAGCGGATTTCGTTTTCCATAGGGTAACATTGTACTGTACCCTGCATGGAAAACGTCTGCGGATCCGCAGCGAAAAAAGGATCGTGTGAACATAGCCTAATGGAGTACCAGCTGCATCAGGCACAAACAAGTCGCACTGCGCGCCGTTCACACTTCACCACCGAGTGGGCATCTATGAAGGACATCTGCCACGTTTTGCGTGCCTTCGATGACTCCACGCGGATGGCGAGTGCAGATGATGCACTAGTCAGCATGACTATCCCCCTTATCTGCCTGCTTGAAAAAACACTCCAAGCACTAAGGGAGGAGGTTTTGGAAGAGGTGGAGGATGAGGAGTCACAAATGCCATCTGTTTCTGGACAGTCTGCGCAATGTGGTTCCTCACAAAGGCCTAGGCAGGGGACACTTTGTGAGGAGGATGAGGAGTCAATGGAGGAGGAAGACATCTGTCCAGAGGAGGGAGGTACACAATGTTCTAGTCAGTATGTAGAGCGAGGGTGGGGTGATGCAGAGCAGGCAGAGATGACGCCTCAAGCAGGGGACAGCATTTCTTGACCATTTGGCAGTCTGCAGCACATGGTTGATTTTATGCTGCAGTGCCTGAGAAACGACCGCCGCATCGCCCACATTCTCAACACGGCTGATTATTATTGGGTGTCCACCCTCCTAGATCCTCGCTACCGGGGCAACTTACAAAGCCTCATAACACTGTTGAACCGGGAGCGTAAAATGCGGGAGTACCAAGACACACTGGTGCATTCCATCATGTTCTCCATTCCACCCGAGAGCAGTGTTGTTAGTGCTTTACAAAGCAGCTCAGTGCGTTGAGGCAGTGGAGGAAGCTCTGCACAAAGAGGGAGCAGAAGCAGCGTCTCAGCACAAGGCAAGACCAGTATGGCCCAAATGTGGCAAAATTTTGTGTCCCCGCCACAAAAGTCTGCACCATCACAGACTGCTCCAGACAGCAAGAAGCAACGTTTCCGTCAGATGGTGAGACTACATGTCTTGCCCTCTCAGTGTTCTCCCAGATGGCTCTTCCCCCTTCAAGTTTTGGGTCTCTAAGCTGGATACATGGCCAGAGCTTAGCAAGTATGCATTGGAGGTGCTGGCTTGCCCTGCTGCTAATGTATTATCGGAACGCATCTTTAGTGCCGCAGGTGGTGTACTAACAGACCGTTGCATGCGACTATCCTCCGATGACGGGCTTACTTTTCTGAAAATGAACAAGGCCTGGATCTCGCAGGAATTTGGCAGTCCTCTTCCAGATTAAATAATTCGTTGCCAACAGTATCCAGGTCTCCTGTTGTGTTCATGCTTCTACCACCTGAACTGTAATCCCTGGGCCCCAACACCGCCAGTTGCTGCTCTGAAGTGCCGTCTGCACAGTCAACACATGGTCCAGTGTTATTGGGGTTCAGTAACGTCAGCTGATCCCCTGCTGTGTGTCCGGTAATTTCTCCTGCTCTGTCCACATTCATACTACTACTGATTTGCTCCAATTAGGCCTCTGGCTACACTCTGTTTCTAGTATTTACCCTGGGCTCCAACACCGCCAGCTGTTTCCCAGCAGAGTCTTTGGCACGGGTACTCCCTCCTGCCCAGCCTGGTTCTAGCACGCCAGCTGTTTCCGGATAGTGTCGTCACTTTGCCTCCAATACATTGTCCGGTCGGGTTAGCCGACTCTATGTTGCCTGCAGTTTAGGTGCTTCCTATGTGGGCTGCGGGATCTGGCAATGAAGGCTGGTTCCATAGTGCCAATAGGACAAACACCCTCTGTAGGACTGTGGGTTTCGGTAACTCCGGCCGGCTCGCGGCCTTGCAACTTTTTTTTTCATGTGTACCTTCTGCTGCCTATCTGAGTTCCAGTACCATTAGCTGGTTTTTTGGAAGTCAATCTTGAATATGTCCCCCTGGGTTCCAGGAACATCAGCTGGTTCCAGGCAGTGCCTTTGGCTTAGGTGCCTCTTTCTCGGTATCCGAGTTCCACCAACGTCTGCTGTCCTTGGTAGTGCTTTCTGGCACAGTTACCTCCTGCTTAGTAACCGGGTTCCAGTACCATCAGCTGGTCCTCGGTAGTTCCATTGGCTCTTGTACCTTCTGCTACCCATCCAGGTTCCAGTACCATCAGCTGGTTCTCAGCAGTTCCTCAGCCTTCTTGTACCTTCTGCTACATTTCCAAGTTCAAGTTTTTTAAATGGTTTTTGGTAATCACTCTGGATCTCGAAGACGACGACTCCGAAGACCACCCCAAAGAAGACAAGAACAAGAGGACAAAGAACAAGAAGACAACCACCAAGATACAGAAGAACAAGAGACAGAAGACCAAGAAGCAGAAGAACAAGAAGTTGCAGAACAAAAAGCAGAAGAACATTAAGCATAAGGCTAAAAATCAGAGCAAAAGATATTATCTAAATTATAAGCAGAAGAAGACTAAGCATTGTATGGGGTGAGTCCGTTCCTCCTCGTGGTGCCCCATGGAAAATACCTGCTGCTGCAGGCCAAATTCTGTTGTAAATCTTTTCTGACAGGCAGAACGGAAGGTGTAATCTTCAAACTTTTATAGATAACAACTAACAGGAATGCCTGTCACAAAAAAAGAATATGATGAAGAAGAAGATGAAGTAGAATATGAAGAATAATAGTTGAGTAAGAAGAATATGAAGAACGTTAAAAAAAAAAAAAAAAAAAAAGAATAGGAAGAAGGTGAAGAAGATGATGAATAAGGTGAAGAAGTTGATGAATAAGGTGAAGAAGTTGATGAAAAAGATGCTGATGCTGAAGGGGAAAGTGTGGGAGAAGTAAAAAAGAAGGTGAAGAGCATGGAAGTAGTGAAACATAAATATCTGACAAAATATAAAAAAGCTTAACACAGTCAATATCTTTGTAACTCCGAACATCTTAAAAAAAAAAAAAAATAATAATTCCTGCTATTCCATTTCATTGAGCTAAACCTCTATGCCTTTAATGTCTCCTCCACCTCCCCCAATACATTCTTCTTAGTGGTTTTCCTTCATGTAGAATTAACCTACAAGGAAAGAAAGGGTTTATTTTCATTCCGATATTTGTGTCCCATTGACTTGCATTGGTTTCCGGTATCGGAATCGGCGATATCCGTTATTTTTTGGGTATCGATCCGATATTTCCCGATATTGGAAGGTATCGCTCAACACTACTATGCACAAATCCTCTGAAACAGATATAGTTATAGAATCATTATGCACAGTAAGTGGGGCTTAGCTTCATCTAAATCTGGGACTTTCCAACTGTTGACAAACTACAACTCCTAGCATGCCACTAAGTCAGTTGTCTGCTAGGATCTGCTTAGTTATTTTACAACCCATCCTGACAAATCTACTTTTATTTTATCCAGTAGGCAATAGTCATTATAAATACAGCGCTGTACTCTATTACAGATATAACCTTTTTACCTACTCCACACGATTTTCCATGACAAAAAAAAAGCAAAAAGTCGTCATTTGAGACATTTTTATTTACAAAAAAACAAATGGTATCAATCATGGATTTGGTGTGGGAACAAAGCTGCACTCTCAAAGCAACAAGGAGACTGCACTGGCAATAGGATTGCTACAATGTGTCATTTGTGAGCAGAGGAAAAACAAAAAACTTGACAGGAAGAAAAAAAGAAATCTTGCAAGGAAGCCCTTCACTAGTACGGATGTAACCACTCTAGTGAGAAGAACCTACCTTAAATAAAAAAAAAAAAAAAAAATAGGGTGGGGGCTCTGGAAACCCATCATCACCTGAGATTTTGGTGAATGCAGCATCTCTATGGGAGTATCGCTCCGTAAAAATAACGTGACCAAGCTAAATAGTGGGCAGCTTGGTATAGCAGGGAGATGGGTGAAAAATGGGCAAAATGTACATAATGAACTATGAAAATAGACACAGATAAATAACAGCTGAAGGAGGGGAACATATGTGCTCATATTCAGGATTGGGTACCTACCTGGAGAAAAAAAAAAAAATTAACAGGAAAAAAAAAGTTTTTTGTACAAAACCAACAAATTACTGAATGTCTCACAGATGGGAACAGATACATGGAGGTAAAGAGATGTTTTAACACGAAGCAGAAAACCAACTACCCTTATCCATGGCCATTTCCCCCCATCATAGGCCTCCATACACAAAAAAAACTGGAAAATCGTGGTCCTAAAATCATGTGAACGGTATGGAAATTGAAGGAGGTATGAGATTAAAGGTTTTTCCTCAAATTCGATTTCTTGCCGTTGACAAAACAAATCTGAACATATTCAGTTTAAAAAATAAAAGTATCTCGCAAAACAGAACTAGAATAAAAAAAAAATAAGTGAAGCAATGAACGAATCATTTTCGAGCAGGGGGCGGAGGAGGTGGGGGAGGGGGTGGGTACTGATAAGTAGCTGCTTGATTCATATAGTTCAATAACGGAGTACTGGGCGGGGCGAACTGCTGGGACATCAGCGGCTGTGGTGTTTGGCCATATGCTGCCGCACCATAGCTGCCAACTGCCCCTGCTGTAAACGCGCCCTGCCCGTAGCCGTACTGGCTGGGCTGAAAGTTGGAACTCTGGCCTCCGTAACCATAAGTCAGACGACCCTGGTCTCTTCCAGTTCCATTGCTTGTCATTCCATCACGATTATTTCGGCCGTCGCGTCTGCCACCATCTTTGCCACGCATTCTCCGGTCACATTCGTCTTGGTACATCATGTTTGGGTTATTGTTGGTTTGAATACTACGGTACCTAGATCGGCCTCCTAAAAACAACAAGGCAGTTAGAATATTTAATTTCTTTGCTTTTAAAAGTGAAAGGAATTTGTCACTAGGTTTTTGCTACTCATCTGAGAGCAGCACATTGTCAGGGCACAGACCCCCGACTCCAGTCATATATCGCTTACTGGACTTTCTGCTTTTATTTTAATCAAATCTGTTTTAAGTGTTGCAGATCTAGCAGTGCTCTGAACGCTGAGCTCTGTATAACCCCGCCATCACCACTGACTGGCAGCTTTCTACCCATATACTGTGCACACAAACCTGCCAATCAGTGGAGGACAGGGTCACACAGAGCTCATGAATATGGAGGACTACTACTAGTCCTCTAGTGATAAATCTTCTGATAAAACAGTGATTTTATCAGAACTACATTATGCAGTCCAGTAAGTGACATCGCTGGAATCAAGGTCCCTGCCTCTACATTATGCTGCTCTCCGATTAGGTGGCAGATTCCCTTTGAAGGGAATCTGGCACCAGGTTTTTGTTACAGAGCACCATAATGTAGGAGCAAAGACCCCAATTACAACAATGTATCACTTACTGGACTGTTTTTTGCTGTTTCAAGACAATCAGTGTTTGATCAGCAGGGAATCAGTACAGGAGAACTTCCCTCGTGAACCCTAGACAAACCATACCCCAGCGCTGGTTAGCAGCTCTCCTCACTATACAATGTACACAGAAAGCTGTGGTGTGGTCGCGGTTATACACAGCTCAACAACCAGGCTTTGCTAGAACCGAAGCAGAGACAACTGATTATCATGACTGCTGCACCCAGTATACTAAGTGATACATCAAGGGAATCGGGGGGCTGCAACCAGATTACATAGCAAAAACCTGTGGACAGAATACTTTTAGCCTTTTTCAATCATTATGCATTACAAGAGCTCTGTAGAACGGGTCTACTTTATCAGTACAAGAAAGGCTCACCTCCTCCACCACCACCACGTCCATGATCCACCAGCTGCATGAGTTTAGGATTGATAGTCTGATTAGCTTCCTGCAGCACCTTGACCAGCTCACGAGCTTGTTTAAGGTTTCCCGGGGTGAAGAAAGTGTACGCTGTGCCTTTATTTGTGCTGCGGGCCGTGCGTCCAATACGGTGCACATAATCCTCGGAGCTATTTGGGTAATCATAGTTAATGACGAACTTGACATCTTCCACGTCTGTTCAGCGATTAGGACAATTGATGTGTTGAGGAAAGTAATACAATTGAGGAAAGGAACAAGAAAAAAAAATACAAAATTAGGGAATTTAGGCAAGAACTTAAAAAAAAAACAAAAAAAACCCCCACACATACAATAAAGGGGGCAAAATAAAAAGATGTAGGGAAAGGGGAAAATAAATTACCAACAAATCAACAATCGGATCCCTCCACTACAACTATTCTAAGAAATGCTATGAATTTTAGGACTAGCCCCTTCTGATCAAACACCTACATGTCTAATGAGTAAACCTTATGATCGGTACTATGATTTTGACAAACGTCTACTTTAATAACAAGGGATGCTAACTATTTTCTAATAGAAAGCCATATACATTTACAAACATTAAATGTGTGAATCCACACCTGCAGAATTAAGGTTTATGCAAAGTGTTAAAATACATAATCCCGTGTATGACCAATCTTCTACACCTTTCATTAACGTCTATGCTCACACTAAATCCCTTTGAGAAATAAATAATTTAAATGCACACATTTTCACAATCATTTGGTTCCTTATTATGAAGCTGAAGTCGAGCTACTCCATGGGATTCATCCTCGGGTGAGCTTATGTCCGGACCGATGCACACTCCCTCAGTGAGGTGGGGAACCAGCTGTTGCTAATCCCATCCGTTTGGCATTTAGCGGTCCTACCGCCTTCATCCATGGACACAGGGCCACCGAAGCAGGGAGCATGCATCAATGGTCCAGGCGCAGCAAGAGGTCCCAACGCGTGCTCTGGCTTGGCTAGATGCTTCTGTGGGAGAACCACTAGCTCCAGCTCCAACTCCAGCGAGCCTGTTAATATGCGAAGAGAGAACCCATCCTCCACCACTCATCTGCTGTGAGAACCCATCCGCCACCACCACTCATCAGCTGTGGACAGTTAACACACACCTGTGAAGTGGGAGCTCCACAGTGTAGTGCGCCCACCCCACTACAGGAGAAATAACATGGTGGCCTTGTATAGGTCTGTTTCTTATTACAGGAAGATTATTTATGAATGCTGCAGGCCATTTTAGCTTTATGGAGAAATGATGTTAAAAAAAAAAAAAAAAAAAAAAAAAAAAAAAAGTGGTTAGCTTGCAGAAATTTTGGGCTTCTTCAGGGTGGGAAGATGTAAGTAGGGAAAAAGTTGATCTAAGTGGCATTATTTTCTTTTAAGGCCACCAAGATAATAGACAACGAAACATACCTTGCAGCATTCTAGCTCATTTTAAAGATAGAGAGGAGGGCTAATACATTTGGAAATGGAGGAAGTCACAGGAGTCTGTAGAAAAAAAAAAACAGCAGAAGGGGCTATTCTTCTGCTCGAAAGCCAAGTGACTTCCCAAGTCTTCCTTGGCTTGGAACTTTCCCACAGTTGCTCAGCAGATAGCATAGTGGGAAGCACCAGGTGATCTCCCTTCTAGAAAGGTGGTCCTTCTATTGAATATGGCATCATACCAGCAGCCATAAGGAAAAGGGGGTGTACACCCATCTCAGCTGTCAGGGTGGAAAGCACACATTTTTGCACCCCGATGTAGAGTGGGAAAGTTAGGGGGGTGGAGATGCAGACCCAAAAACTGCCTCTTCAGTACAAGACCTTTGCGAGGGAAGAGTGTAAGAAGCCAGTGCCCTTTTAGCGGGGCAGCTTCCAGTGTTCATCTCCCCTCTATTTTCGACAGGCAGCTGGCCCTGTACTGAGAGTGATCTGCAGCCTCTGTCAAAAACAAACAAAAAAAAGATAAGATTTAATATTACAAAACTACTTTAAAAAGTTATATTTATACCTTATATATAAAATCCCTACAGTGAGCAGAATGATTTCATTACCAATAATAAAACTTACCTGTCACCTAAGGCAAAATGTCAAGCACAGCAGCTAGCCATGCATCGAGGTATCAAATAGTAATAAAAAGAAGGCAACATAACTAATAGTGAAGGCCCTAGGGTTCCTACACAGTACCTCTGGTACATCACATTATCACACACTAGTGAACCACCTTTCCATTGGGGAGAAGGAGACCAAGAAGTTTTCGGAACATGATCATGTTTTGTCATTTAGCCAATGGTGAACTTCCGCCAGGAGCAAACTCTCCAATCCTCAGTAATACATATAGAACATGCTAAAATCAGGCTCATCCTTCCATCAAGTAGGAAAATAATGGAATAAAACTAAAGAGTAGGAAGTCTGTAAGTAACAAGAAACAGACTCATTTAGGTTTTGATTTTCTGTTAAGAGTATGGATGGGGCACTGACCAGGAAGGAAAGAAAAAAAAAATTATGGGAAGATAATATACTTCCCGCATTGTAGAAAAAGGCTAAGAAATCAATAAAACTAATATTCAAGTATAATTAATAGGCGATCCTAATTGCTCCCTAAAGATAATGGAAATGATGAAGACTGATATTATGTCAGTTTTTATTATGTGGCTATAAAGGAAGCTTCATCTTGTCTATAGCTTTATCTGTTGGGAACGTATCGGCTGCATTCACCCTGTAATGTTACAAACCTAGACCTCGCGAGGCCACATCTGTAGCGATCAGAATCGGTGCTTTGCCACTGCGAAATTCTGTAAATGTAAGAAGCAAACAGTCACAAGTGTTTCTACCTTAGTAATTCCATTCGTTTGCTTCATAGATGCACAGCTAAGCAATTTTCTAAATAGTCTTCGTTAATTTTTGGCAGTCATAAAAAAATAAATAAATAAAAAAAAAATCCATTCAAAGCTTATGTCTCTGCTCTCCTTCCCTCTCCCATCACAAGTCCTGATATTTCCAGTAATGGAACAACCAGTACAGTTGCTATCCGTGTGCCATCTGGGTGCACCGTCCCTGCACACTACTGGAATAGAAACGAGATGTTTAGACCTTAGATATGGGGAAGATGTATCTCCAGGAAATCTAACGCTCATCAGAGCCGCCAAGTATTGCTGCGAGTCCCAGCGAGGCTGATGAGCGTTGTAGTCTCTACCTGGCGCCTTTGACCAGCAGGAACTTTACTGCTATTTACACTCGCTGGAGCCAGATTTGGGGAACAGACTATGACAGAGCTTTGTGGGAACATTTTTACAAATAAATTGGCGAACGAGGGACTGACTCGTGTTTCTTTCTGTCTTTATGTTTTTCATGTCTTTATGTTTTTCAGGTCTCCATTTCTGGACTACATCGGATTCGTTGGATTACGGCTGACCTGCATGGGATTTTTTTTTTTTTTTATAAATTGTTGAACAAGGAATAGTTTGAGGAAGTCTTTATTTGAATAAAGTGTTTTTTAATTTTTTGATTACTGGGTTAGTAACAGGGGTGTCTGATAAGACACCTCTCCATTACTTACCACAGGGTTTGATGGCGGCTGTTATTTTTGACAAATCACAGCTGTCTTGAAGTCCAACTACCATTACCTCAATTGCCACCGCACCAGGGCAAGCGGGAAGAGCTGGACAAAGTGTCAGAATTGGCTCATCTAAAAATATCAGCCCACCAGCTGTAGGATGGATATTATTAGGCTGGGAAAGGCCCCATAACCATGGACCTTCCCAGCCTGATAAATCCACAGCTCTCTTTTTTACCTTTGTTGGTTATTTATAAAAAACAAATCGACGTAAATTCAGTACTTGTACAGTAAACTACACGCACAACACTAATTATATATCTCACAGATATCTTTCCATCTATAACCATATGCACCTATTATCTTTGTACATCTTTAAAAGGGGTATCCGACACTTTACAAAAAATGTACCTGAGCACAAACAGGCAGGCAATTGCATCTTACCCGTCTGTTGTGCAAAAGGCACCATTCTTTCTTTAGAGAGAAGTCACAGACGCTCCTGCCGGGGATTCAGAAGCCTTCACATTTACAGAAAGGAGGCTTCTTTTCTGCTCTGCTAGCAAGGCAGGAATTCTGGCGTCATTCTGACCAACAGCCGGATCCCGCTGCCTAACTGGGGGAGCAGGCTGTCAGTCAGAATGACGCCAGAAGGCCCGCCCTGCCGGCAGAGGCAGCTGGATCCCAGGCAGGAGCCTATAACACTGGGAGAGACACTCCCTCAAGAGAAAAATCTGAAGCTTGGATCAAACTTCAAAGTACGTATCAAGGGCCTGCAAATGAACGAAGGACTAAAAATTGCAGACTGAAACTTAGTGCAATTTTAATTACTAAAAGATAACCACTGATATGTAAAAAGCATTTAACTCTATATTGGTTGAAATATAGGGGATTTGACGCTTTTTATATTTATCCATAAACACATTTAAATACAGTATTTTAGACCCATTTGGATTAAAAAAAAAAAAAAAAAAGTACTGAAGACCCCGATTAAAAAGAATCAAGTTTTGCCACTGAAACTTGCCTAATTCTGATCACCTCCAGCCACTACAAAGAATTTCTTATTCAATCGTCCTTCTATAATTTATTAGAATTCTACTGAAAAGTCAGAAATAACCATGTTTTGGGCTAGTTTGGTGTCTAACAGTATAATGGTGCGTATGACTCCTTGACTACTATTTGTCAGAATTGCTTTAAGAAAATAGGTTACTTTGTGATGGTTAACTTACCATTCAAGACCCAGTCTCGTTCCTGTTGACTCTTGTCCCCATGAATACACATAGCGGGCCACCTATAAAGTATATGCAAGAAGTGAAACACTTTATGGGCAAAGCGGAACAATAAACCAAACAGTAGAAGAATGTTTTGTGGCTTACCCATCACGCCTCATTCTGCGGGTGAGTTCATCACAGCGACGTTTGGTTTCTACAAATATAATAGTTTTGTTTTCTTTTTCTGCCATGATTTCTTCCATCAGTTGAATAAGTCTGCAAAAAAATGCATAAACAACAACAGGTCCTCAAAACATAAAAAATATTAAAGAGTAAAAAAAAAAAAAAAACACACTGCACACTTACTTGTGATCCTTCTCATTCTCCATGCAAACATCAACGATCTGGAGGATATTATGATTGGCCGAGAGCTCCAAATTTCCTACATTGATCTGCACATAATCTCTCAAGAAGTCCTCAGCTAGTTGTCGCACCTCTTTTGGCCACGTGGCGCTCCACATTAGCGTTTGCCTGTCGGGCTAGTCAAAATAAACAGTTTCAGGATTTTGGGGCAAATCATCTACAAAAGCCAATAATAGAGTCTAATAAAGGAGGTAGAAATGTAAAATTATAAGGAAAAACAAAAACATAATATATACATATAAGTACCCTGATCTGGTCCACGATCTTGCGTATCTGTGGCTCAAAACCCATGTCAAGCATTCTGTCGGCTTCATCCAGCACAAGGTAGGTACACCGCCGCAAATTCGTTTTCCCAGCCTCCAGAAAGTCAATGAGTCTACCTGGGGTGGCAATGCAAATCTCCACACCTTGACATAAGACAAAAATGCAATTAGTTCAAGTATTGCAATAACCTCTCAGGTATAAGTAGTGGAAAATTAAAGTTACCGGAAAAGTTGTAAAATACTAAAACCACTAAAAATTGGTGTTAATCTTAATGCGACCATTATCTGAAATACAGGACACAGCCCAGAGTGGCAGTGCAGGAACGATGGCTGTCTCCAGGTTGCTTTAAAAGTGAATTTGTCATGAGACTCCTGATGCCCAAATGCTGGGTAGCATTAATCTGAGCCCGACTACATAATAGCAGCCTTGTATTTCTTGGGCTGGTGTCACACTGCTGTATTTCTCGTGCGATAATCGCATCGCACGGACTGGCCGGCACCTCTCCTGACCCGAGCATGACGGATTACTATGCAGCTGTCAAGCTCAGGTAAGGAGAGCCGTCAGCCAGTATAAGTTTTACGATGCGATTTTTGCAGGAGAAATACGGCAGTGTGACTCCAGCCTTACTCTGAGACACTGCAGTGTTTCAGAATAAACAGATTAAACAGCCATCCAGCGACTATAGGGAGCCATGAATAGTCCGACGACGTCCCCGGCAGGCTTCTCCCCAAACAGCTCCAGTTGCTTGGTAGGCCTCTCCTTACATAGACACATCGGAGACACCCGTCATTCGACCGTGGTGAGGAGAAGCCGGCCAGGGACCATATTAGACTAGTCAGGTTTCTCCCTATTGTCACCGGACAAATTTTCAAAGTAAAACATACATCACACAGCCAGGCTAATTTATGTTGCCAGTGGTTCAAGCAGCATGAATCTAATGAAAGGTTCCCTTTAATACCATTTTCCTACTACACTTTTATTATTACCTCTCTCAAGATCACGTATCTGTGGACCCTTAGGAGCGCCACCATAAATGCAGGTACTCTTCAGCCGAGATGATTTTCCATATTCATCTGCTACTTGCTGTACTTGCTGAGCCAATTCTCTGGTTGGTGCAAGGACCAAACACTGCAACACACAACGCATAGACAATGCTTAAAATAGATTTAACATTTTTTTATTAACATTTACAAATATCGTAAAGGAGCTTTTTACGTACGATTGGCCCATCCCCTCGCTCCAGATAAGGCTGATGGTTGATGTGCACCATGGCTGGCAGCAGATACTTTAGAAAAAGAAAATCAAAATAAAGAGTTAAGAAATCAGACTATAAAAGCCAGATAGATATTGGTATTTTCTCCGAATTACATAACCGCATAACTTTCCCTAAAACAGACACCCCCATTTTACTTTATTTTTTAAAGTTATTTTTAATAATAATTTTTTATTTATATAGCGCCAACACATTCCGCAACCCTTTACAATTAAGCGGGAACATGTACAGACAATAAATTCAATACAAGTTAAGAGAATTTAAACAGTGACATTAGGAGTGAGGTCCCTGCTCGCAAGCTTACAATCTACAAGGAAATGGGGGGACACAATAGGTGAAAAGTGCTTGTTATTTCAGGTCTGGCAATTATAATAAATAGGGATTTTCATATAAAGCTGCATGGTCCGGTCATCAGCCCGTGTGTTTAAGTGCAATAGTCAAGTATCAAGTGCAGTTATCGCGTGCATGGAGGGTGTGGCGACAGATGAATAGTAAGGTGCAGATTCAGAATAATATTTGGAAGGAGGGAACAGGGTAAAGTTAGTTTACTGAGTAGTTGATGTGGTAGGCTTGTTTGAAGAGATGGGTTTTTTAATGAAAATGTCAGAACATTTCTACTCTGAGTGCAAGCATGTCTTTAGAGGGATTGATGTTTTTTCAGTTGAAATATTTAGAAGGTAAAATAAATACCGCAAGTGTTTTTCCAGATCCAGTCTGGGCAATTCCCACCATGTCTCGACCACTCAATGCAAGCGGAAACCCCTGGCACTGGATAGGGGTGGGTTCCTTAAATCGCTGATCCACAAGAACATCAATAACATACTCTGCAGAATGAGAAAATAAACCAACATGAAACACTGGTAAGGCTACGTTCACATTTGCGGTCAGCGCCGCAGCGTCGGGCGCCGCAGCGTCGCCGCATGCGTCATGCGCCCCTATATTTAACATGGGGGCGCATGGACATGCGTTGTGCTGCGTTTTGCGCCGCATGGCCGCAAGCGTTGGACGCAAGAAACGCTTCAAGTTGCATTTTTTTTGCGTCCAACTTTCGGCCAAAAAGGACGCATGCGGCGCAAAACGCAGCGTTTTAGCGTGCGTTTTGCCGCGTTTTTGTTTGCGTTGTGCGCTGCGGCGCCGACGCTGCGGCGCACAACGCAAATGTGAACGTAGCCTAATACATCTTGTAAGCAGTAGTCTCATTGCCAAAGTGGTAGCAGAACTAGGGATTAGCGATGAGCGAATATACTCGTTACTCGAGATTTCCCGAGCACGCTTGGGTGTCCTCCGAGTATTTTTTAGTGTTTGGAGATTTAGTTTTCCTCAACTCAGCTGAATGGTTTACATCTGCTAGCCAGCTTGATTACATGTGGGGATTCCCTAGCAACCAGGCAACCCCCACATGTACTTGTGCTGGCTAAGGCTAGTTTCACATTTGCGTTTGTAGGAGCTGCGGACTTCCTCCGTGAAGCCCCGCCCTCGGCCGCACCTCTGCCGCTAGCTCCGCCTACTTCTGCATGCGGCCTGCCCGGATGTTTCAGCATGCGTCGTTTTGACGATGCGGGAAAAAAAAAAATGGTACAAGCTGCGTTCTACGCTGGTCGCCGCATAGTCAAAACGACGCATGCGGAAGCATCCGCATACAGCGGCACGACCTGCGTACCTAATGTTAAAGATAGGTATGCCGGCCACATGCAGAAGTAGGCGGAGCTAGCGGCGGAGGTGCGGCCGAGGCTTCACGGAGGAAGTCCGCAGCTCCTACAAACGCAAATGTGAAACCGGCCTAACAGATGTAAATCATTCAGCTGCGGCGATGAAAACTAAATCCCGAGCACTAAAAAAAGGAGATTTTTGTTTACTTACCGTAAAATCTTTTTCTCCGAGCCACTCATTGGGGGACACAGGACCATGGGTGTTATGCTGCTGCCACTAGGAGGACACTAAGTAGACAGAAAGATTAACTCCTCCTCTGCAGTATACACCCCTTCACTGGATACAATTTCAACCAGTTCGGTAGTAAAGCAGTAGGAGCATGAACAAAGACAACTATGTCAAAACCAAAGAAGTAACAACAAGCCAAAACAGGCTAACAGGGTGGGTGCTGTGTCCCCCAATGAGTGGCTCGGAGAAAAAGATTTTACGGTAAGTAAACAAAAATCTCCTTTTCTCCTACGCCTCATTGGGGGACACAGGACCATGGGACGTACAAAAGCAGTCCCTGGGTGGGGAACAATATGCTAATACCCCATGTACCACTGGCTTACGGCTTAAGGAACTGCCGCTTGCAGAATGCGCCTGCCAAGGGCGGCGTCCGCAGAAGAGATAGAATGAATGTGGTAATGCTTGGTAAAAGTGTGCAAACTGGACCACATCGCAGCCTTGCAGACCTGCTGTGCTGACGCCTGGTGCCGAATGGCCCACGAGGCGCCTACCGACCGAGTAGAATGAGCCTTGATCCCAGCTGGGATAGGAACACCTTTGACACGATAGGATTCTTGAATGGCTGACCGAATCCATTTTGCCAGAGTGGCTTTTGAAGCAGGAGAACCCTTCCTGGGCCCCTCTGGAAGTACGAACAGGACGTCTGACGTGCGGAAGGGAGCCGTCCTTGAGACGTACCGACGAAGAGCCCTCACCACATCAAGGGTGTGTAGAGCCTTTTCGATGCGATGGACCGGTGCCGGGCAGAACAATTTCCTCATTGAGGTGGAAAGAGGAGACGACCTTGGGCAAAAAAGTGGGAGAGGTCCTCAATACCGCCTTGTCCGGATGAAAAATTAGAAAGGGAGGGCGGCAGGAGAGCGCAGCCAACTCCGAGACCCTTCTGATGGACGTGACGGCTACTAGGAAGACTACCTTCCAAGAAAGGAAGGTCAAGGAAACGTCCTGTAGCGGTTCGAAGGGAGTCTCCTGAAGAGCTCCGAGCACTAAGTTGAGATCCCACGGATCCAAGGGTGACCTGTAGGGAGGCGCCACACGGGAAACTCCCTGGAAGAAAGTTTTCACCGGCAACCTATTGGCAATCTTCCGCTGGAAAAAGACTGACAATGCCGAAACCTGACCCTTTAGGGAGCGAAGGGCAAGTCCCGACTCTAGTCCGGACTGAAGAAACTCCAGTATGGAAGGAATAGAAAATACTAGAGGAGATCGTCCCTGTGCATCGCACCATGAGAAAAAAAATTCGCCAGGTACGGTGGTAACTACGCATGGAAACAGGTTTCCTAGCTCTGATCATGGTGGAGGACACCCTGGGAGAGAAACCCGCTTGGCCTAGAATCCAGGACTCAACGGCCAGGCCGTCAAAGACAGGGCCCTTGAGTTCTGGTGGTAAATCGGGCCCTGTGAAAGAAGATCCGCGCGATCTGGAAGACGCCAGGGGACGTCGGCTACCAGCTGAACCAGTTCGTCGTACCACGCCCGACGCGGCCAGTCTGGCGCGACGAGAATCACTGGTACCCCCTCTGCCCTGATCTTTTTGATGACCCTCGGTAGTAGGGGAAGAGGAGGAAAAATGTACGGGAGGCGGAATTGGCGCCAAGGCAGGACCAGGGCGTCTACTCCGAGGGCCCGTGGGTCGAGGGACCGAGTAAGGAACTGAGGAACCTTGTTGTTCATCCTGGAAGCCATGAGATCCACATCCGGGGTCCCCCAGCGATGGCAAATCTGCTGGAAGACCTCCGGGTGGAGGGACCATTCTCCGGAGGCGATGCCCTGGCGGCTGAGGAAGTCCGCCGCCCAATTTTCCACACCTGGAATGTGGATCGCCGAGATGGGCGAATGGTTCGACTCCGCCCAATGGAGGATGTGAGACACTTCGAGCATGGCCGTCCTGCTGCGAGTTCCGCCCTGACGGTTGATGTATGCCACGGCCGTGGCGTTGTCGGACTGGATTCTGACTGGATGACCTGCCAGAAGTCGGTGAAAGTGGAACAATGCTAGCCTGATAGCTCGAATCTCGAGGATATTGATGGCAAGGCGAGACTCTTGAATGGACCACCGCCCCGGGCTGTGTGATGGTTGAAGACCGCTCCCCAGCCTATGAGACTGGCATCGGTGGTCACCACCAGCCACCGTACTGGGAGAAAAGACCTTCCCTGGGTTAGGGAGGACTTCAGCGTCCACCACCTGAGGGTCTTCCTGACCCGAGGGGACAGGATGAATCGGCGGTCGAGGGAGGACGGGTTGCCGTCCCAAGCCGACAGTAGCGCATGCTGCAGGGGACGGAGGTGAAACTGCGCAAATGGGACCGCCTCCATGGCCGCTACCATCTGCCCGAGAACTCGCATGCTGGCGCGAATGGAGTG
Organism: Ranitomeya variabilis; assembly: GCF_051348905.1. Classification (NCBI taxonomy): domain Eukaryota; kingdom Metazoa; phylum Chordata; class Amphibia; order Anura; family Dendrobatidae; genus Ranitomeya; species Ranitomeya variabilis. The sequence goes on along the minus strand of NC_135239.1, from coordinate 158,055,585 downwards.
GGATACTGGACGAGAAAGACGCTGGGCTCCCTGCTGCAAGGCCAAAGCCTTGTCTTGAGGGAGTATGACCAGACCGCGGGAAGTGTCCAGTATCATCCCCAGGAAGGAGATTTGTTGAGACGGAATTGGAAAAGATTTTTCGAAGTTTATCTTCCATCCCAGGCGAGAAAGAGTATCCACCGTGAGAACGACGGACTCTTCGCACGCTGGGTAGGAAGGACCCTTTATCAGCAGGTCGTCCAAGTACGGAATTACCACCACTCCCCTGGAATGAAGAATTGCCATGGCAGCCGCCATGACCTTCGTGAAAACTCTGGGAGCGGTGGCGAGACCGAAGGGCAAGGCCACAAATTGGAAGTGTTCCCCGCAAAAGGCGAAGCGAAGGAACTGCTGATGCGGAGGGAAGATAGGTATGTGCAGGTAGGCATCCTTGATGTCTATGGATGCCAGGAATTCTCCCTTTTCCATAGACGCGACCACAGAACGGAGGGATTCCATCCTGAAGTGTCAGATTTTTATGAATCTGTTTAGTAGCTTCAGGTCTAGGATCGGACGTAGTGGTCCGTCCTTCTTTGGGACCACGAACAGATTCGAATAGAAACCCTTGAATCTTTGTTCTAGGGGGACCGGAATGATGACTCCGTCCTTTTGTAGTGCCCGTATTGCCTGGAGAAACGCTGTGGCCTTTGACATTTGAGGGCAAGACTGGAAGAAGCGTGTAGGGGGGGGGGGGGAGGAAAATTCTATTTTGTATCCGGTGGACACCAGTTCTCTGACCCACTCGTCGGAAAAGACTGAGAGCCAGGCTTGACGGAACAAGAGTAGACGTCCGCCTACTTTGTTGGAGTCCACCGGATGATGCAAGGAGTCATTGGGCGGAGGATCCATGGGATGCGGATCCCTTAGACCCGGGAGGTTTAGGCCTGGGTCTCCAGTTACGATTAGGTCTGTAAGAGACCTGGGCGCCTCGGCCACCGCGCGAACCTCGTCCTGATGCGGGGGTAGAGGATGTAGAAGACCAGTTGGTATTGGACCGAAAAGGCCGAAATGGAGGTTGCTGCTGGTACCGAAAGGACCGGGTAGACTTTTGCTGGGGGAGAAATTTACTTTTCCCTCCGGTAGCATCCGAGATCATTTGGTCCAATTTTTCTCCAAATAACCGACCGGCCTGGTAAGGCAGGGCTGTTAAACGAGAACGTTTAGAAGCCGAATCTGCTCGCCAATCCCTGAGCCACAGGGCTCTCCTGATGGAAATTGCATTGGCGGCTACCTGTGAAGCGCAATTAGCTGCGTCCATAGAGGCGTTGACTATGAAGTCTCCGGCCTGCGCTATCTGGTTAACCAGGATGCTGGCTTCTGGAGGTAAACTACTGGCTTGGATGTTAGAGGAAAGAGTCTCGGTCCAAGAGACCATAGCCTTAGCCACCCAAGAGGCGGCGAAGGATGGGAAGAGAGACGCTCCTGTGGCCTCGAAGGCGGAACGAGCCAGATAATCAATCTGGCGATCGGAGGGATTCTTAACGGAGGAACCGTCCGAAAGAGACAGGATGGTCTTGGACGCGAGGTGTGACACCGCAGGGTCCACCGAGGGAGACTGCAGCCAGTCCTTGACTAATTCCCGAGAAAAAGGGTATTTGGCCTCGATGGACTTTTGTCCCAAGAAGCGTTTATCTGGGCGATCCCTATGTTTTTGTACAATCTCCTTAAAGTGAGGGTGAGTGACAAAAACATTTTTAACACGTTTAGTTTTCTTGAAAGACACCACATGTTTGGGTTCCGAAGCAGAGTCCTCAGTCACCTTCAGGGTCTGGTTTACCGCCTCAATGAGAGAGTCGAGAGACTCTTGGGAGGAGGGAGGGTCCTGAACGTAGGAAATGTCGGACTCATATTCAGAGTCATCCGAGTATGGGGAAGGGGACCTGGAAGCAGAGCTTGCAGGTACTGAAGGGCCCGCTAGCTCATGGTCAGGGGATGAAACGTGAACACGTTTTCTAGAGCCCCGGGTAGAAAGTGACCGGGTACGCCCCCTGCTGGTAGAAGAATCCATACCGTCGTCTGTATCCTCAACGGTCCGACCTGGAGGGGGGCCCCGGAGGGAGTCAATTGCCCTGGCTAGGGAAGCCACAGATCGTGACAGAGAGGTTGCCCACTCAGGGGGGCTAGGCTCTACCGGGTCGACGGCTGCGGCATCGGCGACGGTACCGGCGTCGGCAAGGGGCGGCTGCACAGAGGGCGAGACGCAATCTGCACACAAAGGAGTAGTGTGGGCTCGGGGCAGGGCCGCATTGCAAGTGGCACATACAGTGAAAAACACTGTGTGCTTCTTGTTACCCTTTTTTGTCTCCTTGGATTGAGACATAGTGCCTTAGGGACAGAGCGGGCAGTATACGCAGAGAAAGGGTTAAGCTTTTGAAACAGCTTACCCACGGTCCTGTCTGTGTCCCCAGAGAGAGATATGGCGGTTCTTTGAGCGTGGGCTCCGTGCAGGCAGAGAGGAAATATGGCCCCCGAGATTTGGAGGGCGCTTCTCGTCCCAGACGAGAAGCGCCGATGCAGGGGGCGGAGCTACGGCCGTGGGAGGAAATTTTCCCACTGTGGCCTACTCCGGCTGAAGAAGCCGGGGACTAAATTTTTGGGGGCCTGCCGACGATGTGCGGCGGCGGCCGCGACGGAGCGCCGCCGAGCACCACCGACCCCCAGTCGGCGGTGCCTCTCCCTGGGGACCCGGACCGCATCGCTGCCGCCAAGGGGGAGCAGGGGGGATTCCCCTGGAGGTACTTACAGCCGCCATTGTCCCGGTTCTCACAGGTCTGCGGGCGCTTCTGTGAGGATGTGAATTCAATCCATGCACCCTGGATGGGGATGGAGAGGCCCCTGATGCATCACGCTGCTGTAGCAGAGGGGGGCTGCGGCACAACATCCCCTCCGGACTGCATTCTTCTCCAGATTACATTGCTGTAATGCAGAGTCCTGGAGGGGGTTGGGGGAAATCGGGACCAAAAAGGAACCGTTGCCCTGGCGCAAATCCTTTTGTGCGCCATACGTCGCAGGAGGGACGGGGAGGTATACTCGCCGTGCTCGCCTGTTGTTGGTTCGGGGGAGAGCGGACCCTATGAAAAAAAGGACCCGTCGCCCCCTTCACTCCGTTAAATAAAAAATTAAGAATTTACATAAAATTAAAAAATCAAGAATAAAGTTGGGGTCTGGAAAAAAAGACCCAAGTGCCTCCTAAGACACTAAGCAAGAACTGGTTGAAATTGTATCCAGTGAAGGGGTGTATACTGCAGAGGAGGAGTTAATCTTTCTGTCTACTTAGTGTCCTCCTAGTGGCAGCAGCATAACACCCATGGTCCTGTGTCCCCCAATGAGGCGTAGGAGAAGTACTCGACACCCGAGAGTGCTCGAGAAATCTCGAGTAACGAGTATATTCGCTCATCACTACTAGGGATACATCATCATACAACTCCTTAAAGGGAATCTGTCACCCCGGGACGCTTTTAAGCTATTACTATGGGCATACAGGTAATAGAATGGTTAAACCAGTCTTACCTGTATGCTTCATAGCGGTGGTCAAGATGTTGAGAAATTAAATGTTTTATGTTAATCATGTGTTCCAGGCTCCGGGGCGTTCAGTGCTGGAGGAAACCCCTGTCTCCTCTCTTCATTATAAGAACACCCCACTCCCATGCACATCATACTGACCAATGACGTGCAGTTGCGGCACTGTAATCCCGCACATACGCTGTGCATTCTCATGGTCATGTGTGCCTCATTCGTCCTTCTGAGGGCAGTGTCTTTATCCTGCTTCTGCGCAGGCAGAGACTCGCTGGCGCATGCGAAGAAGCATGATGAAGACCCTGCCCTCAGAAGGACGGATGAGGCTCCCATAACCCTGAAAGTGCACAGCGCTTGCGCGGGATTGCAGTGCTGCAACTCCACATCACCGGTCATCTCGGGGCGACAGACTCCCTTTAAAGTGCAGAAAAACAAAAAAGGAAAAGACTAAGTAGAACAACTTACGAGGAAAATTAGCCTGTTGGAAATCATAGACAGGTTTGGGGCAGTTTACCCCTCTGACTGTAATCTCTTTCTTTCTGCGTAGTTCTTCAACTTCATGCTGTATAATAACAGAAAATAACAGTAACTGTACGGCATTATACAAATATGCATCTATTAAAGAAAACTTCCTAAAATTTGATTTGACACTGACACCCTTTGCATAACATACTTGGCCTGACCTTACTTTCTCTTCTTTAGCTGTGCCCCAGCACTGACTGACAGCCGGGTCTAAGGCTGAGCTGCTGTCAGTCAGTCCTGGGCACGGTTTCAGCTGTCACTCTCTATACACAGAGTGGTGACTGAACAAGCGCCAGTGTGGCCCCCACGACTGAGACGCCCGAACGCTGCTGGGAGGAATAAAGTTAATTTCCTCCTGGCAGCGGGGCTCTCACTATTATCCTGCAGATTAACCTCACATCTGCAGGTTAATAGCATTTTTTCATGTGACGAGTTCCCTTTAAAGGTTTGGGACCTACTAAGATGGCCGTTGTGATGTGGCTTTAGGCTTACACATTCAAAATCAAAAGATTTATGAGGAACCTTGCTAAATTTTGCCTATCGCACATGGATGTGTATTTGGATGTGCGATTCTTGCCTTTTTTCTAGTCATGTTCAGTACTGCTGTATAATGTACTTCGTTGTTAGAGATGGGGAAATAAAAACAAGAACTGTGGGCTCACTTTGGAAATACCAGAGCAGCTAGTCTAGATCCACTATTCAGTGGTGTCAAATTAGAGCTTTTAGAGGAGGAAAAAACAAAAAAAGTTACCCAACATGCCAGGTGCGATTTAAATACCGTACATACATTGTAGGCTAAAAAGCCCATGCAACCGTACGATACCAATGACTACTGAGCGGTGTTACACACTAGTGCTAGACAGCTGGCTTTACATACCCTACTAGCTCATCTATAAGACTCTTCCTAACCTATGACATATCGCTTTCTGTTGTGCCCGCTGGACCATCACTTCTTGGTAGCCGTCACCTTCAGAGCAGTGTAAAACCAATGAAATAAAAACTATAAAGGACTCGGATGTCACAAGCTGCAGAGATCAGGATTTTCTTACCATTGCCATGTGAAGTACTTCAGGATGCTCAGTGTAAAAGTTCTTCTCAAACTTTGGAAGCTCATTCAAATCCCAGCGCTTCTTGCGAAGGCGTTCTCCTGGGTTACCAAATTTTGGAAAGCGAGAGCCACCGGCACTACATTAGTGGACAAAGAGACCATAAAAGTCATGAAGGGGACTGTCAAATATTGCTAATAAGTTTAGTGAGCCATCTTACATGAAATGTCCAACAGGGATACCTATGACCAAGATTGAGCTTGGTGTCAAGCATGTGCCCCCTGGGGCAGACCACCTGGGCTCAGATCAGCAGTATATAATTAGGGTGGGTTGGGCAAATACTGGGGTGCCAGGAACAGGATGCGGGAGGATGAGAAGACTGCTGGGCTGTCACATGGAGATCCAGCAGCCCTGTCTGAGCCGCCTCTATTGCATTTCCCCCATGAAGCCGAGCCGTCAGACTTTAGCAAATGCTCCTTCCATGGCGAGTTTTTATTTTCCTACAGCGATTTTGAACGGTTTTCTTGAAACATTTTTTGCATGCTTCTTATTGGACAATGCCTAGTTTGTAGCGCGTTCCATCATGAGACACTTTAATGTAGTGACATGCACTTATGGTCTCCAACAAGACTTTTTTTTTTCAAAACCTGAAGAAAAATGCTCAAAAATCTGAACATATGAGCAAATTGTTTTACAATAGAAATGGATATGAAGAGTCTTAGCGTTTTTTGGCGGCCCTGTGTGCACACACCTTACAGGGAATCTGTCAGTAGATTTTGGATATTTAATCTGAGATCAGCATAATATAGGGCAGAGAGCCCGATTCCTGGGATGAGTCATTTATCAGGCTTTATTCCGTAGTTTAAACAGTGTTTTATTAATAGGAGATCTTTACTGCAGGAGTTGCTGTCATGTGCAGGGCAGTCCAGCTAGTCTGTGGAACCCCACCACTGATTGGCAGCTTGCGGACATTGTACACAGGAAGCTTCCAATCAGATGTGTGGGCGGGGTTACACAGAGCAGAAGACTACATCAGACAAAAAGAAGTAGGTATTCTATCAAAAGTGCACCAAGCAGCAGCAAGTGACATCACTGGAACAAGGGTTTCTTGCCTTACATCATACTGCAATCAGATCACACTGCAAAATCCTTCTGACAGATTCCCTTTAATTCTACAGCAAACTTTTAAAAACATTTTCTGGTTACAATTTTTGCCCTTCATCAGCTGCTACAAGAACAAATGAGAAGACAAAAGAAAACTTTAACAGAGAACCAGTCAACAGGATTTGGCCTATAAACATAATAAAATAAAGACATGGCTATAATGGCGCAATAATGCCGATTAATATGATACGCCAAAATCTATATCTGCACATTCTCCACCTCCGGCGCCATTTTAAGTCCTGCACACAGGACTCCCGATTACCACTGCAGGCGACGCCCACGCAATGATGGAGGCACAGAATTTTAAAAAGGAGGCAGGTCACTGAATAATTAGTGACCTGTACAAGAAGCAGAGGGGGATGGAGCGGAGAACAAGACGACGACCCTGCCCCCATGTCTTACCCCGAATCACACAGAAGACTGTCATCTTCTGAAAACTTCATAAGGTGAATATTCAGCAGCCACTGAGTGGATGCCTTCACATCAGTATCATATTCATCAGAATCACAGCACCATTATAGCCATGTCTTTAGCTTATGGGGATAAATCCTGCTGATTATCAAAAAACCCTTCTGCTTTACCTACCCTGCCCAAGTTCATGGTACTGCAGTACAGTACAGTGGCACAGCTCTGTACACCGTGTAGTGGCCGGGAATGGTACTGCAGGCACCAGCACGGCTCTGTACACTGTGTAGAGGGTGGGAATAGTGCTGCAGTCACCAGTAGTGGCACAGCTCTGTACACCGTGTAGTGGCCGAGAACAGTACTGCAGGCACCAGCAGTGGCACAGCTCTGCACAACTTGTAGTGGCCGGGAACAGTACTGCAGGCACCAGCAGTGGCACAGCTCTGTACACCGTGTAGTGGCCGGGAACAGTACTGCAGGCACTAGCAGTGGCACAGCTCTGTACACAGTGTAGTGGCCAAGAACGGTACTGCAGGCACCAGCAGTGGCACAGCTCTGTACACCGTGTAGTGGCCGGGAATGGTACTGCAGGCACCAGCACGGCTCTGTACACTGTGTAGAGGGTGGGAATAGTGCTGCAGTCACCAGTAGTGGCACAGCTCTGTACACCGTGTAGTGGCCGAGAACAGTACTGCAGGCACCAGCAGTGGCACAGCTCTGTACACCGTGTAGTGGCCGAGAACAGTACTGCAGGCACCAGCAGTGGCACAGCTCTGTACACCATGTAGTGGCCGGGAATGGTACTGCAGGCACCAGCAGTGGCACAGCTCTGTACACCGTGTAGTGGCCGGGAATGGTACTGCAGGCACCAGCAGTGGCACAGCTCTGTACACCGTGTAGTGGCCGGGAATGGCACTGCTATACCCTGTAGTCACATCGCGAGTGGTCGGTCATGGATTCACATACAAGCAATTTGTATAACCGTGGTCATGTGACCAAAGGCACACAACAGATGAGGTCATGACTACAAACTCATTGCAAACACAGGGAATCACAGCTCAGCAGACTTCTCTTTTCAGTGGGAAAAGCCCTTTAATTCCAAAAGAGTGGCACATATCAGGAGATTTTCCGCACAGCCATCACATCTATATGGCTATGTGCACACGTTGCAGATTTGACTGTGGAATTTTCTGTGCAGATTCTGCATTTCTTGGTAGAAAACGCAGGTCAGAATCTGCGCCTTTTTTTGGTCTGTGCACACGTTGCAGATTTTTGTGCAGACTTCTTCCTTTTTTTTACCCCTGTAGATTTCTATTATGGAATGGGTGCAGAAACGCAGCAGATCTGCAAAAAGAATTGACATGGTCCTTTTTTGAATCTGCTGCGTTTTCCGTGCAGATTTTTCCGCACCGTTAGCACAGCATGTTTTTTGCCATTGATTTACATTGTACTGTAAATCACTTGCAGATGTGCAGCGTTTTTGTGCGGAAAAAAAAGCTGCAGATCTGCAACGTGTGCACATACCCTATATATTTACGGCAGTCATTGTGATTGTCCCTCATCAGGCCACGTTCACGCAACGCGGAAAATGTCACTTGTGTACGATTTGGTTGTGGATTTCAACCTGCTCCATTACGAAGCATGGAATGGGGTGAAATCCGCAGCGAAATCGCACTGCAGACAGGAGAGCGCTCCTCGCGCACAACACAATGCCGCAGCAGTGCGCATCGCCCCGAAAATGGCTGCGGATGTGCAGTGCGGACCCTGAGGTGTGAACTTGGCCGAAGGGAGGCTCCGCACACTGCCGGCCAGCACTTCTCCCCATGGCGGGAATGTGGCAGAAAACAGACACCATCTGTCCACCATTACTGCTACTCAATCACGGAGAACACGATCCTCACCCGCCCCGGTCACGATCCATAAAGCTTCCCCTCATTCTGCCGTCGCCGTAAAACGATGAAACTGTCGGAAACAGCCTGTAGCCGTATGTCACACAAATTGCAGAGCAAAGGAGGATGATTATCCTTTTCTTCTCAGGCTAAACTGCGGGAACTGAGGACGTGGACCGTTAACAGCTGTCCTCTGCAAGCGCGCCAGCATAAAATGGCCGCCGTCGTCTTCCCTTTCCACTGTCGTTAACGCGAAATGGAGCTACGCTATTTACGTAGCGTAATTTACACGGTGGATTAGTAAGAGCACCCGGCGGAATCCGTAGACAAGTTCTGGAATACGAGACAACCTCCAACGTCACGTCTTTCGTAACTATTGCTTTTGAAGTAGGCGTTTCCTATTGTCAATGACGCAGGAGTAGACGCGCCTCCTATTGTGCCTGCTGAGAGACGGCAGCGCCTCCTGCCAAGACTACAGGGTACTGCAGCGCCCCCTGCCGAGCTTGCCGAAGAATGCGGCGCCATATGCCGAGCCTGCAGGTTAATACAGCGCCCCTTGCCGAGCCTGCCAGGGAATGCAGAGCTCCCAACAGAACCTGCCAGGGACGGCAGCAACCCCCTACATGGCGATTTTTATCTTCAATTCCTCATGACGCTCAATAAATGATATATCTGTATGGCTACGTTCACATTAGCATTTAAATCCGCAGCGTTTAAAATGCATCCGCAAGTGGTGGAAAAAACGCATGTAATCGCGTACAAACGCAGAGTTTTTTAGACGCATGCGATAGCGCATGCGGTTAAAAAAAAACGCCGCGTTTGTACGCGTTTATATGCATTTTTTCCTGCGTTTGCGTTTTAAATGCGCATGATGTCAAATTTCACAAAAGAAAAATCTAGACAACCAGACACCGCCAATGGGACTACAGAGGGCGTGTATTATGGGATTTCTTTATATAGACCCCTGAATGGCTGGAATCTTCAGATTTTGCTCCTGTATCCTGTGTCATGATGGATCTTCGCATGGAGAGCTTTTATTTCAACCTGGATTTAAGCATCAAGCTGTTTCTTGCCCTGTGCTTTTGCTTGGGAGCAAGACAGAAATCGCCAAAGATGGAGAAGGAGACAACGTAGGCGTTTTTGGAGACACCCCATCAGGGCCGGACTGGCCATCGGGCAGTTCTGGCAAATGCCAGAAGGGCCGGTGGCAGTAGTGGGCCGCTCGAGTGTGCCGCTGTCGGCACACTCCCCACGCTGTCGCGGCACACTCCCGGCCCCGCATTCAACTATACCGGCGTCATAGACGCCGGTACAGTTGAATGCAATGTTGGAGGAGAGAGCGTCTGCTGACGCTTCCTCTCCCATCATTCCCCGCTCTGCCTGCCGCTGACACTGCGGGTGCGCGATGACGTCATATCATCGCGCACCTGCTGTGTGACCGGGCGGGCAGACTGCAGCTGCTGAGAGTGAGACCAGAGCCAGAGCAGCGCGGGGCAGGAGGAAAGGTGAGTAGAGTGTTTGTTTGTTTTTTTATCAATGAGTGATGACTGGATTGTGGAGCTATTGGGGGGGGGCTGTGCTGCATTCCATTCTATGGGCCTGTGCTGCATTATATTCTATGGGCCTGTGCTGCATTATATTCTATGGGGCTGTGCTGCATTCCATTCTATGGGCCTGTGCTGCATTATATTCTATGGGCCTGTGCTGCATTATATTCTATGGGGCTGTGCTGCATTCCATTCTATGGGCCTGTGCTGCATTATATTCTATGGGCCTGTGCTGCATTGTTTTCTATGGGCCTGTGCTGCATTCCATTCTATGGGCCTGTGCTGCATTGTATTCTATGGGGCTGGCTGCATTCCATTCTATGGGCCTCTGCTGCATTATATTCTATGGGGCTGGCTGCATTCCATTCTATGGGCCTCTGCTGCATTATATTCTATGGGCCTGTGCTGCATTATATTCTATGGGGCTGTGCTGCATTCCATTCTATGGGCCTGTGCTGCATTATATTCTATGGGCCTGTGCTGCATTGTTTTCTATGGGCCTGTGCTGCATTCCATTCTATGGGCCTCTGCTGCATTATATTCTATGGGGCTGGCTGCATTCCATTCTATGGGCCTCTGCTGCATTATATTCTATGGGGCTGGCTGCATTCCATTCTATAGGCCTCTGCTGCATTATATTCTATGGGCCTGTGCTGCATTATATTCTATGGGGCTGTGCTGCATTCCATTCTATGGGCCTGTGCTGCATTATATTCTATGGGCCTGTGCTGCATTGTTTTCTATGGGCCTGTGCTGCATTCCATTCTATGGGCCTCTGCTGCATTATATTCTATGGGGCTGGCTGCATTCCATTCTATGGGCCTCTGCTGCATTATATTCTATGGGGCTGGCTGCATTCCATTCTATGGGCCTCTGCTGCATTATATTCTATGGGGCTGGCTGCATTCCATTCTATGGGCCTCTGCTGCATTATATTCTATGGGGCTGGCTGCATTCCATTCTATGGGCCTCTGCTGCATTATATTCTATGGGGCTGGCTGCATTCCATTCTATGGGCCTGTGCTGCATTATATTCTATGGGCCTGTGCTGCATCCCATTCTATGGGCCTGTGCTGCATTATATTGTATGGGCCTGTGCTGCATTGTATTCTATGGGCCTGTGCTGCATTCCATTCTATGGGCCTCTGCTGCATTATATTCTATGGGGCTGGGTGCATTATATTCTATGGGGCTGTGCTGCATTATATTCTATGGGGCTGTGCTGCATTATATTCTATGGGGCTGTGCTGCATTCCATTCTATGGGCCTGTGCTGCATTATATTCTATGGGCCTGTGCTGCATTATATTCTATGGGCCTGTGCTGCATTATATTCTATGGGCCTGTGCTGCATTATTGTTATGATCCCAGTGGCTTAGGATCACAAATCTAACCAGCTAAGTCAGAGAAAATAGGACAAGCTCTGGGGATGTGGTAACTGGACTGACCGCAAAACCTGATCCTAACCAAACACACTAAAGGTAGCCGTGGAACGTTTCCTGAAATCCTAGACGTCTCTTCACGGCCTGAGAAACTGACTACCCCTAGAGATAAAGTAAGACCTCACTTGCCTCAGAGAAATAACCCCAAAGATATAGAACAGCCCCCCACAAATAATAACGGTGAGTTAAGAGGAAACGACAAACGCAGAGATGAAACAGGTTAAGCAAATGAGGCCCGCTAACACTAGATAGCAGAAAATAGCAAGGGATCTGTGCGGTCAGTAAAAAACCCTATACAAAAATATCCACGCAGAGAATGCGAGAACCCCCACACCAACCAACGATGTGGGGGGAGCAACTCAGCACCCCAGAGCTACCAGCAAGCAGAGAAATCACATATTAGCAAGCTGGACAAAACTCATAATATTCTAGGAAACATATTGAACATAGATGAGCAAGAATAAGCAAACAGAACTTAGCTTCTCATGGAGAGACTGATTACGGATGTAGACAGGAGCAATCAGAATAGCACTGAATACAATGACAGCAGGCATAGACTGAGAGTCCAAGTGAGCTTAAATAGAAAACCAGCCCACAGATAACAAGACAGCTGATGCCAGTCACAAACCTACAGAAAGACAGCACTCACACAGTACCACTTGTGACCACAAGAGGGAGCCCAGAAATAGAGTTCACAACAGTACCCCCCCCCCCTTAAGGAGGGGTCACCGAACCCTCATCAAGACCCCCAGGGCGATCAGGATGAGCCGCATGGAAGGCACGAACCAAATCGGCCGCATGAACATCAGAGGCGACAACCCAGGAATTATCCTCCTGACCATAGCCCTTCCACTTAACTAAATACTGAAGCCTCCGTCTGGAAATACGAGAATCCAAGATCTTCTCCACCACGTACTCAAATTCGCCCTCAACCAGCACCGGAGCAGGAGGCTCAACAGAAGGAACCACAGGCACCACATACCTCCGCAACAAAGACCTATGGAACACATTATGAATGGCAAACGATGCTGGGAGGTCCAAACGAAAAGACACCGGGTTAAGGATTTCCAAAATCTTATAAGGACCGTTGAAGCGAGGCTTGAATTTAGGAGAGGAAACCTTCATAGGAACATACCGAGAAGACAGCCATACCAAATCCCCAACACGAAGTCGGGGACCAACACCGCGACGGCGGTTGGCAAAGCGCTGAGCCTTCTCCTGTGACAACTTCAAATTGTCCACCACATGGTTCCAAATCTGCTGCAACCTATCCACCACAGAATCCACCCCCGGACAGTCAGAAGGCTCAACCTGACCCGAGGAAAAACGAGGATGAAAACCAGAATTGCAGAAAAAAGGCGAAACCAAAGTAGCAGAACTAGCCCGATTATTAAGGGCAAACTCGGCCAATGGCAAAAAAGTCACCCAATCATCCTGATCAGCAGAAACAAAACATCTTAAATAAGTTTCCAAGGTCTGATTAGTTCGCTCGGTTTGGCCATTCGTCTGAGGATGGAAGGCCGACGAAAAAGACAAATCAATGCCCATCTTAGCACAAAAAATCCACCAAAATCTGGACACAAACTGGGATCCTCTGTCAGACACAATATTTTCAGGGATGCCGTGCAAGCGAACCACATTCTGAAAAAATAAAGGAACCAAATCTGAGGAGGAAGGCAACTTAGGCAAGGGCACCAAATGGACCATTTTGGAAAAGCGATCACACACCACCCAGATGACAGACATTCTCTGAGATACTGGAAGATCTGAAATAAAATCCATGGAAATGTGCGTCCAAGGCCTCTTCGGGACAGGCAAAGGCAAAAGCAAACCGCTGGCACGAGAACAGCAAGGCTTAGCCCGAGCACAAATCCCACAGGACTGCACAAAGGAACGCACATCCCGCGACAAGGAAGGCCACCAGAAGGACCTAGCCACCAAATCTCTGGTACCAAAAATCCCAGGATGACCTGCCAACACCGAAGGATGAACCTCGGAAATAACTCTGCTGGTCCATCTATCTGGGACAAACAGTCTCTCTGGTGGGCAACGGTCAGGTCTCTCAGCCTGAAATTTCTGCAGCACTCGTCGCAAATCTGGGGAAATGGCAGACAAAATCACTCCCTCTTTGAGGATACCAGCCGGCTCTGAAATTCCCAGAGAGTCAGGCACAAAACTCCTAGAAAGGGCATCAGCCTTCACGTTCTTCGAACCAGGCAAGTACGAGACCACGAAATCGAAACGGGAGAAAAACAACGACCAACGAGCCTGTCTAGGATTCATACGCTTGGCAGACTCAAGATAAATCAGATTTTTGTGATCAGTCAAGACTACCACACGATGCCTAGCTCCCTCGAGCCAATGTCGCCACTCCTCAAATGCCCACTTCATAGCCAACAATTCCCGATTACCAACATCATAATTCCGCTCGGCAGGCGAAAACTTTCTTGAAAAGAAGGCACAAGGCTTCATCACAGAGCCATCAGAGCTTCTCTGCTACAAAACAGCCCCTGCTCCAATCTCAGAAGCATCCACCTCGACCTGGAAAGGAAGAGAGATATCAGGCTGACATAATACTGGAGCTGAAGAAAACCGGCGCTTCAGCTCCCGAAAGGCTTCCACTGCCGCAGGAGACCAATTAGTCACATCAGAACCTTTCTTGGTCAAATCCGTCAAGGGCTTAACCACGCCAGAAAAATTAGCGATGAAGCGACGGTAAAAATTTGCAAAACCCAAGAACTTCTGAAGACTCTTAACAGACGTGGGGTGAGTCCAGTCATGAATAGCCTGGACCTTGATTGGGTCCATCTCAATAGTAGAAGGAGAAAAAATAAAACCCAAAAAGGAAACCTTCTGTACTCCGAAGAGACATTTTGAGCCCTTCACAAATAAGGCATTAGCACGCAGGACCTGAAATACCATCCTGACCTGCTTCACATGGGACTCCCAGTCCTCAGAAAAGACCAAAATGTCATCCAGATACACAATCATAAATTTATCCAGATATTCTCGGAAGATGTCATGCATGAAGGATTGGAACACAGAAGGAGCATTAGAGAGTCCAAAAGGCATCACCAAGTACTCAAAATGGCCCTCGGGCGTATTAAATGCTGTTTTCCATTCATCCCCCTGCTTAATACGCACAAGGTTATACGCACCACGAAGATCTATCTTGGTGAACCAACTGGACCCCTTAATCCGAGCAAACAGATCAGATAATAATGGCAAAGGATACTGAAATTTGACCGTGATTTTATTTAGAAGACGATAATCTATACAAGGTCTCAGAGAACCATCCTTCTTGGCCACAAAAAAGAATCCTGCACCAAGAGGGGAGGAGGACGGGCGAATATGTCCCTTCTCTAAAGACTCCTTTATATAACTCCGCATTGAGGCATGTTCTGGTATAGACAAATTAAAAAGTCGTCCCTTAGGGAACTTACTACCAGGAATCAAATTTATAGCACAATCACAATCCCTGTGAGGAGGCAGGGCACCGGATCTGGGCTCATCAAATACATCCTGGTAGTCCGACAAAAACTCAGGGACCTCAGAAGGAGTGGAAGAAGCAATTGACACCAAAGGAGCATCGCCATGAATCCCCTGGCAACCCCAACTTGACACAGACATAGCTTTCCAATCCAGAACTGGATTATGGGCCTGCAGCCATGGCAGACCCAAAACGACAACATCATGCAGATTATGCAGCACAAGAAAGCGAATCACCTCCTGATGCACAGGAGTCATGCACATGGTCACTTAAAGTCTAATACTGAGGCTTATTCTCAGCCAATGGTGTAGCATCAATACCCCTCAGTGGAATAGGGAATTCCAAAGGCTCCAGGACAAAACCACAGCGCCTGGCAAACGACAAATCCATCAGGTTCAGGGCAGCACCTGAATCCACAAAAGCCATAACCGAGTAGGATGACAAAGAACAAATTAAAGTAACAGACAAAATGAATTTAGGCTGTATAGTACCAACAGTGACAGATTTAGCGATCTTTTTTATGCGCTTAGAGCATGCTGAGATAACATGAGTTGAATCACCACAGTAAAAGCACAACCCATTTTGACGTCTATGATTTTGCCGCTCGATTCTGGTCTGAATTCGGTCACATTGCATAGACTCAGGTCTCTGTTCAGAAAACACCGCCAGATGGTGCGCAGATTTGCGCTCCCGCAAACGCCGATCAATCTGAATGGCCAAAGCCATTGAGTCATTCAGACTTGCAGGCGTGAGGAACCCCACCATAACATTCTTAATGGCTTCCGAAAGACCTTCTCTGAAATTTGCAGCCAGGGCACATTCATTCCATTGAGTAAGCACCGACCATTTCCGAAATTTTTGACAATACACCTCAGCTTCATCCTGGCCCTGAGAGAGAGCCAGCAAGGCCTTTTCTGCCTGGTTCTCAAGATTAGGTTCCTCATAAAGCAATCCAAGCGCCAGAAAAAACGCATCCACATTCAGCAATGCAGGATCTCCCGGCGCCAGGGAGAAGGCCCAATCTTGAGGGTCGCCACGTAACAGGGAGATAACAATTCTAACTTGCTGAGCGGAATCACCAGAGGAACGAGGTCTCAAAGAAAGAAATAATTTATAATTATTCTTAAAATTCAGAAACCGAGATCTATCTCCAGAAAACAACTCAGGAATAGGTACTTTTGGCTCAGACATAGGACTGTGAACAACAAAATCCTGAATGCTTTGCACCCTTGTAGCAAGATGATCCACACTAGAAGTCAGACTCTGAATATACATGTCTGCAGCTGAACTCAAAGCCACCCAGAGATTAAGGGGATGAGAGAAGCTGGACAGACTGCAGCAAAGGGAGAGGAAAAAAAAAAAAATTGTACTCAGGGCTTCTCTTATCCCACTTCTGCGATGCATTAAACACTTTTCTGGCCTGCTGTACTGTTATGATCCCAGTGGCTTAGGATCACAAATCTAACCAGCTAAGTCAGAGAAAATAGGACAAGCTCTGGGGATGTGGTAACTGGACTGACCGCAAAACCTGATCCTAACCAAACACACTAAAGGTAGCCGTGGAACGTTTCCTGAAATCCTAGACGTCTCTTCACGGCCTGAGAAACTGACTACCCCTAGAGATAAAGTAAGACCTCACTTGCCTCAGAGAAATAACCCCAAAGATATAGAACAGCCCCCCACAAATAATAACGGTGAGTTAAGAGGAAACGACAAATGCAGAGATGAAACAGGTTAAGCAAATGAGGCCCGCTAACACTAGATAGCAGAAAATAGCAAGGGATCTGTGCGGTCAGTAAAAAACCCTATACAAAAATATCCACGCAGAGAATTCGAGAACCCCCACACCAACCAACGATGTGGGGGGAGCAACTCAGCACCCCAGAGCTACCAGCAAGCAGAGAAATCACATATTAGCAAGCTGGACAAAACTCATAATATTCTAGGAAACATATTGAACATAGATGAGCAAGAATAAGCAAACAGAACTTAGCTTCTCATGGAGAGACTGATTACGGATGTAGACAGGAGCAATCAGAATAGCACTGAATACAACGACAGCAGGCATAGACTGAGAGTCCAAGTGAGCTTAAATAGAAAACCAGCCCACAGATAACGAGACAGCTGATGCCAGTCACAAACCTGCAGAAAGACAGCACTCACACAGTACCACTTGTGACCACAAGAGGGAGCCCAGAAATAGTTCACAACACATTATATTCTATGGGCCTGTGCTGCATTATATTCTATGGGGCTGTGCTGCATTCCATTCTATGGGCCTGTGCTGCATTATATTGTATGGGGGCTGTGCTGCATTACATTCTATGGGGCTGTGCTGCATTACATTCTATGGGGCTGTGCTGCATTATATTGTATGGGGGCTGTGCTGCATTACATTCTATGGGGCTGTGCTGCATTATATTGTATGGTGGCTGGCTGCATTACATTCTATGGTGGCTGGCTGCATTACATTCTATGGTGGCTGGCTGCATTACATTCTATGGGGGCTGTGCTGCATTACATTCTATGGGGGCTGTGCTGCATTACATTCTATGGGGGCTGGCTGTATTACATTCTATGGGGTCTGGCTGTATTACATTCTATGGGGCTGTGCTGCATTACATTCTATGGGGGCTGTGCTGCATTACATTCTATGGGGGCTGTGCAGCATTACATTCTATGGGGCTGTGCTGTATTATAGTCTATGGGGGCTGGCTGTATTACATTCTATGGGGGCTGTGCTGTATTACATTCTATGGGGGCTGTGCAGCATTACATTCTATGGGGCTGTGCTGTATTATAGTCTATAGGGGCTGGCTGTATTACAGTCTATGGGGGCTGGCTGCATTACATTCTATGGGGGCTGTGCTGCATTACATTCTATGGGGGCTGTGCTGCATTACATTCTATGGGGGCTGGCTGTATTACATTCTATGGGGGCTGGCTGTATTACATTCTATGGGGCTGTGCTGCATTACATTCTATGGGGGCTGTGCTGCATTACATTCTATGGGGGCTGTGCTGCATTACATTCTATGGGGGCTGTGCTGCATTACATTCTATGGGGGCTGGCTGTATTACATTCTATGGGGGCTGGCTGTATTACATTCTATGGGGCTGTGCTGCATTACATTCTATGGGGGCTGTGCTGCATTACATTCTATGGGGGCTGTGCAGCATTACATTCTATGGGGCTGTGCTGTATTATAGTCTATGGGGGCTGGCTGTATTACATTCTATGGGGGCTGTGCAGCATTACATTCTATGGGGCTGTGCTGTATTATAGTCTATGGGGGCTGGCTGTATTACATTCTATGGGGGCTGGCTGCATTACATTCTATGGGAGCTGAGCTGTAATGCTGGATACAGCTGTAATTATATGTTATATAGTCGTGTTACACTCCCCTCACTTCTTGTACCCTACAAGTGTACAAAGATATTATACAGTCACCATGTGACAAGTGGGCCTGTGTGACTTCAAATGCCAGGGCTGAATTTTAGTCCCAGTCCGGCCCTGCACTCCATTATCGAACTACGTGAGAGCCATGGAGCCTATCACACGCTCTATGCTGAGCTTAATGCCAACCCAGAGAAATTCCAGGAATACACACGAATGTCGCAAGACTCGTTCCGGGATTTGCTTTCTCGTGTCCAAGGAGCCATACGGCGACCGGACACCCAGCTCCATAGAGCGCCGGACACCCAGCTCCATAGAGCGATTCCACCGGAGGAACGTCTGCTGGTTACATTACGGTACGTTCCAAATCTAAACCAATGACAGTCCAAATTTTGTATTTTCTGACATGTATTTTTTGGGTATTTTCCTTTCTTTAGTGTAACCACACCATTAATAGAATAGATTGCAATTTTTGTTGGGTTTGTTTTTCTTACAGATTTCTGGCAACTAGGGAGAGTTTATCATCCCTCCACTTTCAATACCGGCTTGGAATATCCACCCTGTCCGGAATAGTTGTGGACACCTGCCGGGCTTTGAGGAATGTACTCCGGGATGAGTTTATACCCCTACCCACCGTCGACATGTGGCTTGAAATTGCGGAAAAATTCTGGAGTGTGTGTGATTTCCCCAACTGTTTAGGCTATGTTCACACGCTGCGGTTTTTGCTGCGGATCCGCAGCGGATTTGCAGTTGCGGATCCGCAGCCGTTTTCCATGCAGGGTACAGTACAATGTTACCCTATGGAAAACAAAAACCGCTGTGCCCACTTTGCATTTTTCCGCTTGAAAATCAGCGCGGATTTTCTGTGGAAAAAAAGAAGTAGCATGTCAATTCTTTCTGCGGATTCCGCAGCGGTTTTTCACCTGCACCAATAGGAAAGTGCAGTTGGAAACCCGCAGTGGAATCCGCAGTAGAAACCGCACAAAAAACCGCAGTGAAAACCACCGCGGTTTTGCACTGCGGTTTTTCCAAATCCGCAGCTCAAAAATCCGCAGCAAAAAAAGGATAGTGTGAACAAACCCTTAGGAGTAGTGGATGGAAAGCACATCCGCATTATCAAACCTGCCAGAACAGGATCCGAGTACTTTAACTATAAAAAATATTTTTCTGTTGTGCTCATGGCAATAGCCGATGCGAACTGTCGCTTCATCGCCGTGGACATAGGAGCTTTTGGCCGTGGCAACAATTCCCAGACTTTCAAGAACTCGGATATGGGCCGACGTGTGTATGGCAAAAATTTCAATTTTCCCCCGCCACAACCTCTCCCCAACACTCAAGGTCCTCCGATGCCATTTGTTATGGTTGGGGATGAGGCCTTTCAGATGTGTGAAAACCTACTGAAGCCCTATTCCAGTCGGGACTTGAACCACACTAGAAGGATCTTTAACTACAGACTGACCAGGGCCCGAAGAACTGTAGAGTGTACCTTTGGCATTCTGGTCGCTAAATGGCGCATTCTTGCATCAGCCATTAATCTAAAAGTGGGAACAGTCGACGAGGTGGTCAAAGCCTGTGTGGTTCTGCACAATTATATAATGGCTAAGGAGCAACCCAACATTGAACTGGATGAACCAGTTGCACACCCACTGCCCGATTTCCAGCATCACCCGCTGCGGTCAACTGCAGCAGTTGGTCACATGCGGGACCAATTTGCTGCCTTTTTTGATTCAGATATTGGATGTGTGTCATGGCAGGACAATCTTGTGTAAATGTCCTGTTGTAATTAGATCTGTACCAGTAATTTTCTACAATGATAATAATATTTCTCATTAATAAACTTTAGTTTTGGTTGTGTTAACCGTGTCTCCTATGTTTTTCCTCTACAAACCAAGGCTGTCCTAAACTTCCAATATTTGATCTGTATTTAATATCAGTATTTGTAATCCAAAACCAGGAGTGGGTGATAAAGGCAGAGGTGATAGTTATTATATTAATATCAGAATTTACTTCTAATTGTTCCACTCCTTGATTTGGCTTACAAATACTGATATAAAACACTTGCCACATACTGCTAGTGTTATGGCAGCCATTGCGTCCTGATTCTGTTCTGCTGTATCCATTGGACACAGACTGAAGAGACAATGACTGTAGAGATCTATACTCATCAAGACAGGTGTCAGAAATAATGAATTCATGATGCACATATAACAGCCTCATGAATTCACTATTTCTGACACCTGTGCAGGTGAGCATAGGTATGCCGTGTATGACCACCATCGTCCCTTCACTTTGTGTGGAATAGATTACGTACACAGAAGAGAAAATGGTGGTTATACAAGGCATTTCTCTACTCACCAGGTCAGGTGTCCTAACTAATGAGTTTTTTGACACCTGGCCTGTTGAGTATAGTTCTGCATTGTATTTCCGCCATTTTCTCTTCAGACTGCAACCCTAGTCACAGACTAAGCAGAAAAAAGAGATTATAAAGATAATACATCTAATATTTTTGGGCCCACCTCATATCTCTATACTATAGACACACAAAGCTGCAGTCTTTTATTTGCTAACTAGTGGAGATATGATGTGGCAAAAAAATAAAGTGTGTGGCGAAGTTTATTATTTGGCGCACGGTGTGTGTTGCCGGCGGCGAAAGACACAATAAACCAAACATAATTGGGGCAATAAAAATTTTATTTATTTTTTAACAACAATAATATTTATTTAACTGCGCCGGCTTGGGGTAGAGTGATGTAAACGGGGGGGGGGGGGTGAAGAACTGAGGCCTGGCTAACCGTGGACGACGCAGAGGTGGCAGGAGAAGGGGCGATGAAACTAGTAGGGTCTGGAAGTTCGGGGATGGGGCTTGACACATGAGAGGCTTGAAACGCACTGGAAGGGTGAGACAAACCTGACATTACAGACACATTGGGAGGTGAAGGGGGAGGAATGCTAAGAGTC